>NC_064642.1:813621305-814221305 GCF_023864345.2 Schistocerca serialis cubense | reverse complement strand
GGAGGGACTTATTGGTATGGTATGGGTGGCAATTGTCGAAATGGTGGTGTTACTTGTAGCGATTAGGTTTGATATAGACAGAGGCAGTGATTTAGCCATCTTTGAAGTGGATGTGAACACCTAGGAAGGTGGCTTGTTGGCTTGAGAAGGTCCAGGTGAAGCAAAGGAGGAGAACGTGTTGAGGTTCCGGAGGAATGTGGATTGGGTGTTCTCACTCTCGATCCAGATCACAAATATGTATCTGAATTAGGGGAAGGGGTTTAGGATTCTGGGTGTTTAGAAAGGATTTTTAACCCATTACCTCACTACTCATATCCCTTTAATAGACCTAGATGCAAGACCTGTCCCATACATCTCACTCTTTTCTCCCTTGTCATTTAGCTCATGTTTAAGCTGTCATCCTGTTCCCTAGCTGTGGTGGTCTTCGGCTCCTGAAAAACTGTCTTCCATCCCTACTTTTCAAAACCATTTGTTACTATTATTTCTGTCTCCTACTTCACAAAGACCTCGTGGTGCTAGTACATTTGCTCAATATATTTAACCTTTGCACAATCCACAATTTATCCAGTCTATGTTCATTCCAAGCCACAGAGAGGGAAACTGGAGATATGGTTTATGACTAGTTTTTTTGTTTTGCTACATTCCAGATAATTTCAATTGTAATAAAATATAATACACGATTTATCATAATAGCTATTACTAGTTTTCTGAAATAACAGATTGCATTCTTCAGCAAAATGTTTAATTAATGCCATGTCTGTTAATGCATTCTTTTTTTTTTTTGTTACTTGCGCTGGGATGTAATAAAAGGGCTGGACATACTTCACTAAAAAGCAAATGTGAAATATAGAGCTTACACGGGTATGCTACTGTTTTCTTTCTATGTAATTATCACAATTAAATACATTGAAAATTACAAATACATTTTTAAATGTTACTTAAATCTGTAGGTGATAGCAAAATCTAGGTCTGACTGAAAATGTGTGTGGGTACCAGAATCTTGTATGCAGAAAATGTGCTTGGAAAAAAGTGTCAGTTCTGTAATTAGGACACCTGTCTTTCAATACTATGAAAAGTAAAGTTGCTACTCACCATATAGCGGAGATACTGAGTCGCAGATAAGTACAACAGAGAGACTCTATTGTGGATGAAGGCCTCAGTGGCTGAAAGCTTTAATGTGGGGATCTTTTTGTTGTGCCTATCTGCAACTCAGCATCTATGCTATATTGTGAGTAGCAACTTCCCTTATCATACTGTTACATTCCATCCTGGATTTCCGTCTTTCCACACTTGCATAGAAAAATCTTGTGTAAAATTTGCTTATTTCATTTCAGGCATAAAAATACATAAGATTCTAATTTCAGTAATTATTTGCTTCTGTGGGAATAAATACAGCTCAAGCAAAATCATCTGTCTTGTGACAGCCAGAGCGAGAGCACCAGCAGCAGCGAGTACTGTTTGTATAAAGCGTTTATTTTGCATTTTGTTTACGACCTTCCACTAAGGAAGGGATTCTATTTGTGTTTATCTGCTCTGCATAGTAACTAACAGTTCTTGATAAAACTTTACGTAGTTTTCGTGTTAGATTTCTTAGTGTTTTCTTGATCGTTTAGAACAGAAAGCGCCCTAAAACCGTCTTTTGTTTGTTTCGCGGCCGTTAGCCACTAGTCACTTGAATCAGCAGTTGTCTTGTGACAGCCAGAGCGAGAGCACCAGCAGCAGCAGCGAGTACTGTTTGTATAAAGCGTTTTTGTACTTATTTGCTGCGCTTAGCTTTTAAATAGTTTTTCTGGGAAAACCTAGCGTAGTTTTCGCGTCTCGTATTTCAGTGAGTGTTTCTTGATTATCAGAGTAGCTCATCAGAAGATTATCTTGGGAATTTGTCACCGTATAGAGTAGGGTAAACATAGTCATGTGTAGGGACTGTGGTTGTTGTGAGCGGACGCAAGGAGAATTGGCCACTCTTCGGGGGCAGGTGGAGGCTTTGTCTGTTAGGCTCATCGAGCTCGAGGCGCAGGCGTCGGCTCGTAGTGGCGTTGGGGCAACTGTGGTGAGACCTATGCCTACTTCGGTGGCCTTGGAATCACATGGAACCCCTGATGTCGCTGCGTCTTCCGGCAGTGAGCATCTTACCGGTCAGCCATCACTCCAGGGTGAATGGCGGACAGTGGTGGGCTCGCGCGTGCCTGGCCGAAAGGCGAAGGTGGGATCTGGCCGCGTGGCAGCTGCCTTACCCCTTTCCAACAGGTACGGGGTGCTTCCTAGTGGTGATGACATCGTTTCCGAGCCACCACAGGATGCCTCGCCTGTTGGGCCAGTGGCCGATTCTCCGGCAAGGTCCCGACAGTCACAGAGGGCGGGCCTATTAGTTATAGGGAGCTCCAATGTTAGGCGGGTTATGGAGCCCCTTAGGAAAATAGCGGGTAGGTCGGGGAAGAATGCCAGTGTGCACTCAGTGTGCTTGCCGGGGGGTCTCGTCCGTAATGTGGAGGAGGCCCTTCCGGCAGCTATTGAACGCACTGGGTGTGACCGGCTGCAGATAGTAGCACATGTCGGAACGAATGACGCCTGCCGCTTGGGTTCTGAGGCCATCCTTGGTTCCTTCCGGCGGCTGGCTGATTTGGTGAAGACAACCAGCATCGCACGCGGAGTGCAAGCTGAGCTTAATATCTGCAGCATAGTGCCCAGAGTCGATCGCGGTCCTCTGGTTTGGAGCCGTGTGGAGGGTCTAAACCAGAGGCTCAGACGACTCTGCGACTATAATGGTTGCAAATTCATCGACCTCCGTTATTGGGTGGAGAACTGTAGGGCCCCCCTAGACAGGTCAGGCGCGCACTACACACCGGAAGCAGCTACTAGGGTAGCAGAGTACGTGTGGCGTGCACACGGGGGTTTTTTAGGTTAGAGGGACCCCCCCTTGGGCGAAACGATAAAATACCTGACGGCTTACCAGAGAGGACATTATCATCGTTGATAAAGAACGTCCGTCCTCAGAGACCAAAATCAGGAAAAGTTAACGTAATATTGGTAAACTGCAGGAGTATCCAGGGCAAGGTTCCTGAATTAGTATCTCTTATTGAAGGAAATAGTGCGCATATAGTATTAGGAACGGAAAGTTGGTTAAAACCGGAAGTGAACAGTAACGAAATCCTAGACACAGAATGGAATATATACCGCAAGGATAGGATAAACGCCAATGGTGGAGGAGTATTTATAGCAGTAAAGAATTCAATAATATTCAGTGAAGTTATTAGCGAATGCGAATGTGAAATAATCTGGGTTAAGTTAAGTATCAAAGGTGGGTCAGATATGATAGTCGGATGCTTCTATAGACCACCTGCATCAGCAACCGTAGTAGTTGAGCGCCTCAGAGAGAACCTGCAGAACGTCGTGAAGAAGTTTCGTGATCATACTATTGTAATAGGGGGAGACTTCAATCTACCAGGTATAGAATGGGATAGTCACACAATCAGAACTGGAGCCAGGGACAGCGACTCTTGTGACATTATCCTGACTGCCTTGTCCGAGAATTACTTCGAGCAGATAGTTAGAGAACCAACTCGTGAAGCTAACGTTTTAGACCTCATAGCAACAAATAGACCGGAACTTTTCGACTCCGTGAATGTAGAAGAGGGTATCAGTGATCATAAGTCAGTGGTTGCATCAATGACTACAAGTGTAATAAGAAATGCCAAGAAAGGAAGGAAAATATATTTGCTTAACAAGAGTGATAGGGCACAAATCGCAGAATATCTGAGTGACCACCATCAAACGTTCATTTCTGAGGAAGAGGATGTGGAACAAAAATGGAAAAAATTCAGAAACATCGTCCAGTACGCCTTAGATAAGTTCGTACCGACTAAGGTCCAAAGCGAGGGGAAAGATCCACCGTGGTATAACAATCATGTATGAAAGGTACTACGGAAACAAAGAAAGCTTCATCATTGGTTTAAGAGTAGTCGAATCATAGCTGATAAGGAAAAGCTGAACGAAGCGAAAAAGAGCGTAAAGAGAGCAATGAGAGAAGCATTCAACGAATACGAACATAAAACATTGGCAAACAATCTAAACAAGAACCCTAAAAAGTTTTGGTCATATGTAAAATCGGTAAGCGGATCTAAATCCCCTATTCAGTCACTCGTTGACCACGACGGCACCGAAACAGAGGACGACCGAAGAAAGGCAGAAATACTGAATTCAGTGTTCCGAAACTGTTTCACTGCGGAAAATCGTAACACGGTCCCTGACTTCAGCCGTCGCACGGACGCCAAAATGGAAAATATTGAAATAAACGATATCGGAATTGAAAAACAACTGCTATCACTTAGTAGCGGAAAAGCATCCGGACCAGACGAGATACCCTTAAGATTCTACAGTGATTATGCTAAAGAACTTGCCCCCTTTCTATCAGCAATTTATCGTAGATCGCTGGAAGAACGTAAAGTACCTAGCGACTGGAAGAAAGCGCAGGTCGTTCCCATTTTCAAGAAGGGTCATAAATCAGATGCGAATAATTATAGGCCTATTTCGCTTACGTCAATCTGTTGTAGAATAATGGAACATGTTTTGTGTTCTCGTATTATGACGTTCTTAGATAATACAAATCTCCTTCATCATAACCAACATGGATTCCGCAAACAGAGATCATGTGAAACTCAGCTCGCCCTATTTGCCCAAGAAATTCACAGTGCCGTAGACACTGGCGAGCAGATTGATGCCGTATTCCTGGACTTCAGGAAGGCATTTGATACGGTTCCGCACTTACGTTTAGTGAAAAAAATACGAGCTTACGGAATATCGGACCAGGTTTGTGATTGGATTCAGGATTTCCTAGAAGAAAGAACACAACATGTCATTCTTAACGGTTCAAAATCTGCAGATGTAGAGGTAATTTCGGGAGTACCGCAGGGAAGCGTGATAGGACCTTTATTGTTTACAATATACATAAATGACTTAGTTGACAACATCGGTAGCTCCGTGAGGCTATTTGCAGATGACACGGTTGTCTACAAGAAAGTAGCAACATCAGAAGACTCGTACGTACTCCAGGAGGTCCTGCAGAGGATTAATGCATGGTGCGACAGCTGGCAGCTTTCCCTAAACGTAGATAAATGTAATATAATGCGCATACATAGGGGCAGAAATCCATTCCAGTACGATTATGCCATAGGTGGTAAATCATTGGAAGCGGTAACGACCGTAAAATACTTAGGAGTTACTATCCGGAGCGATCTGAAGTGGAATGATCACATAAAACAAATAGTGGGAAAAGCAGGCGCCAGGTTGAGATTCATAGGAAGAATTCTAAGAAAATGTGACTCATCGACGAAAGAAGTAGCTTACAAAACGCTTGTTCGTCCGATTCCTGAGTATTGCTCATCAGTATGGGACCCTTACCAGGTTGGATTAATAAAAGAGATAGACATGATCCAGCGAAAAGCAGCGCGATTCGTCATGGGGACATTTAGTCAGCGCGAGAGCGTTACGGAGATGCTGAACAAGCTCCAGTGGCGGACACTTCAAGAAAGGCGTTACGCAATACGGAGAGGTTTATTATCGAAATTACGAGAGAGCACATTCCGGGAAGAGATGGGCAACATATTACTACCGCCAACATATATCTCGCGTAATGATCACAACGAAAAGATCCGAGAAATTAGAGCAAATACGGAGACTTACAAGCAGTCGTTCTTCCCACGCACAATTCGTGAATGGAACAGGGAAGGGGGGATCAGATAGTGGTACAATAAGTACCCTCCGCCACACACCGTAAGGTGGCTCGCGGAGTATAGATGTAGATGTAGATGTAAAATCAGAGTGTTGAACATTGCCTTTTATACAGAAAATTAAGCATTAGCAGACACTGTATTATTGATAAGTAATGTTTATTACATCCCTGGCCTCTACTCAATGACAAGATTATGAACTTCAGTATCTGTATGTCTTGCAATACAGGATTACACTGCATGCAACATGCAACCAAAGGTAGTGTAGTCAATAGTCGCTCCACAGTACAATTTTTTTGACTACCACATTATCTGATTCAACCTACTGCATCACAAACAACTGTCCATTTGCTCTAGTTTCACCAGCAGTATCTCATGCAACACATAGTACCTTAGAGCAAACCACTGGTAAATTGTTTCTCTTGGAGCACATGAAAGATGGATATGTTCCTCTATAAAATACTGACAGTACAGTGGGGAACCAGCAGCCCCAGTATACATTTTGCCTTCCTCACCAGAAATTTTTGCATGTGAACATATTCCCACTGTTTTAACACACAATAATCTATATTCATTTATCTGGTATCTCCCTGTAGTGAAGCATTCGTACTTAGCACCTCCACCTCACTGTCACTGTCTATGTATATGGCTCTCTCCCATTGTCTCATTTTCCTTCCACTGATTTACAGTCTATCCCACTGTCAATGTCAATGTCAACTCTCTCAATTACACTGTCTGCTTTTGTCTTTCTTTGATATGTCCACTGACTCCACAACTCCTTAATGGCTCAAAAATAATTCTGGGGCATCCAAGTTATTTTTTTTCTTATACACAAGAGTGTAAGACCTCAGACCAAAATTTTCTCTCCCCACACCTATGTGTTCTAGTACAGCACAAAACTGGTGTATGGTGTCCCTACGTCATTCCTTTTTGTCTACACTGGCTCCTATCTCTTTTCCTCCCAACTGATTCGGTCTTCACAAACCTCTCCTCCTCTTTTACTACCACTGTCTCACTGACCACAATTATCTCCTTTACCTTCCTTTTCAAAGATATTTCCATTAGTTGACTATTAATTGTTCATTAGTTTTACAGAGTCATGATTTCAGCTTTATACCCATTTTCAAGATCATGTTGAAATTTTAAGATTGTTTGACCTACCTGTGATTTGCCAAAAAAATATATTTTTCGTCTTACAAGGTGTGTTCTATTGCAGGATATGAGTATGTGTGAAATATATATAATGTGGCTGACATTGTGCACAGTTGAAAACCACAAATGGGCCTATAAAGTTAGAAATATGTTTTTTTATCAATAACTGAACAACACAGCAGGACAGACATATTAACATTTCAACGGACACTCAAGAATGGCTATGAAGCCAATAGAGAAGGTTCAGAAATGAAGAGTATGAGAATCACAAATCAAATCAGGAAAATTATTGGTTGTCCTTAGGTGCATTATGCGCTTGCTTGTTATCGATTAGTGTGTGAACACCACTGGTCATTCCTATCCTGAACTATTACTGATGACTAGAAAGTTTGTGTTTGTGCTACTGTAAGGGAAAGAATAGAAAGGAATGCTTTAGTCCAAACAAAGCAGCAATGCTGCATAGAAAGACTTGTGTACATCCACGTAAGATAATGTTATGCATCTGGTGGAACAGTGGCCATGTGGTGTACAAAGAGTTGCATGCATGAGGTAGAAGTTTCCTGTTGGCATTTATTGTCAACAACAGACTTCTTCCAAATGCAATCCCAGAATAACAACAAGGAAGACTGTGTGAAGTGATGCTACTCTACAATAACAGCCACCGGCATTCTGCTAGACTGGCAAGAAACTATACACAACTACTGGGTTGGGAAGTCATTCTGCACCTACCTTGTCCACCTGATATTGCACCCTCAGATTTCATCTTTTCTGCTCTCTGTTCAATGATCTTCACAAACTTCCTTTTAGGGTGAAAATACACTTTGAACATGGATCTACAACTTCTTCGCTACAAATCCATGTGATTTCTACAGTTGTGCATTCAGAATGTTTTCCCAACATTGGCAGACTGCAGCAATCAGTGAAGCAGATTATATTATTTATGACTAAATAAGCCTCCATTTGCTTTGGGAGAGTAGAAGGATTACAGGGACAATATTCTTCATTTAAGGACATGACGACATGGTTTCAAATCACTGTCCATGAATGTGTTTAGCTTGTTCCAGTCCCCAATAACATTGGCAATTTTCCCCTTTAAGAAGCTCAACTATGCTGAGTGATAGTTGTATACCTAAATATATGTATCTCAAGATGATGATTTTAATATGAGCCATGACTACAGAATAAGGGAATTGTGATCTAAATATTACTATTTATCACAGTGCGCCTATTTGTAATGTTACCTTACTTTTACAGTGACTTATTTTTTAATGCTACTTCGGTACTTAAAATTTTGTCTTCTTTCTCTTTGATCACATTTCCCTCACCATCTACCACAATACCCATTTTAAACATTTTTGACCAATCTTGTGGTTACAAAGACACTGCCAATTTTCAGTATGAATTATGTACTATGTAATTAATATCCAGTGTCAAGTTCAAGTATAAAATTTTGAACAACTGCTTCACTAAAATACTTTAGCAAGAAAAAGATGGAACAAAAATACCACATAAGGTAATATTAAAGCGATAACTTTAAAATGTAATTAAGCTACTGAAGAAAGCAAAAATCTCACCTGCCAATACCTCCTCTTGGTGCACCTCTTGTGGCTCCTGCAAAAAAATTAAACAGGTGAATAACTTTACATCAACTGAATTTAACCATAAATCAAACAGCTTGAAATGTGTCAGTGGTATGTCATATCACTGCACATGCTCATCTCAGTGTTAGTAAGTTGGTAAATTATATAATGACAGAAATTATGAATCAGCTTGGTAGTAAAGAATGTTGTGTGGGATGTTGGCATTGTTTCAAGTAGTGCAGTTCGAGAAATAGGTTCACGGCTTGTAGATAATAAACTAATGATAAATCACAAAAAGAATCAGTTTTCACAATTTCTAACCAACAATTCATCAAAACCTGCCATTTTTATTTCACAGAATGGCCATACGATTCATGAAACTTAATAGTTCAGATTTCTACATGTTCAGATAGGTAGTGAATTGTTGTGGAAAACTCATATACAAGATCTTGTTCAAAGATTTAATTCTGGCATTTTTACTTTTTAAATGGTTTATGAAGTAAGTGATAGTTCAACACAAAAATTGTCTACTTTGCTTATTTCCATTTCCTTAGGACATATGGTGGTATATTTTGGGGTAATTCTTCAGTTTCACAAAGGATTTTTCGGCTCAGAAATGGGCGGTTCAGGCAGAAAGTTGTATAAGCTCGTGTAACGCCTGTTGACCACTGTTAATTAGTCTGAGTAATCTTACATAAGTCTCTCAATATACATTCATTGCTGTCACTTCTGGTTAACAGTATCAGCTTATTCCCAAGAATTAGCAGCTTTCACTCAGTTAACACTACGCAGAAATCCAGTATGCCTTGGGCACACTTTGTTGACTCTTGTGCAGAAAGGCTTGCAGTGTACTGCGGCATCCATTTCCAATAAGTTACCAGAGGAATTCAAACATCTTAGCAGTAATCCATGTGGATTCAAATCAAAATTGAAGAGTTTTCTATTCTGCTGAGGAATTCCTTGAAAAATTAAGCCGATTCCTGAGTTAAATTCTTTATTGCGGTTACATAATCTTATGGCTCCTCTTTTTTGGTTTCTTAAACATTTTATATTATCTGACACTTTCCATGACCTTTAAGATTCGTGCCATATTTGGGTCCCACAGAATAATGTGTATGAAAAAGAAACCTCTTCCTGGATAAAGGACTGTTTGCCACGGTCATGGCAGCTGGCAAGTAAGTCAATGCAAGGTCTGAAAGTACACCATAAGAATGGCCATTCGATTCTGTTTCATGTACCAGATACCTATTATAATATTACTGAAAGCAAATCCCAAAGGACAAAAGTAACTAAACAGTTACTTTTACATCACACTGCACAATTTTTGATGCACATTCTGAAGTACACTAAGGTAGTTGTATCGAATTACTGATTAACATACGTCAAACGTAACAACCACTATGACAAGTAGACCTCTCGAAGTAGTTCACCTGGTTCTTATTTAGCAAGCAGGAAAGTATTTTCAGAAGACTTTAGGAAGTTTGTCAGGCCATGAATGTATGGAGGAGAACAAGTCTGCTATCATTCTGGAAAGGTATTGTGATGCGTGTTTGCAATTTCGAGTACCTGTCATTTGTGTTTGTGATATTTGCTCAAAAACAAGGAAATCTCAGTACCCAACTGCAATCAGTATGTATTTTGGACAACAGTAAGTGGTAATTGTCGATTTTAAGGGGTATATATTGTCATGTTTAGTGAGTATCAACAATGGTGTAACCTATCGCTTTGGTAAAGGTGTACGTCTCACAATGTCTATAGTACCAATGAATAATGGTCACCACCACAAAGTCATTTTTTTAGTTGAAATGGTGGCTTTAAACTTTTACACACTTCTCTTTTGGGCATAAAATCTATATCAGATTGATGCAGCATTTCTGCAGGTTGGGGTAACGATAATTACCTTATCATTCTTCAGAGTTCATGATGGTTTTATTTGGTTTTTTTGAGGATTTATTCCATTATGATGATGATACCTAGTTAGGGGAGCACTCAGTGGAATGGTTATCAGCACACACACCAATTCCCAAATTTTACATGGCCCAGTCATGCCACTTTCACAAATGACGATGGCAACACAAACTCCCAGTCCACGGGTTTATTCCGTGCTCTCTGATTCTTGTTCAGCAATGTGCCTTCCACCTAGAACTGTCAGCACCATGACAACTACCAATACATCAGGAAAATGGAGATGAAGTTGAGCTGTCATTAAGATTCTGTATACTTACCAATAACACATTACTTGACATTAATAATTGAAGAGAGTTTCTTGTTTTAAATTGTTGTTGTTGTTATTGTTGTAGTTGTTGTTGTCGTCTTCAGTCCTGAGACTGGTTTGATGCAGCTCTCCATGCCACTCAATCCTGTGTAAGCTTTTTCATCTCCCAGTACCTACTGCTACCTACATCCTTCTGAATCTGCTTAGTGTATTGATCTCTTGGTCTCCCTCTATGATTTTTACCCTCCACGCTGCCCTCCAATGCTAAATGTGTGATCCCTTGATGCCTCAAAACTTGTCCTACCAACCGATCCCTTCTTCTAGTCAAGTTGTGCCACAAACTTCTCTTCTCCCCAATCCTATTCAATACCTCCTCATTAGTTACGTGATCTACCCACCTTATCTTCAGCATTCTTCTGTAGCACCACATTTCGAAAGCTTCTATTCTCTTCTTGTCCAAACTGGTTATTGTCCATGTTTCACATCCATACATGGCTACACTCCATACAAATACTTTCAGAAACGACTTCCTGACACTTAAATCTATACTCGATGTTAACAAATTTCTCTTCTTCAGAAACGATTTCCTTGCCATTGCCATTGTTTTAAATTAAGAGCCAGTATATGATTGGTCTTTGAGAAATGCTCTGGATCATTTAGCAGGTAATTTAGACTTGAGATAGCATTTCAGTTACCAGTGCAAAAGAAGTTGCAAAGTTTGTGACGTCAGGAAACAGACTGCCGTGGGAGATGTAATGAGACTGAAATGGAGATGAATGGGTTATGAGTAAAGGAGTTTCATTGATTAAATATGTGGGTAGTGTGCAGAGTACCACAGAAGAGGAGGAAGTATTGTAACGGCCTGAAACCCTGAGCTTATATGAGGAAAGAGGCCAGGAAGCAGTGTGGGGTTTATTACATGCCACAGGAGCAAACTTTATTTGCTATTGGTGAAAATCACACTTGCCCTGCCAGTCTCATACGTGCTGCCACTACTTTCACTCACCTGAGCAATAGGACGTGTGCCTTCTTCCTCACCAGGGCCTGATTGACAAAAAAGGAAATTGTGTGTTAATAAAAAATATTTTATCTGCAAAAGTAAAAGAAACAGATGATAAATGAAAACTGTTTCAACATGACATGATAAAGAACATAATCCATTATTTCAGTCTTTTACAGTGCCTAGTGATCAGTGAATAACTGAGCATCTAATCCACTCCATTATGTACAACAGTGAATATTACTAACCAAGTTCCAGAAAGCAAGAATTTTATTACAGTTACAGGCTGGCTATCTGAAGAGCGCCAGTAGCAAATAAATTTTATTGCCAACATTTCACATAATTATTGACCAAATTTTAAAATTTATAATCCTGTAGTAATCTGCTTATCAAAACATACAATTTTATGTTACAGGGTTAACTCAGTGTGGCAAGTTTATCAGTTAGGAACTGTGTGTGACTGTATATGCAGCCTCCCTCACTGCAGGCATATGCCAACATTCTATTCATCCAGTATTTTACAATGAGAGCACTTAGTGACTTGCAGGAAACTTCAGCAATAATTTCAAATTATCATGATTTTCTCTCAGTGATGCCCCACAGAAAGTAATAGCAAAAATTTTAATCAGTTACCACATTTTTGCTGTTCATACAGTAAAATTGCACATCAAACACTTACAATGTAACACTCCTTTCTTTACTTACAGATGGATACATATAGCCAGGAGACGGTGTGGCAGATGATGTGGGGTATTTCTCAGGTGCATTCCTTATAGAGGTTAAGCAAGAAGAAATATGACGAGTATAGCAACAGGATGGAGTAGAAGGCATAATAGTAATGAGGTGGAAGTGGGTGGTGTACCAGGGTAAGTGGGTGGCTGGTACCTTACAGTGCTGTCTTGTAAATTTCAACAGAGGGCTGTCTGTTGCTGGCATGTTAATAGGCCTGAAACAAACTCAGTGCAGCTCATCTTGCCCATGACAGCCATTGCATAGTTTCTGTACAGGGACCATATGACACTGGACAATTTTCCAGTATTCCTGTGCACTGCACAGCCTTCATGGATCACTGCACAATGGCTCACCAGCCAACCCAAGTCCCAGACTCGACATCAACTATCTACTTCAGAGTGCCATAACTATATTAATAAGAATGCAGCCCACAATAGTGGCATCACCAGTGCTACCTACATTTTAGGTACCTGCAGCAGTGCCTCTAAGTTGTTACACACAGAGTGCTGAACTGGAGCTTCAAGAATAGTTCTCATACTAGCGGATATCTTTCAGTGAATCAGGGCATTCTCTACCTTGCCTTCACTAAAAATCCATTTCATTTGCTGCCTGTTGATACACACAATCTGTGTTTCTATGAAGTTCTATTCCTCTTGGCTACACAGAAACACCTTTGTGTTCAAGTGCTTCTGCACACTGTTTGTATGGTTTTGTTCCATGTTCAAAACGCACTCCCATTTCCTTTGATTTGCAGTTTACTCGACACTTTTGTTCTCAGATGTTCTGTGATTGATTGTCTTAATATTACTTGTGCCACTTCATTCCCCCATTTTAGTCTCTTTATGCCTGCACCATTCCACCTCACCATTGCTCCTTGATGATGATGTGGCCCGATTCCTATATTTTTCTTCCAGGTCTGTTCCTCCTGGATGGCACTGCCATCTCCTCCATGGGGATGACTGTTCTCATATTTTTGGCTGCTGTTACAGTCCCAACTTTTCCTCTGAGCACAACAACATAGGAGTCTGGGGCATCACCAGAGCAGTTTGCAGTGCTCAGCTTAGCTCATATTATTCACAACCTTACAGCATATCAGGGCTATTTTTATGTTGCTTGCACTGGGAAGCCATTTCCCTTGCCCTACATTATCATGTGCCTCCTGTGTTGCAATGAAATTCTAATGTTTGTGACAACCTGAGCACATTTCTTACCTTTTGCATATATCATCCACAATAAGTGGGATGAATGACCACAAGAGTGGGTGGCAAATGTGGCAAGGCAGCTCCTTGGTGGACTTCCTGTAGAGAGGTCAGGCAGGAAGACAAACAGATTGGTCTGGGAACAGACTGTAGTGAAAGTCTTAATGGGAAATATTTTATGAGCAAAATGACAGTGATACTGTACGTACATTATATTCGGATACTTATCAGCCATTCTCTCCACTTGTGTGAACACATTTCTCCTGTGTGTTTCAGTTGTTTCCACTACACTGTTTACTCCCAGCCTCTTCATTTCATAGGTCCTCAGCTCTCATGTGTCAAAGCAAATCATATAAACATTATTTTTGCTGACTGGATTCTTCATAACCCCCCCACCCCCACCCCACCCCTTTTCCATTATTCAAAACACAGTTCCATAAACAGAGTCTGGATTAACAGATTCATGCATTGATTAGCAAAGTTGGTTTGTATACCCCATTCCTGCAATGCCAGACATATCATGCAGCCATAGATACTTAGCCTTAGCTGTGGTAGCTACTATAAATATAATAACGTAGCTTCGGATGTAAAGGGGTGTTCAAAATGTTAATTTTTCTGAACACACTAGTTACAAGACACAGACATCACTTCTCTTCAAGAATAAGTTATCAGTGAAAATATATGTCAAATAGTGTATACCAAGCACATAATGTAATAAAGATAAATAGTATCTTCAATGACTTTGCCACCCACAAAAAAGCAAAATCCTGGAAGTTCTTTCAACAAAAGGAGTTAAAAAGACTTCTTGTGTTGGTGACATGAGTGCCATGTAGCGCTGGAATGGAGACAGGGAAGGATCTGAATGGGTGAGAAAACTAACAAATCAAGATGAGGCCAGGAGGGTTACAGGAACTAAGGATATACCACAAGGAAACTTCCCACTTGTGCAATTCAGAAAAGCTGGGGTTGGTGAGAAGGATCCCTATGGCAAGGGCTCTCAAGCAGTCACTGAAATTGCGGCATGCTCAGCAACAGGATGGTCCACATATTTCCTGGCCACAGTTCATCAGTGGCCACTCACGCAGACAGACAGCTTGTCGTTTGTAATTCCCATGCAGAAAGTAGCACAGTGGTTGCAGCTTAGCTTGCATATCACACGACTGGTTTCACACGTAGCCCTCCCTTTGGTGCGATATATGATGTTTGTGACCAGACTGGAGTAGATGGTGGTGGAAGCATGAATGAGACAGGTCTTGCATTTAGTTCTAGTACAGCAATATGAACCATGAAGTAAGGGCTTGGGAGCAGGGATTATGCTGGGATGGACGATTATATTGTGTAGGTTTGGTAGACAGAGGAATACCACAGTTGGAGGGGTGGGAAGGATAGTAGGCAGAACATTTCTGATTTCAGAGCACAATGACAGGTAGTCAAAACCCTGGCAGAGTATATAATTCAGTTGTTCCAGTCCTGGGTGGTACTGAGTTACGATGGGAATGTTCCTCTATGGCCAGAAGGTGAGACTTTGGGGGTTGTGGTAATCTGCAAAGATAAGGCACAGAAGATTTGCTATGTACAAGGTTTGGATGATAATTATTATCTGAACGCTTCATTGAGACCCCGTTATATTTTGTTGACGATCGATCATCACTGTGGGTGTGACAACTGTAGTTGGATAGGCTGTACGGGAGGGACTTATTGGTATGGTATGGGTGGCAATTGTCGAAATGGTGGTGTTACTTGTAGCGATTAGGTTTGATATAGACAGAGGCAGTGATTTAGCCATCTTTGAAGTGGATGTGAACACCTAGGAAGGTGGCTTGTTGGCTTGAGAAGGTCCAGGTGAAGCAAAGGAGGAGAACGTGTTGAGGTTCCGGAGGAATGTGGATTGGGTGTTCTCACTCTCGATCCAGATCACAAATATGTATCTGAATTAGGGGAAGGGGTTTAGGATTCTGGGTGTTTAGAAAGGATTTTTAACCCATTACCTCACTACTCATATCCCTTTAATAGACCTAGATGCAAGACCTGTCCCATACATCTCACTCTTTTCTCCCTTGTCATTTAGCTCATGTTTAAGCTGTCATCCTGTTCCCTAGCTGTGGTGGTCTTCGGCTCCTGAAAAACTGTCTTCCATCCCTACTTTTCAAACCCATTTGTTACTATTATTTCTGTCTCCTACTTCACAAAGACCTCGTGGTGCTAGTACATTTTCTCAATATATTTAACCTTTGCACAATCCACAATTTATCCAGTCTCTGTTCATTCCAAGCCACAGAGAGGGAAACTGGAGATATGGTTTATGACTAGTTTTTTTGTTTTGCTACATTCCAGATAATTTCAATTGTAATAAAATATAATACACGATTTATCATAATAGCTATTACTAGTTTTCTGAAATAACAGATTGCATTCTTCAGCAAAATGTTTAATTAATGCCATGTCTGTTAATGCATTCTTTTTTTTTTTTGTTACTTGCGCTGGGATGTAATAAAAGGGCTGGACATACTTCACTAAAAAGCAAATGTGAAATATAGAGCTTACACGGGTATGCTACTGTTTTCTTTCTATGTAATTATCACAATTAAATACATTGAAAATTACAAATTCATTTTTAAATGTTACTTAAATCTGTAGGTGATAGCAAAATCTAGGTCTGACTGAAAATGTGTGTGGGTACCAGAATCTTGTATGCAGAAAATGTGCTTGGAAAAAAGTGTCAGTTCTGTAATTAGGACACCCGTCTTTCAATACTATGAAAAGTAAAGTTGCTACTCACCATATAGCGGAGATACTGAGTCGCAGATAAGTACAACAGAGAGACTCTATTGTGGATGAAGGCCTCAGTGGCTGACAGCTTTAATGTGGGGATCTTTTTGTTGTGCCTATCTGCAACTCAGCATCTCTGCTATATTGTGAGTAGCAACTTCCCTTATCATACTGTTACATTCCATCCTGGATTTCTGTCTTTCCACACTTGCATAGAAAAATCTTGTGTAAAATTTGCTTATTTCATTTCAGGCATAAAAATACATAAGATTCTAATTTCAGTAATTATTTGCTTCTGTGGGAATAAATACAGCTCAAGCAAAATCATCTAAAATCAGAGTGTTGAACATTGCCTTTTATACAGAAAATTAAGCATTAGCAGACACTGTATTATTGATAAGTAATGTTTATTACATCCCTGGCCTCTACTCAATGACAAGATTATGAACTTCAGTATCTGTATGTTTTGCAATACAGGATTACACTGCATGCAATATGCAACCAAAGGTAGTGTAGTCAATAGTCGCTCCACAGTACAATTTTTTTGACTACCACATTATCCGATTCAACCTACTGCATCACAAACAACTGTCCATTTGCTCTAGTTTCACCAGCAGTATCTCATGCAACACATAGTACCTTAGAGCAAACCACTGGTAAATTGTTTCTCTTGGAGCACATGAAAGATGGGTATGTTCCTCTATAAAATACTGACAGTACAGTGGGGAACCAGCAGCCCCAGTATACATTTTGCCTTCCTCACCAGAAATTTTTGCATGTGAACATATTCCCACTGTTTTAACACACAATAATCTATATTCATTTATCTGGTATCTCCCTGTAGTGAAGCATTCGTGCTTAGCACCTCCACCTCACTGTCACTGTCTATGTATATGGCTCTCTCCCATTGTCTCATTTTCCTTCCACTGATTTACAGTCTATCCCACTGTCAATGTCAATGTCAACTCTCTCAATTACACTGTCTGCTTTTGTCTTTCTTTGATATGTCCACTGACTCCACAACTCCTTAATGGCTCAAAAATAATTCTGGGGCATCCAAGTTATTTTTTTTTCTTATACACAAGAGTGTAAGACCTCAGACCAAAATTTTCTCTCCCCACACCTATGTGTTCAAGTACATCACAAAACTGGTGTATGGTGTCCCTACATCATTCCTTTTTGTCTACACTGGCTCCTATCTCTTTTCCTCCCAACTGATTCGGTCTTCACAAATCTCTCCTCCTCTTTTACTACCACTGTCTCACTGACCACAAGTATCTCCTTTACCTTCCTTTTCAAAGATATTTCCATTATTTGACTATTAATTGTTCATTAGTTTTACACAGTCATGATTTCAGCTTCATACCCATTTTCAAGATCATGTTGAAATTTTAAGATTGTTTGACCTGCCTGTGATTTGCCAAAAAAATATATTTTTCGTCTTACAAGGTGTGTTCTATTGCAGGATATGAGTATGTGTGAAATATATATAATGTGGCTGACATTGTGAACAGTTGAAAACCACAAATGGGCCTATAAAGTCAGAAATATGTTTTTTTTTATCAATAACTGAACAACACAGCAGGACAGACATATTAACATTTCAACGGACACTCAAGAATGGCTATGAAGCCAATAGAGAAGGTTCAGAAATGAAGAGTATGAGAATCACAAATCAAATCAGGAAAATTATTGGTTGTCCTTAGGTGCATTATGCGCTTGCTTGTTATCGATTAGTGTGTGAACACCACTGGTCATTCCTATCCTGAACTATTACTGATGACTAGAAAGTTTGTGTTTGTGCTACTGTAAGGGAAAGAATAGAAAGGAATGCTTTAGTCCAAACAAAGCAGCAATGCTGCATAGAAAGACTTGTGTACATCCACGTAAGATAATGTTATGCATCTGGTGGAACAGTGGCCATGTGGTGTACAAAGAGTTGCATGCATGAGGTAGAAGTTTCCTGTTGGCATTTATTGTCAACAACAGACTTCTTCCAAATGCAATCCCAGAATAACAACAAGGAAGACTGTGTGAAGTGATGCTACTCTACAATAACAGCCACCGGCATTCTGCTAGACTGGCAAGAAACTCTACACAACTACCGGGTTGGGAAGTCATTCTGCACCTACCTTTTCCACCTGATATTGCACCCTCAGATTTCATCTTTTCTGCTCTCTGTTCAATGATCTTCACAAACTTCCTTTTAGGGTGAAAATACACTTTGAACATGGATCTACAACTTCTTCGCTACAAATCCATGTGATTTCTACAGTTGTGCATTCAGAATGTTTTCCCAACATTGGCAGACTGCAGCAATCAGTGAAGCAGATTATATTATTTATGACTAAATAAGCCTCCATTTGCTTTGGGAGAGTAGAAGGACTACAGGGACAATATTCTTCATTTAAGGACATGACGACATATTTTCAAATCACTGTCCATGAATGTGTTTAGCTTGTTCCAGTCCCCAATAACATTGGCAATTTTCCCCTTTAAGAAGCTCAACTATGCTGAGTGATAGTTGTATACCTAAATATATGTATCTCAAGATGATGATTTTAATATGAGCCATGACTACAGAATAAGGGAATTGTGATCTAAATATTACTATTTATCACAGTGCGCCTATTTGTAATGTTACCTTACTTTTACAGCGACTTATTTTTTAATGCTACTTCGGTACTTAAAATTTTGTCTTCTTTCTCTTTGATCACATTTCCCTCACCATCTACCACAATACCCATTTTAAACATTTTTGACCAATCTTGTGGTTACAAAGACACTGCCAATTTTCAGTATGAATTATGTACTATGTAATTAATATCCAGTGTCAAGTTCAAGTATAAAATTTTGAACAACTGCTTCACTAAAATACTTTAGCAAGAAAAAGATGGAACAAAAATACCACATAAGGTAATATTAAAGCGATAACTTTAAAATGTAATTAAGCTACTGAAGAAAGCAAAAATCTCACCTGCCAATACCTCCTCTTGGTGCACCTCTTGTGGCTCCTGCAAAAAAATTAAACAGGTGAATAACTTTACATCAACTGAATTTAACCATAAATCAAACAGCTTGAAATGTGTCAGTGGTATGTCATATCACTGCACATGCTCATCTCAGTGTTAGTAAGTTGGTAAATTATGTAATGACAGAAATTATGAATCAGCTTGGTAGTAAAGAATGTTGTGTGGGATGTTGGCATTGTTTCAAGTAGTGCAGTTCGAGAAATAGGTTCACGGCTTGTAGATAATAAACTAATGATAAATCACAAAAAGAATCAGTTTTCACAATTTCTAACCAACAATTCATCAAAACCTGCCATTTTTATTTCACAGAATGGCCATACGATTCATGAAACTTAATAGTTCAGATTTCTACATGTTCAGATAGGTAGTGAATTGTTGTGGAAAACTCATATACAAGATCTTGTTCAAAGATTTAATTCTGGCATTTTTACTTTTTAAATGGTTTATGAAGTAAGTGATAGTTCAACACAAAAATTGTCTACTTTGCTTATTTCCATTTCCTTAGGACATATGGTGGTATATTTTGGGGTAATTCTTCAGTTTCACAAAGGATTTTTCGGCTCAGAAATGGGCGGTTCAGGCAGAAAGTTGTATAAGCTCGTGTAACGCCTGTTGACCACTGTTAATTAGTCTGAGTAATCTTACATAAGTCTCTCAATATACATTCATTGCTGTCACTTCTGGTTAACAGTATCAGCTTATTCCCAAGAATTAGCAGCTTTCACTCAGTTAACACTACGCAGAAATCCAGTATGCCTTGGGCACACTTTGTTGACTCTTGTGCAGAAAGGCTTGCAGTGTACTGCGGCATCCATTTCCAATAAGTTACCAGAGGAATTCAAACATCTTAGCAGTAATCCATGTGGATTCAAATCAAAATTGAAGAGTTTTCTATTCTGCTGAGGAATTCCTTGAAAAATTAAGCCGATTCCTGAGTTAAATTCTTTATTGCGGTTACATAATCTTATGGCTCCTCTTTTTTGGTTTCTTAAACATTTTATATTATCTGACACTTTCCATGACCTTTAAGATTCGTGCCATATTTGGGTCCCACAGAATAATGTGTATGAAAAAGAAACCTCTTCCTGGATAAAGGACTGTTTGCCACGGTCATGGCAGCTGGCAAGTAAGTCAATGCAAGGTCTGAAAGTACACCATAAGAATGGCCATTCGATTCTGTTT
Organism: Schistocerca serialis cubense; assembly: GCF_023864345.2. Taxonomy (NCBI): domain Eukaryota; kingdom Metazoa; phylum Arthropoda; class Insecta; order Orthoptera; family Acrididae; genus Schistocerca; species Schistocerca serialis. Next base: position 814,200,718 of record NC_064642.1, on the reverse strand, counting down.
CATGTACCAGATACCTATTATAATATTACTGAAAGCAAACCCCAATTCAATTCAATTTTTATTATCACATAACATGCCTTATACAATCAAAGATTGTGACATAGGTGACTTGTCAGTTTTTACACTATATATAACAATACTAAAAATACAACAAACTAATAATATACATGGTGTAACATTTTCAAAGAGGTATTTGAATTACAATTATAATGCATTGTTACCATTCATGAAATCTTCTACACTATAGTAACATTTATCTTTCAGATATTTTTCTAGGTCTCTTTTGGTGCCTTTTACATTTGGGTCATCCATATCTTTCCATATTTTATTTACAAATTTCATGCCCATATAGTATGGGGTTTTTTCATATGATTTTAAACGGTGGGTAGGTAACATGTAGCTCATTCTATGTCTTGTATCATATTGATGCAAGAAGAAGTTGCCCTCAAAAAGCTGTGGGTTTCTTTTCGTGAAAGTGAGAGTTTCATAGATGTATATGCTTGGAATGCTCATTAGATCTAGTTTTACAAATAAAGGTTTGCAGTGTTGCTTTGGTTTTGCTCCCACCATTGCCCGGATGATTCTTTTTTGTAGTCTAAAAGCTCTAAGTAAATTTGTTTTTTCAGACCCCCAAAAAATTATACTATACCTAATGACTGAAACAAAATATGCATTATATACAGTTTTTCTTACAGCTAAATCAGTAATACTATACAAGATATTCATAATATATACAAGGCTATTCAGTCGACCCAGTATGTTGTCCACATGGCGACTCCATAACAAGTTTTTATTGACTAACACGCCAAGGAATTTGACACAGTCTGCAGTCTCTAATTTTTTGTCCATATACCTTATTTCACTTATAGACTGTGCAGATTGTTTTGTGGTAAAATGAACAATTTCTGTTTTTGTAAAGTTTAATGTTAAGTTATTGTTTTTGACCCATGCCTCCACTTCCCCAAGTGTTTGTTCAATATGACGAATTAGGTCTACCTCATTTTTACAACAGACTACAGCTGTTGAGTCATCTGCATAGAGGATAGTATCAGACAGGACCTGACATGGCATATCATTAATATAATATAGAAAAAGCAGTGGCCCTAATATTGAGCCTTGTGGAACACCTAATTGAGTGTTTTTCCAGCCAGAGAGAAATTTCTTGCCGTTGATGTTAATAAGTACTCTTTGTTTTCTGTTTGCCAAGTATGATGACATCCAGCTAAGAGATTTGCCTTGGAAACTGTAGCGTGCCAATTTTTGGAGAAGCAGGTCATGATTTACTGTGTCGAAGGCTTTGGACAGGTCACAAAAGATGCCTGACACACACATTCTATCATCAAGACATCTGCTGACTTTTGTGACTAATTCATTTATTGCATGGATTGTGCTGCGGCCTTTTCTGAAACCATATTGATTGCCTAAGATAATGTTGTTAGATGAATTGTGATTCTCAATCTGATCACATGCAGCTCTTTCAAATATTTTTGAGAAAATTGGTAACAGTGAGATTGGCCTATAGTTGCCCAATTCATCTTGTTTGCCTTTTTTGTGTATGGGCCGAACTTCTGCATATTTTAATCGATCTGGGAAACATCCCTCATCAAATGATTGGTTGATTATGAAAGAGAGTGGATGTGCAATACTGTGACGGACTATTTTTATTATTTCAGTGGGGACCTCATCCCACCCCGCAGATTTTGAATTTTTTAGGGACATTATGATTTTGATGACATCTGAGATGGAAACATGAGTAAACTTAAAACATGTGCAATTGCTATCTGTCATATTGGGCTTTGTATTTGGTGGTGAACAGTCACCAAATTTGTTACAGTTTATGAAAAAGTCATTGAATGATTCACAAATGGCACTGGGTTCTGTAACAGCTCTACCATTTATCACTATTTTAGAAGGGCATTTTCTCTCTGCCTCACTGCCAACTTCACTTCTTATAACAGACCAAACAGCTTTTGATTTGTTTTTTGCATTTGAAATGAAGTCGTTACTTGCAGTACGTTTTGCTAGTTTAACTATTTTGTCAAATGTTTTTTTTGTATGTGCTTACATACTTAAGAAATTGAGGGCTTTGATTTACTTTTGCCTCCATATGCAGTTCCCTCTTAGTAGTACTAGACACTCTAATTCCTTTTGTTACCCAGGATCTACTTTTTTGGGTCCTGGTCCTCACTGTTACAAAAGGGAAGCATTCATTGAATATACCCAAGAATTCAGTTAAAAAGTTATTGTAATTGTCACTTGTGGAAGTGTGTTTGCTGACTGTCCACTTGGTTTGGCTTAGTTTTTTGCAAAATACTTCCACATTTTCTTGACTGAAATTCCTACATCTTTTTGTTGTGCAGACTGAATTTTGCTTCGGTAGTGATACAAATAGTGCTTTATGGTCTGATACTCCTAAATCTAGAAGAAACTTTTCTTCTACATAATAATTATAACTACCTACAATATTGTCAATACATGTTGCAGAGCTTGCTGTAATTCTTGTATACTGATCGAAATTGAGATTTAGACCATTTGTGGCTACCAGGTTCTTTAAGTGTGAAGAAAATTTGTCATCAGTCTTTACGTCTATGTTGAAGTCAGCACATATAACCACTTTCTTGTACAGTTTCTCACATTGTAATTTATGTAGCAATGTATCAAACTTATCTAAAAATACAGAGCTTATATGGTACCCAGGGGTGCGATATATGCTGATAATTAGTGTGTTATACTCTTTAAGTTCTATACAACAAATTTAAAATGTGCCTTCTTCATTCAGATGGTTAAAATTCTGTCTGATATCATAGTCTACCATGGAATGAACTAATATGCAAGAGCCTCCATACCCATTGGTCCTACAAAAGCTGGTAGCCAGTTTATAACCTGTAAGTTTATTTAGGAGACTGATATTTTCAGATTTTAGCCAATGTTCATTAAGGCATATTACTTTCACAGATTGTTTCACACTTTCTAGCAAAATTTCTATATCGTAAAGCTTCCTGATCATTCCTTCAGACAGACCTCTTATGTTCAAGTGCATAACGAAATTACTAATGCATATATTATTAGGTAGAGGGTATTTAAAACTAATTTGACTATAAGGTAACGGAACGTCCACCTGAGTGTTGACTGCTTGTTCTGGATTCGTTGTATTGGGCCAAATTCGGATAGAACTGGCCCCCTTCATCAGTTTCCCTGTGTGTGAGCATCTGGATGATGAGTAGGTACAGTTTTCTTGAGGGAAACCCCAAAGGACAAAAGTAACTAAACAGTTACTTTTACATCACACTGCACAATTTTTGATGCACATTCTGAAGTACACTAAGGTAGTTGTATCGAATTACTGATTAACATACGTCAAACGTAACAACCACTATGACAAGTAGACCTCTCGAAGTAGTTCACCTGGTTCTTATTTCGCAACCAGGAAAGTATTTTCAGAAGACTTTAGGAAGTTTGTCAGGCCATGAATGTATGGAGGAGAACAAGTCTGCTATCATTCTGGAAAGGTATTGTGATGTGTGTTTGCAATTTCGAGTACCTGTCATTTGTGTTTGTGGTATTTGCTCAAAAACGAGGAAATCTCAGTACCCAACTGCAATCAGTATGTATTTTGGACAACAGTAAGTGGTAATTGTCGATTTTAAGGGGTATATATTGTCATGTTTAGTGAGTATCAACAATGGTGTAACCTATCGCTGTGGTAAAGGTGTACGTCTCACAATGTCTATAGTACCAATGAATAATGGTCACCACCACAAAGTCATTTTTTTAGTTGAAATGGTGGCTTTAAACTTTTACACACTTCTCTTTTGGGCATAAAATCTATATCAGATTGATGCAGCATTTCTGCAGGTTGGGGTAACGATAATTACCTTATCATTCTTCAGAGTTCATGATGGTTTTATTTGGTTTTTTTGAGGATTTATTCCATTATGATGATGATACCTAGTTAGGGGAGCACTCAGTGGAATGGTTATCAGCACACACACCAATTCCCAAATTTTACATGGCCCAGTCATGCCACTTTCACAAATGACGATGGCAACACAAACTCCCAGTCCACGGGTTTATTCCTTGCTCTCTGATTCTTGTTCAGCAATGTGCCTTCCACCTAGAACTGTCAGCACCATGACAACTACCAATACATCGGGAAAATGGAGATGAAGTTGAGCTGTCATTAAGATTCTGTATACTCACCAATAACACATTACTTGACATTAATAATTAAAGAGAGATTCTTGTTTTAAATTGTTGTTGTTGTTATTGTTGTAGTTGTTGTCGTTGTCTTCAGTCCTGAGACTGGTTTGATGCAGTTCTCCATGCCACTCAATCCTGTGCAAGCTTTTTCATCTCCCAGTACCTACTGCTACCTACATCCTTCTGAATCTGCTTAGTGTATTGATCTCTTGGTCTCCCTCTATGATTTTTACCCTCCACGCTGCCCTCCATTGCTAGATTTGTGATCCCTTGATGCCTCAAAACTTGTCCTACCAACCGATCCCTTCTTCTAGTCAAGTTGTGCCACAAACTTCTCTTCTCCCCAATCCTATTCAATACCTCCTCATTAGTTACGTGATCTACCCACCTTATCTTCAGCATTCTTCTGTAGCACCACATTTCGAAAGCTTCTATTCTCTTCTTGTCCAAACTGGTTATTGTCCATGTTTCACATCCATACATGGCTACACTCCATACAAATACTTTCAGAAACGACTTCCTGACACTTAAATCTATACTCGATGTTAACAAATTTCTCTTCTTCAGAAACGATTTCCTTGCCATTGCCATTGTTTTAAATTAAGAGCCAGTATATGATTGGTCTTTGAGAAATGCTCTGGATCATTTAGCAGGTAATTTAGACTTGAGATAGCATTTCAGTTACCAGTGCAAAAGAAGTTGCAAAGTTTGTGACGTCAGGAAACAGACTGCCGTGGGAGATGTAATGAGACTGAAATGGAGATGAATGGGTTATGAATAAAGGAGTTTCATTGATTAAATATGTGGGTAGTGTGCAGAGTACCACAGAAGAGGAGGAAGTATTGTAACGGCCTGAAACCCTGAGCTTATATGAGGAAAGAGGCCAGGAAGCAGTGTGGGGTTTATTACATGCCACAGGAGCAAACTTTATTTGCTATTGGTGAAAATCACACTTGCCCTGCCAGTCTCATACGTGCTGCCACTACTTTCACTCACCTGAGCAATAGGACGTGTGCCTTCTTCCTCACCAGGGCCTGATTGACAAAAAAGGAAATTGTGTGTTAATAAAAAATATTTTATCTGCAAAAGTAAAAGAAACAGATGATAAATGAAAACTGTTTCAACATGACATGATAAAGAACATAATCCATTATTTCAGTCTTTTACAGTGCCTAGTGATCAGTGAATAACTGAGCATCTAATCCACTCCATTATGTACAACAGTGAATATTACTAACCAAGTTCCAGAAAGCAAGAATTTTATTACAGTTACAGGTTGGCTATCTGAAGAGCGCCAGTAGCAAATAAATTTTATTGCCAACATTTCACATAATTATTGACCAAATTTTAAAATTTATAATCCTGTAGTAATCTGCTTATCAAAACATACAATTTTATGTTACAGGGTTAACTCAGTGTGGCAAGTTTATCAGTTAGGAACTGTGTGTGACTGTATATGCAGCCTCCCTCACTGCAGGCATATGCCAACATTCTATTCATCCAGTATTTTACAATGAGAGCACTTAGTGACTTGCAGGAAACTTCAGCAATAATTTCAAATTATCATGATTTTCTCTCAGTGATGCCCCACAGAAAGTAATAGCAAAAATTTTAATCAGTTACCACATTTTTGCTGTTCATACAGTAAAATTGCACATCAAACACTTACAATGTAACACTCCTTTCTTTACTTACAGATGGATACATATAGCCAGGAGACGGTGTGGCAGATGATGTGGGGTATTTCTCAGGTGCATTCCTTATAGAGGTTAAGCAAGAAGAAATATGACGAGTATAGCAACAGGATGGAGTAGAAGGCATAATAGTAATGAGGTGGAAGTGGGTGGTGTACCAGGGTAAGTGGGTGGCTGGTACCTTACAGTGCTGTCTTGTAAATTTCAACAGAGGGCTGTCTGTTGCTGGCATGTTAATAGGCCTGAAACAAACTCAGTGCAGCTCATCTTGCCCATGACAGCCATTGCATAGTTTCTGTACAGGGACCATATGACACTGGACAATTTTCCAGTATTCCTGTGCACTGCACAGCCTTCATGGATCACTGCACAATGGCTCACCAGCCAACCCAAGTCCCAGACTCGACATCAACTATCTACTTCAGAGTGCCATAACTATATTAATAAGAATGCAGCCCACAATAGTGGCATCACCAGTGCTACCTACATTTTAGGTACCTGCAGCAGTGCCTCTAAGTTGTTACACACAGAGTGCTGAACTGGAGCTTCAAGAATAGTTCTCACACTAGCGGATATCTTTCAGTGAATCAGGGCATTCTCTACCTTGCCTTCACTAAAAATCCATTTCATTTGCTGCCTGTTGATACACACAATCTGTGTTTCTATGAAGTTCTATTCCTCTTGGCTACACAGAAACACCTTTGTGTTCAAGTGCTTCTGCACACTGTTTGTATGGTTTTGTTCCATGTTCAAAACACACTCCCATTTCCTTTGATTTGCAGTTTACTCGACACTTTTGTTCTCAGATGTTCTGTGATTGATTGTCTTAATATTACTTGTGCCACTTCATTCCCCCATTTTAGTCTCTTTATGCTTGCACCATTCCACCTCACCATTGCTCCTTGATGATGATGTGGCCTGATTCCTATATTTTTCTTCCAGGTCTGTTCCTCCTGGATGGCACTGCCATCTCCTCCATGGGGATGACTGTTCTCATATTTTTGGCTGCTGTTACAGTCCCAACTTTTCCTCTGAGCACAACAACATAGGAGTCTGGGGCATCACCAGAGCAGTTTGCAGTGCTCAGCTTAGCTCATATTATTCACAACCTTACAGCATATCAGGGCTATTTTTATGTTGCTTGCACTGGGAAGCCATTTCCCTTGCCCTACATTATCATGTGCCTCCTGTGTTGCAATGAAATTCTAATGTTTATGACAACCTGAGCACATTTCTTACCTTTTGCATATATCATCCACAATAAGTGGGATGAATGACCACAAGAGTGGGTGGCAAATGTGGCAAGGCAGCTCCTTGGTGGACTTCCTGTAGAGAGGTCAGGCAGGAAGACAAACAGATTGGTCTGGGAACAGACTGTAGTGAAAGTCTTAATGGGAAATATTTTATGAGCAAAATGACAGTGATACTGTACGTACATTATATTCGGATACTTATCAGCCATTCTCTCCACTTGTGTGAACACATTTCTCCTGTGTGTTTCAGTTGTTTCCACTACACTGTTTACTCCCAGGCTCTTCATTTCATAGGTCCTCAGCTCTCATGTGTCAAAGCAAATCATATAAACATTATTTTTGCTGACTGGATTCTTCATAACCCCCCCACCCCCACCCCACCCCTTTTCCATTATTCAAAACACAGTTCCATAAACAGAGTCTGGATTAACAGATTCATGCATTGATTAGCAAAGTTGGTTTGTATACCCCATTCCTGCAATGCCAGACATATCATGCAGCCATAGATACTTAGCCTTAGCTGTGGTAGCTACTATAAATATAATAACGTAGCTACGGATGTAAAGGGGTGTTCAAAATGTTAATTTTTCTTAACACACTAGTTACAAGACACAGACATCACTTCTCTTCAAGAATAAGTTATCAGTGAAAATATATGTCAAATAGTGAATACCAAGCACATAATGTAATAAAGATAAATAGTATCTTCAATGACTTTGCCACCCACTAAAAAGCAAAATCCTGGAAGTTCTTTCAACAAAAGGAGTTAAAAAGACTTCTTGTGTTGGTGATATGAGTGCCATGTAGCGCTGGAATGGAGACAGGGAAGGATCTGACTGGGTGAGAAAACTAACAAATCAAGATGAGGCCAGGAGGGTTACAGGAACTAAGGATATACCACAAGGAAACTTCCCACTTGTGCAATTCAGAAAAGCTGGGGTTGGTGAGAAGGATCCCTATGGCAAGGGCTCTCAAGCAGTCACTGAAATTGCGGCATGCTCAGCAACAGGATGGTCCACATATTTCCTGGCCACAGTTCATCAGTGGCCACTCACGCAGACAGACAGCTTGTCGCTTGTAATTCCCATGCAGAAAGTAGCACAGTGGTTGCAGCTTAGCTTGCATATCACACGACTGGTTTCACACGTAGCCCTCCCTTTGGTGCGATATATGATGTTTGTGACCAGACTGGAGTAGATGGTGGTGGAAGCATGAATGAGACAGGTCTTGCATTTAGTTCTAGTACAGCAATATGAACCATGAAGTAAGGGCTTGGGAGCAGGGATTATGCTGGGATGGACGATTATATTGTGTAGGTTTGGTAGACAGAGGAATACCACAGTTGGAGGGGTGGGAAGGATAGTAGGCAGAACATTTCTGATTTCAGAGCACAATGACAGGTAGTCAAAACCCTGGCAGAGTATATAATTCAGTTGTTCCAGTCCTGGGTGGTACTGAGTTACGATGGGAATGTTCCTCTATGGCCAGAAGGTGAGACTTTGGGGGTTGTGGTAATCTGCAAAGATAAGGCACAGAAGATTTGCTATGTACAAGGTTTGGATGATAATTATTATCTGAACGCTTCATTGAGACCCCGATATATTTTGTTGACGATCGATCATCACTGTGGGTGTGACAACTGTAGTTGGATAGGCTGTACGGGAGGGACTTATTGGTATGGTATGGGTGGCAATTGTCGAAATGGTGGTGTTACTTGTAGCGATTAGGTTTGATATAGACAGAGGCAGTGATTTAGCCATCTTTGAAGTGGATGTGAACACCTAGGAAGGTGGCTTGTTGGCTTGAGAAGGTCCAGGTGAAGCAAAGGAGGAGAACGTGTTGAGGTTCCGGAGGAATGTGGATTGGGTGTTCTCACTCTCGATCCAGATCACAAATATGTATCTGAATTAGGGGAAGGGGTTTAGGATTCTGGGTGTTTAGAAAGGATTTTTAACCCATTACCTCACTACTCATATCCCTTTAATAGACCTAGATGCAAGACCTGTCCCATACATCTCACTCTTTTCTCCCTTGTCATTTAGCTCATGTTTAAGCTGTCATCCTGTTCCCTAGCTGTGGTGGTCTTCGGCTCCTGAAAAACTGTCTTCCATCCCTACTTTTCAAAACCATTTGTTACTATTATTTCTGTCTCCTACTTCACAAAGACCTCGTGGTGCTAGTACATTTTCTCAATATATTTAACCTTTGCACAATCCACAATTTATCCAGTCTATGTTCATTCCAAGCCACAGAGAGGGAAACTGGAGATATGGTTTATGACTAGTTTTTTTGTTTTGCTACATTCCAGATAATTTCAATTGTAATAAAATATAATACACGATTTATCATAATAGCTATTACTAGTTTTCTGAAATAACAGATTGCATTCTTCAGCAAAATGTTTAATTAATGCCATGTCTGTTAATGCATTCTTTTTTTTTTTTGTTACTTGCGCTGGGATGTAATAAAAGGGCTGGACATACTTCACTAAAAAGCAAATGTGAAATATAGAGCTTACACGGGTATGCTACTGTTTTCTTTCTATGTAATTATCACAATTAAATACATTGAAAATTACAAATACATTTTTAAATGTTACTTAAATCTGTAGGTGATAGCAAAATCTAGGTCTGACTGAAAATGTGTGTGGGTACCAGAATCTTGTATGCAGAAAATGTGCTTGGAAAAAAGTGTCAGTTCTGTAATTAGGACACCTGTCTTTCAATACTATGAAAAGTAAAGTTGCTACTCACCATATAGCGGAGATACTGAGTCGCAGATAAGTACAACAGAGAGACTCTATTGTGGATGAAGGCCTCAGTGGCTGAAAGCTTTAATGTGGGGATCTTTTTGTTGTGCCTATCTGCAACTCAGCATCTATGCTATATTGTGAGTAGCAACTTCCCTTATCATACTGTTACATTCCATCCTGGATTTCTGTCTTTCCACACTTGCATAGAAAAATCTTGTGTAAAATTTGCTTATTTCATTTCAGGCATAAAAATACATAAGATTCTAATTTCAGTAATTATTTGCTTCTGTGGGAATAAATACAGCTCAAGCAAAATCATCTAAAATCAGAGTGTTGAACATTGCCTTTTATACAGAAAATTAAGCATTAGCAGACACTGTATTATTGATAAGTAATGTTTATTACATCCCTGGCCTCTACTCAATGACAAGATTATGAACTTCAGTATCTGTATGTTTTGCAATACAGGATTACACTGCATGCAACATGCAACCAAAGGTAGTGTAGTCAATAGTCGCTCCACAGTACAATTTTTTTGACTACCACATTATCCGATTCAACCTACTGCATCACAAACAACTGTCCATTTGCTCTAGTTTCACCAGCAGTATCTCATGCAACACATAGTACCTTAGAGCAAACCACTGGTAAATTGTTTCTCTTGGAGCACATGAAAGATGGGTATGTTCCTCTATAAAATACTGACAGTACAGTGGGGAACCAGCAGCCCCAGTATACATTTTGCCTTCCTCACCAGAAATTTTTGCATGTGAACATATTCCCACTGTTTTAACACACAATAATCTATATTCATTTATCTGGTATCTCCCTGTAGTGAAGCATTCGTGCTTAGCACCTCCACCTCACTGTCACTGTCTATGTATATGGCTCTCTCCCATTGTCTCATTTTCCTTCCACTGATTTACAGTCTATCCCACTGTCAATGTCAATGTCAACTCTCTCAATTACACTGTCTGCTTTTGTCTTTCTTTGATATGTCCACTGACTCCACAACTCCTTAATGGCTCAAAAATAATTCTGGGGCATCCAAGTTATTTTTTTTCTTATACACAAGAGTGTAAGACCTCAGACCAAAATTTTCTCTCCCCACACCTATGTGTTCAAGTACATCACAAAACTGGTGTATGGTGTCCCTACATCATTCCTTTTTGTCTACACTGGCTCCTATCTCTTTTCCTCCCAACTGATTCGGTCTTCACAAATCTCTCCTCCTCTTTTACTACCACTGTCTCACTGACCACAAGTATCTCCTTTACCTTCCTTTTCAAAGATATTTCCATTATTTGACTATTAATTGTTCATTAGTTTTACACAGTCATGATTTCAGCTTCATACCCATTTTCAAGATCATGTTGAAATTTTAAGATTGTTTGACCTGCCTGTGATTTGCCAAAAAAATATATTTTTCGTCTTACAAGGTGTGTTCTATTGCAGGATATGAGTATGTGTGAAATATATATAATGTGGCTGACATTGTGAACAGTTGAAAACCACAAATGGGCCTATAAAGTCAGAAATATGTTTTTTTTTATCAATAACTGAACAACACAGCAGGACAGACATATTAACATTTCAACGGACACTCAAGAATGGCTATGAAGCCAATAGAGAAGGTTCAGAAATGAAGAGTATGAGAATCACAAATCAAATCAGGAAAATTATTGGTTGTCCTTAGGTGCATTATGCGCTTGCTTGTTATCGATTAGTGTGTGAACACCACTGGTCATTCCTATCCTGAACTATTACTGATGACTAGAAAGTTTGTGTTTGTGCTACTGTAAGGGAAAGAATAGAAAGGAATGCTTTAGTCCAAACAAAGCAGCAATGCTGCATAGAAAGACTTGTGTACATCCACGTAAGATAATGTTATGCATCTGGTGGAACAGTGGCCATGTGGTGTACAAAGAGTTGCATGCATGAGGTAGAAGTTTCCTGTTGGCATTTATTGTCAACAACAGACTTCTTCCAAATGCAATCCCAGAATAACAACAAGGAAGACTGTGTGAAGTGATGCTACTCTACAATAACAGCCACCGGCATTCTGCTAGACTGGCAAGAAACTCTACACAACTACCGGGTTGGGAAGTCATTCTGCACCTACCTTTTCCACCTGATATTGCACCCTCAGATTTCATCTTTTCTGCTCTCTGTTCAATGATCTTCACAAACTTCCTTTTAGGGTGAAAATACACTTTGAACATGGATCTACAACTTCTTCGCTACAAATCCATGTGATTTCTACAGTTGTGCATTCAGAATGTTTTCCCAACATTGGCAGACTGCAGCAATCAGTGAAGCAGATTATATTATTTATGACTAAATAAGCCTCCATTTGCTTTGGGAGAGTAGAAGGACTACAGGGACAATATTCTTCATTTAAGGACATGACGACATATTTTCAAATCACTGTCCATGAATGTGTTTAGCTTGTTCCAGTCCCCAATAACATTGGCAATTTTCCCCTTTAAGAAGCTCAACTATGCTGAGTGATAGTTGTATACCTAAATATATGTATCTCAAGATGATGATTTTAATATGAGCCATGACTACAGAATAAGGGAATTGTGATCTAAATATTACTATTTATCACAGTGCGCCTATTTGTAATGTTACCTTACTTTTACAGCGACTTATTTTTTAATGCTACTTCGGTACTTAAAATTTTGTCTTCTTTCTCTTTGATCACATTTCCCTCACCATCTACCACAATACCCATTTTAAACATTTTTGACCAATCTTGTGGTTACAAAGACACTGCCAATTTTCAGTATGAATTATGTACTATGTAATTAATATCCAGTGTCAAGTTCAAGTATAAAATTTTGAACAACTGCTTCACTAAAATACTTTAGCAAGAAAAAGATGGAACAAAAATACCACATAAGGTAATATTAAAGCGATAACTTTAAAATGTAATTAAGCTACTGAAGAAAGCAAAAATCTCACCTGCCAATACCTCCTCTTGGTGCACCTCTTGTGGCTCCTGCAAAAAAATTAAACAGGTGAATAACTTTACATCAACTGAATTTAACCATAAATCAAACAGCTTGAAATGTGTCAGTGGTATGTCATATCACTGCACATGCTCATCTCAGTGTTAGTAAGTTGGTAAATTATATAATGACAGAAATTATGAATCAGCTTGGTAGTAAAGAATGTTGTGTGGGATGTTGGCATTGTTTCAAGTAGTGCAGTTCGAGAAATAGGTTCACGGCTTGTAGATAATAAACTAATGATAAATCACAAAAAGAATCAGTTTTCACAATTTCTAACCAACAATTCATCAAAACCTGCCATTTTTATTTCACAGAATGGCCATACGATTCATGAAACTTAATAGTTCAGATTTCTACATGTTCAGATAGGTAGTGAATTGTTGTGGAAAACTCATATACAAGATCTTGTTCAAAGATTTAATTCTGGCATTTTTACTTTTTAAATGGTTTATGAAGTAAGTGATAGTTCAACACAAAAATTGTCTACTTTGCTTATTTCCATTTCCTTAGGACATATGGTGGTATATTTTGGGGTAATTCTTCAGTTTCACAAAGGATTTTTCGGCTCAGAAATGGGCGGTTCAGGCAGAAAGTTGTATAAGCTCGTGTAACGCCTGTTGACCACTGTTAATTAGTCTGAGTAATCTTACATAAGTCTCTCAATATACATTCATTGCTGTCACTTCTGGTTAACAGTATCAGCTTATTCCCAAGAATTAGCAGCTTTCACTCAGTTAACACTACGCAGAAATCCAGTATGCCTTGGGCACACTTTGTTGACTCTTGTGCAGAAAGGCTTGCAGTGTACTGCGGCATCCATTTCCAATAAGTTACCAGAGGAATTCAAACATCTTAGCAGTAATCCATGTGGATTCAAATCAAAATTGAAGAGTTTTCTATTCTGCTGAGGAATTCCTTGAAAAATTAAGCCGATTCCTGAGTTAAATTCTTTATTGCGGTTACATAATCTTATGGCTCCTCTTTTTTGGTTTCTTAAACATTTTATATTATCTGACACTTTCCATGACCTTTAAGATTCGTGCCATATTTGGGTCCCACAGAATAATGTGTATGAAAAAGAAACCTCTTCCTGGATAAAGGACTGTTTGCCACGGTCATGGCAGCTGGCAAGTAAGTCAATGCAAGGTCTGAAAGTACACCATAAGAATGGCCATTCGATTCTGTTTCATGTACCAGATACCTATTATAATATTACTGAAAGCAAACCCCAATTCAATTCAATTTTTATTATCACATAACATGCCTTATACAATCAAAGATTGTGACATAGGTGACTTGTCAGTTTTTACACTATATATAACAATACTAAAAATACAACAAACTAATAATATACATGGTGTAACATTTTCAAAGAGGTATTTGAATTACAATTATAATGCATTGTTACCATTCATGAAATCTTCTACACTATAGTAACATTTATCTTTCAGATATTTTTCTAGGTCTCTTTTGGTGCCTTTTACATTTGGGTCATCCATATCTTTCCATATTTTATTTACAAATTTCATGCCCATATAGTATGGGGTTTTTTCATATGATTTTAAACGGTGGGTAGGTAACATGTAGCTCATTCTATGTCTTGTATCATATTGATGCAAGAAGAAGTTGCCCTCAAAAAGCTGTGGGTTTCTTTTCGTGAAAGTGAGAGTTTCATAGATGTATATGCTTGGAATGCTCATTAGATCTAGTTTTACAAATAAAGGTTTGCAGTGTTGCTTTGGTTTTGCTCCCACCATTGCCCGGATGATTCTTTTTTGTAGTCTAAAAGCTCTAAGTAAATTTGTTTTTTCAGACCCCCAAAAAATTATACTATACCTAATGACTGAAACAAAATATGCATTATATACAGTTTTTCTTACAGCTAAATCAGTAATACTATACAAGATATTCATAATATATACAAGGCTATTCAGTCGACCCAGTATGTTGTCCACATGGCGACTCCATAACAAGTTTTTATTGACTAACACGCCAAGGAATTTGACACAGTCTGCAGTCTCTAATTTTTTGTCCATATACCTTATTTCACTTATAGACTGTGCAGATTGTTTTGTGGTAAAATGAACAATTTCTGTTTTTGTAAAGTTTAATGTTAAGTTATTGTTTTTGACCCATGCCTCCACTTCCCCAAGTGTTTGTTCAATATGACGAATTAGGTCTACCTCATTTTTACAACAGACTACAGCTGTTGAGTCATCTGCATAGAGGATAGTATCAGACAGGACCTGACATGGCATATCATTAATATAATATAGAAAAAGCAGTGGCCCTAATATTGAGCCTTGTGGAACACCTAATTGAGTGTTTTTCCAGCCAGAGAGAAATTTCTTGCCGTTGATGTTAATAAGTACTCTTTGTTTTCTGTTTGCCAAGTATGATGACATCCAGCTAAGAGATTTGCCTTGGAAACTGTAGCGTGCCAATTTTTGGAGAAGCAGGTCATGATTTACTGTGTCGAAGGCTTTGGACAGGTCACAAAAGATGCCTGACACACACATTCTATCATCAAGACATCTGCTGACTTTTGTGACTAATTCATTTATTGCATGGATTGTGCTGCGGCCTTTTCTGAAACCATATTGATTGCCTAAGATAATGTTGTTAGATGAATTGTGATTCTCAATCTGATCACATGCAGCTCTTTCAAATATTTTTGAGAAAATTGGTAACAGTGAGATTGGCCTATAGTTGCCCAATTCATCTTGTTTGCCTTTTTTGTGTATGGGCCGAACTTCTGCATATTTTAATCGATCTGGGAAACATCCCTCATCAAATGATTGGTTGATTATGAAAGAGAGTGGATGTGCAATACTGTGACGGACTATTTTTATTATTTCAGTGGGGACCTCATCCCACCCCGCAGATTTTGAATTTTTTAGGGACATTATGATTTTGATGACATCTGAGATGGAAACATGAGTAAACTTAAAACATGTGCAATTGCTATCTGTCATATTGGGCTTTGTATTTGGTGGTGAACAGTCACCAAATTTGTTACAGTTTATGAAAAAGTCATTGAATGATTCACAAATGGCACTGGGTTCTGTAACAGCTCTACCATTTATCACTATTTTAGAAGGGCATTTTCTCTCTGCCTCACTGCCAACTTCACTTCTTATAACAGACCAAACAGCTTTTGATTTGTTTTTTGCATTTGAAATGAAGTCGTTACTTGCAGTACGTTTTGCTAGTTTAACTATTTTGTCAAATGTTTTTTTTGTATGTGCTTACATACTTAAGAAATTGAGGGCTTTGATTTACTTTTGCCTCCATATGCAGTTCCCTCTTAGTAGTACTAGACACTCTAATTCCTTTTGTTACCCAGGATCTACTTTTTTGGGTCCTGGTCCTCACTGTTACAAAAGGGAAGCATTCATTGAATATACCCAAGAATTCAGTTAAAAAGTTATTGTAATTGTCACTTGTGGAAGTGTGTTTGCTGACTGTCCACTTGGTTTGGCTTAGTTTTTTGCAAAATACTTCCACATTTTCTTGACTGAAATTCCTACATCTTTTTGTTGTGCAGACTGAATTTTGCTTCGGTAGTGATACAAATAGTGCTTTATGGTCTGATACTCCTAAATCTAGAAGAAACTTTTCTTCTACATAATAATTATAACTACCTACAATATTGTCAATACATGTTGCAGAGCTTGCTGTAATTCTTGTATACTGATCGAAATTGAGATTTAGACCATTTGTGGCTACCAGGTTCTTTAAGTGTGAAGAAAATTTGTCATCAGTCTTTACGTCTATGTTGAAGTCAGCACATATAACCACTTTCTTGTACAGTTTCTCACATTGTAATTTATGTAGCAATGTATCAAACTTATCTAAAAATACAGAGCTTATATGGTACCCAGGGGTGCGATATATGCTGATAATTAGTGTGTTATACTCTTTAAGTTCTATACAACAAATTTAAAATGTGCCTTCTTCATTCAGATGGTTAAAATTCTGTCTGATATCATAGTCTACCATGGAATGAACTAATATGCAAGAGCCTCCATACCCATTGGTCCTACAAAAGCTGGTAGCCAGTTTATAACCTGTAAGTTTATTTAGGAGACTGATATTTTCAGATTTTAGCCAATGTTCATTAAGGCATATTACTTTCACAGATTGTTTCACACTTTCTAGCAAAATTTCTATATCGTAAAGCTTCCTGATCATTCCTTCAGACAGACCTCTTATGTTCAAGTGCATAACGAAATTACTAATGCATATATTATTAGGTAGAGGGTATTTAAAACTAATTTGACTATAAGGTAACGGAACGTCCACCTGAGTGTTGACTGCTTGTTCTGGATTCGTTGTATTGGGCCAAATTCGGATAGAACTGGCCCCCTTCATCAGTTTCCCTGTGTGTGAGCATCTGGATGATGAGTAGGTACAGTTTTCTTGAGGGAAACCCCAAAGGACAAAAGTAACTAAACAGTTACTTTTACATCACACTGCACAATTTTTGATGCACATTCTGAAGTACACTAAGGTAGTTGTATCGAATTACTGATTAACATACGTCAAACGTAACAACCACTATGACAAGTAGACCTCTCGAAGTAGTTCACCTGGTTCTTATTTCGCAACCAGGAAAGTATTTTCAGAAGACTTTAGGAAGTTTGTCAGGCCATGAATGTATGGAGGAGAACAAGTCTGCTATCATTCTGGAAAGGTATTGTGATGTGTGTTTGCAATTTCGAGTACCTGTCATTTGTGTTTGTGGTATTTGCTCAAAAACGAGGAAATCTCAGTACCCAACTGCAATCAGTATGTATTTTGGACAACAGTAAGTGGTAATTGTCGATTTTAAGGGGTATATATTGTCATGTTTAGTGAGTATCAACAATGGTGTAACCTATCGCTGTGGTAAAGGTGTACGTCTCACAATGTCTATAGTACCAATGAATAATGGTCACCACCACAAAGTCATTTTTTTAGTTGAAATGGTGGCTTTAAACTTTTACACACTTCTCTTTTGGGCATAAAATCTATATCAGATTGATGCAGCATTTCTGCAGGTTGGGGTAACGATAATTACCTTATCATTCTTCAGAGTTCATGATGGTTTTATTTGGTTTTTTTGAGGATTTATTCCATTATGATGATGATACCTAGTTAGGGGAGCACTCAGTGGAATGGTTATCAGCACACACACCAATTCCCAAATTTTACATGGCCCAGTCATGCCACTTTCACAAATGACGATGGCAACACAAACTCCCAGTCCACGGGTTTATTCCTTGCTCTCTGATTCTTGTTCAGCAATGTGCCTTCCACCTAGAACTGTCAGCACCATGACAACTACCAATACATCGGGAAAATGGAGATGAAGTTGAGCTGTCATTAAGATTCTGTATACTCACCAATAACACATTACTTGACATTAATAATTAAAGAGAGATTCTTGTTTTAAATTGTTGTTGTTGTTATTGTTGTAGTTGTTGTCGTTGTCTTCAGTCCTGAGACTGGTTTGATGCAGTTCTCCATGCCACTCAATCCTGTGCAAGCTTTTTCATCTCCCAGTACCTACTGCTACCTACATCCTTCTGAATCTGCTTAGTGTATTGATCTCTTGGTCTCCCTCTATGATTTTTACCCTCCACGCTGCCCTCCATTGCTAGATTTGTGATCCCTTGATGCCTCAAAACTTGTCCTACCAACCGATCCCTTCTTCTAGTCAAGTTGTGCCACAAACTTCTCTTCTCCCCAATCCTATTCAATACCTCCTCATTAGTTACGTGATCTACCCACCTTATCTTCAGCATTCTTCTGTAGCACCACATTTCGAAAGCTTCTATTCTCTTCTTGTCCAAACTGGTTATTGTCCATGTTTCACATCCATACATGGCTACACTCCATACAAATACTTTCAGAAACGACTTCCTGACACTTAAATCTATACTCGATGTTAACAAATTTCTCTTCTTCAGAAACGATTTCCTTGCCATTGCCATTGTTTTAAATTAAGAGCCAGTATATGATTGGTCTTTGAGAAATGCTCTGGATCATTTAGCAGGTAATTTAGACTTGAGATAGCATTTCAGTTACCAGTGCAAAAGAAGTTGCAAAGTTTGTGACGTCAGGAAACAGACTGCCGTGGGAGATGTAATGAGACTGAAATGGAGATGAATGGGTTATGAATAAAGGAGTTTCATTGATTAAATATGTGGGTAGTGTGCAGAGTACCACAGAAGAGGAGGAAGTATTGTAACGGCCTGAAACCCTGAGCTTATATGAGGAAAGAGGCCAGGAAGCAGTGTGGGGTTTATTACATGCCACAGGAGCAAACTTTATTTGCTATTGGTGAAAATCACACTTGCCCTGCCAGTCTCATACGTGCTGCCACTACTTTCACTCACCTGAGCAATAGGACGTGTGCCTTCTTCCTCACCAGGGCCTGATTGACAAAAAAGGAAATTGTGTGTTAATAAAAAATATTTTATCTGCAAAAGTAAAAGAAACAGATGATAAATGAAAACTGTTTCAACATGACATGATAAAGAACATAATCCATTATTTCAGTCTTTTACAGTGCCTAGTGATCAGTGAATAACTGAGCATCTAATCCACTCCATTATGTACAACAGTGAATATTACTAACCAAGTTCCAGAAAGCAAGAATTTTATTACAGTTACAGGTTGGCTATCTGAAGAGCGCCAGTAGCAAATAAATTTTATTGCCAACATTTCACATAATTATTGACCAAATTTTAAAATTTATAATCCTGTAGTAATCTGCTTATCAAAACATACAATTTTATGTTACAGGGTTAACTCAGTGTGGCAAGTTTATCAGTTAGGAACTGTGTGTGACTGTATATGCAGCCTCCCTCACTGCAGGCATATGCCAACATTCTATTCATCCAGTATTTTACAATGAGAGCACTTAGTGACTTGCAGGAAACTTCAGCAATAATTTCAAATTATCATGATTTTCTCTCAGTGATGCCCCACAGAAAGTAATAGCAAAAATTTTAATCAGTTACCACATTTTTGCTGTTCATACAGTAAAATTGCACATCAAACACTTACAATGTAACACTCCTTTCTTTACTTACAGATGGATACATATAGCCAGGAGACGGTGTGGCAGATGATGTGGGGTATTTCTCAGGTGCATTCCTTATAGAGGTTAAGCAAGAAGAAATATGACGAGTATAGCAACAGGATGGAGTAGAAGGCATAATAGTAATGAGGTGGAAGTGGGTGGTGTACCAGGGTAAGTGGGTGGCTGGTACCTTACAGTGCTGTCTTGTAAATTTCAACAGAGGGCTGTCTGTTGCTGGCATGTTAATAGGCCTGAAACAAACTCAGTGCAGCTCATCTTGCCCATGACAGCCATTGCATAGTTTCTGTACAGGGACCATATGACACTGGACAATTTTCCAGTATTCCTGTGCACTGCACAGCCTTCATGGATCACTGCACAATGGCTCACCAGCCAACCCAAGTCCCAGACTCGACATCAACTATCTACTTCAGAGTGCCATAACTATATTAATAAGAATGCAGCCCACAATAGTGGCATCACCAGTGCTACCTACATTTTAGGTACCTGCAGCAGTGCCTCTAAGTTGTTACACACAGAGTGCTGAACTGGAGCTTCAAGAATAGTTCTCACACTAGCGGATATCTTTCAGTGAATCAGGGCATTCTCTACCTTGCCTTCACTAAAAATCCATTTCATTTGCTGCCTGTTGATACACACAATCTGTGTTTCTATGAAGTTCTATTCCTCTTGGCTACACAGAAACACCTTTGTGTTCAAGTGCTTCTGCACACTGTTTGTATGGTTTTGTTCCATGTTCAAAACACACTCCCATTTCCTTTGATTTGCAGTTTACTCGACACTTTTGTTCTCAGATGTTCTGTGATTGATTGTCTTAATATTACTTGTGCCACTTCATTCCCCCATTTTAGTCTCTTTATGCTTGCACCATTCCACCTCACCATTGCTCCTTGATGATGATGTGGCCTGATTCCTATATTTTTCTTCCAGGTCTGTTCCTCCTGGATGGCACTGCCATCTCCTCCATGGGGATGACTGTTCTCATATTTTTGGCTGCTGTTACAGTCCCAACTTTTCCTCTGAGCACAACAACATAGGAGTCTGGGGCATCACCAGAGCAGTTTGCAGTGCTCAGCTTAGCTCATATTATTCACAACCTTACAGCATATCAGGGCTATTTTTATGTTGCTTGCACTGGGAAGCCATTTCCCTTGCCCTACATTATCATGTGCCTCCTGTGTTGCAATGAAATTCTAATGTTTATGACAACCTGAGCACATTTCTTACCTTTTGCATATATCATCCACAATAAGTGGGATGAATGACCACAAGAGTGGGTGGCAAATGTGGCAAGGCAGCTCCTTGGTGGACTTCCTGTAGAGAGGTCAGGCAGGAAGACAAACAGATTGGTCTGGGAACAGACTGTAGTGAAAGTCTTAATGGGAAATATTTTATGAGCAAAATGACAGTGATACTGTACGTACATTATATTCGGATACTTATCAGCCATTCTCTCCACTTGTGTGAACACATTTCTCCTGTGTGTTTCAGTTGTTTCCACTACACTGTTTACTCCCAGGCTCTTCATTTCATAGGTCCTCAGCTCTCATGTGTCAAAGCAAATCATATAAACATTATTTTTGCTGACTGGATTCTTCATAACCCCCCCACCCCCACCCCACCCCTTTTCCATTATTCAAAACACAGTTCCATAAACAGAGTCTGGATTAACAGATTCATGCATTGATTAGCAAAGTTGGTTTGTATACCCCATTCCTGCAATGCCAGACATATCATGCAGCCATAGATACTTAGCCTTAGCTGTGGTAGCTACTATAAATATAATAACGTAGCTACGGATGTAAAGGGGTGTTCAAAATGTTAATTTTTCTTAACACACTAGTTACAAGACACAGACATCACTTCTCTTCAAGAATAAGTTATCAGTGAAAATATATGTCAAATAGTGAATACCAAGCACATAATGTAATAAAGATAAATAGTATCTTCAATGACTTTGCCACCCACTAAAAAGCAAAATCCTGGAAGTTCTTTCAACAAAAGGAGTTAAAAAGACTTCTTGTGTTGGTGATATGAGTGCCATGTAGCGCTGGAATGGAGACAGGGAAGGATCTGACTGGGTGAGAAAACTAACAAATCAAGATGAGGCCAGGAGGGTTACAGGAACTAAGGATATACCACAAGGAAACTTCCCACTTGTGCAATTCAGAAAAGCTGGGGTTGGTGAGAAGGATCCCTATGGCAAGGGCTCTCAAGCAGTCACTGAAATTGCGGCATGCTCAGCAACAGGATGGTCCACATATTTCCTGGCCACAGTTCATCAGTGGCCACTCACGCAGACAGACAGCTTGTCGCTTGTAATTCCCATGCAGAAAGTAGCACAGTGGTTGCAGCTTAGCTTGCATATCACACGACTGGTTTCACACGTAGCCCTCCCTTTGGTGCGATATATGATGTTTGTGACCAGACTGGAGTAGATGGTGGTGGAAGCATGAATGAGACAGGTCTTGCATTTAGTTCTAGTACAGCAATATGAACCATGAAGTAAGGGCTTGGGAGCAGGGATTATGCTGGGATGGACGATTATATTGTGTAGGTTTGGTAGACAGAGGAATACCACAGTTGGAGGGGTGGGAAGGATAGTAGGCAGAACATTTCTGATTTCAGAGCACAATGACAGGTAGTCAAAACCCTGGCAGAGTATATAATTCAGTTGTTCCAGTCCTGGGTGGTACTGAGTTACGATGGGAATGTTCCTCTATGGCCAGAAGGTGAGACTTTGGGGGTTGTGGTAATCTGCAAAGATAAGGCACAGAAGATTTGCTATGTACAAGGTTTGGATGATAATTATTATCTGAACGCTTCATTGAGACCCCGATATATTTTGTTGACGATCGATCATCACTGTGGGTGTGACAACTGTAGTTGGATAGGCTGTACGGGAGGGACTTATTGGTATGGTATGGGTGGCAATTGTCGAAATGGTGGTGTTACTTGTAGCGATTAGGTTTGATATAGACAGAGGCAGTGATTTAGCCATCTTTGAAGTGGATGTGAACACCTAGGAAGGTGGCTTGTTGGCTTGAGAAGGTCCAGGTGAAGCAAAGGAGGAGAACGTGTTGAGGTTCCGGAGGAATGTGGATTGGGTGTTCTCACTCTCGATCCAGATCACAAATATGTATCTGAATTAGGGGAAGGGGTTTAGGATTCTGGGTGTTTAGAAAGGATTTTTAACCCATTACCTCACTACTCATATCCCTTTAATAGACCTAGATGCAAGACCTGTCCCATACATCTCACTCTTTTCTCCCTTGTCATTTAGCTCATGTTTAAGCTGTCATCCTGTTCCCTACCTGTGGTGGTCTTCGGCTCCTGAAAAACTGTCTTCCATCCCTACTTTTCAAAACCATTTGTTACTATTATTTCTGTCTCCTACTTCACAAAGACCTCGTGGTGCTAGTACATTTTCTCAATATATTTAACCTTTGCACAATCCACAATTTATCCAGTCTATGTTCATTCCAAGCCACAGAGAGGGAAACTGGAGATATGGTTTATGACTAGTTTTTTTGTTTTGCTACATTCCAGATAATTTCAATTGTAATAAAATATAATACACGATTTATCATAATAGCTATTACTAGTTTTCTGAAATAACAGATTGCATTCTTCAGCAAAATGTTTAATTAATGCCATGTCTGTTAATGCATTCTTTTTTTTTTTTGTTACTTGCGCTGGGATGTAATAAAAGGGCTGGACATACTTCACTAAAAAGCAAATGTGAAATATAGAGCTTACACGGGTATGCTACTGTTTTCTTTCTATGTAATTATCACAATTAAATACATTGAAAATTACAAATACATTTTTAAATGTTACTTAAATCTGTAGGTGATAGCAAAATCTAGGTCTGACTGAAAATGTGTGTGGGTACCAGAATCTTGTATGCAGAAAATGTGCTTGGAAAAAAGTGTCAGTTCTGTAATTAGGACACCTGTCTTTCAATACTATGAAAAGTAAAGTTGCTACTCACCATATAGCGGAGATACTGAGTCGCAGATAAGTACAACAGAGAGACTCTATTGTGGATGAAGGCCTCAGTGGCTGAAAGCTTTAATGTGGGGATCTTTTTGTTGTGCCTATCTGCAACTCAGCATCTATGCTATATTGTGAGTAGCAACTTCCCTTATCATACTGTTACATTCCATCCTGGATTTCTGTCTTTCCACACTTGCATAGAAAAATCTTGTGTAAAATTTGCTTATTTCATTTCAGGCATAAAAATACATAAGATTCTAATTTCAGTAATTATTTGCTTCTGTGGGAATAAATACAGCTCAAGCAAAATCATCTAAAATCAGAGTGTTGAACATTGCCTTTTATACAGAAAATTAAGCATTAGCAGACACTGTATTATTGATAAGTAATGTTTATTACATCCCTGGCCTCTACTCAATGACAAGATTATGAACTTCAGTATCTGTATGTTTTGCAGTACAGGATTACACTGCATGCAACATGCAACCAAAGGTAGTGTAGTCAATAGTCGCTCCACAGTACAATTTTTTTGACTACCACATTATCCGATTCAACCTACTGCATCACAAACAACTGTCCATTTGCTCTAGTTTCACCAGCAGTATCTCATGCAACACATAGTACCTTAGAGCAAACCACTGGTAAATTGTTTCTCTTGGAGCACATGAAAGATGGGTATGTTCCTCTATAAAATACTGACAGTACAGTGGGGAACCAGCAGCCCCAGTATACATTTTGCCTTCCTCACCAGAAATTTTTGCATGTGAACATATTCCCACTGTTTTAACACACAATAATCTATATTCATTTATCTGGTATCTCCCTGTAGTGAAGCATTCGTGCTTAGCACCTCCACCTCACTGTCACTGTCTATGTATATGGCTCTCTCCCATTGTCTCATTTTCCTTCCACTGATTTACAGTCTATCCCACTGTCAATGTCAATGTCAACTCTCTCAATTACACTGTCTGCTTTTGTCTTTCTTTGATATGTCCACTGACTCCACAACTCCTTAATGGCTCAAAAATAATTCTGGGGCATCCAAGTTATTTTTTTTCTTATACACAAGAGTGTAAGACCTCAGACCAAAATTTTCTCTCCCCACACCTATGTGTTCAAGTACATCACAAAACTGGTGTATGGTGTCCCTACATCATTCCTTTTTGTCTACACTGGCTCCTATCTCTTTTCCTCCCAACTGATTCGGTCTTCACAAATCTCTCCTCCTCTTTTACTACCACTGTCTCACTGACCACAAGTATCTCCTTTACCTTCCTTTTCAAAGATATTTCCATTATTTGACTATTAATTGTTCATTAGTTTTACACAGTCATGATTTCAGCTTCATACCCATTTTCAAGATCATGTTGAAATTTTAAGATTGTTTGACCTGCCTGTGATTTGCCAAAAAAATATATTTTTCGTCTTACAAGGTGTGTTCTATTGCAGGATATGAGTATGTGTGAAATATATATAATGTGGCTGACATTGTGAACAGTTGAAAACCACAAATGGGCCTATAAAGTCAGAAATATGTTTTTTTTTATCAATAACTGAACAACACAGCAGGACAGACATATTAACATTTCAACGGACACTCAAGAATGGCTATGAAGCCAATAGAGAAGGTTCAGAAATGAAGAGTATGAGAATCACAAATCAAATCAGGAAAATTATTGGTTGTCCTTAGGTGCATTATGCGCTTGCTTGTTATCGATTAGTGTGTGAACACCACTGGTCATTCCTATCCTGAACTATTACTGATGACTAGAAAGTTTGTGTTTGTGCTACTGTAAGGGAAAGAATAGAAAGGAATGCTTTAGTCCAAACAAAGCAGCAATGCTGCATAGAAAGACTTGTGTACATCCACGTAAGATAATGTTATGCATCTGGTGGAACAGTGGCCATGTGGTGTACAAAGAGTTGCATGCATGAGGTAGAAGTTTCCTGTTGGCATTTATTGTCAACAACAGACTTCTTCCAAATGCAATCCCAGAATAACAACAAGGAAGACTGTGTGAAGTGATGCTACTCTACAATAACAGCCACCGGCATTCTGCTAGACTGGCAAGAAACTCTACACAACTACCGGGTTGGGAAGTCATTCTGCACCTACCTTTTCCACCTGATATTGCACCCTCAGATTTCATCTTTTCTGCTCTCTGTTCAATGATCTTCACAAACTTCCTTTTAGGGTGAAAATACACTTTGAACATGGATCTACAACTTCTTCGCTACAAATCCATGTGATTTCTACAGTTGTGCATTCAGAATGTTTTCCCAACATTGGCAGACTGCAGCAATCAGTGAAGCAGATTATATTATTTATGACTAAATAAGCCTCCATTTGCTTTGGGAGAGTAGAAGGACTACAGGGACAATATTCTTCATTTAAGGACATGACGACATATTTTCAAATCACTGTCCATGAATGTGTTTAGCTTGTTCCAGTCCCCAATAACATTGGCAATTTTCCCCTTTAAGAAGCTCAACTATGCTGAGTGATAGTTGTATACCTAAATATATGTATCTCAAGATGATGATTTTAATATGAGCCATGACTACAGAATAAGGGAATTGTGATCTAAATATTACTATTTATCACAGTGCGCCTATTTGTAATGTTACCTTACCTTTACAGTGACTTATTTTTTAATGCTACTTCGGTACTTAAAATTTTGTCTTCTTTCTCTTTGATCACATTTCCCTCACCATCTACCACAATACCCATTTTAAACATTTTTGACCAATCTTGTGGTTACAAAGACACTGCCAATTTTCAGTATGAATTATGTACTATGTAATTAATATCCAGTGTCAAGTTCAAGTATAAAATTTTGAACAACTGCTTCACTAAAATACTTTAGCAAGAAAAAGATGGAACAAAAATACCACATAAGGTAATATTAAAGCGATAACTTTAAAATGTAATTAAGCTACTGAAGAAAGCAAAAATCTCACCTGCCAATACCTCCTCTTGGTGCACCTCTTGTGGCTCCTGCAAAAAAATTAAACAGGTGAATAACTTTACATCAACTGAATTTAACCATAAATCAAACAGCTTGAAATGTGTCAGTGGTATGTCATATCACTGCACATGCTCATCTCAGTGTTAGTAAGTTGGTAAATTATATAATGACAGAAATTATGAATCAGCTTGGTAGTAAAGAATGTTGTGTGGGATGTTGGCATTGTTTCAAGTAGTGCAGTTCGAGAAATAGGTTCACGGCTTGTAGATAATAAACTAATGATAAATCACAAAAAGAATCAGTTTTCACAATTTCTAACCAACAATTCATCAAAACCTGCCATTTTTATTTCACAGAATGGCCATACGATTCATGAAACTTAATAGTTCAGATTTCTACATGTTCAGATAGGTAGTGAATTGTTGTGGAAAACTCATATACAAGATCTTGTTCAAAGATTTAATTCTGGCATTTTTACTTTTTAAATGGTTTATGAAGTAAGTGATAGTTCAACACAAAAATTGTCTACTTTGCTTATTTCCATTTCCTTAGGACATATGGTGGTATATTTTGGGGTAATTCTTCAGTTTCACAAAGGATTTTTCGGCTCAGAAATGGGCGGTTCAGGCAGAAAGTTGTATAAGCTCGTGTAACGCCTGTTGACCACTGTTAATTAGTCTGAGTAATCTTACATAAGTCTCTCAATATACATTCATTGCTGTCACTTCTGGTTAACAGTATCAGCTTATTCCCAAGAATTAGCAGCTTTCACTCAGTTAACACTACGCAGAAATCCAGTATGCCTTGGGCACACTTTGTTGACTCTTGTGCAGAAAGGCTTGCAGTGTACTGCGGCATCCATTTCCAATAAGTTACCAGAGGAATTCAAACATCTTAGCAGTAATCCATGTGGATTCAAATCAAAATTGAAGAGTTTTCTATTCTGCTGAGGAATTCCTTGAAAAATTAAGCCGATTCCTGAGTTAAATTCTTTATTGCGGTTACATAATCTTATGGCTCCTCTTTTTTGGTTTCTTAAACATTTTATATTATCTGACACTTTCCATGACCTTTAAGATTCGTGCCATATTTGGGTCCCACAGAATAATGTGTATGAAAAAGAAACCTCTTCCTGGATAAAGGACTGTTTGCCACGGTCATGGCAGCTGGCAAGTAAGTCAATGCAAGGTCTGAAAGTACACCATAAGAATGGCCATTCGATTCTGTTTCATGTACCAGATACCTATTATAATATTACTGAAAGCAAATCCCAAAGGACAAAAGTAACTAAACAGTTACTTTTACATCACACTGCACAATTTTTGATGCACATTCTGAAGTACACTAAGGTAGTTGTATCGAATTACTGATTAACATACGTCAAACGTAACAACCACTATGACAAGTAGACCTCTCGAAGTAGTTCACCTGGTTCTTATTTAGCAAGCAGGAAAGTATTTTCAGAAGACTTTAGGAAGTTTGTCAGGCCATGAATGTATGGAGGAGAACAAGTCTGCTATCATTCTGGAAAGGTATTGTGATGCGTGTTTGCAATTTCGAGTACCTGTCATTTGTGTTTGTGATATTTGCTCAAAAACAAGGAAATCTCAGTACCCAACTGCAATCAGTATGTATTTTGGACAACAGTAAGTGGTAATTGTCGATTTTAAGGGGTATATATTGTCATGTTTAGTGAGTATCAACAATGGTGTAACCTATCGCTTTGGTAAAGGTGTACGTCTCACAATGTCTATAGTACCAATGAATAATGGTCACCACCACAAAGTCATTTTTTTAGTTGAAATGGTGGCTTTAAACTTTTACACACTTCTCTTTTGGGCATAAAATCTATATCAGATTGATGCAGCATTTCTGCAGGTTGGGGTAACGATAATTACCTTATCATTCTTCAGAGTTCATGATGGTTTTATTTGGTTTTTTTGAGGATTTATTCCATTATGATGATGATACCTAGTTAGGGGAGCACTCAGTGGAATGGTTATCAGCACACACACCAATTCCCAAATTTTACATGGCCCAGTCATGCCACTTTCACAAATGACGATGGCAACACAAACTCCCAGTCCACGGGTTTATTCCTTGCTCTCTGATTCTTGTTCAGCAATGTGCCTTCCAGAACTGTCAGCACCATGACAACTACCAATACATCAGGAAAATGGAGATGAAGTTGAGCTGTCACTAAGATTCTGTATACTTACCAATAACACATTACTTGACATTAATAATTGAAGAGAGTTTCTTATTTTAAATTGTTGTTGTTGTTATTGTTGTAGTTGTTGTTGTCGTCTTCAGTCCTGAGACTGGTTTGATGCAGCTCTCCATGCCACTCAATCCTGTGCAAGCTTTTTCATCTCCCAGTACCTACTGCTACCTACATCCTTCTGAATCTGCTTAGTGTATTGATCTCTTGGTCTCCCTCTACGACTTTTACCCTCCACGCTGCCCTCGAATGCTAAATGTGTGATCCCTTGATGCCTCAAAACTTGTCCTACCAACCAATCCCTTCTTCTAGTCAAGTTGTGCCACAAACTTCTCTTCTCCCCAATCCTATTCAATACCTCCTCATTAGTTACGTGATCTACCCACCTTATCTTCAGCATTCTTCTGTAGCACCACATTTCGAAAGCTTCTATTCTCTTCTTGTCCAAACTGGTTATTGTCCATGTTTCACATCCATACATGGCTACACTCCATACAAATACTTTCAGAAACGACTTCCTGACACTTAAATCTATACTCGATGTTAACAAATTTCTCTTCTTCAGAAACGATTTCCTTGCCATTGCCATTGTTTTAAATTAAGAGCCAGTATATGATTGGTCTTTGAGAAATGCTCTGGATCATTTAGCAGGTAATTTAGACTTGAGATAGCATTTCAGTTACCAGTGCAAAAGAAGTTGCAAAGTTTGTGACGTCAGATAACAGACTGCCGTGGGAGATGTAATGACACTGAGATGGAGATGAATGGGTTATGAATAAAGGAGTTTCATTGATTAAATATGTGGGTAGTGTGCAGAGTACCACAGAAGAGGAGGAAGTATTGTAACGGCCTGAAACCCTGAGCTTATATGAGGAAAGAGGCCAGGAAGCAGTGTGGGGTTTATTACATGCCACAGGAGCAAACTTTATTTGCTATTGGTGAAAATCACACTTGCCCTGCCAGTCTCATACGTGCTGCCACTACTTTCACTCACCTGAGCAATAGG
Organism: Schistocerca serialis cubense; assembly: GCF_023864345.2. Taxonomy (NCBI): domain Eukaryota; kingdom Metazoa; phylum Arthropoda; class Insecta; order Orthoptera; family Acrididae; genus Schistocerca; species Schistocerca serialis. Next base: position 814,170,514 of record NC_064642.1, on the reverse strand, counting down.
ACGTGTGCCTTCTTCCTCACCAGGGCCTGATTGACAAAAAAGGAAATTGTGTGTTAATAAAAAATATTTTATCTGCAAAAGTAAAAGAAACAGATGATAAATGAAAACTGTTTCAACATGACATGATAAAGAACATAATCCATTATTTCAGTCTTTTACAGTGCCTAGTGATCAGTGAATAACTGAGCATCTAATCCACTCCATTATGTACAACAGTGCATATTACTAACCAAGTTCCAGAAAGCAAGAATTTTATTACAGTTACAGGCTGGCTATCTGAAGAGCGCCAGTAGCAAATAAATTTTATTGCCAACATTTCACATAATTATTGACCAAATTTTAAAATTTATAATCCTGTAGTAATCTGCTTATCAAAACATACAATTTTATGTTACAGGGTTAACTCAGTGTGGCAAGTTTATCAGTTAGGAACTGTGTGTGACTGTATATGCAGCCTCCCTCACTGCACGCATATGCCAACATTCTATTCATCCAGTATTTTACAATGAGAGCACTTAGTGACTTGCAGGAAACTTCAGCAATAATTTCAAATTATCATCAATTTTTCTCATGGATACCCCACAGAAAGTAATAGCAATAAGGTTTATAACTTACCACATTTTTGCTGTTAGTGCAGTAAAATTACACATCAAACAGATACAATGTAACACTCCTTTCTTTGCTTACAGATGAATACATATACCCAGGAGACGGTGTGGCAGATGATGTGGGGTATTTATCAGGTGCATTCTTCATAGAGGTGAGGCAGGAAGAAATTTGATGAGTATAGGAACAGGATGGATTAGATGACATAATAGTAATGAGGTGGAAGTGGGTGGTGTACAACGGGAAGTGGGTGGCTGGTACCTTACAGTGCTGTCTTGTAAAATTCAACAGAGGGCTGTCTGTTGCTGGCATGTTAATAGGCCTGAAACAAACTCAGTGCAGCTCATCTTGCCCATGACAGCCATTGCATAGTTTCTGTACAGGGACCATATGACACTGGACAATTTTCCAGTATTCCTGTGCACTGCACAGCCTTCATGGATCACTGCACAATGGCTCACCAGCCAACCCAAGTCCCAGACTCGACATCAACTATCTACTTCAGAGTGCCATAACTATATTAATAAGAATGCAGCCCACAATAGTGGCATCACCAGTGCTACCTACACTTTAGGTACCTGCAGCAGTGCCTCTAAGTTGTTACACACAGAGTGCTGAACTGGAGCTTCAAGAATAGTTCTCATACTAGCAGATATCTTTCAGTGAATCAGGGCATTCTCTATCTAGCCTTCACTAGAAATCCATTTCATTTGCTGCCTGTTGATACACACAACCTGTGTTTCTATGAAGCTCGTGTGTGTGTGTGTGTGTGTGTGTGTGTGTGTGTGTGTGTGTGTGTGTGTGTGTGTGTGTGTGTGTGGGCGCGCACGCGAGAGAGTGTATACCCGTCCTTTTTCCCCCCTAAGGTAAGTCTCTCCACTCCTGGGATTGGAATGACTCCTTAACCTCTCCCTTAAAACCCACATCCTTTCGTCTTTCCCTCTACTTCGCTCTTTCTTGATGAAGCAACCGTTGGTTGCGAAAGCTAGAATTTTGTGTGTGTGTTTATGTGTCTATCGGCATGCCAGCACTTTCGTTTGGTAAGTCACATCGTCTTTGTTTTTAGATATATTATAATTTAATTTCATAGATAAAAAGTCTACTTGTCAAGCAGCAGCAGTTTGGTGATTAAATGTTTTTATCCATCCAATGAAATTAAACTGTTAGACAAGGGTTCTATCAATGATACTAAAATGTGTGCTTCTAACCCAGTTTACCACGGAAGTTCAAAAACGTAAACAAAGTATCATTGTCAGGGATACCTTTCATGGCAAACACAGGAACTTTATAGAGAAATACGGGTATGTTGCCACATCCAGTATTGGTCGAACATGACAATTTCTTGTTCACCAGCAGGTGGGAGGAATCAGACATCATTGAGTCATCCCCCGCGACATGTATGTCATTGAGACCACCTGCAATAGCTCATTAACTCTAACAGCGACAGCCGATTGCTGCATCCAAAACAAGTCGCAAGGGTGTTTAGCTGCATAACAGAAATAAAATACTCTCTGTAATTGCTATGGTACAGAGAATGTAAGAAAGCTACGTGAAGTATGCCCGTTTCCTTTGTGAGTGGGATGGTTGAAACAGAAATTGTCACTACAAGAAAAAGAAGTGGCCTAGGCAGAGATGGAAAGTGGGTGAAAAGAATGTACAACATGTAAGTCTGATAGCTCCTGAAGAGATACTACTTCCACTGCTTCACATCAAATGAGACAATTTGTAAAGGCAATGGATCCAACAGGCAGTGGATTGGCATATCTAGCTACCAGGTCCCCCATCCTTCAGCTGCAAAAGTAAAGGAAAGTGTATTTGTGGGCCCTCAAATAAAGGAGCTGCAGAAAGATGCAAATTTTGATGCATATTTAAATGAGAAAGAAAAGACAGCATGGGTCTGGTTCAAGACGGTATCAGAAAACTTCCTTAGAAGGAGAACAACTACTAACTACAAAGCAATGGTGAATGACATGCACAAAGTATATCGAGATCTGGGGTGCAGTATGTCTTTGAAGATACTTATGATGGACTCTCATCTGCACTACTTCATAGAGTGTTTTAGTTATGTATTGGCTGAACATGGCGAAAAATACCATAAAGACATTTCTACCATAGAAAGGCGTTATGAAGGAAAGTGGGTACCTTCTATGTTAGCAGATTATTGCTGGATTATCATTCAAGATAAGAAAGATTCACAACACAAGAGAAAAATGTGATGTGCATTAGAATAGAGTGGTTCATTTTCTTGTCTATTTCCCGTAATTTCTCATATCAAATAAATGCTACAAGGTGTATCCACAAAGATTTCTGTGTTATATGATAAATCTCACCCTCCATTAATGTGATGAAATTACAACATCATAAGAACATGAACTTGTCAATCGAATTTCACCTCATGTTTGCTGCAGTATCAGAAACAGAAAAGACAAATTAAATTTTGATTATTCATAAACAAACCCTGACAAAAAAAATAACTAAAAGCAGTTTTGAATTCAGCACTTTAAGTACACATAGGATCACAATGTAATTTTTCAGAAATAGAAAAGTAGTTTTCTTTGTAGAACAATGTTATTTTGGCAAAGGGGATTGTATTCTTCCTGGCAGATTAAAACTGTGTGCACGACCAAGACTCAAACTCAGGACCTTTGCCATTCGCGGGCAAGTCTCGGTCGGGCACACAGTTTTAATCTGCCAGGAAGTTTCATATCAGCGCACACTCCACTGCAGAGTGAAAATCTCATTCTTGATTGTATTCACTGTTGTATTATTTTATTTCTTCTTTAGATATTGTACACTAAATCCACATTGTGATGGAGCGAAAAAAGTGCTTTCCTCTCATATTCTTGTAAATTCTATCAAAATTCTTTCCCCTACAAATGCATACATTGGCAGCTGTAATACAACATTACAATTTGGTAGGCTTGCCAACAACATTCAGAAGTAACACATTTCTGGTTACATCTCAAGGTGATTTACATTAAAAACAAGTATATGGAATATATTTTTCATCCAACAACACACACCAAATGAAATATTTATATTTGTAAAAATATTTCACAGGAGAATCATAAAAGTGAAGAAATAAAATGACATGAAAGATGAATGCTGATGCTTGGAAGTAAAAAAGGTAACATTTTCTGCTCATCCATAGAATAGCCAACTTGCACTGGAGCTCTCATGTTACTTGATATAATATTATTTCTTGGTAAAGAGGCTTGGCATTCAGAGGTTCAGCTCAGAAAATTGAAGGTCCAACTAATAAAATTTCCTGTGAATATTAGAGCTCTTCTGTCTATAACAATTGAATACATAAGCAAGGTTAGAGACCAACAAGAATCTGGAAAGTGTTTACACACGCATTATCTGCCATGTGATACTGAGAATGAACTTTTTTCTAGTTGTCATGTCAGTAGTGCTATATTGGAACAGGGAGAAAATGAGAAGCATTACTTGATTATTATTGCTGCAACTCCCAGTTCAAATAATACCAAACAAACAACATTCACCCTACATCGTATTTACTATGAGAAGGGGACTGATAAATATGAAACATGACTTGCCTTTGGAATTCATATATTGTAATCAGGAAACAAGAAATGCTATTCCACACTCAATGCAATCAACACTTGTGAAACACTCCATTCCTCTTAATGAATGCCACAGACATGGTTATGATAGGGGAAAGAATATTATAGGGTCATATATAGGAACTCTAACACTTTCTTCAGTCAAATTGTTTTGTAAAATTTTCTCCATGTGCTCATCTTAATCTTATGTGGCTGAGTGTTGCCACGAAGTAGATACTTTATTTGAAAAGATTTGGCTTTTTTAAAACATATTCAGCAGCAGTCCACAATGCTAACAAGTCCTGAAAAAGTTGTTTGGGAGATCTCTATATTATATGTCTGCTACCCATTGGAATGCTCAGGTTGACACTGAAATACCAATTGCAGCTCACTTGGACAAGATTGCCATTGCTGTTTAAACTCTCAGCAAGTTAAATTTGTCAGGTGAAGCATATCCTGTGGTATAGGGTGTTTAGGATTATGTGGGATTATTCAGGTGTTTAATCATGCTGTCTGTTTAGCTAAAGTTGTTGGCATCAACTGACTAGAGAAGCTAATTCCTACAGGCTCAAAATATTACCACTGATGCAATAAGACACTTAGAGATTATTAAGTGACTTAAAATATTTTTATGAAAATTGGGACCACACTCCCCCTGATCTAAGGTTGTTGTCAGTGCAGTTAACATCAGTTCTTCATTTCACTAGGTGTATCTTGATCAGAAATAGATTAATTCAAGTTAAATATATTTTATGTCTTTGACAATAACTTGAACCCAATTAGAAACAGTCAAACGTCAGATGAAACATTTCCCGAAAGAAAGGCCCACCACGTGTCATTGTCAGTGTAACAGGGAAAAGGTTATAAAATGCTACCCATTGCACAAATAATGGTGGTTTACATGAGAGTGCACGGATCTCTGTTTACTGAAATGTGTGGCCATGTCGGGGAACAAACGGGGACTAAATACTCAATATCGCAGCAGGCATTTCATCATTTTACACGTCAGTATAACATTTAGTATTTTTTTATAGTTGAGTGAAAGTAAATTAAACTAATTTAAAAAATTAAATGAAATGGAGCATACACACATTTCACAATAATTCATTACTGAATAGCATCTGAAGCTGAGCTTGTAAGTTCATGAGTAATATCTGTTTTCTTCCTTGTCACTTAGCTCATGGTTGAGCTGTCATCCTGTGCCCTAGCTGTGGTGGTCTTGGGCTCCTGAAAAACTGTCTTCCATCCCTAGTTATCAAACCCCCATTTGTTACTGTTATTTCTGTCTCCTGCTTCACAAAGACATCGTGGTGCTAGTACACTTTCTCAATATATGTAACCTTTGAACACTCCATGATTTATCCAGTCTCTGTGTTCATTCCAAGCCACAGAGGGGGAAACTGGAGATATGGTTTATGACTAGTTTTTTTGTTTTACTATGTTCCAGATAATTTTAATTGTAATAAAATATAACACAAGATTTATCATAATACCTATTACTAGTTTTCTGAAATCACAGATTGCATTATTCAGCAAAGAAAAGTTCCTACTCACCATATAGTGCAGATACCGAGTCACTGGTAAGCACAACAGAGACACACTATTGTTGATGGAGGCCTCAATGCCCGAAAGCTTTAATGTGGGTATCATTTTGTTGTGCCTATCTGCAACTCAGCATCTCTGCTATATGGTGAGTAGTAACTCCCCTTTTCATAATACTGTTACATTCCATCCTGGATATTTATCTTTCCACACTTTCATAGCAAAACATTGTTATGTATTTTTATGCCTGAAATGAAATAAGCAAATTTTACACAAGATACTAATTTCAGGAATTCTTTGCTTCTGTGGGAAGAAATACAGCTGAAGCAAAAGCATCTAAAATCATAGTGATTTTGTACAGAAAATTAAGCATTAGCAGACACTATTTCGCTGGCCTCTACTCATTGGGAATATTATGAACTTCAGTGTCCATATGTTTTGCAATACAGGATTACACTGCATGCAACATGCAACCAAAGGTAGTGTAGTCAATAGTCGCTCCACAGTCAATTTTTTAGACTACCACATTATCTAAATCAACCTACTGCATCACAAACAACTGTTCAGTTGCTCTAGTTTCACCAGCAGTATCTCATGCAACACATAGTACCTTAGAGCAAACCACTGGTAAATTGTTTCTCTTGGAGCACATGAAAGATGGGTATGTTCCTCTATAAAATACTGACAGTACAGTGGGGAACCAGCAGCCCCAGTATACATTTTGCCTTCCTCACCAGAAATTTTTGCATGTGAAAATATTCCCACTGTTTTAACACACAATAATCTATAGTCATTTATCTGGTATCTCCCTGTAGTGAAGCATTCATACTTAGCACCTCCCCCTCACTGTCACTGTCTATGTATATGGCTCTCTCCCTTTGTCTCATTTTTCTCCCAGTGATTTACAGTCTATCCCACTGTCAATGTCAACGTCAACTCTCTCAATTACGCTGTCTGCTTTTGTCTTTCTTTGATATGCCCACTGACTCCACAACTCCTTAATGGCTCAAAAATAATTCTGGGGCATCCAAGTTATTTTTTTTCTTATACACAAGAGTGTAAGACCTCAGACCAAAATTTTCACTCTCCCACACCTATGTGTTCAAGTACAGCACAAAACTGGTGTATGGTGTCCCTACGTCTTTCCTTTTTGTCTACACTGGCTCCTATCTGTTTTCCTCCCAACTGATTATGTCTTCACAAATCTCTCCTCCTCTTTTACTACCACTGTCTCACTGACCGCAAGTATCTCCTTTACCTTCCTTTTCAAAGATATTTCCAGCATTTGACTATTAATTGTTCATTAGTTTTACACAGTCATGATTTCAGCTTTATACCCATTCTCAAGATCATGTTGAAATTTTAAGATTGTTTGACCTGCCTGTGACTTGCCAAAAAAATATATATTTTTCGTCTTACAAGGTGTGTTCTATTGCAGGATATGAGTATGTGTGAAATATATATAATGTGGCTGACATTGTGCACAGTTGAAAACCACAAATGGGCCTATAAAGTTAGAAATATGTTTTTTTATCAATAACTGAACAACACAGCAGGACAGACATATTAACATTTCAACGGACACTCAAGAATGGCTATGAAGCCAATAGAGAAGGTTCAGAAATGAAGAGTATGAGAATCACAAATCAAATCAGAAAAATTATTGGTTGTCCTTAGGTGCATTATGCGCTTGCTTGTTATCGATTAGTGTGTGAACACCACTGATCATTCCTATCCTGCACCATTACTGATGACTAGAAAATTTGTCTTTGTGCTACTGTAAGGGAAAGAATAGAAAGGAATGCTTTAGTCCAAACAAAGTAGCAATGCTGCATAGAAGGCTTGTGTGCATCCACACAAGATAATGTTATACATCTGGTGGAACAGTGGCCATGTGGTGTACCAAAAGTTGCTTGCATGAGGTAGAAGTTTCCTGTTGGCATTTACTGTCAACAACAGACTTCTTCCAAATGCAATCCCAGAATAACAACAAGGAAGACTGTGTGAAGTGATGCTACTCTACAATAACAGCCACCGCCATTCTGCTAGACTGGCAAGAAACTCTACACAACTACCGGGTTGGGAAGTCATTCTGCACCTACCTTTTCCACCTGATATTGCACCCTCAGATTTCATTCTTTCTGCTCTCTGTTCAATGATCTTCACAAACTTCCTTTTGGGTTGAAAATACACTTTGAACATGGCTCTACAAGTACTTTGCCAATGTTGGGAAAATGTTCTGGATGCACAACTGTAGAAATCACATGGTTTTGTAGCAGACTGCCGCAATCAGTGAAGCGGATTATATTATTTATGACTACGTAAGTCTCAATTTGCTTTGGGAGAGGAGGCGGATTACAGGGACAATATTCTTCATTTCAAGACATGATGAGGGCGTTTCAAATCACTGTCCATGAATGTGTCTAACTTGTTCCAGTCCCCAATAACATTGGCAATTTTCCTCTTTAAGAAGCTCAACTATGCTGAGTGGTAGTTGTATACTTCAATATATTTATCTCAAGTTGATGATTTTAATATGAACCATGACTACAGAATAAGGGAATTGTGATCTAAATATTACTTTTTATCACAGTGTGCCAATTTGTAATGTTATGTTACTTTTACAATGACTTATTTTGTGAATGTCACTTTGGTACTTAAAAATTTGTCTTCTTTCCCTTTGATCACATTTGCCTCACCATCTACCACAATAACCGTTTCAAACATTTGTGACCAATCTTTTGTAGTTACAAAGATACTGCCAATTTTCAGTATGAATTATGTACTATGTAATTAATATCCAGTGTCAAGTTCAAGTATAAAATTTTGAGCAACTGTTTTACTCAAATACTTAAGCAAGAAAAAGATGGAACAAAAATACCACATAAGAAAATATTAAAGTGGTAACTTTAACATGTAATTAAGCTACTGAAGAAAGTAAAAATCTCACCTGCCAGTATGTCCTCTTGGTGTACCTCTTGTGGCTCCTGCAAAAAAAATTAAACAGGTGAATAACTTTACATCTACTGAGTTTAACCATAAATCAAACAGCTTGAAATGTGTCAGTGGTATGTCATATCACTGCACATGCTCATCTCAGTGTTAGTAAGTTGGTAAATTATATGATGAGAGATTATGAATCAGGTGCAGTGACAAGTAGAAACATGTGAAATTTTACTAAAGTGAGATTGATGAAAACTGCATAATAATCCTCATGTAGAATCACAAAATATTTGAATTTCATTTGAGCTTAACTGTCTGAATTCACTAGAGCTGCCAGCCACCACACACAGCCACTGTCACAGAGCAAGACAAAGGTGCCCACAAAACACAAGTCAACATGTTGGGAATGTAGACTACAGCTGCTATATCTATGAAGGCTGGTGTAAGGATAATGCCAGTGACTGAAATAGAAGTACAGCATAGTTTGCTGGAATGAACAACCTTCAACTATGACCTGGTGGGGTAGCCTAAAGGATCATGGAAGGGGAAATGAGTAACAGACCATTATAAAATTACAGATTATAGAGATAGTGACAGGGTCCATTATGACTAGATCTGCTGCTACCAGGGCAGAAATTTGAGAATGATTCTTGGTCCCAGAGAGCCATCTGAGGTTGGCCCACACAACAGAAGAGGGAGTGGAACAGTTAAAAGAAATATCTATTTAAATCCAGCAAGGTTTTTGCTATCCTGAAGCGTGTGACGACACTGTTTACACAACAACTGATAATGAATGCAGTTTGCTATCATAGACTGTTAAAAACACGTAGAGCACATCTCTGCATGTGAGAGGAGTCACAACATGGCTCAGTCAAAGAAAGGACTGGGACACAACACGGCAAAGATATAGTGCGAAACTGGAACACTGTGTGGTGGTAATGACAGCATTTGTAAGATATTCTACCTGGGCATCACAACTGGGTATATGATGTTTCTCGAAGGGTGCCAGGGAGCATTAAATATCTATTCATCATTAGAAAGTTGCCATTCGGATGTGCACGTAGGTGGGGTACGAGTCATAAAATGTATAGCAAATGGGAAATGGTTGCTCGAGTACATACCAGAGACAGTGATGAGTTGATGAGATGATGGGCAAATTGGGCAGTGCGGGAGAGGTCCAGGTGGGGGTAGGAGTGCATGGAGTGTGAAAGGAACATGGGTACCCCCACGATAAGGCATATGAGGTTAAGGTGGCTGAAGTTCAGCCAAGAAGACACCTCTCTGACAGCTTCTGGGGGGGTTCCCAAAGGGCTGGAGGTGCATACCGGCAACAAGGAGATCAGCCTGAGAAGGGTATCATGTGGCCACACCAACGAGGAGGAACTGTGAGCCAATAGAGAAGCACATTGTTTGCCTTTGTTTGATTTCTTGGATCCTTTCTGGTTTGCATTGGAAGACTCAAATGTTTGTTGGCTGAAGGGACATAGAAAGTCTCCATGGGAGTATTCCTTGTGTCACCTCTGGGTTTTTAGTTGTGTAGCCAGTGACGGTCTCATGAGGCAAGAGTTTGAGGCTTGCTGCACAGCTGGAGAAAAAGAGGAGGAGGAGGAGGAGGAGGAGGAGGAGGAGCTGCTGCTGCTGCTATAACATTGGGTGATTTAACAACCACAGTGCTGTATTACACATCACCCGTCTGGACGTACACATCACCCGTCTGGACGTACACATCACCCGTCTGGACGTACACATCACCCGTCTGGACGTACACATCACCCGTCTGGACGTACACATCACCCGTCTGGACGTACACATCACCCGTCTGGACGTACACATCACCCGTCTGGACGTACACATCACCCGTCTGGACGTACACATCACCCGTCTGGACGTACACATCACCCGTCTGGACGTACACATCACCCGTCTGGACGTACACATCACCCGTCTGGACGTACACATCACCCGTCTGGACGTACACATCACCCGTCTGGACGTACACATCACCCGTCTGGACGTACACATCACCCGTCTGGACGTACACATCACCCGTCTGGACGTACACATCACCCGTCTGGACGTACACATCACCCGTCTGGACGTACACATCACCCGTCTGGACGTACACATCACCCGTCTGGACGTACACATCACCCGTCTGGACGTACACATCACCCGTCTGGACGTACACATCACCCGTCTGGACGTACACATCACCCGTCTGGACGTACACATCACCCGTCTGGACGTACACATCACCCGTCTGGACGTACACATCACCCGTCTGGACGTACACATCACCCGTCTGGACGTACACATCACCCGTCTGGACGTACACATCACCCGTCTGGACGTACACATCACCCGTCTGGACGTACACATCACCCGTCTGGACGTACACATCACCCGTCTGGACGTACACATCACCCGTCTGGACGTACACATCACCCGTCTGGACGTACACATCACCCGTCTGGACGTACACATCACCCGTCTGGACGTACACATCACCCGTCTGGACGTACACATCACCCGTCTGGACGTACACATCACCCGTCTGGACGTACACATCACCCGTCTGGACGTACACATCACCCGTCTGGACGTACACATCACCCGTCTGGACGTACACATCACCCGTCTGGACGTACACATCACCCGTCTGGACGTACACATCACCCGTCTGGACGTACACATCACCCGTCTGGACGTACACATCACCCGTCTGGACGTACACATCACCCGTCTGGACGTACACATCACCCGTCTGGACGTACACATCACCCGTCTGGACGTACACATCACCCGTCTGGACGTACACATCACCCGTCTGGACGTACACATCACCCGTCTGGACGTACACATCACCCGTCTGGACGTACACATCACCCGTCTGGACGTACACATCACCCGTCTGGACGTACACATCACCCGTCTGGACGTACACATCACCCGTCTGGACGTACACATCACCCGTCTGGACGTACACATCACCCGTCTGGACGTACACATCACCCGTCTGGACGTACACATCACCCGTCTGGACGTACACATCACCCGTCTGGACGTACACATCACCCGTCTGGACGTACACATCACCCGTCTGGACGTACACATCACCCGTCTGGACGTACACATCACCCGTCTGGACGTACACATCACCCGTCTGGACGTACACATCACCCGTCTGGACGTACACATCACCCGTCTGGACGTACACATCACCCGTCTGGACGTACACATCACCCGTCTGGACGTACACATCACCCGTCTGGACGTACACATCACCCGTCTGGACGTACACATCACCCGTCTGGACGTACACATCACCCGTCTGGACGTACACATCACCCGTCTGGACGTACACATCACCCGTCTGGATGTACACATCCTTCACAAAGCGAGATGTAGTAGGAATGGTACTGTAACTGCCTGATGGTAGAACACGGGGTCACTGACTAGTCAACAATTTGCGAGTAACCTGGTAAGGTACATTTTTCCTTGACCCAGGTCTCCAGGACACTCAATCATTGAGATACACGAGATAATCTTGGCAGGAGGTGGCATGATCACCATTGCAACTTGTGCAGCAGGGAGGACAAGGTAGCCAAGTTACACAGTTGGCTGGGCGTCGCCATGACATTTGATTGTAGCCATAAAGATGATACTGGCAGCAGTGCACCTGGTTTGGTGGCATGCTCAGCAACAGCGTGGTCCAATTGTTACTTGGCCACAGTGTATGAGCAGCCATTTATGCAAACAGAAACTTCTTGTTTGCCCTACCATCGTAGAATGCAGTACAGTGGTTGGTTGCAGCCTAGGTTGTAGATCGCATGACTCATTTCACAGGTTACCCACCAAAGGAGGGATAGGTGATGTTTCTGACTGGACTTCAGTACGTGGAGGTGGTGGTGGGAGGATGTGGGGGACATGTATTGGATCTACATCTATTACAAGGGTATGAGACATGAGGCCACAAGGTTGGAAGCAGTGGTTGTGTAGCATCATTGGCCACTGGAGTACTGATGTGGGAGTTTGGTGGGGATGCAGTGGGTAGGAAATTTCTTATTTCAGGGTAGAATGAGAGGTAGTCAAATCCCTGGCGGAGAGTTTAATTCAGTTGCTCCAGTTCTGGGTGGTACAGAGTCACAAGGCAAATGCACCTTTGTAGCTGGACAGTGGGACTTTGTGAGGTGGGTGGTGACCGGAAAGACAGGGCACAAGAGATCAGTTTTTGTACAAGGTTGGGAGGGTAATTACTGCCTGTAAAGCCTCAATGACACCTTCCATATATTTAAAGGCAGTCTCGAAGGGGCTTCTTGGTATGGAATGAGTGGCAGCTGCTGAAGTGGAGGTATTCCTGACGGTTGGTATGTTCAACATGGTCAGACATACTGATGTATCCGTATTTCAGGTGGAGGTCACATCGAGGAAGGTGGGTTGTTGGGTAGAATGGGACCACATGAAGTAAATGGGGTTGAAGGTGTTTGGGTTCTGAAAGAATGTAGATAGGGTCTCCTCACCCTCAATCCAGAGGTCAAAGACGAATATGAATCAGGTGAGAGGTTGGGATTCTGGGTGTTTAGGAAGGGTTCTTTTAGATGCCACATGAATAGGTTGGCATAACATAGTGCCATAGAGTGCCCACAGCTATTTTCAACAAAGGACATGTTAGGTGAAAGCTCTACTTCCAAGCGTCTCTTTGGTGCGTGTGCGTGTGCGTCACTCAGCATCTCTGCTATATGGTGAGTAGCAACTATTCACAATCTTGTTATGAACAAATTTAGTGTTACTGTCTCTGATCCACAGACCTCTAACACTTTCAGACAAAGAGAGCCTCGCCAATGAATTACATCACCTAAGAAAAGTGATTCAAAAGAATGAATAGCCAAATGATCAAATTCAATGGGTGCAGCAGTCAATTTCAAGAACAGTTGAGTAAGCGACTGAGAATGAGAAAGGGTGTAAGAGAAACCGAGAATTGATTTCTTACCTTATGTCGGGAGACTCCTATGGATACACAGCATCCTGTGTATTTTGCTCTTTTCAGCTAGGATGAAAAGTCTCATTTTGTGATGTCAAAGATGAACTAGATAGAGCACCAGCAACACATCCAGGTGAAACAAAGTAGCAAACCAGGTGTAACTGAGGTCTGCCACAGACAATCATGAAATGAAATGTGATGAGACCTGTTTCATGTTGGAAATGTCAGATAGCTTGGATGAAGTAATTAAAGCTCAAGTGGGTGCACCTATGTATAAAGTACGCCAACTGCCAATAACATTGTTTTGTATCATTCCACTGTTATTTTACCATTCTACATCTACATCTACATTCATACTCCGCAGGCCACCTGACTGTGTGTGGCGGAGGGTACCCTGAGTGCCTCTATCGGTTCTCCCTTCTATTCCAGTCTCGTATTATTCGTGGAAAGAAGGATTGTCGGTAAGCATATGTGTGGGCTCTAATCTCTCTGATTTTATCCTCATAGTCTCTTCGCGAGATATACGTAGGAGGGAGCAATATACTGCTTGACTCTTCGGTGAAAGTATGTTCTCGAAACTTTAACAAAAGCCCGTACCAAGCTTCTGAGCGTCTCTCCTGAAGAGTCTTCCACTGGAGTTTATCCATCATCTCCGTATCGCTTTCGTGGTTACTAAATGATCCTGTAACAAGCGCACTGCTCTCCGTTGGATCCTCTCTATCTCTTCTACCAACCCTATCTGGTACGGATCCCACACTGCTGAGCAGTATTCAAGCAGTGGGCGAACAAGCGTACTGTAACCTACTTCCTTTGTTTTCGGATTGCATTTCCTTAGGATTCTTCCAATGAATCTCAGTCCGGCATCTGCTTTACTGACGATCAACTTTATATGGTCATTCCATTTTAACTCACTCCTAATGCGTACTCCCAGATAATTTATGGAATTAACTGCTTCCAGTTGCTGACCTGCTATTTTGTAGCCAAATGATAAGGGATCTTGTTTTCTATGTATTCGCAGCACATTACACTTGTCTACATTGAGATTCAATTGCCATTCCCTGCACCTTGTGTCAATTCGCTGCAGATCCTCCTGCATTTCAGTACAATTTTCCATTGTTACAACCTCTCAATACACCACAGCATCATCTGCAAAAAGCCTCAGTGAACTTCCGATGTCATCCACCAAGTCATTTATGTATATTGTGAATAGCAATGGTCCTATGACACTCCCCCGCGGCACACCTGAAATCACTCTTACTTCAGAAGACTTCTCTCCACTGAGAATGACATGCTGCATTCTGTTATCTAGGAACTCCTCAATCCAATCACACAATTGGTCTGATAGTCCATATGCTCTTACTTTGTTCATTAAACGACTGTGGGGAACTGTATCGAACGCCTTGCGGAAGTCAAGATACACGGCATCTGCCTGTGAACCCGTGACTATGGCCCTCTGAGTCTCGTGGACGAATAGCGCGAGATGGCTTTCACACTAGAGATGGGGGATGCGCTCTTGAACTAATTCATAGAGTTGAATCTTTCAAAGGAGTGAACAATCAGTGATTCAGAAAAAAAGAACGGTAGCTCCAAACGTTTCCCACGGCAGAGAGAGAGAGAGAGAGAGAGAGAGAGAGAGAGAGAGAGAGAGAGAGAGAGAGAGAAGAGAGAGAGAGAGAGAGAGAGAGAGAGAGAGAGAGAGAGAGAGAGAGAGAGAGAGAGAGAGACGGAGCATATCAGCAGCGCCTCTGCTGGTCAGAGCACAGTGCACGCCACACAACACAGCCAGCGCCGGTCTCTGCCCTGCTTCTACCTTGGCTGCCTGCATTGTGCAGTGCCCCATTGGATTTTGTGTTTCACATATGCCGTGCCGTCCATGTGCTTCGTCTGCCGCGCGCAGTGTCTGGCGCAGCTTAACTTCGCATCGCACTCTGTCGGCGATCGTTTCAGTCGCACGTCCTGCCCTCTGGACAGTTGATGCGAGCAACAGGACAGAGAGCCACCTAGCGGATAACATAGGAACTACTTGCAACAACCTGCTCGCAAGGGAGCGGACGATTTGTTTCGGAGCGGGTGAGTTCACCGCTCCCCCCACCCTCGGAACTCGCCCGCTCAATGCTCACCCCACCGTCTCGACTCTAGCCAGAGCGTTGAGCAAAGCGACTCAGGTGTCACTCTGGTCTCTGCGGTCTCAGCTCACGCAGTAATACAGCTCGCGGCTCGACCCGCTCGACTCAGCGCCTCTGCATCGGAGTTCGTCCCTACTGGATATTGTTCTTCGTAGTAATACCGCTATGTATATTACATTATTATGTTATGTATACATCAATTGTTTTTATTTTATTTTTATTTGTTTAAACTGATTAGATTAGGTTCCTGATGACTCCTCTTACTATAGGATTTTTATTATGGACACTCGAATTTACGCTTTAATTACGAGCGAACCGATAAACGTATCGCAAAATGTGATACACCAATATTTTCCTTGTTTTATTCTGCGTAAGGCTATATGCAGCACTTTCGTTTTACAGTCAAATTTATATTTTTTTTTCTTATTCTGGTACGGATTTTGCGATTTTAGGCGTCTTCGGAAGGAAACGTTCACTTTAAAAATATATGGCTTGCGATGAATTTGTATGAGGTTAATGAAATTTTAATACATTATAGCCAAATATATTGTTAATGTAAATCTCAAGTTACAACATTTTCCGATCACCCAAAAAACCACGATAGTGCAAAATAAATCAATAATCAAAAACTTTCTCATATCGTGGAAATTTCAATAAACAATACAAAATTCTTACTCATTATCTGTGTTACTTAAAAATAGGATCAAATAAGATCAAAATACAGGTGTAGTACTGGAATAAACCAAGTTTAAAGGACAATGTGCCTTCCATTTATTTTCTATTGTAAATGAGTGGTGAGTCATGAAAAAGAGCTAATTCATTTCAGGGAGTGAACAGTTCTGATCCAATCTCTGAAAAGAACAGTTTTGCCCATCTCTATTTCACACGACCGTCTTTTTCGAAATCCATGCTGATTCCTACAGAGTAGATTTCTAGTCTCCAGAAAAGTCATTATCCTCGAACATAATATGTGTTCCAAAATTCTACTACTGATTGATGTTAGAGATATAGGTCTATAGTTCTGCACATCTGTTCGACATCCCTTCTTGAAAACGGGGATGACCTGTGCCCTTTTCCAATCCTTTGGAATGCTACGCTCCTCTAGAGACCTACAGTACACCGCTGCAAGAAGGGGGGCAAGTTCCTTCATGTACTCTGTGTAAAATCGAACTGGTATCCCATCAGGTCCAGCGGCCTTTCCTCTTTTGAGGAATTTTAATTGTTTCTCTATCCCTCTGTCGTCTATTTCAATATCTACCATTTTGTTATCTGTGCGTCAATCTAGAGAAGGAACTAAAGTGCAGTCGTCCTCTGTGAAACAGCTTTGGAAAAAGGCATTTAGTATTTCGGCCTTTAGCCTGTCATCCTCTGTTTCAGTACCATTTTGGTCACAGAGTGTCTGGAAATTTTGTTTTGATCCACCTACCGCTTTGACATAAGACCAAAATTTCTTAGGATTTTCTGCCAAGTCAGTACATAGAACTTTACTTTCGAATTCACTAAATGCCTCTCGCATAGCCCTCTACACACTACATTTCGCTTCGCGTAATTTTTGTTTGTCTGCAAGGCTTTGGCTATGTTTATGTTTGCTGTGAAGTTCCCTTTGCTTCCACAGCAGTTTTCTAACTCGGTTGTTGTACCACGGTGGCTCTTTTCCATCTCTTACGATCTTGCTTGGCACATACTCATCTAACGCATATTGTACGATGGTTTGGAACTTTGTCCACTGATCCTCAACACTGTCTGTACTTGAGACAAAACTTTTGTGTTGAGCCATCAGGTACGCTGTAATCTGCCTTTTGTCACTTTTGCTAAACAGAAAAATCTTCCTACCTTTTTTAATATTTCTATTTACGGCTGAAGTCATCGATGCCGTAACTGCTTTATGGTTGCTGATTCCCTGTTCTGCGTTAACTGTTTCAAATAGTTTGGGTCTGTTTGTCACCAGAAGGTCTAATATATTATCGCCATGAGTCAGTTCTCTGTTTAACTGCTCAAGGTAGTTTTCAGATAAAGCACTTTAAAAAAATTTCACTGGATTCTTTGTCCCTGCCACCTGTTATGAACGTTTGAGTCTCCAAGTCTATATCTGGCAAATTAAAATCTCAGAACTATAACATGGTGGGGAAATCAACTCAAAATATTATCCAAATTATCCTTCAGGTGCTCAGCCACAACAGCTGCTGAGCCAGGGGGCCTATAGAGACATCCAATTACCATGTCTGAGCCTGCTTTAACCGTGACCTTCACCCAAATCATTTCACATTTCGGATCTCCGTCAATTTCCTTCGATACTATTGCACTTCTTATCACTATAAACACGCCTCCCCCTTCACTGTCCAGCCTGTCTCTGTGGTATACATTCCAATCTGAGTTTAGGATTTCATTACTGTTTACGTCTGGTTTCAGCCAACTTTCTGTCCCTAGTACAATATGGGCGTTGTGACTGTTTATTAATGCGAGCAGTTCTGGGACCTTTCTATAGACGCTCCTGCAGTTTACTATTAGCACATTAATATTGTTATTCCCCGTTGCATTTTGCCTACTCCTACCTTGCCGCGTCTTGTCGGGCCTAGGGAGGGAATTATCTATCCTAAAAAAAACCCCATGTGCACTCCACACGTACTCCGCTACCCTTGTAGCCACTTCTGGCATGTAGTGCACGCCTGACCTATTCAGAGGGACCCTACATTTCTCCACCCGATAGCGGAGGTCGAGAAATTTGCACCCCAGATCACCGCAGAATCGTCTGCACCTCTGGTTTAAGCCTTCCACTCAGCTCCAAACCAGAGGACGATCGGTTCTGGGAATGATACTACAAATAGTTAGCTCAGATTCCACCCCGCGAGTGAGGCTTTCCGCCTTCACCAATTCCGCCAACCGCGTGTACGAACTGAGGATGACCTCTGAACCCAGACGGCAGGAGTCATTGGTGCCGACATGAGCAACAATTTGCAGTCGGGTGCACCCAGTGCTCTCCATCACTGCCAGTAGGGCCTCCTCCATATCTCTGATGAGACCCCACGGCAAGCAGACAGAGTTAACACTGGCCTTCTTCCCCAACCTTTCCGCTATTTCCCTAAGGGGCTCCATCACCCGCCTAACGTTGGAGCTCCCAATAACTAATAAACCCCTCCCCCCGTGTGCCTGCTTGGACCTTGCTGAAGGAGCAGCCTCATGTCCACTCACAGGCAGAGCGGGTGATGCCACACGGCCAGCCTCCACATTTACCCTCCGCCTCGTGCGTCATGAATGCCGCTGAACCCGCCACTCCCCTTGGGAAGAGGGTGGCCCAACCGCGAACAGTACCCGCGAAGATGTCTCGACAGCAGGGACAGTGGGTGAAGCATGTAACACCTGGGGTGTACCTTGCGACACACCATACTCCTCATTGCCGTTACACTCCGAGGCAGCAGCCTCACCATTGTGTGCCTATTTCTATTTCTTCATTATTGCTTCAGCTAACACAATGGCAAGCTGTGTTGTCATATGTCGAAGTGAGCCGCAGAATCATAAAATACACAGTGAACCATGTGAGAAAAATTTATGACCTGTAAAAAAAAAAAAAAAAAAAAAAAGAAAAAAAGAGACTCCTAGATTCTGAGCTGGCACCACAACCTCTCGATGAGGCAATTGCCTATGAGATAATTAGTACTTGAATATGTGTCTCGCAGGGATCAACACAGCCATCCTTTACATGTGTATAAAGTACACCACATGTACTGCTCATGTTACAAAAACCAGCACACCCACCAAGGGTTTAGTAGTGTTGAAATAAATACGTCAGGAAATCTAATAAACAGTAACAGGTATTTCGATTTGAACATGGCATGGGGGTGCGTGTTGAAAAAACTCACAATATTTCCGTTTCACAGAATATGAGTAAGGGCTCCAAACAACAAAGCGCATGAAATTGTGCAGTGAGTACCAGCAATAAGAACTCCCTTACACACAGTTGTGCATGACCAACAATAAATGGTTCCAGAATGAGATTTTCACTCTGCAGCAGAGTGTGCGCTGATATGAAACTTCCTGGCAGATTAAAACTGTGTGCCCGACGGAGACTCGAACTCGGGACCTTTGCCTTTTGCGGGCAAGTGCTCTACCAACTGAGCTACCGAAGCACGACTCACACCCGGTCTCACAGCTTTACTTCTGCCAGTAAATGGTTGCTTGGCAGATTGAATACCTAGCACTAATTTCATGCAACTTCAGACTTGCAGTAACTGGAAGAGCATGTGCAATATTTCATTCAAATAGTGTGCATATAATGTTGAAAACTCAGCAGGACTCCTGGAAGCACAGAAATGAACACTGACAAGGCTTCTCCATTAGACATTTTCAAGTACGGGCTAAGAGATGTTTATCCAAATATCAAAATTTCCATACAATATTTATGACACTCCTATTGACTGCAGCATCGCTTCAAGTACTTGGCCTGGACAGGGTTAGGGGTGTTAGGCTTTGGAAATTCTGCCACGGCTGCCAGACTACCTTGATGCTGGTCTGTAAATGATGAACCACCCCAAAAAAATTCAAGGCCTTTTAGAATTTCCAGTAAATGTAACTGAAAGTAATTTAAAAAGAAGACTAACTGCTAATGGACCTCCTCAGTCAAATGAGCATTTTCCAAATGATGGAGGAAGATATTTTTCTTGTAATTACTACAATGTTGAAACCAAACTGGCCTCAAACTGCACAGTGATTTCTTAACATGTTCAGAGAAACAGCACGTGTAATGAATGTGTTGTCAATTCTGTGGCTCAATGAAAATAAGTTTCTCACCTGCCTGCCACATATTTTTGTGTGCTCGTTAAGGGCTTGAGGCCAAAATCATGATGGCAGTGAAATAAACAGAAAGTAAAGAAATTCATAAATCAAGTAGGACATCACCCACTTCACAGAAGAACCAACACAATTGAGGCCAATCATTTTGTGTCAAAGCTCTCTCTTGAAATTGATGTCAATCCACCTTAGGAAGCTCCCAAGGGAAGCTAAAACATGGATATCTCACAAAACAATGTCAGAAAAATTTCAGTTAGCTCATGTGCCTATTTCACAAAGTAGTACAATGAAAGTTATGAATTTGAAAGTAGTAAGGAATGGTGAATTTGAAGTAAAAATCCCGTCTAATAAAGAACAAAAAAAGTCGCAAAAGTTACTAAAACATAATGAACACAGGCTCACTAACAAAAGAATCAGTTAAAAGCTATCAAAAGTGACTAAACATGGCAGCTGGCTGAGTAAGACAATAATGCTCAAAGAAAATTATAGATCATAATCTATCTAAACATCAAAGAAAGAAAACAACCAGATTAATCAGAATAACCAAATAAGCCTTTGAGAAGAAGAAACTTTTGAAAATACACAAAAATAATTCCCATGGTTTTTATCAAACTGCGAAGATCAAATTGAAGGGGTTTAAAAATGTAAATGTGTTTCTAAAACGAAAACAGCCACATTGGGTTGAATAATACTTTCAAGATATTTTCATGAATTTGAATTCTCAGATAGTTATGAAAATTATGAAGAAGATTTACCACCAGCAAAATAAGGAACTGAAGAAGGAATTGACACCCTCAAAAATAACAAAGCTTGTGGAGAAGAGTTTATTACAGCTGAACTTTTGAAGTTGTCCTTCCAAAATAAAGTAAATTAGATACATTTACTCTTTGATGAAATCTGGAAAACAGAAGAAAATATCCCAGACGAATGGAAAGTTGCCTTGATATATCCACTACACAAGAAAGATAATAAACAGGATGTAAACAACTACATAGTAATCTCTCTGTCAGTAGCATCTAAGTATTTTCCAAAATTTTATCAAGCAGAATAAAAAACAACACTAGACAGCCATTTATGTGAATATCAAGCTTGCTTTAGAGGAAGGGAAGGCCATGATCAGAATGAATATTTTATCTCAAGTCAGTAATTCATCACCGATTACTCAATTCAAAGGACATTGTATTTATGTTTGTGGATAACAAGAAGGCTTTTGAATATGTTGACAGAAAAACCACAGATAAAATAATTTGAGAATTTGGTATAAAGTCTTAACTGACAAACCTAATCCATGAAACACTTACAGATACTGCTCTGTAGAGTAAATCTTATGGGAGAAATTTCACAGCCTTCAAAACAAAAACATATGTACCACAAGGTGAAGGCCTGTCCCCAATTCTTTTTAATACTGTGTTAGAGAAAATAGTAAGAATTTCTTACAAAGAATATATTGAACACGTAAAGGTGATTTTGTTATACCTGCTAAAAATGTGCCATCTGCTGTAACACAAATGAGTTTCCTGGAGGAAATAGCCAGTAGAACTGGCTTAAGGATTTCTATGGCAGGGGTGGGCATGTTAAGAACGCTAGAAAATCCTTTAAAACCGATGTGTTCCAAATAGATAGGTTCACTGTTAAGCTGATACATTGTTGTCATTCTAACCAACACAGGTTCCACTTCTGAAACTTGGCCTGGGACTGACTGTGTCACGATGAGAAATTAGGCCTCTGATATATCACCACAATGATAGGTACTGAAACTACACATTGTTTGAAGTTGAATTTACAGAAATTACAATTAAATCTTAACTCATTAAATTAACTGAATACATCGAAAAATTCTGTCTTTTTAACAGTTTCTTCTACTACAAAACTTAGGCAGAAATATTTGTTGAAATAATCAAACTGACAAATCTAAGTATGCAAACAATACTTTGGACAAAAC
Organism: Schistocerca serialis cubense; assembly: GCF_023864345.2. Taxonomy (NCBI): domain Eukaryota; kingdom Metazoa; phylum Arthropoda; class Insecta; order Orthoptera; family Acrididae; genus Schistocerca; species Schistocerca serialis. The sequence goes on along the minus strand of NC_064642.1, from coordinate 814,148,023 downwards.
TGTTAATTACTTTGGGATTAATGAACAGATTATTTTGCAAAACATGTTTCTGAATAGAGCCAAATAGATACTTTAAGATTACTAGTATTTTGTCTCTCAAATGTTTATAATTAGAACAGAATTTAGATATGTTTATACATCAACAACACAAATTAAGTTATGAAACTATTACTGATTTCACCTTATGACAGATACCAGCAGTGAATATTCAAAATAAATTGGAAAATCAATTACATACATAAAATTAAGCACAAAATTTGATCTGGCGTTAAGTTCTTTAAAACTGAGGGCCAACCTCTCTCTTTTATGAAAATGCAGATTATAGTCATGTATGTGAGTTGTACTTAATGCAAAATTTACAAAATTAATTTTAAGGAGGCAGATGGCAAAACAAGTGTGGAAGTAAAATTATCCCAGCTTGCTTCATCACAAAACTCAAGACAGTAGATTAACAAATAAGATTTTCAAATAGCTGTGGGATAAGCAAAACAAAACAAGCTGGGTCAACAAAGAAAAAAAACAGCATTTATAAAAAAACAACATAAAAACAGAAGATGTTACCAACAGAGTAATATCTCAGAAAGAAGTATTAAAAATGAAGGTTCCATAGCAGGGTAACTAGAAAGACTGGTTCAAAATCGTCTGAAGAATGACAGAAGAAACGTAGTAAACAGATGAAACCATAATGGAAAAAAAGGAAACGATGAACAGTGAGGACCTGAAATTGGGATGTGGTCCTCAGATGGCCTATTCACAGGAGAAAATAAAAATAAAAAAAAGGTTATCCATGATCTTTATACAAACTGGCTTTTTCTGTTTGTCAGTCACTGTTTTCTTCTCATTTCAAATAACCGATTTCAGGCACAAGACGTCCTGTGTGTATTTCAGAAAGTCAAAAAGTGATAAAAGTAAGAAGATTATAGCCGAGAAAAAATTGGTCACTGTGTCAAACCAAATCCAGAAAAGTTCTGTGCCATATTGGAATGAAAAAGCATGCAGATTCTGCCAAAACCCGCACAGCAAGAAGTAAAAAATATTTTTTAAGACAGAAAAGGGGGCGGGGGCACAATTTTGAAATTAAGCAGAAGGATCATTGTGGGCACAGTAATAGGAGAGCATCTGCAGCATATGAGAAAAGTAGCAAGTATGAACTTAGCACAAGAAGGGAACAAATGGATATACCACACTTAATAGGGCTCTGTGAAGTTTATTTCTGTGTGCTGGACTTGATATTTAGGTTCATCAGATAAAAAGTCCAGGAAAACTGCTGATTTGATAAAGTGACTATGGAATTTAAGACTTTTTGGCCTTACCTCTATTTGACCTACACAGCTCTCACTATCATCATCTAACTGAACAAAGGGAAGATACTTTCTCAAAGTTCTTAGAATTTACCTAACTTCCCCTGTAATAAAAATAGGAACTTGGAAATCTGTGTCTTAAATGAGTAATGATGCCTATTCTAGAATCCACAGAAGGTCATGGAACACACTTTTATGAAGACAAACTGGATCCGCTTTTTCTGCTGCCAACCTTGAGGCATTTCATTAGTTTCCAAGAGCTTACTTTGTCTGCATCCATAGACAGCCTAAAGCCAAATTGGTACTGGTGTAAATATCCATAGAATTTAAGAAGTATCAGTTCACCCTCCCTTCCCCTTTGAATAGTTTGCACATTCCATTGCCCTGAGGATGAGGACCCCTGATAGGTTCCAAGCCCAAACTTATTCAACTCCTGGGAGAGAGCATCTCCTTCTCAACATACATGGCTAAAAACTTTAAAAAATGAATAATTTACTGTAATTGCTGGGATATTTCAGATGCTCTCAACGTGTTGTGAGAAAATTTAGTGCACCATTGGGATTCCACTCACTGGAAGGAGTATGTAACTACGTGAGACTCAAGGTGCTTCTCAAATTCTCACAGATCATCGTCCTGCTGATCAATCACCAATGCCAAACCGTTGTCTGTACTAGTATAATGTATAATGAATAGAGTTTATGGCTGTGTGTTTATATATTTACATGTTATCTTTGGCAGAAAATTCAGCTGCCACAAAACACATTCATTGTGGCCTACATATCTTGTCAGAGTGGTGTGAGTTTTCTGTAATATATCTGTTCTTGAAATTGTTGTGTCCACTCATGTCCCTTATTTACGTATATGGTATGCCTTCTGTTTGGTGATGACACTAGCTTGGTAGTAAAGGATGTTGGCATTGTTTCAAGTAGTGCAGTTCAAGACATAGTTTCATGGATTGTAGATAATAAACTAATACTAAATCACAACAAGAATCAGTTTTTACAATTTCTAACAAACAATTCAACAAAACCTGCCATTTCAATTTCACAGAATGACCATACATTCAGTGAAACTTAACAGTTCAGATTTCTACATTTTCAGATAGATAGTGAAATGTTGTGGAAAACTCATAATCAGGATCTTGTGCAAAGACTTAATGCTGGCATTTTTACTATTTGAATGGTGTATGAAGTAAATGATAGTTGGACACAAAAATTAGTCTACTTTGCTTAAATTCATTCACTTATGACATACGGTCATGTATTTTGGGGTAATTCTTCCATTTCCCAAAGGATGTTTTGGCTCAGAAATGGGCAGTTCAGGTAGTAAGTTGTATAAGCTCATGTAACTCCTGTTGCCCCTGTTAATTAGTCTGGGTAATCTGACATAGGCCTCTCAATAAATATACATTCTTTGCTATCATTTCGTGTTAACAATGTCAGCTTATTCCCAAGAATTAGCAGCTTTCAGTCAGTTAACACTAGGCACAACTCCAATCTGCGCAGAAAGGCATGCAGTATACTGCGGTATTCATTTCCAATAAGTTACCACAGGAATTCAAACACCTTAGCAGTAATCCATGTGGATTCAAATCAAAATTGAAGAGTTTCCTATTCTGTTGAGGATTTCCTTGAAAAATTAAGCTGATTCCTGTGTTACATTCTTGATTGCGTTTACATAAACTTATGGCTCCTCATTTTTGGTTTCTCAAACATTTTATTTTATCTGACACATTCCATGACCTAAAGGTTTGTGCCACATATTGGTCCCACAGAACAAGATGCATGAAAAAGAAACCACTAACTGGATATAGGACTGTTTGCCATGGTCACGGCAGCTGGCAAGTAAGTCAATGCAAGATCTGAAAGACCATCACAAGTGTTATAATTTGATTCTGTATCAGGTACCAGAGACCTGACAGCAAATCCCGAAGGATGAAAATAACTAAATGGTTATTCTTACATCACACTGCACAATTTGTGATACATGTGAGGAAGTACGCTAAGGTATTTCTATTGAATTACTAATCAACATGTGTCAAACACAACAACCACCAAGACAAGTAGATCTCTCGAACTTGTGTGCTTGCTACTTATTTTGCAACCAGGAAAGTATTTTTGGAAGTCTTTAGGAAATTTGTCAGGCTATGATTGCGTGGCAGAGAATGAGTGCGATCATTTGTGTTTATGATATTTGCTCAAAAATGAGGAAACCTCACTTCCCAACAGCAATATTTTAAACAACAGAAAGCAATAATTGTCATTTTGGAAGAATATTAATTGTCATGTTTAATGAGTAACATCTATCATGTAACCTATTGCTTTGGTAAATTTGTTTATCTCTCAATGTCCATAGTACTGATGAATAATGGTCACCGCCACAAAGTCATTTTTTTAGTTAAAATTCCCCCTAAATCTGTGAGCACCATGACAACTACCATTACACCAGGAGAACAAAGATGAAGTTGAGCTGTCATTAAGATTCTGTATACTAACCAATGACACATGACTTGGCATTAATAATTAAAGAGAGTTTCTTGTTTTAAATTAAGAGCCAGTATACTACTGGTCTTTCAGAAATGTTTTGGATCATTTAGCAGATAATTTGGACTTGAGATAGCATTTCAGTTACCATTGGAAAATAAGTTCTGAAGTTTGTGGGAGTCAGTAAACAGGCTGGCATGGGAGGTGGAATGAGAATGAAATGGAGATGAATAGGATTGGAAGGAAGAAGTTTTTTTTTTATTATTTCAGTAAGTGGGTAGTTGGCATGGCAGCACAGAAGAGGGGGAAGTACTGTAATGGCTCAAAGCCCTGAGCTAATGAACTTTGTGAGCACCTGAAAGAAGGCCAGGAAGCAGTGTAGTGTTAATTACAGGCCACAAAATCAAACTTTGTGCTACTAGTGAAACATACCAATTCTCCACCAGTCTTAGCGGTGCTCTCTCCACTTTCATCTTCCTCAGCAATAGGAGATAGAACACTTTGAATTGTACCTGATTGACAGAAAAAAATTTGAGTTAATATAAAAAATTCTTTACCTGCAAAAGTAAAACAAACATGTGATAAACTAATAGTGTTTCAACATGACATGATAAAGAACAGAATCAATTATATCAGTCTTTTAGAGTGCCTACTAATTAGTGAATAACTGAGCATTTAAACTACTCAATTATGTAGAACAGTGAACACTAATAAAATCCTGCCTTTCTGGAACTCAGTGAAGTTTCAGGCTGGCTATCTTAAGACTGTTAGGGGAAAATAAACTTTCATTGTCAACATTTCACATAATTGCCGATCAAAATTTAAAATGCTGTAGTAATCTGTTAATCAAAACATACAATCTTATGTTACATGGTTAACACACTGTGGCAAGTTTAACAGTTAGGAACTGTGTCTATGCCTGTGTGTGCAGCTTCACTAATAGCAGGCATATACAGACATTATATTCATCCAGTTTTTGACAATGAGAGCACTTAGTGGCTTGCAAAAAACTTCACTATAATTTCAAATTACCATGAATTTTTTTCAGAGAGAGCCCACAGAAAGCAATAGCAAGAATGCTTCCCAATTACTATATTTTCATTGTTCAACATTAAAATTGCCACATCAAATGCATACAATGTAACACTTCTTTCTTTACTTACAGATGAGTACAAGTAGTCAGGAGAATGAGTGGCAGATGAGGTGGGGTACTTCTCAGGAGGATTCTTCGTAGAGGTGAGGCAGAAAGAAAAGCTGGTGAGTATGGTAACAGAACGGAGAGGGAGACATAATAGGAATGAGGTGGAAGTGTATGGTGTAGCATCTGGCTGGTGTTTCACAGTCCCACCTCATGTCCCACAATGGAGGGCTGTCAGTTTCTGGCATGTTAACACGCCTGAAACTGAAACTCACACTCAGTGCAGTTCATCTTGCCCATGACTGCCACTGCATAGCTTCCACCCTTGAGCCATGTGACACTGGGCTTTACAATATTTCTCCCTTGCACAGACTTCTTAGGTCAATGCCCAGTGGCTCACCAGTCAATCCAAGTTCCAGACTTGACATCAACTAACTACTTCCGAGTACCATGACTATATTAACAAAAATTCAGCCCACAATATTGGCATTGCCAGTCCAACCTACACTGAAGATGCCTACAGGAGTGTTTGTCACTTACTACAGACAGAGTGCTCGACAGTAAACTTTAAGAATAGTATTCATATTAGTGGCATCTTTTAGTGGATCGGGGCATTCTCTACCTTGCCTTCACCAGAGAGCTGTTTCATTTGCTGCACTTGCAGTTTGTGTTGCAATGAAACTCTGTTCCTCTTGTCTACTCTGGAACATCTCTCTTCTTGTGCTTTTCTCATTACTTTTTGTCTCGTGATTCAATACGTAGCCTTCATTTCTGTGTTCAAGTGCTTCTGCACAGTGGTTGAATGGTTTTGCTCTATGTTCAAAAAACATTCTTCACATTTCCTTTGGGTTGCAGTTGACTGTACACTTTTGTTCTCTCATGTTCTGTGATTATTAGACTTATAATTACTTGTTCTTTCTTGTCTCTGTCTTGTGCCACTTCATTCCTTTATTCTAATGTCTTCCTGCCTGCCAATTACACCATACTGTTCCTCCTCAATGATGTCCTGGCCTGATTCCTGCATTTTTCTCCCAGGCCTGTGCCTCCTGGATGGCACTGCCATCTCCTCCATGAGGATGACAGTTCTCACAGTATTGGCTGCTGTTACAGTCACAATTTTTCCTCTGAGTGCAACAACAACATTGGAATCTAGGACATCGCCAGCGTAGCTTGCAGTGCTAAACTTACACCTTACAGAATGCTTCTCATATTAGTGAGAACCTGAAAGTATATGAGGACTATTTTTAGGTTTCTTTCACAGGAAATCCAATTCACTTGCCCAACATTATCATGCACCTTCTTTGTTGCAATGAAGTTCTAGTGTTTGTGACAACCTCAGCATATATCTCTCCTTGCGCATAGATCATCCACAATAAGTGAGATGTATGACCACGAGTGTGGGTGGCAGATGGGGGCAAGGGAGTTCCCTGCTGGATTCCCTGTAGAGAGGTGAGGCAGGAAGACAAACAGATTGTTCTGGGAACAGACTGTAGTGAAAGTCTAAATGGGGAATATTTTATGACCAAGGCACTGGCACCAGAGATAAATCAAGAACATGAAGTGACACTGAATGCATATCATCAACTGCAAATGTTAAGATAAGTTTATTGTTTAGTAAAAAATTACATTTACTCTACATTTTATCTCAATTGGTTATTTTTCTGTATCAGCAATAATCCCCGACTATGTTATGTTTCACGTCAAACTTTATCTAAAATAAAAATTAAATTGGATTAGTTTAACAAGAAAATAATCTATTTTTACGAAATAATGTAATTGGATAGATAAAATCTACTCATCAAACAGATGCATGGGCATGCAGACTCATAAACAAAGCACCCATAGTCGAGTTTTGAATGGACAAGGGATCGCTACAAACTGAGGAGGGTGGTTCGATCGGCACCCCATGAAGTACCGTTGAGGACATGTAGGAGATTGAGGACCTCGTACAGCTGCGGACTGCCAGGTGTGACACATGGGAGGACCAATAGAGTTTCATATCTGTCATGAACCCCAAAAATTCCATAGTTTCAACTAATGAAAGAGCAAGAAGCCCAAGGTGTAGACATGGTGGGAGAAACCATTTGCGCCGCCAGAAATTCATACAGATGGTTTTGTCAAGGGAAAAGCCAAAGCCTTTGTCAATGCTCCAGGAGTAAAGACTATCAAGACAGTGCTGAAGACACCGCTCAGTAAGACAAGTCTATGGAGAACTGCAATATATGGCAAAATTGTCTACAAAAAGACAGCCGGAGATGACTGGCGAGATACGGGCCATTAGAGGGTTAATGGTGATAAAGAGTATGACGCTCAAGATGGAATCCTGAGGCACACCACTTTCCTGAATAAAGGTGTCCAACAAGGCAGAACCCACACACAACTTGAAAACTCGGTCTTGTAAAAATGCCCAAAGGAAACAGGGTAGGTGCCCACGGAAGCCCCACATTTAATGAGTACAGAGGATACCAGTTCTCCAGCAGGTGTTGCAGGACTTCTTCAAATCAAAAAACACAGCCCAGTCTGGGATTTTCACAGAATGCCATTCATGACATGGGTGGACAAAGTAATGAGATGGTCAACTGGAGAACACTGCACTCGAAATCCACACTGAGCATCCGGCAGTAAATTGTGAGATTCGAGCCACCACACCAGCCAGTCATGAATCATACAAATTCCATCATCTTGCAAATGCAGCTGGTAAGAGATATTGGGGGAGGGGGGTCGCCAGAAGGAAGGTTTTTAGAAGAAAGCTCTTGCCCACAGGAGAAAGTTGCTGCAACATCGGAATGTTGACGGCATCTGGCCCTAAGGCGAAGGATCAGGATGAACTGAGATCATGATCTAGTTCTGTCATAGTAAAGACAGTATTGTAGCACTCACGGTTCAGAGAATGGAGGAAGGTAGGGTGATAGTGGGAAGAGCTGGAAACTTCTGCAAAATGGCGACCCAAGGTGTTGAAGATGGCAATAGCATCCCCAATGACATCATCAGCGACTGTCAGGCTGGAAATTGGGGAATGGATTTTGGTTTCAGATAGCTGTCTGATGTTGGCCCACATGACAGAGCAAGGTGTGGAACTGTTGAAAAAAACTAGTTAACAAAATCCAGCTAGCTCTTTTGCTATCCCGAAGGATGCGATGACTCTTTGCATGCATCTGTTTATAATGAATGAAGTTTTCCAGAATAGGGTAGTCGTTAAAAAGGTCGAGAGCACATCTACATGCACAAATTGTGTTACAGCATGAGTCAGTCCACCAAGGGACTGGGACACGACATGGTAGAGAGGAAGTGTGGGGGATGGAACATTCTGCAGCAGTAAGGATAACATTTGTGACATATTCAACCTAGTCACCACAGCTGGGGAATCCCGTTCTTTGAACGTCGTCAGGGAGGAGTAAGGCTGCCAGTTAAACCTAGAAAGCGTTGATGGGCAAGCAAGGCAGTGCAGAAGGATAGGTCCAAATGGGAATATGGGTGCGAAGAGTTGGACAGGAAAGTGGGTGCTCTAGTATTAAGGCACAGGAGAGGTTAATTTGGTTAAGCAGGTCAGCCAATATGGCACCTCTCTGACAGGTCCTGGGGGAACCCCAGAGGGGATGATATGCGTTAAAGTCACCAAGTAGCTAAAATGGGGGAAGTAGTGGCCAATAGTGATGTACCCTATCATATATTTAAGTGCCTGCCTCCCACTCAGCAAAGCAGTCCTATATTCACCTAAGTCTCTCAATATTCAGCTTACAGACATCACGTTTACTTGGCTTACTTCTGTGTACCAGTGGAAATTGTTGGTTTTGTGAGGTTTTCACTTGTGATCCTGTTGCTTAATGCTTGTCGTCATCCTTGTTGTCTTGCTCAGTCATCTGTCGTCGTGCTTGTCCTTATTTTCCTGTTATCCTTTTTGTTTGTTCACGGGCTGCTCCTGTACAGTTCCACTGCGCTTTTGTTCATGGCCAACCCCACAACCACCCTCGACAGTTGAGGTGGACCGGCCAACAGAGGCCAGCTCCATTGGCACTCCTCTTTGATGTCTCTATGGCATCTGCGCCTCCAGTCACCGGTTGGGTGTTCCACTTCCATCTTGCCCACAGTTCTTTAACACACATTCTCGAGCTGATTGCCCCCACCATTCGAAAACTTACGTGCTGTATGACGAGGGGGACCACATCCAATCGGAGTGTCTCAGTCACTTTATTCGCCCCAGTCCTGCCCCTCCTAGGCCTTGACATACCATACATGCTCTTCAATCTGTTGTCCCACTGGATGACCCATCAGCATGGTATCTTTCACTCACACTACACCTTTTCATGGAGGATGTCAGTTTTCAGGTCGACACTGGGGCCACCTTCTCCCTAATTAATATGGCAACATATACGTGACTGGGCTCTCTTGAGTTGTCACCTCTGTCTCAGCATTTGGTCCCTCCAGAGACTGTTCCATTCCCCTTCGTGGGCAGTTCGTTGCGCAGGTAACGTACAAACACGTTATCCAGCTCCTTACCCTATTTATCATTGACTATGTGTCAGCTTTGAATATTTTTGGCTTGGATGCATTTCAACTGTTTGGCTTTACAATTTATGATGAATTTAAGGTCATTTCCACGGCTGTTTCTTTTCAGAACATTGTTTGCAACTGATCTCTGATGTGCTTCAGATTTTCAGGCGAACATTACACTTTGGCCGGATGTGCAGCCTCACTTTTTCCAGGCCCGACCCCTTCGGCTCAAGCAGGAACTTTATCAGCTCCAGGTTGCTGATGTTTTGGAACCCGTGACATATAGTGCCTGAGCGACACCTTTGGTGGTCATACGGAAACACAATGGGACCCTTCAGCTGTGTGGGGACTTTGGCGCTACTGTCCATGCTCAGTCATTTGTAGACACTTACCCCATTCCCCAACAGGCAAACCTTCTCACCAAGCTTGCCGAGGGAGAGAACTGTTCAAAGATCAACCTGGCTGTGGCATACCACCATTTATCCTTGGATGCCAATTCCCAGAACATCATCATTATCAACACGCCTTTCGGATTGTACAACAAAAAGCACCTTCCATTTGGTGTGTCTTTGTGCCGGCCATTTTCCAGTGGTTCCTTGAGCGCCTTAGGCATCCTATCCCTCCTGTGTGAATTATCTGAATGATGTCTTGGTCACTCGTCATTCCCGCCAGGAACATTTGCAAAATCTCAGCGCCTTATTTGACACTCTCCAGTCCGCAGGTTCATGCTGTCAGCTGGACAAGTGTTTTCTTCAACCAGAAGTGGAATACTTAGGCCACTGGCTTAGTAAAGATGACATTCGCCCTTCGTGTCATAATGTTGTGGCCATTGAGGCCCCCCTCATCCCAAGGACTTATCTGAACTCCAGGTGTTTTTGGGCAAGGTTACTCATTACTTGAAGTTCTTACCTCAGGCTGCCTCTGTAACTCAACCTCTCAATCATATGTGTCGCAAAGGGGTACCTTTTGATTGGACTCCTGCCTGTTACCAGGCTTTTCTCTGTTTAAAGGTGATGCTGAAGTCCGCCCCTTGCCTTACTCCCTTCTTTCCAGACTGCAGCTAGGCTGTGGCGGCTGATGCATCAGCATATGGCATTGGGGCCTTCCTCATGCATCAGAATGCCAATGGCTATGAACAGCCCATCGCTTATGCATCTAAGACGTTGACCCCGCACAACAGAACTACTCCCACATTGATAAGGAGCCCCTGGCGATAGTGTTCCTCGTCCAAAAATTTCACATCTATCTCTTTGGGGCGATGAAGTCCACCTTCCTGACAGACCATAAACCATTAGTTATGCTTTTTGGGCACTACTCTCACCTTCCAGAGTGGACGGCTCAATGTCTCCAGCACTGGGCATTATTTTTACGTGATTACACTTACACCATCCGGTATAAGCCCAACACCTACCATGCTAATACAGACACTTCGTCATGTCTCCCAGCAGGCCCCGATCCTGTGTTTTAAAAATGGAAGGTCCTCTGTTTTCACTTTGATTTCACCCACCAGGACATGCTGTATGGTCTGCCTCTTATGGCTGGTCACATTGCCACAGCTACATGTCGAGACCTATTTTCTGGCAGGTTCTACGCTATGTGATCCACTGGTGGCCCTACTATATTACTCATCGGATGCAGACCGACTACATCCCCCTGGTGCCACCTGTACCACAGGCTCCCCATGGTCGATGATGTCTTTCTGTTAGCCGTGGAGTCAGATGCCCTTTGGGTGGTCATCCCTCGGATTTGTGGCATGTAGTGCTCAGTTTGTTACACCACAGGCACTGGGGTATGTACCACACACAAGTTTTGGATCGTTGGCACATGTATTGGCCCAACATCAATGGTGATATTGACCACCTGGTCTGCAGGTGCAGTTTGTGTGCGCGTCACCAGGCAAGCTCCTTCTCAGTCATTTGCAACCTGGCCTGTGCCCCTCCAGCCATAGGATCGTATCCATCTTCATTTTGAGTGCCTCTTTTTGAGGTCTATGTGGTTTTTTATCATTGATGCCTACTTCAAATACCCACATGTCATCCGCATGGCGTCCACCACCAAGGAGGCCACACTCATGGCCCTGGCCCAGGTTCTCACCATTGAGGGCCTGCCTCACACATTGGTCTACGATAATGGCCCCCAATTCATGGTGTCCTTCCATGAATTCTGTCTGGCCAACGGCATCAAACATATCCGTAGCCCGCCTTTCCACCCTTCCTCCAATGGCCCAGCAGAGAGGCTTGTCCACACATTTAAACACCTGATGAAGGTGGTCGAAATGTCTCCAACCACATCGGCCCTCACCCTGTTCTTGAGCACCTATCGCACCACGCCAATTGACAGATGTAGTTCGGTGGAGCTCCTCTATGGGTGACAGCCACGGACCCTGCTGCATTTGCTGATGCCATCCTCTTACTGCCCCTTCTCTTGGCCCTCTCAGCATTACGCCCCCAGCACAATAGTGTGGGCCCACATTTACAGGAGCAAGGTGGGTTGGACACCTGCCACAGTCATCACAGCCCATGAGTGGCATGAGACATCAGTGTACACGTGGAAAGGGTTGGAGTGCCACCATCATAACCAGCTCCACCCACATTTCCCTGTGGGACTCCCGCCACCACCTCCTCAACTGCTACCTCCTTCAGGTACAGACATGGTCCTTGAGACACTGCCACTGCCCCCCAATTGTTGCCTCCCTGCCAGCCTACCGCCAGCCCTCCCCACCCCCAGGTGGATCGGCAGCTCCCTCAGCTGCCCTAGCCTTTGGGTCGGCCGTCGTGAACACCTCAGATGTCTCTTCCACCCCGCCAACAGCAGATGACCAGCCCATGTCTCTTCCCATCTGCCGACCACTGTGTCACTGTTTGGGGCCTTTCCACCCCTACGTGTTAGATTCAGGGGGGAGGGATCTGGTACCAAGAGCCACGCATTTCAAATCTGTGCCAGACGGCATGGACCTCTATTACCACTAGAGGTCTCTGTAGCCGTTGTGTAGTCAGGCGTGGCTGCATGCACTCCTCACCTGCATGTAATGTGAGGGCTCCACAGCCAATAGCAACACACCCTATTGTGTATTTAAGCCCCTGCATCTCACTCAGCGAAGCAGTCTGATATTCACGCGAGTCTCTCGACATCTCTCTTACAGCCTTCATGTTTACTTGGCTTACTTCCATGTAGGAGTGGCTGTTGTCAATTAAGTGAGGTTTTCACTTGTGACCCCATTGCTTATTGCTTGTTGTTGTTGTTCTTGATGTCTTCCTCAGTCTGTCATGGCCATTTTTCCTTTCCTGTTCAACTCTCTTGTTCGACCTCAGGGGGAAGGTCACACCAAATCAGTAAGAAATATGAAAGCTCAAAGTGGTCATAAGAGTGCAATTTCATTTCCTGAAGGCAGCTGCAACACTTAAAGCAGCCGTAAATCCTAATTGTGGGACCGAAGGTAATGAACGTTTCATTGGAGAACAGTCACGATGAAGAGATGTGTGGGTGTCACCTCGACAGATGCTGAGTGACAGCTGAGGAAGAGGCGCTACTACAGAGTGCAGACACAGGAGGATCCTGCTCCATGGAGTCCACAGAAGCATCAGCTTGCTTGTGTGGTCGGTCTGTGGACTCCAATGCCGAAAAACAGTTGTTGGTGCACACCAGCAACATGGAGGCTGGCCGGGCTACGGTATCACGTGCCGACACCATCGAAGAGGACCTTCAAGCTGACAAAGGAGGGGACCGTTTGCCTTTGGAGGACTTCTTTGAGCCCTCCCAGTTAGATGAAGACTGAAGTGTTGTTTGGGGCAAGGGACAGAGTAAGTCTTCATGGGAGTACTACTCCTGTCCTTTCCAGCCTACCGGTTGTGTAGCTGGTGGCTTCGCCCCTTGTGGTGAGAGTTTGACGGTTTGTTGCACCGCATGATGGAGGGATGGTGATGGTACGTTGACACTGGCCAATTTTACGACCTCAGAGTTGAGTTGGACGTCATATATCTGCATGGACACGTCTTTCATGGAGTGAGGGGTAACAAAAACAGAACTATAAATGCCTGACAGGAGAACACAGGGTTTGCGACTACCCAGGCACTTTTTCCTTTAACTGCATCACTTGAACAGCCTGCTCATCAAGATACACTGGACATTCCTGAGAAGAGTTGGCATGGCCGCAATTGCAGTTTATACAGTATGGAGATGTAGGTGGACAATAGCCCTCGTGCACATTCCTACCACAGGCAACACATGTGGCTGGGAGTTGACAGGATGTTCTAGAGTGGTTAAAATGATGACACTGGTAACAGCACATCGGGTTTGGAATGTATGGCTAGACGGTGAAAATTTCATAGCCTGCTTTAAGTTAGGATGGAAGCACCACTCTATTAAAGGACAGGAAGACAGTGCGGGTAGACACTAAGGAGGAATCTACCTTTTTCATTACATGATGAATCACAATGACTCCCAAATCAGAGAGGTAAGACTGTATTTGAGTCTCAGTTAGACCATCAAGCAGCCTGGTATAAATTACAAAACGGAAAGAATTCAAAGTCCTGTGGACTGGACCTCCACATGAAAAGGGTAACTGTGGAGAAATGAGGCAGCAAGCAGTTTTTGTGCTTGAGAATCACAAGTGGTCTCCAAAACTGAAGTGTCATTCTGTAAATGAGAGCAGGATTTCACAGGGCCGGCAACTGCACCTTTCTGAATTATGAACGGATTTACTGTGGTGAAGGATGACTGTTTTCAGTACCTGAGACCACAAGTAACCATTGTGCAGTGGAAAGGGTCTTTGAATCATTAGCATCATTGCATTTACATTTTGTAGGTTTTGAGAGGGAAGATGGCTGACTCATCGCAAGGAAGTCTTCCACAATTGCCAGTGTCTCAGATGGCGTGCTCCTTCCAACTCTGTGCCTTCACAAGGAAGTGCACCCGCCTTAGGTCATTGTTCACACCTCACGTCACACCTCCCGAAGACCTGACAGAGGGAACAACTGGCAACTTGGGAAGGTTACAGCTCAAGCAAACACCCCACCCTGAGACTGGCCTATAGCAGGGGGAACGTGCAAACCCTACCTGCCAACCCGGGGCTGGGAATTATGAGTCAGCTTGTCACCTTGTCACCTCTTACACGTCAGATGCATGGGCCAGCCTTTAGGAGCACACAGGGAACAAGAGGACCCTCAAACGCAAAAGTGGAGGAACAAGAGGAGAAGGGAAACAGAGAAAGGAAAATGGAGCAGAAAGCAAAGGTGAGACTGTTCGTGACAGAATGCTGGACATTCCCAAGAATACCCCAGACATGTTCCCCAAGTGAGGGGAAAAAAGAGCAGCAAGATGACAGACATACAACACGAAAGGGAAAAAATGCCACCCCTTACTCTTCGCAGTCCTGGTTGCAATGGATCAACAGTTTCTCAAAACTGCACACTCCTGTTCTCAACATTAAACAATACTGAAGGTCACGTAATGAGCAATGTTCACTGGACAGGTGACAACTGGAAGCAACGGACTGGGAGTGAAGTGACAAATCATTCTATGCTCCATGGCAATGTGATTGAAGGATTTGGGTTAGCTGAATGCTGGCTGAACTTTACCTGCCATCATATTCAGTACCAGAGGAGGCAGTGTCACAGTATGCAATTCCACATTGTTAACTTGTTGTCCTCTTATTGCACTTTAGAAAATGCTAAATGCAGAAGGATAATTATGTATTTCACAGTATAATTATGTATTTCACAGTAGTGTACTGTCTACAGCAGAGGTAGAGTTCAGACACAAAGAGTGACAATCAGCTCAATAATACCGCCTGTCACTGAGCAGCATTGTGAGGCAAAGGTTTATGGACAATGACATTCCTGAAATGAGCCTGCCTGCCAACGTTCCAACCTGGAAGCAATGGATCATCTTAGGGATGAGTTATAATGGTGACTTCACTCCAAACCTAATGTCCAACATCTCTACCTTCTTTGGGTTCAGCTCTCGAGGAAGAATGGGCTATCATTCCTTCACAGAGGTTCAGACGTCTCAATGAAAGTACTAACAGAACAGTTCAAGCCACCATAAAGGAGAAGGGTGGATATGCTGCATCTTAATGTCCACTAATAGGTGTCCTGATACATTTGATGCACAAGGCTCCCACTGTAGGCTCTAATTACTACTCACCCACTGAGTGCCTGGCTTTCCCAGCCCGTGCATGTGTCCTAGGTTCGGTATCTTCCTCAAGTTGCCGCCGTCTTCCAGCAGCTGCAACTGTACACACACAGAGGAAAGCATCTTTTAATAACTTTATTTACTGCTTTAGTAATGTGCTCCTTCTACTATTCCCAAATTATGGTGGTAATGACTGGCACATACGCTAATTTTAACACACACCGTTGACATACTGCGCTTGTAACTTATCTCAGAAGACATTACTAAGAAACACAAAGCAACGTTCATTCATGGTCTGTGTAAAAATAAAACTTTAGACAGTGTCCATTAGCAGACAATTTTCATAGAATATGCCTATACATACCGCTTCAAAGCAGTGATGCACATACCCATGCCTTCTTAACAATGAATGACATTTTAAGAAAGAATGTCATTAATACAGTATGAAAATAGTAACATACTTGTCATACATACAGATATTGTTCATTAAATTTATTTCCATTTTGTGTGTGGTGACTTTTACGTCATTTGAAAATACAGTACTGCAGTACAGTAGTAAAACCAGAATGTCTCTATGCAAGTGGATGTTTAATGTTGAATTATGAATTATACAAACTTCAAGTCCTAGAACAAAGAATCATTTGAAAAATACTCAGGCTGCTAGGAAATCCAGAAGTATGAATATTAAGAAGTAATGAAGTATATTGCAGCATAGGGAAAACAAATGAAATACTACAGAAGGGCTGACTACTATTTTTTGGACATTTATACAGAGCGAACAGCAGGTTAACCAAACAGATTATTAAGCACCTTTGGGACAAGATGTCAACAATAGCATGGATTCAAGTAGTTAGGAAAGATTTGGAAAGAAATACAAGAAAAAGACCCAGCAGAAAGAAAGATTTTCAAGAAGAAAGTGTTGCAAATGGAAGGATTCCAAGGCAGGAAGAAGAAGAAGAAGAAGACAGGGTCAGAATGGTCTGATGAGAAACAAGAAACGATAGATAGTGAAGACAAAGGAAACCTGGAAGAAAATGAAGAAGAAGAAGAAGAAGAAGAAGAAGAAGAAGAAGACGAATGTCTGTGATGTCATTAATCTAAAATATCATCAAGGGCCCCAAACACACTTCCTTGGAGCACATCTACAGTTACTTCTACAATGTCCTATACAGTTCTATGCAGTGTCCTATGTACCAATATATCTTCAGCCTTGTCACAAATTTCATTTGTTTTGTTCATATTTTTTTGAAATAACCCATCAAAACAATTATGATGTCTGTACATCATTAGAACATTAAATTATTTTGGGAGCATAAAAGAGATACTTCTTGAGTGAAAACTGTGAACCCTGTTATTGTTACTTACACAGCCGATACCAATAATTGTAACAGTGAGCACACATTGTATGCTTTAAGTCGGTCTCTCCCATCTTTGTGCTTTGTGTTGTTGGGGGCATTACATGTGATCTAAGACAAGTTCATATGCCTAGGGCTCAAAGGATACAGTGTGCGTTTTCACCATTTTTACAAAGTTCATTAACTTGTTCTCACTTAATGTGGACACATTCTTTTAGGTAAATAGTCAATCTATGAATATTATATTGACACAAAGCACTGCTAGACTTTAATTTAAAATGGCTAAATGGGCAAAATGATAACAGTGGTGTTTATGAATAAGTGGTTTCGATGGTAACATTTTCACCATGTATGGGGAAAATGCCATGGGACAGAGCTAGGCACAAAAAGTTTTTTCTCATTTAAAGGGTGATTGTTCTGACATTAGTAACCCTCCATCTTTAGAAAGACCTTCAGCATTTGATGAAGATCATCGAAATTCTTTGATCCACAATGATCCACATCATGCACTCAAGAACCAGAAAATGTGATGAAGTATGACCATACCATCATTGTGCAGCATTTGAATACAAAGGAGAAGGTTTAACAATAAAGCGTATGTATACCACACACCAAACCATAAAAATCAGTGGTTGGCCATATGTACATTACCCTCTTGCTTGTCGTCGGTTAGTGAGTGAACACCACTGACCATTTCTATCCTGTATCATTACTCATGACTAGAAATTTTGTCTTTATGCTAATGTAAGAGAAAAAAAACAGAAAGGAAAGCTTTAGTCCAAACAAAGCAGCAATGCCACATAGACTTGTGTGCATCCACACAAGATAACGTTATGTATATGGTGAAACAGTGACTATGTGGTGTACTAAGAGTTGCTTGCATGAGGTGTAACTTTCCTCTTGGCATTTATTATCAACAACAGACATCTTGCAGATGCAGTCCCAGAAAAAACAGCCAGGAATACTGTGTTAAGTGATGCTATTCCACAATAACAGCCACCAGCATTCTGCTAGACTGGCAACAAATACTATACAATACTATACAACAATTGGGTTGAGAAGTCATTCTGCACCAATCTTTTTCACCTGATCTTGCACCCTCAGATTTCATCTTTTCTGCTCTCTGTTCAATGATCTTGGCATACTTCCTTTGGGGTCAAAATACACTTCGAACATGGCTCTTTGCTACAAAACCACATGATTTCTACAGTTGTGAATTCAGAAAGTTATCCCAACAGACTGTAGTCAACAGTGAAACAAATTATATTATTTATGATGATTTAAGTGTCCATTATGTATAGCCTGAGTTTTTTTAACTTATAGGAAACACTACAGTCTCATGCATCAGCCTAAGATATCCATTTGGTCATGAAAGGCTTAATCTGGAAATAAGCAGCAAAAGGCTAAGTCTGGAATAATGTTTGCCATGCTCTGTCCCTCTGCCAAGCAGATAAATTGTCTTAAAACTGCAGGCCAACTGCATGAGGAGATGTGGTGGACAGATTGAATGAGGATGTCAGAAAGGGGATGGGTGGCAGGGGGTGTAATATAGGAGGTACAGGTACATGTACAGGTATAGAGCTATGCATGGGAAAGGGAAGTGTAGGTGTAGCAAGTACTGAGGGAAGGGGGATTGTGGAACTACAGGATAAGTTAAGGGGAACTCTCGCATGTTCAAATTAGGGAAGCTGGTATGGGAGTGGAGGGGGTGAGGGAAGTATAACATGGGTCTCGAGAATGCAATACACAGGTTGTGAAGCTACCAACAGGTCAGCCACCTTGTACTCAGTAGCATGTTGTCACTGGGTAGTCAATTACACTCTTGGCAGTGAGGGATTGAGAGTAACTGTGGCACCCAGATGGGCCAGGCTATTTTACATGTCAATCAGGTGGCAAAATTCATTACTACTTATCGTAGTGTACCTATTTGTAATGTTTGCTTAACATTATAATGGCATATTTTTAAATGTCAATTTGGTACTTAAAAATTTGTCTTCTTTCTCTTTGCCACATTTCCCTCACAATCTGTCACAGCACACATTTTCAATGCAACTGCACATTTGCAACCAATCGTTTGTAGTTACAATAACACTGCCAATTTTCAGTATGAATTATGTACTACATAATTAACATACAATGTTAAGTTACAGTATGCAATTTTGAAAAACTGATTCACAAAAATAATTTAGCAGACCACCAATGAAGTATTAATGCCAAAGACAAAGATGAAAAATAAAGTACCACGTAACACAATATTAAAGTGGTAACCTGAATGTGTAATTAAACTACTGAAGAAAGCAAAAATCTCACCTGCCAATAGTTCCTCCATCCTCAACTTCTGTGGCATCTGCAAAAAAAAAAAAAAAAAAAAAAAAAAAATTAAAAAAAAATTAAAAAGCTGAATAACTTTACATAAACAGAATTTGAGTGTAAATCTAACACCTTGAAATGTGGCAGTGGTTGTCATCTCGCTGCACGTGCTCATCTTAATTTCAAGAAGTTGCTAAACTAAAATAGTGATGGAGATTAGGAATCAGGTGCAGTGACAAGCAGATACATATGAAATTTTAATAAAGTGACATTGATGAAAACTGCATAATGATCCAAGTGAAGAAACATAAATACTTGAATTTTAATTGAGTTTAATTGTCTGAATTCACTACAGCTGGCATATACAGCCACTGTCACAGAGAAGGACAAATGTGCCCACAAAAATCAAGTCAACATTGTGGGAATGAGTCCACAGCTGCTAGGTGTTTGAAGGCTGGTGTAAGGATACTGCCAGTGACCGAAATAAAAGTACAGCTTAGTTTGCTGGAATGAACACCCCTCATGAAAGGTGAAAGGACTAACAGACCATTATAAAATTACAGACTGTCACAGTTAGGAGATAGAGAAATTATGTCATGTATAATTCTGATAGTGTCTCCAATGGATTGCAAGTTACTGAGAACCAGCAGATCCCAAAGCATTGAGCCACGGCAGTTCATGTGGCAGATGTCGCAAATGACATGCCATGTAGTGTAGGAGAGTTGTGGCAGAACTTTAAATTCATATGTGACTCACTTTCTTCTGTATTAGTAGTGTCATGTTGATAGGAAGCCATAAAGGTCACATGATTACCGGGAATCCTGATCGAAACAATTTAAACTATCTGCAAGTACTGTAATGACTGCATACCTACAAAGCTGGAGGACACTGGCCTCAACAATACATTATGATTTTATGAGCTTTGTCTATTTAGGGGTGTATTAACCTGTTCTAGAGGGTTGCTGTGTTAGAATAATTCTTCATCAGAGTTCATATTTTGGATTCCAACATGCTAATAGCTGCCCCAGAGGTAAGGAAGTTTAATGTGTTGAGGATTTGCCCACGAATACTTAACATGTAGGGCCAGCACGTAAGTTTTCATTTCAGCTTCTTACTGATGCAAGCAGTTTGTTCAAGGTACATTGTTGGTTAGGGTTAGGATAGTTATTTTCTATGTGAATTATGTATTTTGTGTTGATTAGCACATGCTCAGTTAGACCCCAAACTACAGTCAGTAGCTATTGTTGTTCACAGCAGACTACAATGTGATTGAAATATAGCACTCTAGGCATGCAAATAGCTATTGATGGCATTCTCCTGTAAAAATGCTTCAGTGGCTATTGGCATCAGTGTATCAGCCTCACTGCATTGTAGCTGTACACTCAGAACAAGTGAGAGACTTGTGTTTCATAGTGAATGAATAGGCGGAAGCCACTTTATGCTGTGGACAGTGTTAAGGTGATATGCAGAAAAGCATATCTAATTTACAAAGAAGATAGTGTAGGTGTCTTGAAGTGTACTATGTGACATTGGTAGCAATGATACATGGCATCACAAATCACAAATGCTGTAACAGCTTAGCACATATTCATAGTAACACTGCAGAGAGCAACAGTGACTGTGTGAAGAATAATCAGCATAAAGGGATGGGAGTTCCAACACTTCCAAAATTTTATATCCAGCAACAATGTGGATACATTACTTAACCAACAAAACTATCATCAACAAGTGTGGTACTCAGTACTGATGACTTAACATCAGGCACACAAAAGACAAGTCCTACATCACTTGAAGGGGAAAGGAAATGTCAAAACTGAAGTCTTCAAAGTAATCTGTAACAGCTCAGTTTGATAAAACTACAGGCAGTGCCTCATTATTCCATTTTGGTACATTTGAGCATTTAATTGGGAAGCTGCTAAGAGCAGTTGCTGTGGACAATTTTGAAGTGTCTTTGTATTTTGGCCATATGTATCTCTGTGGTCATGGCCAACAGTGGTGGAAGCTGATATTATGACAGCAGCAACGCAATGTGACCAATGTGAACACACCCAATAAACAGGAAACTGCAAATAAAAATTTTTGTCGAGTAGTGACTTGAGCAGGAGCATAATAGGACTGGGGCAGCCCAACAACTAGGGTCCTAATGGCACTCAAAACAAAGGAAATAAAACAAATTAAGATGGAAACAAAAAGTGGAAAAATAGGTAAAAACATCCGACTAAGCACATCCACAAATGTCCACAGCTCATTGAGGGGCTGCAGCAGTGGTCTGGAATTAGTCCTCTGAATGAATTAAATGCATTTTGGTACACTCAGCCTGTGTCAGTAGCTAACAGGATAGGGCTCGATTTCCAGCACTGCAGTACGTCATGAGAAACAAGTACTTTTATTCACTCTGTGAAGGCAGTACAGAATTCTCTGACCAGTCATTCACACAGAAGTCTGTGGAGGTGACTGCACTGAAGTCATTCCATGTGGTGCTGTGTTACAATCATTACTGTATGCCTCCTACCAGATTTAAACAAATGATAATGAATGTAATAATGGCTACAGGGATACAATGATGCTTGCACCAAGTAGACCAGAATGGAGAACTGCATCAAGCCACCTTCGGACTGACAATTACAACAATAACAACACAGCTTGTGGGAGAAGTGGGGCAGTAGCTAGAAGGAAGGTATTTTTCCTTACCGGGCTTCGGTATGGGTATGGGTAAGACAGTGGCTTCATGCTGGCACCTGGGAAACGGCGCCCTTTCCCCAGATGTGATTGTATATCAGAAAGAGCAAGTGCTTGCCCACAAGAGAAAGGTTTAGCTATGTGTGAATGCAAACATCGTCCTGCACAGGGGTGGAGGATCAATATGGAGTGAGAGCAAGTTCTCACTCCCCCATAGTAAAGGCAGCTTGCAGCACTCACGAATCTGCCAAAATAAGGGTACTGCCCAAGCCTCCTCCACTTCTTTCTGATGGAGGAAGGCAGAATGATAGTGGGTGGAGTTCAAAATCTCCGCAGAATAGCAGCCCAATTGTCAGAGACAGTGATAGCGTCCACTATGACAATCTACTACGGTCAGGCCAGAAATTGGGGAATGGATCTTGGTCCTACAGAGCCCACACAACAGAAGACATGGTGGAACTCTTAAAAGAACTAGTAAAGGACATATAGCTAGAGTTTTGCTATCCTGAAGGGTGCGACAACACTGTGCATGCAGCTGTTTATAATGAATGCAATTTGCAGTCATAGAATGATGGTTAAAAACATGGAGAGGACATCTCTGCATGTGAGTTGAGTCACAACACAGCTCAGTCAATCAAAGCATTGGGACATGGTGCAGTAAAGATGAAGTGCGAGAATGGAACATTGTGTTGTGGTAATGATAGCATTTGTAGGATATTCTACCTGGGCATCACAACTGGAGAAATTATGTTAAACAAAGTGTGCCAGGGAACAGTAAATCTCCTGTCATCCTTAGAAAGCTGCCATTTGGGTGTTCACATAGGTGGGGTAGGAGTCAGAAAATGGATAGTAAATGGGAAATGGTTGCTCGAGTACGTACCAGAGACAGTGATGAGATGATGGGCAAATTGGTCAGTGCAGGAGAGGTCCAGATGGGGGTAAGTGTGCATGGAGTGTAAAAGGAACATGGGTACTCCCATGATAAGGCAAATGAGGTTACAGTGACTGATAAGGTCAGCCAAGAGGGCACCTCTGTGACAGGTTTTGGGAGAGTCCTAAAGGGAATGATATGCATTACAGTCAATGAGCAGCAGAAAGGGATGAGGGAGTTGGCCAGTAAGGTGGAA
The DNA here is from genome assembly GCF_023864345.2 of Schistocerca serialis cubense. Taxonomy (NCBI): domain Eukaryota; kingdom Metazoa; phylum Arthropoda; class Insecta; order Orthoptera; family Acrididae; genus Schistocerca; species Schistocerca serialis. The sequence goes on along the minus strand of NC_064642.1, from coordinate 814,125,007 downwards.
GAAGACTGTCCAGTGACACCGAATGACTGAGGGATGTAAACAGTACATATGGAAAAGTTCAGGAGACGAAGTAAAACGCCGACTGGAATAGCTTCAATCCAGGTAGTGAGGGAGAAGGGTTGACATTGAACATCATTCCTAATGAGCAGCATGACTCCCCTCTCTCCTCTTATGATATGGAATGCCATCTTAGGAGAGGGGGAGTCGAAGCAGACTGGGAAGAAATACGAAAGCTCAAAGCCATCCTGAGGATGCAATTTTGTCTCCTGCAGGCAGAGAAAAAGCAGAGGCTGTGATTTCAAGAGCCGCCACAAGTCCTCTTTGTTGAATCAAAGGCCACCAATATTCCATTGTAATAGTGTCATGATTAGGAAAGAGGAGGGGGAGGGAAGAAATGGAGAGGTGGCACCTCAGCAGCTATTGAATGGCAGCTTTCGAAGGCTCACTGCTACAGGGCACAGAGGCTGGAAGATACTCCTCTATGAGATCTACAGAGGCACTGATATTCTCTTTCTATCCATCCTATGAGTCCAGAGCAGAAAAATGGTTGGTGGCCCAAGTTGGTGACGAGGTGGTCAGCCATACTGTTGAAGAGTATCTCCGAGTCGATGAAGAAGCAGATCATTCATCCTTGTTATATTTCTTTGAGCCTTTCTGGTTGACAGAGGAAGCCTCAAATGTTAGTTGGCCAGAGGGACAAAGAAAAACAGAAAATCTATGTTAGAGTGTTCTTTCTGTCCATTCTGGCTTGTCAGTGGTGCAGCAGGTGACGTCGTCGTGTGAGGCAAAAGTTTGATACTTGTTGCACAGCTGGAGAAGGAAGAGGAGGAGGAGGAGCAAGATGATGATGATGACGACGACAACGAAGAAGACAAGGAGGAGATGGGGCTGCCACTATCACACTGAGTTATTTCACAACCACAGTGCTGTATTTCACATCACACGTCTGGATGTCCATGGCCTTTATGGAGCGAGATGTAGCAAGAACGGTACTGTAATAGCCTGACGGTAGAATGCAGGGTTACTGACTAGCCAACAATTCGTGAGTGACCTTGTAATATATCTTTTCCTTCATCCAGATCTCCAGATCTCCTGGACGGCCTGATCATCGAGATACATGATAATCTTGATAGGAGGTGGCATGGTCACCATTGCAATTCATGCAGCACAGAGAAGGAGGCAGCCAAGATACACAGTTGGCTGGGTGTCAACAGGACATATGAGTTGTCATAATGACAACACTAGTAACAGTCTGTTGGGTTCAAAATGTATTGTCTGACTGTGATAACTTCATAGCCTGCTTTGATCTTTGATCAAAGTACCACTATCAAAAGTGAGAAAAAGTGTGTGCAAGGTCACTAATAATGCATCTACCTTTTCATCAACCAATGGACTGCAATGACACCTTGATCAGAGGGCTGTGTGTGGATTTCGCCCTCACTCAGACCATCAAACAATTTAGTTTATGTAATACCATGGGAAGAATTCTGCATTCAATGGGGCTTAACATGAATAGGATAGGCGTGGAGGACCGAAGCTGCAAGTTGTTGTTGGTGTACCTGAGAATTACAAGTAGTCGAAAAGCGAAGAGCCATTGTGTACACAGGAGCAGGATTTCACAGGAGTGGCAATGGCATCAACACCATTCTGAACAATAAATGGCTTTACCGTAGCAAAGGACTGACTGTCGTCAGTGCACGAAACCACAAAGCACAGTGTTACAGATGGGACGGTTATTGAATCGTGAGCCTCATTCCTTTTACTTCTCTGATATTGGCTACTGAAAATGCAGAACACATCTCCAAAAATGTCACAGATATGCACCCAAAGAGCGGGGAAAGGAATAGCAAGAGGATAGACATGCAGCATGGCAGTGAAAAGATGTTGCAAAGGCTGAGGCCCCGTGGTAGCCAAGCATGAACCTGTCAAAGAGCGGCAAGTCCCCTGGGTGGATGTGGTGGGGTGGGGTGGAGTGGAGTGGGAAAGAGCACTGAATTTGGTTGTGCACTAATCAACAGGATGGTCCAGTTGTTTCTTGGCCACAGTTTGTCAGTGGTCATTCATGCAGTCAGACAACTTCTTGTTTGTCAGGTCCTTGTAGAATGCAGTACTTTGGTTGGTTGCAGTCTAACTTGTAGATCACATGACTGGTTTCACAGGTTGCACACCATTGACGGGGTAGTTGATGTTTCTTACTGGACTTCAGTAGGTGGAGGTAGTGATGGGAGGATGTGTGGGACATGTCTTGGATCTACATCTATTACAACGGTATGAGACACAAGGCCACGAGGTTGGAAGCAGAGGTTGTGTAGTATCATTGGGCACTGGAGTACTGGTGTGGGATTTAGGGAGGGGGGAGGGAGGAGTGGGGGGACGTAGTGGGTAGGAAATTACTCATTTCAGTGTAGAATGCGAGCCTATTTCTATTCCTTCATTTTGCTTCAGCTAACACATTGGTAAGCTGTGTTGTTGTATGTCGGAGTGAGCAGCAGTATCATAAAATACACAGTGAACCATGTGAGAAAAATTTACGACCTGTGGAAAAGAAAAAGAGAAGGAAGAACAGGAGGAAGAAGAAGAAGAAGAAGAAGAAGAGGGACCCAGATTCTGAGCTAGCACCACAACCCCTCTATGAGGCAATTACCTACGAGATAATTACTACTTGAATATGTGTCTGGCAGGGTTCTGATGCAACTGTGCTGCTTAATACTCAAAGAGTCATAATCGTGTGCTAACACTCGTATGTGGCAAACAGATCTATACAATGAAGTTTATTTTAATACTGTTTAGCTAAGCAGTGGTTCAGATCATATAATAGGGTTTATTTTATCATTGCTTAATCAAATTAAGATTAATCTGTCGTTTTGCTCATATAAATTTTACCGTGGTATCAAGACCGCCATCCTTTACATGTGTATAAAGTACACCATACTTCTGCTTATGTCACAAAAATCACTTTCACCAGTGCTTATAAACACAAAATATTTGCATATCACAGAATATCAGTGAGGGCTCCAAACAACAAGAAGCATGAAATTGCACAGTGGGTACCAGCAATCAAACTCTCTTATACATAGTTGTGCATGACCAACAACAAATGGTTTCTTGGAAGATTGAATACCTAGCACCGATTTCATGCAAGTTCAGACTTGCAGTACCTGAAAGAGCCTGCCCAATATGTCATCGAAATATTGAGCATAAAATGTTGAAAACTCAGCAGGACTCCTGGAAGCACAGAACTGAACATTGACAAGGCTTCTCCATTAGACATTTTCAAGTAAGGCTAAGAGATGCTTATCTAAATATCAAAATTTTCATACAATATTTATCACACTCGTATTGACTGCAGCATCACTTCAAGTACTTGGCCTGGACAAGAGGAGGGGGGAGGGGGGAGGGGTGTTAGGCTTTGGCAATTATTCTGCCAAGCGTGCCAGACTACCTTGATGGAGGTCTGTCCATGATGAACCACCATGAAAAATTCAAGGCCTTTTAGAATTTCCAGTAAATGTAACTGAAACTAATTTAAAAAGAAGACTAACTGCTAATGGACTTTCTCAGTCAAATGAGGATTTTCCAAATGATGGAGGAAGACATTTTTCTTGTAATTACTGCAATGTTGAAACCAAACTGGCATCAAACTGCACAGTAATTTCTTAACATGTTCCGAGAAACAGCGCGTGTAATGAATGTATTGTCAATTCTGTGGCTCAATGAAAATATGTTTCTCACCTGTCTGCCACATATTTTTGTGTTAAGGGCTTGAGGCCAAAATCATGATAGCAATGAAATAAACAGAAAGTAAAGAAATTCATAAATCAAGTAGGACATTACCCACCTCACAGAAGAACCAACACAACTGAGGCCTTTCATTTTGCATCAAAGCTCTCTTGAAATTGATGTCAACCCACCTTAGGAAGTTCTGAAGGGAAGCTAAAACATGGATATCTTTCAACCAAATGTCAGAAAAATTTCAGTTAGCTCATGTGCCTATTTCACAAAGAAGTACAATGGAAGTTATGAATTTGAAAGTAGTAAGGAATGGTGAATTTGAAGTAAAGCTCCCATCTAATAAAGAACAAAAAAAGTCACAAAGGTTACTAAAACATAATGCAGGAAGTCTCACTAACAAAAGAATCAGTTAAAAGCTATCAAGAAAGACTAAACATGGCAGCTGGCAAAAAGATATCCACGGGACAAAAAAATAATTTAATCAATAAAAAATTAAGGGAAATGTGGTGGAATGAAATATGCACAGAAACCATACCAGAGAGGGCTAAAAGGTGAGTAAGATGTAAATGGTCAAAGAAAATTATAGATTATGACAATCCAAACAACAAAGAAAGAAAACTACCAGATTAATCAGAAATACCAAATAAGCCTTTGAGATGGAGAAACTTTTGCAAATACACAAAAATAATTCCCAAGTTTTTTATCAAACTGTGAAGAACAAATTAAAGGGGTTTCAAACTAAAACGAAAATGGCCAAATTGGGTTAAATAACAATTTCAAGATGAATTTGAATTCTCAGATAGTAATGAAAATTGTGAAGACGATTTACCCCCTGCTATAAAAGAAACCGACGAAGGAATTAACACCCTCAAAAATAACAAAGCTTGTGGAGAATATTTTATTACAGCTGAACTTTTGAAGTTGTCCTTGCCAAATGAAGCAAATTAGCTAAATTTACTCTCTGATGAAATCTGGAAAACAGAAGAAAATATCCCAGATGAATGGAAAGTTGCGGTGATACATCCACTGCATAAGAAAGATAATAAACAGGATGTAAACAACTACATAGTAATCTCTCTACTGTCAGTAGCATCTAAGTATTTTCCAAAGTTTTATCAAGCAGAATCAGAAACACTAGACAGCCATTTATGTGAATATCAAGCTTGCTTTAGAGGAAGGGAAGGCCATGATCACATCAAATATTTAATCTCAAGTGAGTAATTCATCACCGATTACTCAATTCAAAGGACATTGTATTTATGTTTATGGATAACAAGAAGGCTTTTGATTATGTTGACAGAAAAACTACAGCTAGAATAATTTGAGAATTTGGTATAAAGTCTAAACTGACAAACCTAATCCAAGAAACACTTACAGATACTGCTCTGGAAAGTAAATCTTATGGGAGAAATTTCAAAGACTTCAAAATAAAAACAAATGTACCACATGGTGATTGCCTGTCCCCAATTCTTCTTAACCCAGATAACCCTGACATCCTTCTGGAAGGACGATGTCACTCACTGTAGAAATTATTTGTTTTTGCAAATAGCACATTATTGCAATGGACTGTGATGCATTGTTATATATAGTAGGCAGAGTCAGTTGCACGCTGCGACAGTCAGTTTGACGCTGCCTTTCATAGTGAGTGAGAAATTGTGTCTTGGAAATAGGGCATATTTTACGATGGACGAACTGACTGACCTTGTCATCGATGGGTACGTATATTTTCTTTCATATTGTGTCAATAATTCTGAACCTTGTCATATAATATTGTAAATAATTAACATATATTATTTATGGGTTCACGTTACGATGGAAAGTTTTCGTCAGTTGTAATTCAATAATGTTTTCAGCCATCCTTCCAGAAGGACGTCAGGATAATATGTTGTCATTTTGTATTTGCAGAAAACGATGTACACTGATGGAACTTTTGGACATGTTAGAATCAAGAGATGAGGAAATACCTAATACTGGTGTGAATGTAACATTACACCCTCCTCTGAATTCAACTGATGACTTAACACATGAAGATTTGGGTGCTGAAGAAAATCCAAGTCTACATAAATTACCAGCAAGTCAGCTCAGTGCTGCTGCACTTTGTGATTAGGCCATTTCTACCAATGGTAATGCTGTGACTGCAACAAGGAAACCATCATTTATTTCTGATGTTGTTCCAGGACCCTCCAGCAGTACAAAAACAGCAACAATATCAACAACAACAACCACAAAAAAACCAGCAAGGCTATCTAAGAATAAAGTTCTAAACCTCAAGAAATATAACTAGAAAAGTGGTGAATAGTTAATCCAACACCTGTATGGCCTCTAATGTTCACAGTTGCAATGAAGAAAGGGCAAACACCGTTTGAATATTTCAAACAGTTTTTTTATAACAAAGTGCTTCAAATAATGATCACTTACACAGATCAGTACACAGCCAAGAGAAATAGACTAGGTGATTGTTCAGAAGATGAGATGTTGATGTTTATTGCAATACTTCTGCTAAGTGGATATTTAACAGTGTTACGCAGAAAGAAGTGCTGGCAATAAGATAAAGATAGTCACAGCGACCTTGTAACAAATGTCATGTCCAGAGATCGGTTTGACTTCATCTCTTCCAATTTGCATGTATGCAAAAATGGCAGTTTAGATAAATCAGACTGTTCTGGGAAAATGCACCCGTTACTGTGTATGCTGAATGATAGATTCAAATAATTTGCACCTCACGTGCGGCATCATTCTGTTGATGAATTGATGGTCCCATGCTTCGGAAGTCACGGATGCAAACAATTCATAAAAGGGAAACCAATCCGATGTGGATTCAAATTTTGGTGTGGAGGCACAAGTGGTGGATGTATTATTTGGCACGAACCCTACCAAGGAGCTGGCACATGTAGTAAGGATTATGAAATGAAAGGTATGGGGTACAGTGTGGTAATGACTTATGTTGACCAGTTACTTCCACATGTTCCATATCGAATATACTTTGATAACTTCTTTACCAGCGTTGAACTACTACATTACTTAAAAGAGAGGGGGGTGGAAGCAACAGGAAGAATAAGAGGAAACAGAGTTAAGAATTATTCTCTGTCATCTGTAGATAAAATGGTAAAAGCAAATAGAGGATCATATTAAGTTTTTTCTAACTCAGGATCCAGGATTTCCATTGTATGTTGGAATGAGAACAATGTTGTTACTGTAGCCACCAGCTTTGACCACTACACTCTGTAGCAAGATTTGCCAGGGAATAAAATAAAAGGATTAGCGTGCCTCAACCTAACTTGTTAGACTCCTACAATACTCATATGGGAATAGACCAAGCTGACCAGAAGGTATCCCTATATAGATGCTCTATAAGAGGGGAAAAAGTGGTATATCAAAATCATTGCAAATTTTATAGACATTGAAGAGCAAAATGCCTGGGATCCTTACAAGCATAACGAAGAACCCATAGATCATGTGACATTGCGTCATCGAATTGTCACTGCAATTCTTGAAAGTAACAAAAGGGTCACTACCAGCAGAGGGCGTCCTAGTAAGAGGGCAAAACTAGATTCTAGATTTGATGGAAGAGAACATTATCTTGCTGAATTACCAATGGACGAGATAACAAAAAAGAAGCAACACTGAAATGTCAAACTTGCCACAAAAAAAAAAAAAATACTACTACTATGTGTGTTAAATGTGACGAACCACTTCATGTTTGTTGCTTTTTGTCTTATCATACTAGTGCATAAAATATATGTATAGGTTATTTTCTTTGGTTTTTTTTATTTATTAGCTGTTTTAGCCCATAATTCAAATTTATTTATGTTTATTTGAAAGTATAAAAACCAAAAGAAGTTAATTGTGCAATGTCATATACTTTAAAAACATGTTCTCTTATTATCCTGACATCCATCTGGAAGGACACCCATTTTTGGAAATACTAAATAAAAATAAATACTCAAAATTGTTTTTAGTTTCTTCCTTACAACACTGTGACTGAATGTAGATAAGATATAAATCAATTTTGAAAAACAAATGATTCAGGACTATATGGGTTAATACTGTGTTATGGAAAATAGTAATAATTTCTAACAAAGAATGTATTGAACTCAACATTTTGCTAATAAGGTTAGGAAGATGAAGCAAAAAAATCAAAATCAATTTGGAGGTCATTTTGTTATACCTGCATAAAATGTGGCATCTGCTGTAACACAAATGAATTTCCTGGAGGAAATAGCCAGTAGTATTGGCTTAAGGATATCTCTAGAGAAAAAAAAATTAACAACTCTTAAGACTGGTAGAAAATCCCAGCAAATAGACGTGGTTCAAATGGAGGGGGTAAAAAAAAAAAAAAAAAAAAAAAAAAAAAAAAAAAAAAAAAAATTATCTACGGAAGATAATCCAAGAAAGTGCTCTGCAGAGTTCTGCAACAGAGTGAAGTTTGAATACATTGGAGGAACAATATGGTATCACTTAAGACCTCTACAGTAAAAAGTGCCTCTCCAGAAATGCAAAGATAACGCATTACAACAATAGTAGTGATGTCAGAGTGCTTATATTAAAGTGAATGCCTGGCACTAACCTACAATTTAAATAAATTAGAAGTACTTAAAAGACAAGTTTCAATGAAAATAATAAAAACACAAAACACAGCAGAAGGTTATATATTACAAAGTTATGATGAAATTTACAAAATACAGAAAACTTATTTTGAACACAAGGCAGTAGGCTAAGAAGTAACATTTTCAAATAGTTGTGGGATAAGCAATACGAAACAAGATGGGTCAACAAAGAAAAAAAAACAGCATTTAGAAAGGAACAATATAAAAACAGCAGATGTTAACAACAGAGTGATATTTCAGAAAGAAGTATTAAAAATGAAGATTCCACAGCAGGGTAACTAGAAAGACTGGTTCAAAATGGTCTGAAGAATGACAGAAGAAACTTAGTGAACAGATGAAACCATAATGGAAAAAAGGAAAACAACAAACAGTGAGGACCGGAAATTGGGATGTGGTCCTCAGATGGCCTATTCACAGGAGAAAAAAAAAATAAAAAAAAAAAGGTTATCCATGATCTTTATACAAACAGGCTTTTTCTGTTTGTCATTCACTGTTTTCTTTGCATTTGAAATAACCTATTTCAGGCACAATATGTCCTGTGTGTATTTCAGAAAGTCAAAAAGTGATAAAAGTAAGAAGATTATAGCCGAGAAGGAATTTATCACTGTGTGAAACTTAATCGAGAAAAGTTCTGTGCTATACTGGAATGAAACAGCATGCAGATTCAGTCAAAACCCACACACAAAGTAGCAAGAAACATTCATCAAGCCTGTGGAGGGGGGAGGGGGGGGGTACAATTTTCGAATATACCATACTTAATAGGGCTCTGTAAAGTTTATTTCTGTGTGCTGGAGGGACTTGATATTTAGGTTCATCAGATAAAAAGTCCAGGAAAACTGCTGATTTGATAAAGTGATTTACCACATCACAATGACTATGGAATTTAAGACATTTTTGGCCTTACCTCTATTTGACCTACACAGCTCTCACTATCATCATCTAACTGAACAAAGGGAAGATACTTTCTCAAGGTTCTTAGAATTTACCTAACTTCCCCTGTAATAAAAATAGGAACTTGGAAATCTGTGTCTTAAATGAGTAATGATGCCTATTCTAAAATCCACAGAAGATCATGGAATACACTTTTATGAAGACAAACTGGATCCACTTTTTCTGCTGCCAACCTTGAGGTATTTCATTAGTTTCCAAGAGCTTACTTTGTCTGCGTCCATATACAGCCTAAAGCCAAACTGGTACTGGTACAAATATCCATAGAATTTAAGAAGTCCCTTTCCCTTTGAATAGTTTGCACATTCCATTGTCCTGAGGATGAGGACCCTTGATAGGTTTGAAGCCTAACCTTATTTAACTCCTGGGAGAGGGCATCTCCTTCACATACAAGGTTAAAAACTTTGTAAATGCATATTTTACTGTAATTGTTGGGATATTTCAGATACTCTCAACATGATGTGAGAAAATTTAGTGCACCACTGGGCTTCCACTCACTGGAAGGAATATGTAACCATATCAGACTCAAGGTGCTTTTCAAATTCTCACATATCAGCCTCTTGCTAATCAATCACCAATGCCAAACTACTGTCTGAACTAGTATAATGTTTAATGAACAGAGTTTACGGCTGTGTGTTTATATACATGGTATATTTGGCAGCATATTCAGCTGTCACAAAACACATTCATCGAGGCCTATATACCTTGACAGAATGGTGTGGGTTTTCTGTACTATAGCTGTCCTTTGAAATGTTGGCATTGTTTCAAGTATTGCAGTTCGAACACTGGTTCATCGCTTGTAGATAATGAACTAATGCTAAATCAAAGCAAGAATCAGTTTTTACAATTTCTAACAAACAATTCAACAAAACCTGCCATTTTAATTTTACAGAATGGCCATAAGATTAGTGAAATGTAACAGTTCAGATTTCTACATGTTCAGCTAGATTGAGAACTGCTGTGGTAAACTCATTCAGGATCTTGTTCAAAGACTTAACGCTGTCATTATTACTGTTTGAATGGTATATGAAGTATATGATAGTTTAACCCAAAAATTAGTCTACTTTGCTTATTTTCATTCACTTATGATATATGGTGGTATATTTTGGAGTAATTCTACCATTTCCCAAAGGATGTTTCAGCTCAGAAAGGAGAGGTTCAGGCAGTAACTTGTATAAGCTCATGTAACTCCTGTCGAACCCTGTTAATTAGTCTGTGTAATCTGACATAGGCCTCTCTTGTTAACAATATCATCTTATTCCCAAGAAATAGCAGCTTTCACTCAGTTAACACTACACAGAAATCCATTCTGCCTTTGGGGGCACACTTTCTTGAATCCTGTGCAGAAAGGCATGCAGTATACTGCGGCATCCATTTCCAATAAGTTACCACAGGAATTCAAACATCTTAGCAGTAATCCATGTGATTTCAAATCACAATTGAAGAGTTTCCTATTCTGTTGAGGATTTCCTTGAAAAATTAAACTGATTCCTGAGTTACATTCTTGATTGCATTTACATTAACTTATGGCTCCTCGTTTTTGGTTTCTTAAGCATTTTATTTCATCTGACACTTTCCATGACCATGATACAGAACAAGATGTATGAAAAAGAAACCTCTTACTGGATAAAGGACTGTTTGCCATGGTCATGGCAGCTGGCAAATAAGTCAATGCAAGATCTGAAAGTACACCACAAGAATGATCATTCGATTCTGTTAAGTGTACCAGAGACCTATATTAATATTACTGAAAGCAAATCCCAAAGGACAAAAGTTACGTTTACATCACACTGCACAATTTTTGATGCACGTTCTGAAGTACTCTAAGGTAGTCTTATCGAATTACTGATCAACACATGTCAAACATAACAACCACTATGACAAGTAGACCTCACGAAGGAGTTCACTTGGTACTTACTTCGCAACCAGGAAAGTATTTTCAGAAGACTTTAGGAAGTTTTTCAGGCCATGAATGTATGAAGGAGAATGAGTCTGCTATCACTCTAGAAAGGTACTTTGATGCTTGTTTGCAATTATGAGTACCTGTCATTTGTGTTTGTGATATTTGCTCAAAAACGTGGACATCTCAGTTCCCAACTGCAATCAGTATGTATTTTGGACAACAGTAAGTGGTAATTGTCAGTTTTAAGGAATATTTATTGTCATGTTTAGTGAGTATCAACTATGGTGTAACCCATCGCTTTGGTAAAGGTGTATGTCTCACAATGTCTATAGTACCAATGAATAATGGTCACCACCACAAAGTCATATTTTTTAGTTCAAATGGTGGCTTTAAACTTTTATACACTTTTCTGTTGTGCATAAAATCTAGTGCAGATTGATGCAGCATTTCTGCAGGGTGGGATAACAATAATTACTTTATCGTTCTTCACAGTTCATGATGATTTCATTGTTTTATTCCATGATGATGATGATACCTGGTTAGGGGGCGCTCAATGACATGGTTATCAGCATCCACATGAATTCCCAAATTTTACATGGTCCAGTCATGCCACTTTCACAACAACGATGGCAACACAAACACCCAGTCCACAGGTTTATTCCTTGTTGTCTCATTCTTGTTCAGCAATGTGCCTTCCCCCTGGAACTGTCAGCACCATGATGACTGCCATTACATCAGGAGAATGAAGATGAAGTTGAGCTGTCATTAAGACAGCTTGGAATGAAGTGTTTAAGGGGATTGGGAAATAATGGAGAGTATCATGGAGAAGAATCGTAAGTCCTCCATGTGCTGGAGTGCCTTCAACAGAGGGGAGATCAAATCAGACGGACTGAAAATGGGGGAGAACAAAGCGGTCATGGGGACGCAGCCGCAGCTTTGTTTCCTGTAGACAGAAGATGACTGGTGAGTAGGATCGTAAGAGGATCAACAATTCATCCCAAGCGGCTCGAATGCCATGGATATTCTAGTGGATAATGGACATAGGGTGAACATAAAATGGAGGAATGTGACCAAGGTTGCCGTCAACTCAACGACTACTCAGAGTTTGTGACCAACAGCATGGAACGGCATTCAGCTGAAGGCAGAAGATCCTGAACTATAGGTTGTTCAGGAGCAGCTCCAGCCACCAGCAATTGGCCGGTTGATCGACCGCCAGCAGTGCACCTCGGTGACACAGAAGACGGCCGAGGGTGGTTACCGCCAGGTGGTGCTGTAGATGAGACACGCCGTGGTGGAGAAGGAGAGGAACTGGGTTTCTTATTAGCCTTCTTGGAAACATGATGTTTAGATGGAGGAGGAACCGATGGTTGTGAAGTTGGGGTATGTAAAATATCTTCACAAGTACGCTCTTTTTACGAAGTCTTGGTGTCTGACGTTTGGGATCGAGGTTTAGCAGAACCCGATGAAGGGTGAGCCGTAGAGTGAGCAGGCGAAAGTGGGGAGGGTGAACAGGTGATCTTTGCACTGGCCGAGCTGACAACCGTGGCACTAAAGTTGAGATCACAAGTCTGCGTGGCCGCCTCCTTTGTTGGCCGAGGAGAGGCAAGGACAGTGCTGTATTTTCCTGTCAGAGGAACAGTGAGATTTTGACTGGCGAATAATTTTCGAGCAGCAAAGGTCGACACCTTTTCCTTCACTCTGATTTCCTGAATGATATTTTCGCCTTTAAAAATGGGGCAATCGTGAGAGGAAGCAGCGTGGTCACCCATACAGTTGATGCAGCGAGGGGATGGAGGTGGACAAGCACCCTCATGGGCATCCTTGCCACACGTAACACGCTTGGCCGGATTGGAACAGGACTGGCTGGTGTGATTGAACTGCTGACACCGATAGCAACGCGTAGGGTTTGAGATGTAAGGGTGAATGGAAATTATCTCATAGCCTTCTTTGATTATCGATGAGAGTTGAACTTTGTCAATTGTCAAGAAGACAGTACGGGTTGGAATGATGTTCGTGTCAACCCTTTTCATGACTATTAACAGCCGTTACGCCCTGGTCGGACAGGTAGCGTTTAATTTCCTTGTCGGACAATCCGTCGAAGGAGCACGTATAAACAACCCCACGTGATGAATTTAAAGTGCGGTCCGCTTCCACCCGGACAGGGAAGGTGTGTAGCTGTGAAGTACCCAGCAATTTTTGTGCCTGGAGGGCACTGACTGTTTCTAACAACAAGATGCCATTTCATAATTTGGAACAAGACTTTACAGGACCTGCTATTGCATTGACACCTTTCTGAATAATGAAAGGGTTGACCGTGGAGAAGTCGTGACCTTCGTCAGACCGAGAAACAACAAGGAACTGTGGCAACGATGGAGGGACTGTCTGTGGCCAAGACTCATTGACCTTACGCTTGTGAGCAGACATAGTAGAAGATGAGCAAACCATTGCAAAAGTATCTCCCATGATTACCAGCGTCTCCAATGGCGGTCTCCTTCCTTGTGGGGGCCCTCTCTGAGGGCACTCCCGCCTTAGGTGACTGTTCACACCTCAGGTCACACCTCCTGAGAAACGGACGGAGGGACCAATCGGCACTTTTGGAAGGTATCAGCTCGGGTAATCACCCCTCCCTGGGCCTGGCCATTATCAGGGGGTACGTACATGTCCTACCTGTCTACCGGGGGTGGGGAATTACGCGTTACCCCGTCTCCGGTTAAGCATGGAAATGCATGTGTCGGCCTTCAGACACACACAGGGAGGAAAAAAGAGAAAGGGAAAGGAAAGAAGAGATGTCTCAAACGCCACAGCAGAGATAAGGGTAAAGAGAAGAGATAAGGAAAAGAGAAGGACAAAGGAAGGACAAAGACTTGCCAGCAGAGAAAGTGAAGAAGAGAGACTGTGACATAGTTTTGAGCGTCCGTCTCTGGACGTAGACACAAAACATACTCCCAGAGGGGGAGAAAGGGAAGGAAAGAGGTGGAAGTGAGGAAAGGGGTTGAAGATGGGGGATGGGGAAGGATGCGGAAAGGGTAGGTATGCAGCCTGGAAAGGAAGGAAGGCCACATTAGCTTGGGGTCCCATGCTCGCTACGCACGTATCCACAAAAGAGTTGTGGACCCCCAGGGGGGAAGAGAGTTTCTTGTTTTAAATTAAGCACCAGTATATGATTGGTCTTTGAGAAATGTTTTGGATCATTTAGCAGGTAATTTAGACTTCAGATAGCATTTCAGTTACCAGTGCAAAAGAAGTTGCAAAGTTTATGACATCAGGAAACTGACTGCCATAGGAAATACAATGTGACTGGAATGGAGATGAATAGGATATGAATGAAGGAGTTTATTTGAATAAGTATGTGGGCAGTGTGCAGAGTAGCACAGAAGAGGAGGAAGTATTGTAGCGGCTCAAAGCCCTGAGCTGATTAAATATGTCCTCACCCTGGAAGGAGGCCAGGAAGCGGTGTGGGGTTCATTATATGCCACAGGACCAAACTTTATTTGCTACTGGCGAAAATCACACTTGCTCTGCCAGTCTCATACATGCTGCCGCTACTTTCACTCACCTGAGTGATAGGACGCGTGCCTTCCTCCTCAACAGGGCCTGATTGACAAAAAAGAATTTGCATGTTAATATAAAAACTACTTTATCTGCACAAGTAAAACAAACTAGTGAAACTGTGAGTGTTTCAACATGAAGTGACAAAGAACAGAATCAACTGTCTCTCTCTTTTAGAGAGCCTATGGATTAGTGAACAATTGAGCATCTAATCTACTCAATTACCTACGACAATCAATATTACTGACTTCCAGAGAGCCAGAACTTTATTCCAGTTGCAGACTGGCTATCTGAAGACTATCAGGGAGAAATAAATGTTTATTGTCATCATTTCACATAATTATTGATCAAATTTTAAATTTTAAAATCCTGTAGTAATCTGCTTAGTAAAACATACACTCTTATGTTACACAGTTAACACACTGTGGCAAGTTTAACAGTTAGCAACTGTGTGTAAGCCTGCATATGCAGCTTCACTCATTGCAGGCATATACCGACATTATATTCATCCAGTATGACAATGAGAGCACTTAGTGACTTGCAGAAAACTTCACCAATAATTTCAAATTATCATGAATTTTTCTCCCAGATACCCCACAGAAAGAAATAGCAACAATGTTTATCACTTACCACATTTTTGCTGTTTGTGCAGTAAAGATGCCACCTCAAACACATTCAATGTAACACTCCTTTCTTTGCTTACGGATGGGTACAAGTACCGAGGAGAATCAGCTGAGACAGAAAGAAAATCTGATGGGTATAGGAACAGGATGGAATAGGAGACATAATAGGAATGAGGTGGAAGTGGGTGGTGTAGCATCTGGCTGGTGCTTTACAATCCTGCCTTATGCCACACAACAGTGTGCTGGTGTGTTAACAGGCCTGAAACCAACTCGCCCTCAGTGGAGCTGATCTCACTGGTGACAGCCACTGAATGGTTTCCACCCTGGAGACATGTGACACTGGACAACTTAACAGTATTTCTCCACTGCACAGCCTTTGTTGGAGAATGTACAGTGACTCACCAGCCAACCAAAGTTCCAGACTCAACATCAACTATCTACTTTGGCGTGCCATGACTGTACTAATAAGAATGCAGCCCACATATTGGCATTGCCAGTACAACCTACACTGAAGGTGCCCACAGCAGTCTTTGTCAGTTGTTACAGACAGAGTGCTCAACTGGAAGCTTCAAGAATATTTTTCATATTAGTGGCAATCTTTTCGTGCTTCAGGGCATTCTCTACCTTGCCTTCACCAAAAAGTTGTTTCATTTGCTGCATGTTGGCATGTACAATCTGTGCTGCAATGAAACTCTATTCCTCTTCTCTACTCAGGAACATCTGTCTTCTTGTGCTTTTCTCATTACTTTTTTGTCTCTGGAAACTTTTTACCAGTTTCTTGTGATCTATTAGGTAGCCTTCATCTCTGTGTTCAAGTGCTTCTGCATAGTGTTTGAATGGTTATGCTCCATGTTCAAATGTCTTGTGCCACTTCATTCCTTCATCCTGGTGTCTTTCTGCCTGCACCGTTCCAAATCATCATCCCTCCTTACTGATGTCATGGCCTCATTTCAGTATTTTTCTTCCAGGTGTGTGCCTCATGGATGGCACTGCCATCTCCTCCGTGGGGATGACAGTTCATACTTTTGGCTGCTGTTACAGTCACAACTTTTCCTCTGAGCACAAGAACATTGGAATCTAGGACATCATCAGTGCAGCTTGCAGTGCTCAGCTTAGCTCATATTAGTGACAACCTTACAGCGCATCAGGACTATTTTTATGTTGCTTGCACTATGAAGCTGTTTCACTTGCCCAAAATTATCATGTGCCTTCTGTGTCACAATGAAGTTCTAACATTCATGGCTACCTGAGCACATTTTTCTCCTTGTGCATGGATCATCCACATTAGGTGGGACATATGACCACGAGTGTGGGTGGCAGATGGGGGAAGGCAGCTGCCTGCTGGACTCCCTGTAGAGAGGTGAGGCAGAAAGACAAACAGATTGGTCTGGGATCAAACTGTAGTGAAAGTCTTGATGCAAAATATTTTATGAACAAAGGTACTGGCACCAGAGACAAATCTAGTGAACAGGAAATGATACTGTATTATCAGCCATTCTCTCCACATGTATTGACACATTTGTCGCACGTGCTTTAGTTGTTTCCACTCTACAATATACTCCCAGCATCTTCATTTCAGAGGTGATCAGCTTTTATATGTTATAAAGTAGATCACAGAAACCTTATTTCTGCTGACTGGATTCTTCATAACCACCCTACCCTTAATTCAAAAGACAGCTCCATAAATAATTGTAAACAATTTATTCCAAAAAACTACTGAGACATCCAAGACAAAATAAGGAAAAGAAAACAAATGTCTCCAGTACACTATCTCATGAGAAAGAAGAAAAACAATACATCAAAAGAACAGTATATGTACATTTGTGGTGGCAGATCTCCAACTACAGTCACGATTTTGATATGGTTTTCATTAATAAAGACATGCATTAATTTTAGTTACAAGACACAGACATCAGTTTTCTTCAAGAATAAGTTATCAGTGAAAATATATGTCAAATAGTATGTACCTAGCAAATAATGTAACAAAAATAAATAGTATCTACACTAGAACGAGATTTTCACTCTGCAGCGAGTTCGAGTCTTGGTCGGGCACACAGTTTTAATCTGCTAGGAAGTTTCATATCAGTGCACACTCCACTGCAGAGTGAAAATCTCGTTCTGGAAACATCCCCCAGGCTGTGGCTAAGCCATGTCTCCACAATATCCTTTCTTTCAGGAGTGCTAGTCCTGCACGTTCGCAGGAGAGCTTCTGTAAAGTTTGGAAGGTAGGAGACGAGATACTGGCAGAAGTAAAGGTGTGAGACAGGGCATGAGTCGAGCTTTGGTAGCTCAGAAGGTAGAGCGCTTGCCCGCGAAAGGCAAAGGTCCCGAGTTCGAGTCTCGGTTGGGTACACAGTTTTAATCTGCCAGGAAGTTTCAGTATCTACACTTTCTTTTCCACCCACAGTTAAGCAAAAGGTAGGAAGCTCCTTCTACAAAACATACTGTACTCACTTCTGTATCAACAAAGAAAAAACACATTCTAGAATCACCTGTCAGCTTCTGGGTTCAAATTTTACATAAACTGAACAACAGATCACAGTATGGAATGAAATGGGAAATTCCTATGGTTGTGCAAACTCTGAAAAAAACATTTTGGCAGGACCTTTATGTCTGATTGATCACAGAAAGATTAAGGGAGCCGCTGAAAATGTTAGTATCAAGTAACTCATATGGTAGTGCTGAACGTATCAGCTATGGCCATTTATAAACTAGATTCACACCCCAATATTTCATTTAAGTTACTACCCTAATAGGGTGTACATAAATGTTCAGTTTTGAAATACAAATCATCCTCAGCTTCTTCTACTCACATCATCATTCATTGGAGTCCCACTGTTTGATTAAGCCTCTTCCCTGGCTTCTCCTGGTATTCTGGTCTCAAGCTACAGGCATTGCTGCTTGTAGTCCATGTAGACTGATATCCACTCAATGCCTTGCACCAGACTGTCCCCTCAATGTTCCTCCCACTCACATCTCTAGGATAGGAGCATGTAATTGTCTCATCCTATCTGTCACTCACTCCCTCACACACTACATGTATGACTCATCTCCACTACCTTCCCAATATGCCTCCAACTCCTGCCTGTTCCCTGTCCATTTGTCTGTTTCCTTTTCCCTCCCAGTAATTCTCAGCACATGTATTTCCACTGCTATATAAGCAAACTTTGTATTTCTGTAATTCAGTAACTACCTGCCCCAAATCAAAGTTCTCTATATTCAAAGACTTAATTATAATAAAATATATTGTGATTTCTGGATTCTAATTCAACTGTGTATGGTGGACTGACTAAGGGGTTGCAGAAGTCACATAGATAAGAACTATCAACACACTATCCAATCAAAATACCTGGGCACCCTTATGTAACAGGGAACTGAGCACTTTACTTCAATGAGAGGTGGATCTACTATTATAGGAAGTGGCAGGTAATACTGTTTTGTAAGCAGAATTCATCAGTCAGGGATCTGAGTACACTGAACATGGATTTGTCTTTGCATTCCACCTGAATAATTAATACATGGATGCATTGTAGCCCTTCCAAACTTGCAAAAGTCAGCTGTCAGTGATGTGACAATTAAGTGGAAATGTGAATGAAGAGCCAATGCTAAATGAAGTCCAGGCACATACAGTATGCTGATGGACAAGTGCTTCTTGCATTGTGGTAGGAAATAGTAAAAACCAGCTTGCTATTAGCTGCTGCAGTCACTCTTCAGTTTCGAAGTGCAGCTAGGAGCCCCCTAAGGAAATGGCTGTGTACAGGGAGTTAGAAAAACTGGTTACATTGGCTGAGCAGCTTCTGGAAACAACATATTTCTGTTCAACATAAAGCCACACTGAGTGTAGCATAAAAATCTATGACTACTGGAGAGTGGATGAGTGGAAACGAGATTTGGAGTGACAAACAGTGCTATACTACGTGCCTATCTGGCGGAAGAATTTGGATGTGGTGACTACTAAGTGAACATTATCTGCCATTTTCTCTACTGCCAACAATGCAGTGCAGGGCAGGCATGTAACAATATGCAATTTCTCCTCCTTAACTTGTTCTCCCCTTATTGCACTTCAGGATATGATAAATGCAGAAGGGTAAGTACATATTTGACAGTATTGTGTACTATACACAGCAGAGGAACAGTTCACAGACAATGACTGATTTGATCAGCTCAACAATGGTGCCTCTCATGGATCAGCATTGCTAGGCAATGGCATTCCTGAAGAAGCCTTGCCTGCCAATGTTCCAACCTGAAAGCAATGGATCATCTTAGGAATTAGTTATAATGGTGTCTTCACTCCATACCCTGTTTCCAATATTTCTACCTTCTCTGGTATCAGCTATCAAGGAAGAATGAGCTGGCATCCACCCACAGAGATTTCAAAATGTCAGAGTGTCCCCAGAAGAGTTTCAAATCCTAATAAAGGAGAACACACAATCTTAATGTCTACTAATAGGTGTCCGGGTACATTTGATTCACTAGTATACAGAGCAGGAATGTAAGCCTCGCATAGTGGGCTCTTACTCTTACGCACCAGGTGACTCTGTTGCACGTATGTCCCCAGTACTGGGTCCAGCCTCCGGTGTCCGTACCCGTTGTGGTTCTGCACTGCCTACTATTGAACATGCAGAAAGGAAAACATCGTAAGTACGTTATGTACTGCTTTAGTGACATGCTCTTAAATTATGGCTGCAATTATGGGCAAATTTACTCTTACTCACCAGGTGACTTTGCTGCACGTATGTCCCCAGGCCCAGTACTGGGTCCAGCCTCCGGTGTCCGTACCTGTTGTGGTTCTGCACTGCCTACTATTGAACATGCAGAAAGGAAAACATTGTAAGTACTTTATGTACTGCTTTAGTGACATGCTCTTAAATTATGGCTGCAATTATGGGCAAATTTACTCTTACTCACCAGGTGACTTTGCTGCATGTATGTCCCCAGCCCCAGTACTGGGTCGAGCCTCCGGTGTCTGTACCCGTTGTGGTTCTGCACTGCCTACTATTGAACATGCAGAAAGGAAAACATCTTAAGTTCTTTATGTACTGCTTTAGTGACATGCTCTTAAATTATGGCTGCAATTATGGGCAAATTTACTTTTACTCACCAGGTGACTTTGCTGCACGTATGTCCCCAGGCCCAGTACTGGGTCCAGCCTCCGGTGTCCGTACCCGTTGTGGTTCTGCACTGCCTACTGCTGAACATGCAGAAAGGAAAACATCTTAAGTACTTTATGTACTGCTTTAGTGACATGCTCTTAAATTATGGCTGCAATTATGGGCAAATTTACTCTTACTCACCAGGTGACTTTGCTGCACATATGTCCCCAGCCCCAGTACTGGGTCGAGCCTCCGGTGTCTGTACCCGCTGTGGTTGTGCACTGCCTACTATTGTACACACAGAGAGGAAAACATCTTTCAGGTACTTTATGTACACTTTAGTGACATGCTCTTAATTTATGGCTGCAGTTAAAGGTAAATTTGCGTATTTTATCATGGACAATGCTGTACTGAGGATGTAACCAATCTCAGAAGCCATAGTTATGAAAAGAAATCCACATTCATGGCATATGGAAAAAAAATTTAAAATAACTTTGGACTGTGTTCACTGGGACACCATGTTCACAGACTCTGCTTGTACGTACTACTCCAGAGGATAGATGCACATATCAATGACTTCTGATTAATGAATGACATTTTGAAAGGTGTGTTATGTACGTATTATGAAAAGAGTAACAGAAAACAACATGTCAAACATAAATGTACAGATATTGTTCATTAGTGTTATTTCTATTTTGTGTGTGGTGACTTACATCGGGGGACATTATGCACCTTCAGCACTGTACAGCTATTGCAGTAGCTTTGGGTGAGAAACTATATGCTGTGGAAATAAGTATTCTGTGGTGTCACCACACTGTCCTGTAAAGGCATAGGCTGCCAAAGGAGAGTTAGTTCAACAACTGATGTATGCTGTGAGACACAGAAGAGGTACCTTCAAAATTATTGTGAGTGTCTCTTTTGTTACTGAATGAATGTTATATTTTAGTGTAGTTCATGAGTGTGATGATGAAGGGAATAAATAATTTGTTGAGTCAAAAGTGGCATAGTAAGTTATTTATAAAAATTTGATGCATCAAAGACATCAATTTTGATTTTTAAAGTAATTGTAACAGAGTTTGAGAAGAAGCATAGAAGATAAGGTACAGAATATAATACATCATTGTATTAAATAGTTACACCACATGACACCTGACTGCAGTGTTAGGAGACAAATGACATGAAAGGGAAGCTGTGTTGACAGAGGTGTGAGACAAGTGTCAGAGTCGTGCATAACTGAGTAAGCGAGTACAAAATGTGAGATCAGGTGACTGCAGCCTAACTTGATAGGCTGCCCACACCACCTGTCATAGCCTTGCACAGAAGCTGTGACTGAGCCTTATATAATGTACAGATATAGTTTAAATCCTTTTGGTCACACATAATATAAACATACCAGTCAGTACTGTAGGCAAAATGCCAAAGGTGATGGTGTATGCATTTATCTAAATCTCAAGCTTAAATTTAATTAAAGATACGAGGCTAAACCATTAATCATAGAAAAGGATTTTGAAGCAGTAGCCATTCAGTTATATAGTTTAAAGAAGAAAATAATTGTTGCAGCAATTTACAGATCACCATCTGGAGATACTGAAGTCTTTCTTAAGAATTTGGAAGAAATGCTCAACACTTTCCCAAATGAGAACTCAACCAAAATTCTTTGTGGTGACTAATATTAATCTATTGGTCCATAGTTCAGTAAAAAAGTTTTTAGACATGCTAAAAAGCTTCAACATGTTCCCCCACATATCAGTTCCCACTAGAACAACAGATTTCAGTGAAAGCCTAATACATAACATCTTCTCAAATATGGTCACACATGAAGTTGCAGTTACAAATGTGAATACAGGATTATCAGATCATAATGCACTAACCTTTAATTTCACTGCAATGCCCAAGGAGGAGGAAAATAAAAAGGAGTACGAACTATTTTTCTCTACTGAAAATTGTAATCAGTTCAAAAATAATTTTAAAAATGCAGTTTGGTCAGAGGTCTAGGCACAAACAAACACAAATGATGCTTACAATACATTTGCTTCCACTTTTATGACACACTTTGAAATGTGTTTCCCAAAAAGGTTTTTGAGTTATAGATCATCTGGATCCAAAGGGACCTGGATTACACCCGGAATTAAAAAGTCAAGTGAAACCATGAAATTACTAAGTTAAAAGTCAAGTGAAACCATGAAATTACTAAGTTTAAAGTTAAAATGGATTAAATGGCTCTAAGCACTATGCGACTTAACTTCTGAGGTCATCAGTTGCCTAGAACTTAGAACCAATTAAACCTAACTAACCTAAGGACATCACACACATCCATGCCCGAGGCAGGATTCGAACCTGTGACTGTAGCGGTTGCTCAGTTCCAGAATGTAGCATGTAGAACTGCACGGCCACTCAACTGGCGTTTAAAATTAAAAACTTGTCATGATCAGCAGTTTGTTGAGTATGTGAGGATATACAGAAGCACTTACCAGAAAGTAATAGTGCAAGCAAAATTATTAAGTAGTGATAGATTAATAATGCAGGCTAGGAACAAGTCCAGAATGACATCGAAAATGGTAAAAAAAAACTGAGGGTCAAACTAAAGAACAGGAAATCAATCCTAAAAATAATGAAAATATCCCCATAGAAAAAGATGCCATGGCAAACAAAGTAAACAATTATTTTGTAAACATTCCCCTTACTTTAAGTAGTAAATTTAAGCAACAACCAACAGTTGCGACTCCAATGGTAAATACCAGCATGATGGCAATCGCAACACATGAGCATGAAGTTCTAAAAGTCATTAAATGCTTGAAATCCAAAATGTCCTCTGGGTTGAATGATGTACCTGTATCAATAATTAAGGAAATTGCTCCATGTGTTGTCAAACCTATAGTGCACATAGCAAACTTGTCCCTTATTGAAGGGATATTTCCAGATAGACTTAAAACCTCTAGAGCTATACCTCTATACAAAAATTGTGACAGACATAAAATAGAAAATTACTGACCTATATCTGCCCTCCCAGCCTTCTCCAAAGTACTTGAGGAATTAATGAAAATCAGGGTTACACAATGTTTAGAAAAACAAACTAATAAATAAGAGTCAACATGGTTTTCGAGCAGGGCACAGTACAGAAACAGCCATATTGGACTACACAACAGAAAAAGTAAGAAATTTGGAGTCAAACAGGTTGTTGGAATTAATCTAGATTTATCCAAAGCCTTCAACACTGTGAACCATGCAACATTACTAGGGAAACTTGAAGCAATAGGCATCAGGGGTACTGTTAAAAAATGGTTTGAATCTTATCTGCAAAACAGGTCACAAGTTGTTGAGCTGAGGTCATCCAGCAAACTTCACAATTTTAAACTCATATCTGAACCAAAACAAATTGAAATAGGTGTTCCACAGGGTAGCATTCTGGGCCCATTGTTATTTCTAATTTACATCAATGATATACAGGCTCTAGATCGCTCAGCCAAAATTCTACTAATTGCAGAGAACACGAGTATCATAATTAGTGATAAAAAGAATCACTGTGTACTACAGCAGAAAAAATGCTCTCGTACATACAGTAATGGTTTTATTCAAATAAGCTGAAATTAAATACAAAGAAAACAAACTTTATACAGTATGGAAGCAAGTGACAAGGGGAAAATATGTGCCTTATGCTGGATAGCAAACAAATAAAAAAAGTGTGCACCACATAGTTTCTGGGAATGCAAATTAACCAAGATTTAAACTGGAATGAACACAGTGTATATCTTACTCAGAAACTTAGCTCAGCATGTTTTGCCTTAAGAATAATATCCAAGGTATGTAGCAAGGAATGTATTAGAGTGGTGTGCTTTAGTTATTTCCAATCAGTTGCAAGCTATGGCATACGTTTTTGGGGGAAAACCAGGTAAAGACTAAATGAAATTTTTATTGTGCAAAAAAGAGCTATTCTTATCATGACACACAGCCCACCACAAACTCACTGTAGACCCTTATTCAGACAACTAAAGATACTGACAGTATCATTGATATATATTTTTAAATACCTGGAAATGTTCAGTAAAAATAATTTCAATCTGCAAACCAACTCAAGCTACCATGATCACAATACAAGGCATTGTAAAGACTTCCACATTCCCTACGTAGGAAAAACTAGAAGTCAAACATGTTAGCCACTTAGGAATAAAGCTTTTAAATGCACTCTCATCTCAAATTAAAGAATTGAATGGCAAAAATAATTTCAAGCATGAAGTAAAAAAAAAATACTTGATGGAAAAATGCTACTACCATGTAAATGAATACCTGTCTCAGACTGTGGATTGAAACCTGTACTTATTTTTTAAAATTTTAAACTAATTTAATTATTTTTTCAAATTCAGAATTATGGTACTTATAGAAAATCTGTTAAACATCCATAATACGTTTTGTGTATAAGGCGTAGTTCATGATCAATAATTGTTTATCATGAGCACGTACTTTTGTTTTTGTGTAGTAAGTTCTTGTACACTACTTATGTACTATGTGTATGTAATTTGTTTTGCTGTTTGTATGTGTTTGTCCATTTATTATGTGTATGTGTTGTTATGTGTTATTTGTAATCAAATATATATATATAATACATATAACGTGAAAAATGTAAAACCTTTGTATGATTATGGACTATTTCTGTTTAATTATTTGTTTCATATATATATAATGAAATCAAGTTTAATGTTAATAGGCTATTGTATGACACATCCAATAATCTCAGCTGGATATTCAGCTGGAGTCCATGGGCAAAGAAAGAATAAATAAATAAATAAATAAATGACAAATCCTATATTACATGTGTGATCTATTGGATGCTACATAAATAAATAAACAAACATCCAAAGGAACAGACACCACACTTTTATAAATATTCATGCCTGATGTAATATTGGCCTTTCAGTCCAAATGTACTGCAATGTCAGATAGCCCACAGGAGTACAGTAGACCTGCAAGCAAAGCAATATATAGGGTACACTACTGTGGAGATTTGGGTTAGGAAGGAAACAGACTGATACCCAGAGCGCAAAAGAAATTTTTATCTGTTACTATTCAGTTGTTTCAATGTCCAATTTCTTTCATCAGGCCTCGACAATGTTTCACTCCGAAGACATTCAATATGTCTATAATGCTTGGCTACATCCAGCAATGTCTTCTCATGTATGTGTAAATAATCTTGCAACATGAGACAGCCAATGCAGTGAGCAGTAAGACTGGAATCAATGCATACACATTGAGGAAGTAAATAGGGGGGGATCTAATCAGTGAAGTATAGAGTACATTTTGATTGGTTATAGATGGAAACATCAAGTCTAGTAGGTACATATTCCACATATACAACTTGCATTATTGTGTTTCCAGTCAGGAACCACTCATTTAAAGCAGCACATTTGTGATAAAACCCACACTGACACAGCTCCTTCAGAGATACTGGAAGTAATAAACAATAGTATAACACTGAAGTGTGTTGCAATGTGTGCCAAAGACACGAGTCCTCATAAAGCTGTTTCTGATGAAGGTTGCAAATAACTAGGCCAATGATTGACACATTTAGGTGCACAGTATAAAGAATTCTGTAGTTCAGATGCCATACTGCATGCCATATCTTGTGAACTTGGTTTTCTTTACACCAAAATTTCTGGATTTAGGAGCACACGAGTAAATGTTATGAAAATCAAAGGAGAGTAATGCTGTTTAGAACATTTCACTGGACATGTTTCATAATTTTCTTACTGTCTCCAACCAGGGTACCAGAACAATAAAACTTTTTGGAAAACTGCAAAAGGATTTTTTGCTTTGTTCTGATCTCTATGTTGTTCGTTATAATTTAAAATTAAAGTAATCACTGAATAAAACAGGATTCTCAGTCTTTCACATTTATTAACCTTCAAAATAAGCAAGGTGATCCACCACAATAGCAGGGTTCTCAGTGTTCCATAACAGCCACAAACCACTCTCAACTATAATGATCACACCATTCCCCTACCCACCCTTTCCCTTGTGCTGAAATCACAATAATTTGTTTCAAGACAAAATTATCATAAACACTAAAAATCAGATAATGTGACTCATTTGTGGAACATCTGCAGTGCTTACCATAATCAGGGTCCCTGGGGACCACACGGAGTATAATTAATTTCTTCAGCTGGTTTACTCTCATTTCCTTCTCATCTACCTCATTAATTTGTGAACAGCATGTTTCACAGAGCATTCCTTTTCTGTCGATTTCTATGTTCCACATGTGTATAATTTCACCGAGCCTCTGGCTGAGGCTGATTCTGCTGGTGCTGGTGAGCGCAGTCATTGGAGTCCCTGTAATTCCCACCGGTTCACGGCATAAAAAACAGCTACTTTCCCTGGCTGGTAGATGTTCTTGGAACTGGAAGTAAAAGCAAACACAAACCTGTGTTAAGTATTTGTCAATATTCATTTGTGTTACACTGGACTACAGTACTGCATACCCTAAAAGGAGTACCTGTAACTACTATAACCAGTTATGTTTGTGACAGTCTTTTAGTTGTGCCTATCTGCAACTCAGCATCTCTGTTATATGGTGAGTAGCAACTTTCCTTTCCAGGGCAACTTGGGGACAGTCTACTTAATTTTAGGTGTATGTGTAATGCTGTGCTCTAATATGAAAAGTCACAGTGAACTACTTATCCAATTCTTTGACATGAGCTCTTCTATCCTACTGTGTTTTAATTACTCCATAGAAACTCCACATTTTGGAAGACACAACACAGTCCACCCCTAAGTTTACACTGGAGCAGCAGGTGACTTTCATTCTTCTTGCAACAAAATTCAACCATATGAGGATCATCACTTAAATATACATTTCACATAGCAATCTAGCACATAGTCAGTTAGTTTGAGCATCAATATGAACTGCATAAAAGAACATGTTCGACCTGCTGCTGGAAGGTATGTTACTGCTCACAGTGTTCATCCTCACACAATAGCCACACTGAAGACAACCGTGGAAGAAAGTGGCACTGTCTCCCACTTTGGAGGTCAGTAAGACAACCCTGCAGTCGTCATATAGGCTAAATCAGTAAATATAAATGAAATATTGAAATCATCTTTAAAAATTCAGTCAATGCCAATGACAAATTGGGACAGGCAGTACAATGTTTTCATGATTTCAGATGAGAATCAGAATGCAGAAGAGAGACAGGAGGCCAAATGGAGGAGTAAAACAACAAACTGGTAGTGTGAGAGATCTGACAGGAAAACAAGATCTAAACCCTGTCAGTGACACTGATTTTATATGATGGTACTTGCTGTCTTTCAATGTCCTGCCTCTTCACTAAGTTTGAAAAGGAATTTCAATTTCTTGAGTCTTAGAGAAACATGACACCATTGAATGAATATATCCAAGCTTAAGAATTTATACAAACTAAAAGCATTTTTGCAGTAAGAATTAATGGTTTGTGGATTTACTAATGTGCTAGTAATTCAAATCATCTTATATTATTCATTAAAAAGACAATATTCAGAATTAAAAATCAGTTATATTGCTACAAGTCCAACTGTGATGAAGTACGATAGGTCAGCATAGATCTGCTTGGTTTTCCTGAAAGTCTGTAAGAGGGGTGGCCCGGAGGCTGATGGCTAACAATCTAATGCCATGCAACTGTCACTTACAGTACAATGCTGATTTATAATAAACTTAGTCGTCAGAGCATGTGTCAAGAGTAACTGTTATGCAGAGAATTCAAGGCTGCTCAGCAATACTGTCATTGTTAAAAGGCAAAGCACTGATAATTAAATATTTATTGCAAAATATATTCCAATTTGCTCAATTTTACCACTACAATGTAATAGAACAAATATCTTATTGCAGTTTATGAACTATTTTACTTTTAAATTGTCTAAGTATGTCATTTAGCCAAGTTCATCTTTCACATATTTTTCCTTTATTCTTCCCCTAAAAAATGGTTATAGTAAAAGGATTGTAAGCCATAAGTTATGGCCACAAAGGGGCAAGAAGGTTCTGAAAATACAGATCAAAAGGTGCCAATGGAATTACTTTATTTGATTTACATAAGCTACATTAACTATTTTTGCCCCATTTCCAGGGTTTTGTCATATCAGATTACACAAATCACTTCAGTTTTCACACCAAGTCATGGACACTGAGTTCAATAGTTCCTTATACATGAAGAAACACTGCTTCACTTCTAAAGAACCCAATTGTGCATTTCCTGTCAGCACTCATAAAGGGAGCCCAGTCAAAGCTGCAAAAGGGTTCCACATCTGAAATCTTCATTAAATTCAATTTGAATTTGAATTTGTTTTTAGAAACCCAATCAAGTATGTTCTTAACACTTTGATTGTTTTATTTGTTTTATTCTAGGGCACAAGAACAACTAAGGTCATATGTACCCATGTCAGAGCATCTGAAAACTAAGACAAAAAATAAGTTAAAAGTAAGTGCACGTTAAGTCAAATCTACAGAAGAGAGACAGTTAAAACTGAAAAATTCCTTGTGGAGAAAGTTGCATTAAATTTTCCATAGAGACAACAGAGGTCCTGTACTAAATATTAAATGTCATTTGCTGTATTGCTACGATAGATTAAAGGTAAGACAGGGTCAACCGCCTGTGGAGCTTTCGCTAAAATGGGTAATAACTCAGGCAGCAAACATAAATGAGAAGATAAGTGGTTGAAAAAAGGGAATTCTGTCAGGAAATGCCAAACTGTCAAAGGCTGATGACAGGCAGATGGACTTTCCTGGAGCTTGTTCCCATGAAGGAAGGACCAGTGGTGATGCCCAAGGGTACCAGCTGCAGACTGATGGCAACACAGAGATCATCAGACGGTATGGAAGAACTAACAGGCTGAGGTAGTCTGTTGCCTTGGCAGCAACAAGAGAAGCTGCGTTTCTGATCAGACCGACATGACCAGGTACCCACATAAACATCACAGTAGCTCCATAAAGAGTGAGCAAGTGGAAGCTATCTTCAACCAGTTGCACTAAGGGATGGACCTTGTGCAGCACACAGAGGATCTGAAGGGATATGAGAGAACAGGAGCAGATAACAATTGAAAAGCCTGTGTTGCCAAATGTAATGCATGGCTTGATACAGAACAAAGAGCTCTGCTGTAAATACTTAGCTGTGTTCTGGAAGCTGGTACCGAAATTTGTCAATGCAAATGACAAAGGCACACGTGACACCGCAACCAGTCTGACGGTCATTAGTGTACACAAATGCACTATTGCTACGTTCCGTGCGAAGGTTGAGAAACTTATGCAATAGATCAAATCTGGATTACTGTTCTTATGAAGTCTGGAGTGAACACAGGCTGCCGCAAGAAGCCGAGGTTGGTAAAGTGTCAGGTAGCATGTATTTAAGCAGCTGGAGCAGCAGCCAAAAGGGAAGTAACAGAAGAGGGATGCACCTAACACTGGTGGTGAAAAGAATCATCAAAAAAGAGGGCAGAGGATGGGTAGCCATGCATGGCAGACAAACACCATGTGCACTTGTTGAGGAGAACATCACACCAGTATGACTGTGGTAATTCAGCAGCTTCTGCATTCATACTCTCAATTGGGCTAGCGTAAAATGCTTCAGTAGCCAAACAGATGCCATGATGGTGCAAGATGGATGCATAAAAGGAACACCGATAGCCTAGTTTTGAATGGACAAGGGATCTGTAGGACTGCAGGAGGAAGGTCCAATCCACTCCCCAGGAAGTGCTGTTGATGGGACATTGAGGGACAGGGTATAGCAGGCAGCCAAGTAAGATGTGGGAGGACTAAGAAAATTTCCTATCAAGCATGAGACCCAGGAATTTCACAGTTTCAGCAGACAGAAGAGCAACAGGCTCAAGATGTAAAGACAGTGGAAGAAACCCATTGCACTGCCAGACATTCCTACAAACCGTTTTGTCAGTGGAAAAGCAAAAGCCTTTGTCAATGCTCCATGAGTAAAGACAATCACTGAAGACGCTGCTCAACGAGACCAGTCTGTGGGAAAGTGCAATAGATCGAAAAATCATCAATGAAAAGGGGGCCGGATATGCCCTGCGAGATACAGGCCATAACAGTATCAAAGGTGACAGCAAGGAGGACAACATTCAGGACGGATCCCTGAGGCACAGCATTTTCCTGGATAAATGGGTTTGACAGGCAAATCCCTTATGTACCTTGAAAGTTGTCTTTTAAAAATTCCTGAAGGGAATGGTGCAGGCAGCCTCAGAAGCCCCATGTGTAGCGAGTACGGAGTATTCCAGTCCTCCAGCATGTATTTTACATTTTCTCCCGGTCAAAAAATGCAGGTACAGTGTTATTTCCGCAGAAATGACACGGGTTGAAAGGTTATGAGATGGTCAACTGTAGAATGGTGTGTCGGAAATTCATATTGTGCAGTGGTTAGTAGATTGCGAGACTCTAGCCGCCACACCAGCCAGACCTGAATCACATGTCCCAACACCTTGCAAACATGGATGGTGAGAAATGGGGCTTGAACTAGAAGGAAGGTGCTTGTCCTTACAAGGGCTTAGGTGTGGGTATGACAGTGGCTTTACACCAATGTCTGGGAAACATGCCATCTGTCCAGATGCGTCTGTATACACGACGGAGAAAGTGCTTGCCCGCAAGAGAAGAGTGCTGCACCATCAGAGCACTAACATTGTCCAGTCTTGAGGCAGCTGTCAGGAGGAATTAAGAGCATTACCTAGCTCCCACATACTAAAAGTCTAATTTTAGCGTTCACAATTCAGGTACAATGTTATTTCCGCAGAAATGACATGGGTTGACAAGGTTATGAAATGGTCAACTGTAAAATGGTGTGTTGGAAATTCACATTGTGCAGTGGTTAGTAGATTGCGAGACTCTAGCCGCCACACCAGGCACACAGCTCTGACTGGACATCATGTTGTATAACCCCACTAGATATCAAGTTATGTTTGCAATCGACAAACTATGTGGCTGTGCATTCCTTGGTGTTTTCCATGTTAGCAGGTCATCCTTACCCTATCCCACACTACTTACCAACAAAAATGTGAGATTACTGTCACAAAGACAAATTGAAATGTTGGTTTGTCCATTCTTGAACTATTCCCTAATCTTTCTGTTCTCGCACTGTAGCTCACTAAGCAAATTCAGGTCAGCACACTGAGCTTGTTGCTATCTAGGCCTTAACTCTCCTTCATTTTGGTTTCTCAGTTTTCAAGCAATGCTCACCACCAGCATTACATTAAATTCTGCTGAGCAGACAGTTAACTATTCAACATCCTTTCCAAAGGAACTACAATGAAATGTTATACGATAGTGTCAAGACTGTAGTGAAGTAACTTTTTCAAAGTAATTTGACAAAGATGTGTGTAAATGATTTTTTACAGCATAATATAGTTATGAAGAGCTTCCCAGAGGGCACAAACAGTCATCAGAGCATACTGATGAGAGCCAACACCTCACTACTGACATGGGAACTATTGCAAGTTCATACACCTAAAACCAACTACAAACATACTTAAAACATGGTGATGTACCGCTCCAAGTGGCTATCTATAGTATTCACCCATAACAACACATATGTGACTGCTAGCATCAGTGTACTGGCCTCACTGCATTGTAACTGTACACACAGTACAAACGAGGCCGCTACTGTATTTGGTAGTGTATCAACAGATGGAAGTCATTTAACCCGTAACGACTCAAGAGGTGACTTTTCTGTAAAGTATGCCATGAGCTCCACAGCTCATGGTCTCGCTGTAGCGTTCTCGCTTCCCCAGGATTGGGTCCCAGGTTTGATTCCCGGCGCGGTCAGGGATTTTTCACCTGCCCCGAGATGACTGGGTGTTGTTGTGTCCCCATCATCATCATCATCATCATCATCATCATCAGTCCCCATTACAGTTGGAGGAAGGCAATGGCAAACCACCTCCATTAGGACCCTGGAGGTGCTGGTCTCCTGCAATGTTCCCATATGCTCTGTCATGAAGCGTGGGAATTTTTTTCCATTTCATACCACAAGGAGGGGTCTCTGGGAGCCCAATGTTTAAACTGGGATCAAGGCAAAAATGATTTGAAATTTTTAATTTATGCTATATAACATTTATTTTTACAATTATTTAAGTGTTGTCTAAATGCTTCTAGTTTATTTTACTGCACTAAACAAAGCCTGCAGCATTTGACTATTCATCACACAAAAGCGCACAATTTTGTGTGGTTCATTTAAATAGTACACATAAACAGACTGTTAGAGTACTGAATTTTACATCCTGTAAAATTATACAATCTCCGTAGCAAATAAATTTACAAATAAAACTAATGTCCAGGGTTTAAAGTTGCACATAAAAAGTCCACCTGATAGGGACAAAAAAACCTTTTTCAAATTGAAATTAATTGCTATGAACAATTTTTTCTTATCACCACTCCGAACACATTTTATTTCAACAGATTAAGTATTTCCTTGAAGAAACAGACATCCTCATCACAGCTTTCCTGAAGTTATTTCCTCCGAATGATACTCTAGTTCAATAGCAGAACTGTGGTCACTGGCTTATGTAAAATCACTGTCTTCATTTATTTCTTGATCTATATCACTGACACGTTCCTCCATAGACCAACTAACAACTACTACCACACAGGTCATCATGTGCTCTCCAGTGGATAGCTGGGAGAAGTCCTGGGCTGCAAATTTATAAATCAATGGCCGAGTAACTACCATGAGCCACACTGAAATGTGTGGTGGCCCCAGTATTTAAGAGGCGGAGGTTGAATTGCAACAGTAAAGTTTTGTCATCTCTGACTCGGCCAGTGAGCGTAGTACCAACCCACAAGGGGTTATGGGCATTAAAATCTCTCAGAAGTAGGAGAAGTTTAGAGAGTTGATCAATCAGTGCAACTAATACATTCAGGGGTACTGCACCATCCAAAGGAAGGTATACATTGCAGACAGTTATTTCCCACATCGTCCTTATTCTGACAGCCTGAGCTTCAGCTACAGACCGAGTTTAGGACGTAAATGCCAATTCCACCTGACACTCGATTGTAGTCGCTATGGTTCATGTAATATCCCTTATAGCTGTGGAAGCCAGGAATCCGCATTTCTGGGAACCATGTTTCCTGGAGAGCAATGCAGGTAGCAGGTGTAAAGTGCAACAGTTGCCATAGCTCTGCCACCACTGGAGGATGACATCGTGAGACTGGGAAGGCATGGAACATTCAATGAGGCAGTTTACGCCTCAGAGTCATGCGCTGCCTCTGATTTATTGCCTGAGCAGTCTATATCCATTGTGTCTGAGGTTCTGGCGAGATCTAGGTCCTCAGCAGACACCAAAACCTCCACCCCATCCTCAGCCACAGAACTTGTAGGTAGCAGTGGTTTGGGTGCCACTGCAGTTTCCTTGGTCTTGGGAGTTTTCTTTTTGGATTTCTCTCGCTGCTCCTTGGGTTTCCCTGGCTGGGAGGACTTCACTGGCTCAGTCTCCGGGACTGGGTATGAGCATGAAGCCCTACAACCAGCTGCTTTTGGGCTCTTCAGACACTGGTGGGTGTCATCTTTCCCACTAGAAGAAACCTGGGAATGGAGTGTCCCAAGGGACCCTTCCTAGTGAGAGAACCCGAAGACGACTTACGCTCCTCCAGCTTAGAAATGGGGATGGATGTCCCTGATGGTTGAGGGGGTGTTGCTCCTGAAGTAGGTGGTGCAGGAGCAACAGGGATGGAAATGCCCCCACTGTCAAGGGGGCAGGTGTACTCTTCTGGCTCTGAGAGGTGACCTGGGTTGGCGGAGCTGATGGTGCCAAAACTGTTGTAGCGGCAGCATAAGATGATGTCATACGCACAGGCAGCAGATGTTCAAATTTTCTCTTAGCCTCAGTGTAGGTCAGTTGGTCCAGGGTCTTTTACTCCATGATTTTCCTTTCTTTCTGGAGAATCCTGCAGTCAGGGGAGCAAGGCGAATGGTGCTCTCCGCAGCTGACACAGATGGGATGCGGGGCACATGGAATATTGGGATGTGATGGGCGTCCGCAATCTTGGCATGTGATGCTGGAAGTACAGCAGGAAGACACATGACCAAACTTACAGCACTTAAAGCACCACATTGGGTGAGGGATATAGGGCTTTACATCACACTGGTACATCATCACCTTGACCTTCTCGGGCAACATATCACCCTCAAAGGCCAAGTTGAAGGAACTGGTGGCAACCTGATTATCCTTCCAACCCCAGTGGACACACCGGATGAAATATACACCTCGCTGCTCTAAATTGGCATGCAGCTCATCGTCAGACTGCATAAGAAGGTATCTGTGATACCCTGGACCATATTTAAGCTCTTATGGGGCACGATGGCTACAGAAACATTCCCCTGCATGTCAGAAGTGAGTAACTCCCGTGACGGGGCAGAGGACTCTGTTTTGATCAAGACTGACACAGATCTCATTTAAGCCCTCCACCTCCCTCAACTTGTCCTCTAAATGCTCAACAAAAAACTGAGGCTTCATCATCATGAAAGTTTCCTCATCAGCTCTTTAACATACAAGGTACCGGGGCGAATAAGATCCGCTGCCATCCTTAGCCTGATGTTCCTCCCATGGTGTGGCCAGGGAGGGGAATGATTTGGGGTCATACTTCTGTGCATTTAATCGAGTTTGTCGTCACTTAGAGACTGCTGGTGTTTCACCACCAGCAAGAGATGATGGACTACACTTCATCACGTGTGATCCACCCTGATGCCACCCACTCCGACCAGGGGCCCTCCCCATGGGCACCGCCTAGCTGCAGCAAAGGCCACCTGGCAG
This sequence comes from Schistocerca serialis cubense, assembly GCF_023864345.2. NCBI lineage: Eukaryota > Metazoa > Arthropoda > Insecta > Orthoptera > Acrididae > Schistocerca > Schistocerca serialis. Next base: position 814,089,786 of record NC_064642.1, on the reverse strand, counting down.
GATGGCCATTATCGGGAGTCCTGGTGCCCCAGGGGGCTGGGCGTCTACCCCTTGGCATACATGGGGAGTTAATGGTGCAGGCATTATCAGCAGAGCAATCCCTGTGTGGTCAGGGGACTTCAACCTACAGGGTACATGGTGGCCCCACCACTACGGACTGGCTACCACTCTGGCTATCAGGTGCAAAGAAGTCCATGTTCATCGTCGATGCAGAAATCAATGCTGCATAGTGAATTGTGGAAAACGCACGCAGGAAGGTGTCCTCACCCACGAGATGGAGAATGGGCAGGACTGCAATGCGACGACGAGAAAGTGTGCTAAAGATGTCAATGCATGATAGACACGATACACCTTGTAAGGTGCCCTTCCCTAATTGGTTCGCTCTTTGAAAAAATTTTGAAGAATGGAGATCAAACCCTACAGGGGACCATCACATAGAGGCTGAAATGTGTGGAACTCCTTTTAGTCATCTCGTATGACACGCAGGAATATCTCGGGCCTATTCTAGCCCCCAGACCCACAGAGGGGCCAGGTCTGTTCTGATACTCCGTAAGCTCAAATTTAACCCCCCCCCCCCCCCTCCCTTCATTAAACAGCAATGCAGAAAGCTACCAAATGCCTTACTGAAGTCAAGGAACATAGCATCAGCCTGAGCGCCATTGTCCACTGCGCTGTGGATCTCGTGGAGAAACAGAGCCAGCTGAGTTTTGCATGATCTGTGCGGAATCCATGTTGATTTTCTTCCAAGAAGTCATAATTTTCTAGCATAAAACATGTTCCATAATTCTACAACAGATTGACATCAATGATATAGGTCTATAATTATGTGGATCTGTCTTACAGCCTTTCTTATTAAACGGGAATGAGCTGCACTTTTTTCCAGTTGCTAGGTACCTTTCATTGTTCAGACGATCTATGATGAATTACTGCTAGGAAGGGAGTAAGTGCTTTTGTATAATCTTTATAAAATCTCACAGGTATCTCACCTGGTCCTGCAGCCTTTCCACTACTAAGCAATTGTAGCCGCTTTTCAATACCGCTATCGATTATCTCAATATCTGCCATTTCATTTCAACGTTCGCATAATGATTGAAAGGAGGGACAGTGTTATGATCTTCCATGGTGAAACAACTTTGGAAGACCGAATTCAGTATTTTGGCCTTCTCTTTGTCATCTTGCGTTTTGCTGCCAGTGTGGTCACAGAGAGAATAGTAGATGATTTTGACCCACTTACTGATTTTACATACGACCAAAATCTCTCATGGTTTTTACTCAGGTTGGTTGACAACATCTTACTTTTGAAATCATTGAACACTTCTCTCATTGCTCTCCTTACGCTCATTTTTGCTTCATTCAGCTTTTGTTTGTCAGCTAGGTTTTTACTTCTCTTGAATCTGAGATGAAGTGCTGTTTGTTTACATAGCACTTTTCTAACATGGCTATTAAACCATGGTGGATCTTTCCCATCCCTTAAAACCTTACTCAGAACATACTTGTCTAGGGCATATTGAATGATGCCTTTGAATTTTTTCCATTTGTTCTCCACCTCTTCATCCTCATCACCGAATATTTGTTGCAGACTGCTGAGTATCTTGAAATTTGTATCCTGTCTGCCTTGCTGAGGAAATATATCTTCCTACCTTTCTTGACATTCCTTGTATGACCACTCGTCATAGATGCTGTCTCAGCCTTGTCGAAGATGGCAGAGGAGTTGACAGATTTTCAGAGCACACTCTTGTCCTCGAGTACGAAGCTGCTCCTAAAGGCGAAAGAATCAGCAATGATCAATGTCATGAGGATGCAGAAGACAATGGAAACCTCTGTATTAAATACACATAGTGTGAATTCACAGAACATGTGGCCTGTAATTGAGATAGTGTCATGATCTCTCCAATGCCAAAATATTCTGGACTAGTCCTCCATTTGGATCTCCAGGATGGGACTGTCAAGGGTGAGGTGTCCATGAGAAAAAGATTGAATGATCAATTAAAGGATAACATCCTGCATCCCACGGCATGGAATGTAAGAAGCTTGAATGTGGTAGGGAAGCTAGAAAATCTGAAAAGGGAAATGTAAAGGCTTAATCTAGATATATTAGTGTTCAGCGAAGTTAAATGGAAAGACAAGGATTTCTGGTCAGATGAGTATAAGGTAATATAAACAGTGGCAGAAAATCGTGTAAGAGGTGTAGGATTCATTATGAATAGGACGGTATGCCAGAGAGTGTGTAATAGTGAACAGTTCAGTGATAGGTTTGTTCTTGTCAGAATCGACAGCAAATTGACACCAGCAACAATAGTTCTGGTATACGTGCTGATGCCACAAGCTGAAGATGAAAATACAGAGAAAGTACATGAGGATGTTGAAAGGGTAATACAGTACATTAAGGCGGATGAAAATAAAATAGTCATGGGGGACTGGAATGAAGTTTTAGGGGATGGAGTAGAAGAAATGGATACAGGAGAATATGGGCCTGGGACAAGGAGAGTTAGAGAAAGACTAATTGAGTTCTGTAATAAATTTCAGCTAGTAATAGCAAATACTCTGTTCAAGAATCACAAGAGGTGGTGGTATACTTGGAAAAGGCATGCAGATAAGGAAAGATGTCAGGTAGATTACATCATGGCAATACAGAGATTCAGAAATCAGATACTGGACTGTAAGGCATACCCAGGAGCAGATACAGACTCTATTGAAATAGTGATGAAGAGTAGTCTGAAGTTCAAGAGAATAATCAGGAAGAATCAATACTCAAAGAAGTGGGATACAGATATACTAAGGGATGATGAGATGCACTTTTAAGTTCTATAAGGCTATAGATAGCACACTGAGGAATAGCTCAGTAGGCAATACAGCTGAAGAGGAATGGACATCTCTTAAAAGGGCAATCACAGAAGTTGGAAAGAAGAACAGAGGTACAAAGAAGGTTACTGCGAAGAAACCACGAGTACGGAAGAAATACTTTAGTTGATCAGTGAATGAAAGAAGTACAAAATTGTTCAGGGAAACTCAGGAACATAGAGATACAAGTCATTGAGGAAGGAAATAAATAGGAACCACAGGGAGCTAAGACAAAAAGGTTGCATGGATATTCTGAATAAATCAAAAAAGAAATAATTGTTGGAAGGGCTAGTTCAGCATACAGGAAAGTCAAAACAACCTTTGGTGACACAAAAAACAAGGGTGGTAATATGAAGAATGCAATGGGAATTCCACTGTTAAATGCAGAGGCGAGAGCAGATAGGTGGAAAGGGTACATTTAAGGCCGCTATGAGGGGAAAGATTTTTCAGATGTGATAGAAGAAGAATTACGAGTCAATTTAGAAGAGATAGGGGATCCACTAATAGAATCAGAATTTAAGACGGCTTCAGAAGACTTGAAATTAAGTAAGGCATAAGGGACAGATAACATTCCATCATAATTTCTAAAATCATTGGGAGAAGTGGCAACAAATTGACTGTTCACATTGGTGTCTAGAATGCACGAGTCTGGGGACGTATCATCTGACTTTCAGGAAAATATCATCCACTCAATTCTGAAGACTGCAAGAGTTGACAGGTGCAAGAATTATCACACAATCAGCTTAGCAGCTCAGGCACTCAAGTTTCTGACAATAATTATACATAGAAGAGTGGAAAAGAAAATTGGGGATGTGCTAGATGACGATCAGTTTGGCTTTACAAAAGGAGCAGAGAGGCAATCTTGACATTGCAGTTGATAATGGAAGGAAGATCAAAGAAAAATCAAGACACATTGATAGGATAGCCAAGAAGGAATAATAAGAGAGGACGACCAAGAATGAAGTTCTCAGATTAAAAAGTGTGAAAGACAGGATGTAATCTTTCCTCCCTACTGTTCAATCTAGGCATCAAAGAAGCAATGATAGAAATAAAAGAATGCTTCAGGACTGGAATTAAAATACAAGGCGAAGGGATATTAATGATACGATTCACTGATGCCATTGCTATCCTGAGTGAAAGTGAAGATAAATTACATGATAAGCTGAATGGAATGAACAATGTAACGAGTACATAATATGGACTGAGTGTAAATCAAAGAAAGATGAAAGTAATGAAAAGTAGCAGAAATGAGAAGAGTGAGAAACTTAACATCAAGACTGATGGGCATGAAGTAGATGAAGTTAAGGAATTCTGCTACCTAGACAGCAAAACAACCAATGACCAGTGGAGCAAGGAGGAAATCAAAAGCAGACTAGCCCTGTCAGAAAGGGCATTCCTGGGTAACAGAAGTCTACTAGTGTCAAACATAGGCCTTAATATGAGGAGGAAATTTTTCAGAATGTACGTCTGGAGCAGCATTGTATGTCAGTGAAACACGGACTATGGGAAAACCAGAACAGAAGGGAATCAAAGCATTTGAGATATGGTGCTGCAGGCAAATGTTGGAAATTATGTGGAGTGATAAGGTAAGGAATGAGGAGGTTATGCTTAGTAATGGAGGGGAAAGGAATACATGGGAAACACTAAAAGGAGAAGGGACAGGATAATAAGACATCTGTTAAGACATCAGGGAATAACTTCCATGGTACTAGAGGAAGCTGTAGAGGGCAAACCTGAAGAGGAAGACAGAGATTGGAATATGTCCAACAAATAATTGAGGACATGGCTTGCAAGTGCTACTTTGAGATGAAGGGGTAGGCACCAAGGAGGAATTTCCGATGGGCCACATAAAACCAGTCAGAAGACAGATGACGACAAAAATTAAGTTTGTTTTGTGTCACATGCAACCATTTAGTCTCCTACTGACATGATGCATTTGTCAGAAAATGAGATGATGCCATGCAACAATATGGGACACTGATGAACAGCACCATTCTAACATGAATCCTCAGTGGCATTGTTGGCCATATAGTTTCCTTGTATCATGACGTGGCCAGGTACCCAGCAAATTATCACTTCCTTGCCACAGTTTTGGCATCACTATAGTGAGTCATGGATATGTTGAATCAACTGGTCTTCCAGATTTCCGGATACAATTGGTGAAGTTCTTGTAGTAAACTAAGCAAGTCGAAACAGACAAGAAACCTTGTACGGTGATGTCTGCATCCCCTTCAGTGCCATTAGAATGTCATTTAACTCTGCATCATAATTTGTGAATTATTCAGGAAGACACACTTTGAAAACCCATTGAGGGAAAACAGCAAAACAACTGAAGACTTTCTTTTCCTGTGATCCATCTGTATAAACGACAATAAAACTGTGTTACGAGCTTAAAATGGACGAAAACAAAGTTGGGACACAGAGATTTTCAGCACCTGTCCAGCCAAATCCAGAGACAGACTGAAATGGACTGGTCCAAAAGGCTCCAGTGAATATCAGAATGTCCTCATGGTGGACAGCACCTAACACCTTGAGATAGGAAATAAGGACTGATCTATAGACCACACTACCGTAAACTAAAAGTGATTGAACAAATGCCGTATAAAACTGCAAGAGGGAGGACCTGTCAAGCATCCCTTATTTGTACGCTAAGGCATTTCAAAGTATTCAATGACTGGAAGCCCTTTGTTCATATGTCTTTCAAGTTAATTTTGAGTCAAATAATAAACCCAAAAAGTGCTCAGTTTCTCGAAAACGTAAAATATTGTCCCTCATTGTGAATACTGGTTGGTTAAAACTTTGACAAGGACAGTTAAAATTGGCATGTGTAGTCTTCTCTGGTGATAACCAAAAAGCAGTAGTCGTGGTCCAGGTTTTCAGCTACATTGTCACTGTTTTAAGATCAGAGGAAGAGTAGAAGATTGCAAAGTCATCCACAAACAAAGAGTATTTGACAGTTCTCCTGACTGTGGAGGAAATGCCACTGACAGTGATGGCGAACAGTGTGACACTGAGTACACTGGATGAGATTTTCACTCTGCAGCAGAGTGTGCTTAAGTCATGCTTGGGTACCTAAGATGGTAGAGCACTTGCATGCGAAAGGCGAAGGTCTCGAGTTCAAGTCTCGGTCCGGCACACAGTTTTAATCTGCCAGGAAATTTCACTGAGTACACTGCCTAGCATGACAATTCTCTTTAACATATCAGTCAGCCGAGGAATTTCCCAGGTGGTATCAAAAATGCCAGTCCACAAGAAAGAATTGGATAAGAAGTGGCAGATGTCTATGTAGTCCCCATTCATGAAGTTGGCAAAGGATGTTGTACCTGCAAAACGTTTCATACTTTCTGGATGTCTAAAAAGTCCCAAACCAAATGGTTTCAGCATAAGAAGGATTCCTGTATCGCTGTCCCCAGCAAATTTTGATTGTCAAGAGTGGAATTGTAGTGTAGGGGCTGAAATCACACCGCTAGGGGATCACGTGACCTCACGACACAAGCAACCAGAGGAGGTGGCAGTTGACCATGCGTTGACGAGTCTTACCCATACCACTTGTAAGGGCTACACCCCAGTAACTGTTAGGGGCACTAAGGTCTTTGCCTGGTTTCCAGAATGGAATTAATATTGCCTCCTTCAAATTCATGGGGTAGTGTTCAGGAAACCAGATCTGACTAAAACAACAAAGGAGCCATCCTTTCAGTTCAGAGCACAGATGACAAAACCTGGCATAGTGGATCTTATCACGTCCTGGAGCTGTGTCTCTGGCTACAGACAAAGCTAATTCCAGTTGCCACATGGCGAACAGAAGGTTGAGGACTTCCTCATTATGTGGCAAGAAATTGAATTTCCTCATCTCTGCAATCCTATGGAACACCTGAAAAGCAGGAGCTTGTCTGGATGACTTGGTGACAGTAAAAATGTTTTCAGCTAAAACCTGAGCCATGGCTTGTCATGTCTGTCAACACCAAATTTCTTGACAAGCCCGTAAGAGGAAGTGTACTGCGCTTGCCTGAAATCCACTTTACTGAGTCCCAAACTTGTGCAGCGGAAGTAGACCAATTAATATAAGTCGAGAATTCCTTTCAGGAAGACCTGTTCTTTTATGACTCACCTCGCATGTGCTCTCACAGATCTGTAGGCATGAGGGTTTCCTGTACTTGGATGGTGTTTGAAGTTCTGCAGGACTGTTCATTTGGCCCTGATTGCCAATCTAGTCTTAATTCCACCAAGGCTCAGGCCATCATCTGAGGTGGCTACTAGACTGGGGGATGGACTCTGCAGCAGCTGAATGGATCTCACAACTGATATGGGTCACTGTGTCCTGTGCACAATCCTTTTGTTCAAAAATAGCCTATCAACTATACTGCAACCCATTTGCCCTTTCTATCATCCATCTGCATGGTCTCCTGTCATCCCCTGTTGGCAGAATGATCCACACTGGGAAGAGGTCACTGGAATGTGAATCTGTAGCCACTTCCCACTGAACTCAGTCTGCAACAGCTGGGGAACAATAACAAAGGTAAATGGCTGAAAAAAGACATTGGAGCTGTGGAAAAGTGCGTCATCTGACCCAAGTTCAGAAAGCAGATACTCTCAGAACGGATGAATTGCTAGAGAATCTGACCCCTGGAGCAAGTGGTAGGTGAGTCCTACAACACAATGTGTGCACATAAGTCCCCCATGAGGAATGGGTGTAGGAGTGCCTGAAGAGTTCTGTCAGTATGTTTACAACCAAATCATCATTAGGTGGAAGGCACAAAGAACATGCTGTGATATTAAAGGGTGTGAGAACTTTCTCAGCAATTACTGCTATGGTCGTGGTAAGAGGGATAGGAGAGGAGGGGTATCTGTCATCAATGAAAACAGTCACTCCACCTATAGCCCTGCCTCTAGTATCATCATCTTTCCTGTAGGGGTGGTAACCTTGTAATGCTGATGTGTCTGTGACTTTAAAATGAGTATCTTGTCAGCAGATGCAGAAGTGTTTCTCCTGGACCAGGAGCTGTCATTCTTCCAAATGTGAGCGGTATCAATTTAAATATAACTGCAATGCAGAAGTCCATGTGGCAGCCATTGTTTAGTGATGGTTGGTCTTTTCTTTCTCCTTCAGAGGTCATTTGCCGGTGAGATCAGGGGGAATGTTAGCCAGTTCTCAGCTTTCCGATTCCTGTGACTGGAAGGCCATATCTTCCAAAGCTTAGTTTCCACCAGAGAGAGAGAGAGAGAGAGAGAGAGCTCACCAATCTGAAGGTTTAGCTGCCACTTTCTTGGACTTTGAATTACTTTTTGAATGACGCTTTTCTTTACAGATGGGTTAGAGGTATGGCTTAGTTTGCTTCTGATGGTGGGTAGTGATATGTGCCTTAGGTGGTGACGCCCACTGCTGATGGCTTTTGAAGACTTCAGTTTCAACTGGAGCATTTCCCCCACAGGTTCTCCAACAAGTGCACGAGCTCATACTTTAATCTGTAGTCTGAGATTGTGCAGAGGCATCACACTCAGCAATTGGCGTCTTAAGGGCTCATGTGAAAGAAGTAGCAAGAACATGAGATTGCGTAGCTTCGAAAGCTTTTATAGCTTCACCATAGCTTGACTTTCAACTCCTGAATTTTCCATTCCTTGTTGTAAAACCTCGCACTTCTTGCTCCACACTGGGTGATCCTTGGAGCAGTTTACCTATTTTGCAAGAAGTATACAATAATTGCCTGTTTTGTGAGCTGAGCCTCAGCAATGGCCACATGTAGCACTCCCATTACATCCCATAGAAGTACAGCCAAATTCTTCCAATTTTTAGCATTGCTCTGGGCTAGGAACAAATGGACAAACCTCGAGACAGATATAGCATATTGGAGCTAGTAACAACACCCTCACTAAAGTTAAGGCCTCTAGTGGGTATTCATCTAAGGCCTTAGATCCCAGAAGCTTAGATACCTGGGTTGAATTAGCAGTTTCAACTAGAAGTGTTCCATTACATAGTTATTTCACTTTTTTTGGGACCAAGCAATACCTTTCCATGCCTTGAGAGTATAAAAAGGGAAGGCCTTCTGAAAGGTTCCTCCTGTTCTCCTGATTACAATGAAAGTGTTCATCATCATCATCATCATCATCATCAGTTATCTGCTATATTAGCAGGTCCTTTGCCTCTCCATTTTCTGCAATCCATTGCTTCCTTCTTAAGGCTGCTGTATGTTGTACTGTCCATCATGTCATCCAGTGTCTGGAATCTCTTCCTGCCTCACTTCCTTTTCCCTTCTACATAACCTTCTAAAACTGTTTTTATCAGTCCATCATTCTTTCTTAATATATGCCCAATCCAATTTCTTTTTCTTCTCTTTATTACATCTAGTAACTGTCTTTTCTTTCCCACTCTTCTCAGTACCTCTTCATTTTTTACTCTGTCCATCCAACTTATTCTTTCCATCTTCCGCCACGTCCAGATCTCAAAAGCCTCCAGCATTTCTCTGTCTTTTTTTCCTCATAGTCCATGTTTCAGCGCCATTTAGACGAACACTCCACACAAGACATTTTATGAGTCTCTTTCTGAGTTCTCTGTCCAGACCGCTGCAGAAGATTCTCCTTTTCTTATAAAATGCCTCTTTTGCCATTGCTATCCTTGTTTTAATTTCTGTGGTGCACTTCCAGTCGGTGTCTATCCTGCTTCCAAGTTACTTAAAATTTTGCACCTGTTCTAGTGTTTCTCTATTCAGCACAATTTTTATTTCCTTATTTCCTCCTATTGCCAAACTTTTGTTTTATTTGTGTTAATTTTCATTCCACATTTTTTTTCCGTTAGTTGCAATGGTGTCCACCAAATCCTGTAATTCTTTTTCCCCTGTGGCTAGAAGGACCATGTCATCAGCAAATCTCAAGCACCCTACTCTTCTTCCTCCAATTTCTACTCCTTTGTCATCTAATGAGCATTGGTCAATCATATTTTCCAAGTACAGGTTGAAAAGAGTAGGTGATAAACAGCATCCTTGTCTTACTCCTTTCCCTAGTTGGGTCCAGTTTGTACTTTCTCCTCTCACTTTAACTGAAACTTTTTGATTAAGGTACAATGAGTTTATAAGTCTTCTGGTTTTCCAGTCCACTCTCTTTTCCCTCATAATAGTCGCCAGCTTGTCCCAAACAACATTGTCAAATTCCTTTTCTAAATCGATGAAGCACATATATAGGTCTCTTCCTTTTTCAATAAACCTTTCTCCCAAGATTCGTAGGAGCCCTATTGCATCTCTGGTGCCAGTATTCCGTCTAAAGCCAAACTGCTCCTCGCCAAGGTTCCCCTCTATTACTTTTTCAAGTCTCTTATTAATTATTCCTAACATCACTTTGGCTGCATGTGAAATGAGGCTGATTGTCCTGTGCTCGCTGCATTTCTTGGTTCCTTGTTTTTTCGGTAATGGAATCATTACTGTTGTCATGCAGCTTTACTGTATGATTAAATGATGATGGCGTCCTCTTGGGTAAAATATTCCGGAGGTAAAATAGTCCCCCATTCGGATCTCCGGGCAGGGACTACTCAAGAGGATGTCGTTATCAGGAGAAAGAAAACTGGCGTTCTACAGATCGGAGCGTGGAATGTCAGATCACTTAATCGGGCAGGTAGGTTAGAAAATTTAAAAAGGGAAATGGATAGGTTAAAGTTAGATATAGTGGGAATTAGTGAAGTTCGGTGGCAGGAGGAACAAGACTTCTGGTCAGGTGACTACGGGGTTATAAACACAAAGTCAAATAGGGGTAATGCAGGAGTAGGTTTAATAATGAATAGGAAAATAGGAATGCAGGTAAGCTACTACAAACAGCATAGTGGACGCATTATTGTGGCCAAGATAGATACAAAGCCCACACCTGCTACAGTAGTACAAGTTTATATGCCAACTAGCTCTGCAGATGACGAAGAAATTGAAGAAATGTATGATGAAATAAAAGAAACTATTCAGATAGTGAAGGGAGACGAAAATTTAATAGTCATGGGTGACTGGAATTAGAGTGTAGGAAAAGGGAGAGAAGGAAACATAGTAGGCGAATATGGATTGGGGCTAAGAAATGAAAGAGGAAGCCGCCTTGTAGAATTTTGCACAGAGCACAACTTAATCATAGCTAACACTCGGTTTAAGAATCATGAAAGAAGGTTGTATACATGGAAGAACCCTGGAGATACTAAAAGATATCAGATAGATTATATAATGGTAACACAGAGATTTAGGAACCAGGTTTTAAACTGTAAGACATTTCCAGGGGCAGATGTGGACTCTGACCACAATCTATTGGTTATGGCCTGTAGATTAAAACTGAAGAAACTGGAAAAAGGTGGGAATTTAAGGAGATGGGACCTGGATAAACTGAAAGAGCCAGAGGTTTTACAGAGTTTTAGGGAGAGCATAAGGGAACAATTGACAGGAACGGGGAAAAGAAATACAGTGGAAGAAGAGTGGGTAGCTTTGAGGGATGAAGTAGTGAAGCCAGCAGAGGATCAAGTAGATAAAAAGACGAGGGCTAGTAGAAATCCTTGGGTAACAGAAGAAATATTGAAATTAATTGATGAAAGGAGAAAATATGAAAATGCAGTAAATGAAGCAGGGAAAAAGGAATACAAACGTCTCAAAAATGAGATTGACAGGAAGTGCAAAATGGCTAAGCAGGGATGGCTACAGGACAAATGTAAGAATGTAGAGGCTTATCTCACAAGGGGTAAGGAAAATTAAAGAGACCTTTGGAGATAAGAGAACCACTTGTATGAACATCAAGAGCTCAGATGGAAAGCCAGTTCTAAGCAAAGAAGGGAAAGCACAAAGGTGGAAGGAGTAAATACAGGGTCTATACAAGGGTGATGTTCTTGAGGGCAATATTATGGAAATGGAAGAGGATGTAGATGAAGATGAAATGGGAGATACAATACTGCGTGAAGAGTTTGACAGAGCACTGAAAGACCTGAGTCGAAACAAGGCCCCCGGAGTAGACAACATTCCATTGGAATTACTGACGGCCTTCGGAGCAAAGAAAGCAGGTGTTGACAGATGTGAAAATTACCGAAAAATCAGTTTAATAAGCCACAGCTGCAAAATACTAACACAAATTCTTTACAGACGAATGGAAAAACTTGTAGAAGCTGACCTCAGGGATAATCAGTTTGGATTCCATAGAAATACTTGAACTCTTGAGGCAATACTGGCCTTACGACTTATCTTAGAAGAAAGATTAAGGAAAGGCAAACCTACATTTCTAGCATTTGTAGACTTAGAGAAAGATTTTGACAATGTTGACTGGAATACTCTCTTTCAAATTCTAAAGGTGTCAGGGGTAAAATACAGGGAGCGAAAGGCTATTTACAATTTGTACAGAAACCAGATGGCAGTTATAAGAGTCGAGGGACATGAAAGGGAAGCAGTGGTTGGGAAGGAAGTAAGACAGGTTTGTAGCCTATCCCCAATGTTATTCAATCTGTATATTGAGCAAGCAGTAAAGGAAACAAAAGAAAAATTCAGAGTAGGTATTAAATTCCATGGAGAAGAAATAAAAACTTTGAGGTTCGCCGATGACATTGTAATTCTATCAGAGACAGCAAAGTACTTGGAAGAGCAGTTGAACGGAATGGATGGTGTCTTGAAGGAGGATATAAGATGAACATCAACAAAAGCAAAACGAGGATAATGGACTGTAGTCGAATTAAGTTGGGTGATATTGAGGGTATTAGATTAGGAAATGAGACACTTAAAGTAGTAAAGGAGTTTTACTATTTGGGGAGCAAAATAACTGATTATGGTTGAAGTAGAGAGGATATAAAATGTAGACTGGCAATGGCAAGGAAAGTGTTTCTGAAGAAGAGAAATTTGTTAACATCGAGTATAGATTTAAGTGTCAGGAAGTCGTTTCTGAAAGTATTTGTATGGATTGTAGCCATGTATGGAAGTGAAACATGGACGGTAAATAGTTTGGACAAGAAGAGAATAGAAGGTTTCAAAATGTGGTGCTACAGAAGAATGCTGAAGATTAGATGGGTAGACCACATAACTAATGTGGAAGTATTGAATAGGACTGGGGAGAAGAGAAGTTTGTGGCACAACTTGACTAGAAGAAGGGATAGGTTGGTAGAACATGTTCTGAGACATCAAGGGACCACCAATTTAGTATTGGAGGGCAGCGTGGAGGGTAAAAATCGTAGGGGGAGACCAAGAGATGAGTACACTAAGCAGATTCAGAAAGATGTAAGCTGGAGTACGTACTGGGAGATGAAGCAGCTTGCACAGGACAGAGTAGTGTGGAGAGCTGCATCAAACCAGTCTCATGACTGAAGACCACAACAACAAACAACCACATCATCCAACAGTTGTGATGTTACACATTTTGACTTTCTAGCATCATCAGAGATAAATTTGTGCAATGAGGGAGGAAACACTCTTATGACTGGATCAGTGGTACTTGAGCTTAGTATCATTGAAGATGATATTAATTCTTTGAAGATAAAAAGAGTTTGATGATACTGGCACGGTCAGTAGTGCAGTGCTACAATGTGAATTTTGAGTGGATATCAAGATCAGTCATAATGTTACAACACTGAATTACAGAGTCAAAATGTTTCCACTGTTGACACACAAAGCATTTTTGTGTCAAACTTTACAAATGGATTGTGTTCGTTGTTATAGTAAGTATCTTCCACGAGCTACATCTGTAAATAATGAGTGTTGAAATTAAAAGCATAAATTTTTAAGAAGAACAATATTAATTTGTCAACTGTTTGCTGGCCTTCATCATCCATAGTTCATGTTCCCTTTTCTCACACTATATACTGTGACATTTCAAATGAGCAATCCTTTCTAAATATCATGCTGATTTGTGGACATAAGCTTCTCAGTCTCAAGAAAGTTATTGATATTTGAATTGAGAATATGTTCATGAATTCTGCATCAAACTGATAAGGATATTGGTCTGTAATTTTGTGGATCCATTCTTTCACCTTGTGTATATACAAGAGTCACCTGTGCTGTTTACCAGTCACTTGGGACTTTGCACTAAGCCAAAAATTCATGACAAATCAAAGCTATGCTAAGCAAAGTGCCAATTCCATAATATACTCTTTGTAAAACCAAATTGGTATTCAACCTTGACCTGACGACTTCTTTGTTTTTAACCCTTTCAGTTGTTTCTCTACACTTGGGATGCTTACTACTATGTTATCCATATGGGACATTGTGTGATGATCAAGCAATGGTTTGTTTGTACAATTCTCCTGCATGAATGCTTTCTTCAACACAAAATTCAAAATTTCAGCTTTTATTTTGCTATCTGAAACTGCCACACCGAACTGGTCAATGAATGACTGCAAAGAAGCAGTAACCCTAGACACCGATTTTACATAGAACCAGTATTTTCTTAGATCCCCTGACATCTTTTTTGCTACAATGTGACTGTGGTAGTAGTTGTACACTTCACACACACATCTTTTCATAGACGCATGAATCTTTCGACTTATCTTTGCTTCAGTATTTTCCTGATTTCATTATTAAACCCCAGTAGTTCTTTCCCAACCTTAATTCACTTAATAGGCACCTATTTCTCTCGAGCACAACTAGCAATCTGTTAAAACTTTGCCTGTAATACCTCTACAACCATCATAAGGGAAATAAGCAATGTCAGTTCATCGCCAAATGATATACTAACAGCTGCTTACCTGCCATTTCTCCACTGGCCTTCTTGACTGTTTTACACACTGCTTCATGGGTCACAACAAACAAAATCAGTGATTTAAAAGAAATCTCTTAACATAACTGGGCAACCTGCCATTACTGTTGCATTTTTTCTGTCTTACTGTACATTTCCCTGTCACCTCAAAATCAGCAGTGTTAGTAGCAGAATTTCGGTTTTCAAAAAACATTTAATATGAAAGAATAGCTGAAGTTAAGCTGAAACAGTTTTGGGGACTGGACAATGATAACTCCAGGTGAGTGAAAACTTAGCTACCAGTACATGGTTAATTTGTTAAAAAGTAATTTTCCAATATTTTCAAGTGTAAAAGATAATGTCCATCTGAGATAAAAGTTTCTAATGTGATAAATATTGACCAAAGGACTTCTTTTAGTAGATAGTGCCAGTCATGGAAGTATTGCTGAGTGTGTATACACAGATTTCATTGATGGAAGTAAAAGTAAATACAGTGAAAATGCAATTTAAAACAACTGAGCATTGGCAGCATCTGTGGAATATTACAAACAGTAGTAACTTGGCAACAACAACATTCTTCTGAGGTGTAACATTTTCCTTTGGCAGTCTATATTAATGAAGAATAGACAGGAAGAATTACCACAAAACTGGAAAACTTTGCCAGGGTTACTTTCTTCTTACAACAGAAGAAAATAATGATTATTTGAAGAACTCTGTTGTTGAGGATACTATTTCAAGTGGTGCCAATATCAAAGGTTATGGGGCTCACATGCTGACTGAGAAATCATGGTCCATAGAGAGTGGGCAACAGGTTGACTGACTCTCTGCCTGAGGACAGCTGGAATTGAGATCTTGGAAGAAAACAGTGGTCAAATCTACCACTGAACATCAAACAGTACAAAATCCCTACATGAGACTTGTTCAGATTTGCTTCAGGTAACAACATGCACAATAAAATTACTGTAATTCATTAATTGACTAATATCAAGTAGGTACAAATATCCTGATATTTAACATGCTCTCTTGATTTATTTTTCCTTAAAGAAAAGTTAATTTTTTATGAAACTGGGATACTGTTTGTGAGTGTCTGCTGTGTAGGGAAGTTCCAGACAGAGAACCCACAAGGACCTATTGTGGTCTCTCTCCTCGGGTCAGACACAATAGAATAACTTGTCAATGTATGAGCCAGTGTGAGGAGTGTTCTCTCACTGTAAGATAAAATCAAGAGCGAACCCAGTGTGGACATTCCAATCTGCATAAAGTGATAACATATTTTCCACAAAGGTTGGTAGTGGTTTTTGCATCCATTCTCGAACTATTAAGGGCAGTAGAAGTTTAGCAATCCCTATCCCAAGCCTTCAGAATTACAAGCTTCCTCATTTCTTAAGTCAGTACCAACTATTCTGACACCTATTAATTCACTCTTACCCATTTCCTCAGTAAGTTGGTCAAGTGAACTTGTTCCTGGTATACTGATGTGTCTCAGTCATCATTCGATAACATATTAGCAAAGCCAGCCCTTAATTGTTTCCCAAGCAATTACCAGGTTTGCCAAAAGTATTGTTTCTATAATTATTTCTGTTAATTTCATTATTTAAAAAATAATTTAGCCTGACCTTTCTGGTAGAAGAAATTGTTAAAAAGGTGGAATTTTTGAATATATTCAGTTAATTGAATGAGTTAGGTTTTAATTGTCATTTCTGTAACAAACATCAAACTAAGTATACTTATAGTATCTATTATTGTGAGGATATATAAAGACCCGATTTTTAGTCCCGAGACAATCAGACCATGGCCGATTTTTAAACGAGACACTTATATTGGTTAGATCAACAACAATGCATCATCTTAACCATGAAATTAACGCAACACAAATAGGCATGTTTTAAAATAATGACAGTGTCTGTTCAATAGTGTCACACATACTATATTATTCTGCATGAACTGTGTGGTTGGGTTTTTACTGCTCATAGATGTTCAGTGGTGAACTATTGTAGCAGTATGCTGATGTCTGCCTGCAAACTATTAATGAAGCTTATCAAAAGTTAACCAATAGCAAACTGGACATATCAACTGTGTAATATTAGGGGGTTGTGAACAGTGAACTGTTAAACACAACTGTGCAACTGTAGGCTACATCATTTACTGTACTCAGGGTTGAACTTCCATCCCCAATTTCTCAGCCAGTATAACAATGCAATACTTTGACTCCAAGAACTATCAAAGAAGAAATAAAGCAGGCAAACATCACAATGGGGTAGTGATGGCTAATAACTTGAATGTAGCACAATGAGCCACACCAAGACAGGAACTTCTAATTGTCATTGGTTCCATTGGCTCCACAGTAAATGTGCTGCATACATTTGGCAGGGACTGTAGTTTGTAGTTACCAGTGTACAAAAACACATACTGAACACTATTAGTTCAGAAGGTGGGTGGTGTATGTAGAAAGGAAATTAATTGATGACATAAATTGTGACTGTTACCAGAAATAATGCACTTCTGCAGGGGGACATTTAGTCTCAGATGAAAAAATAGTTAGAGAAATGGATATCAGCACACAAAAGGAAGGCCTATTGTCATCGCTTGAAGCTCCATGCACATGAAAACTGAGTGCCCTGAAAGGAAAACAGGAATGATTGTGGGGGTAACCATATGCTACTGACAAAACTCACCATTACTGCTTCTTTTTCTCCTAATTCTTCTTCTTCTTCCCCTCTTCTCTCACCACCAGTCTCTTCTCTGGCTGGTTGTTGGGCTCCTGATCATCAGGGGAAAAAAAAGTTAAATTTTGAGTTACTGTCAAAATTTAGGCACAAATATATGACAAGTAAAAGAAACTAAGGATGTCTCATCATGGAATAAAATGGCACTAATTGAACAGCAGAAAACCCAAATTGGAATTTTAACAATATTCTGAAGAAGATAGATTGCTATCCACCATAAAGATGACTTGTTGAGCTGCAGACAGGCACAATGAAAAGGCTTTCTTGTGTCCACCTGAATGAACATAAGTGTGTGTTTGTGTGTGTGTGTGTGTGTGTGTGTGTGTGTGTGTGTGGGTATGTGGGTGGGCAGGGGGGGGTGAGGCGGGGGGGGGGGGGGGGCAAACATGATCCATTCTAAGAGTCACCAAGTACATTCTCTTTGGCATTTTGCATGCCTCAGTGGTAACAGACAGCCGTACCATTGATGCAACCATGAAGGAGTATTTGCTCAGAGATTAGACAAAAGTGTGGTTGCTGAAGAGGAGTGCAGCACCCTTTTCGGTAGTTGAAGGTGCGACAGTCTGGGCAAGTGACTGTTCTGGCCTTGTGACACCAACTTACATAGCCTTGCAGTGCTGGTACAGCGAACAGCTTCATGCAAGGGGAAAACTACAGCCGTAATTTGTCCTTAGGCCATGCAACTTTACTGTACAGTTAAACGATGGCATCCTTTTGAGTAAAACATCCCACACATGTAAATGATACCTCATGTGGATTTCTAAGTAGGGACTGCTCTGGAGAATGTTGTCAGGAGAAACACAACTGATATTCTACATGTTGGAGAATGGTAAATTGTGTCCTTAATCTGGGAGGGATGCCTGAAAATTTAAAAAAGGAAATGTATAGCTTAAAGTTAGAATATAATGGGAATTATTGAAGTTCAATGGCGAGAGGAACAGGACTTCTGGCCAGATGAATACAGGGCTGGAAATATAAATCAAATAGAGTAATGTAGGAGTAGATGCAATAATGAATAAGAAAACAACAAACAACAGTTCAAGCAAGCCACTATGAACAACATTGTTAACAGATTATTGTAGACAAGATACATGAAGCCAAAACCCATTGCTGTATCCCAAGCTTACAATCCCACTAGCTCTGCAGATGGAGCAATTGAAGAAATGTGTGGTGAAACAAAAGAACTTATTTGGACAGTTAAGTGATACAGAAATTTAATTGTGATGGTGGATGGGAATACAATAGTAGGAAAAGAAAGAGGAGGAAAAATAGAAGGAAAATGTGGACTAGGGAAAGAAATGAAAGAGGAAGCTGCCTGGTAGATTGTTGCACAGACCACAATTTAATCATCACTGACACTTGGTTTAAGAATCATGAAAGAAGGTTACAGACACTGAAGAGTTGCAGACACCAGCAGGTTTCAGATTGATTATATAATTTCGAGAGAGAGACTGAATTATGGGTCCAGATTTTAAGATATATCAAGGTGCACATGCAGATTGACCAGAATATACTGATTATATACCGCAGATTGTAACTGAAGAAATGGCAAAAAGGTAGGAAATTATGGAGATGGTATGTGAATAAGCTGAAAGAGCCAGAGGTCATTGTAAGTTATGGATGGAGCATTAGGCAATTACTGACTAGGACAGAGGAAAGGAACACAATAGGACAGGGGAAAGGAACACAGAACAGGTGTGGACAAACAGTGGCCCACTAGTGGTTTTTGTCTGGCCTCCCAAGACAGAATTTTTTGCAACAATTTATAACTTTTCTGAACTGCAAAGTGGACTACTGCATTCCATCATTTTAAAAGGTGTGACCTTCTGCTAACCTCTGCCTACATAAGAATGGCCCCAAGCCAAAGTTATTGCCCATCCCTGCAGCAGCAGACCAAATGAATATGGATATGACACGGTGAAGGCTGCAGAAGATCAGTTATGTAACAAGACAAGGCTTAGTAGAAATCTTTGGACAACAGAAGAGAACAGAATTTAATTGATCAAAGAAAGGAAATATAAAAATGCAGCAAATGAAGCATATAAAAGTGAACACAAACATCTACAAAGGAGTGACAGTCAGTATAAAATTGCTAAGCAGGAAAGGCTAGAGTTCAAATTTAAGGATTTAGAAGCATATGTCATAAGGTGAGAGATTAGCACTGCCAACAGGAAAATTTAAGAGGTCTTTGGGGGTAACATTAGCAGCTGTATGAATATCAAGAATTGAGATAGACAGAAACTACTAAATAAAGAAGGTAATACTGCAAGGAGTATAATAGAGGGTCTATACATAGGAGGTGAAGCTGTAAGCAACTTTATGGAAACAGAAGACAGAAGATGGGATGGGAGATATGATACAGCAGGAGGAATTTGACAGAGCAATGAAGGACCCGGGTCAAACCAAGGTCCCTGGAGTGCACAACATCCAATCAGAATTACTGATAGCCTTGGGAGAGCAGCCTTGACAAAATAGAACTATTCCATCTGATGAGCAAGGTGTACAATACAGGTGAAATACCCTGAGACTACAAGAAGAGTGTAATGATTCCATTTTCAAAGAAAGCAGGTACTGACAGGTGAGAGTATTTCATGGTTGCAAAATACTAACACTAATTCTTAGCAGAAGAATGGAAAAGCTGTTAGAATCCAACCTCAGGGAAGGTCTGTTTGGGTTACAAAAAACAACACAAATGACACAGGGCAATAAATGCTAAAGGAAAACATGCAAAGAAAGAGATGAAACAAATGCTGAGATGGTAGGGAAATTGAAGAACATGAGGGATGTTGTAGAAGGTGACAGCAGGTGAAATCTCTAAGGTGCTAGACATGATGATGCCCCAGCCCTGCTGCCAACCAATCCCAGTCCCCACTCCACAGTTTGACTGTGACAACACCAGTGGAAGAAGACACGTGGAAAGGTGAAACAAAATGGCACAAAGAACCAGGCAACATGTAGGGGAAAGGGGAGGGAGGAGGGCAGGAATCCAGCCCATCCTCACAGCTTTACTGGAGACGAGATACTGGCAGAAGTAAAGCTGTGAGAACGGGGTGTCAGTCATGCTTGCATAGCTCAGATGGTAGAGCACTTTTCAGTGAAAGGCAAAGGTCCTGAGTTCGAGTCTCGATCCAGCACACAGTTTTAATCTGCCAGGAAGTTTCAATAAAGGTATTATTTTTGCTAGTTTTTGGAGCCAGTGGCTCCTCCTCCTGGCAGAAGTGTTCAAGGGGAAGGATGTGTTGTGAAGGATAAGGACTAGAGAGAGATTTAGGAAAAGACGCAGAGTTCAGAAAAGTCAGCCTGAACCCCAGGTCATGGGAGGCTTACCAGACAGAATGAGAAGGAAAGCCTCTTTCCTTCTCATGCCATCTGGTCATTGATCATGGGAACAAAAAGAAGGTCATTTCTTCAGGTGCCACTTCTCAGCATCCTCCCACAGTGAAACGAACAGCAGTCTATCAACGATGGTGTCATCATGATTCATGGATGTAGTGTAATACACCATAGTGCACTCAGCAGCATTTGCCACTATTTCGATTCCTTTTTATTTTCTCTATAACCCTTCATTGAAGGTACATAGAAAGTTTACTAACATTGTTTTTAAATCAATGCTGAATTATATAAAACACTTTTTATTCCATTAAAAATTGTGTTTTTGGAAAAAATGTTAATCATGATGAAAATTATGATATATGTAAGTCCATAAAATAGCACAAAACTACCACAAAAAACTATATGGCATTACCTTCATTTTGAACTGTGTGTGAGAATTTTACTTTGAATAGATTCCAAGATAAGTCTTAGAATCAGGCAGTTTTTTAATTATAGCAACTGTGACTCTTAAAGAAACTGGAAGTCCTTTCTTATCACAGTTGTGCATTTGTGGGAGATATTAATGCATGTCCACATTAGGCAACATAAAAATGAACTCCCACAGAAAGAACAATGCTTCCTGCTATCTGAATTCAAATGTAACAGCCTGTACATGGCCCAGCCATTGGCAGAGAAGAAGAAGTTGCATGTAGTGTGCAATTTAGTGTGGTGGGAGTAAGTGCGGGACAGAAAAGTATTGTGTTGGAGAGGAATTGAAAGTGAAGAGAGAGAAAGACAAGGCACAGGACAGGGGCAGAGGTGGACATGTGTCTGCGACAGGAGCTAGTGAAGACTGACACATGGAGGATTCTGAGACTGAAAGCAATGACAAGGCAAAAACCCTCTGCTTATGTCAGGGAATCTGATATAGAAGCTGAGAGCAGTGATGAGGCGAGAATGCTTGGGAACTCAGATGCCATGGATTATGAAGTGAGGTAATAGCCGAGTATCACTTTCTTGGCAGCATATTCTGCAACTGCGTAGTCAATTTTGCTCTTTGCGGCAATTTGAGATGGTCTCTGAACAGCTGTTTGGTGATCAAGTACAGGTTAAACATGATATGGAAATTACAGCACAGCTGGTATACAACATGACTGATTTTTATGAAAGGCCTTGCCTTTGATCTGGAAAGAAGCACTGTCTGCTTACTGCTGAAAAGATGAGTGAAGTAAGTATGAGGGTGAGTCAAATGAAAACCTTAAATATTTTTTTAATATTATTTACTGTGCAGAAATGGTACAAAGCTGTATCACTTTTCAATATAAACGCACCCACGCTCAACGCAAGTCCTCCAGCACTTACAAAGTGTATAAATTCCTTTAGAAAAAAATTCTTTGGTAGTCCATGGAACCCATTCATGCACTGCGGGGTGCACCACTTCATCAGAACAGAACTTCTTTCCTCCCATTGCGCCTTTGAGTGGTCCAAACATATGGAAATCACTTGGTGATGAGGAATGGCACCATTCCTTGCTGGCTTTCTTCGTTTCCCATTGGTGGAAGCGAACCCAGGTTTTGTCCCCAGTAATGATTCATGCAAGGGAGCCATCACCTTCTCGTTCAAAGGGCTCAAGAACATCTTCACAAGCATCAACATGCCATTCCCTCATTTCAGGAGTCAGCTGCCGTGGGACCCATCTTGCAGACACTTTGTGAAACTGGAGAACATCATGCATAATGTGGTGTGCTGACCCATTAATCTGTAAACATGCTGCATTGTCATTTAGTGTCACTTCACTATGGCTTCAACTGCTGCAATGTTTGGTGGAGTCACAAATCGTTGTGCCTCCCTGACCTAGACGAGGAGCATCTTCCACTGAAGTCACACCATTTGTGAACTTCCTACTCCATTCGAAGACTTGCTGCTGTGACAAACATGCAGCCCCTTACTGGACCTTCATTCGTTGATGAATTTCAATAGGTTTCACACCTTCACAAAAAACAAATAAAAGAATGCTGTTCTTCCCTGGTGCGAGTTTGCTGGCTATTTAATTCCTTAACAATTTCAGAAATGGGTGCTTCATACATCTAATTCTAACTACCCTCCCGTGTTAAAAGTCTTAATTCCCATCATGTTGCCAAAATCATGCTTGATACCATTTCACATGAATGACCTTCGTACAAATGACAGCTCCACCAATGTACTGGCCTTTTATGCCTTGCATATGCAATACTACTGCCATTTTTATATGTGCTTATCGCTACCCCACAACTTTCGTCACCTCAGAGTAAAATGGTACAGTGGACAAGTGACATCAATGTTCAGTTACAGCCTGATGAGATTTAAAACTGGTGCAAAGAATGGCACCTTGTTTTAAATGTTGATAAATTAAAAACTGTGCTCTTCACAAAATGAAAAACTTTGTAATACAATATTATATTATAAATATGTTGAAGTTCTGTCATGGGTAAAGCTCGCAGCAGACTTCAATTTATTGGTAGTATACTAGGGAAATCCAGTCAGTCTACAAAGGAGATTGCTTGTAAATCACCCATCCTAAAATACTGCTGAAGTGTATGGGACCTATATCAAATAGGACCCAACAAGTGATACTGAACACGTACAGAGAAGGGTGGCACAAATGGTCACAGGTTTGTTTGATCCATGGGAGAGTATCACAGAACTGCTAATAAAATGAGCTAGCACACTCTTTAAGGTGGACATGAATTATTCCAAGAAAGCCTGCTTACTAAGTATTAGGAACTGGATTCAAATTATGCCACTCAGAACATATTACAACCCCATATATACCAATTCCACAGGAATTCTGAGGAGGTGGTTAGATTAATTACAGCTTGCGTGGAGCCATTAAAACAATCATTCTTCTTGCACCCCATACACGAATGGAACAGGGGAAGAAACCCTAATAACGGGCAGTGAGGTGTACCCCCTGTCATGAACTGTATAGTTGTTTGCAGAGTGTAGACGTGGAGTGTAGATAATGTTATTAGATGGGCAGATCCACAAACAGCATGGTGTCAAGTAACCACCAGCAAATATATAGTCTAACACAGGTGGCTTGAGGTGAATGAAGTAATGAATAAATGCCAAACATGAAAGAGAATTTTTACAGTCTAGAAAAGTCAGAAATTTATTTTCACTTCTAATGACCTCTGATTTCAGTAATGCAGACAGCTCTAAAAGAAATTCCCAACATGAACCACGAACAACATTTTTGTTTGCGTTTTCCTGGGACAGAAATATGAATTATCAAGTGGGTGACAAGTGCCACTTATGTAATGGAGAATCACTTCCCATTTGCTGAGTATGGAAGATCACATTTCACAGGATTCTCATAACAGAGACATTGCAGTAGCATGTAAACAGCTTACCTGCATCATCACTTCGTCTTCGCTTTCTACGAGAGACTAATGAATCGCTATCACCATCAGATTTTCTTTCCTGAAAGAAAAAGTTCAGCACTTAAATAAATGTAAATCAACAAAATTTGAGTGTAAATCACTATCACATAGACTGCAATATGTCTACATATATACCCTGCGAACCACTGTAATAAGAATAGAAGAGGGCTCCTCTCACTATACTATTTGTTAGGGTTATGTGAGAAGAAGTTTTAACATGGAGATAAAGTGTCAAACAATAGGCAGATGTGTAAAAACTACATCCTTTACTAGTGCTGGAGAAACCAAAGACAGTGTTTGGACAGTATACAAAGTCTCTTCTTTCACTTGCCTCTATCCTCTCACCCCATTTCCATTTTGTCAACACCACTCACACTGGTTGGGAGAGATAGTTAACACCCTTTGACAGATGTGGAAATAGGAAGTGTGTGTCACCGCATTCCATAGGTCAGCACTGTTGGTTCAAGCAAACCTGGGTCAAGCACTAAAAGGGAAACCAAGAAATTTATTACCTGCCTGTTGGAAGGGAGGCGCTTCCACAATAATGTCTGCTGAACTCAGGACCACGAGTTTAAAAAAAAGAAAAAAAACCTGTATGGACATTCAATCATTTGATAAAGTGATGCACTAGATAAATGAAGTATGAAATTTTGGATGGAGCCTCATCAACCCAAGTAAGAATAACTTCTGACTTGCACCAGATGACAGTGCTGGAACTCTAGTCCTCCTCATTTTATGTTAATGAGCTGACCAACAGTACTAATAGCAACCTCAGATTTTTCACAAATGATACTTACCAATAATGAATTATTGTCAAGAAAGATTTGCAGAAATAATCAATCAGATATGAAAAAAATTCAAAGTGGGGCAAAGATTGGTAACTTGATTTGATGCATAGAAAGGTAAAACTCTGGATTTCACAAAATGAAAAAAATCATACTTTTACTGTATTATGAATGATTCAAAATAATTGTACAGTAAACTAAGACAATAATAATTTTCTGGGATTCAAAATGGAACAGTTTTACAAGGTCCATAACAGGTGGATGACTCAGATTCATCTGTGTGGCCAAATTTAGATAATTGTTAAAAGTGTGAGGGATCAGACCATTTGTTCAACTGACTGAATGCATACAAAGAAGGATATCACAGATGGTTACAGGTTAGCTTGACTGATGGGAGCAATAATCCTGAGAAAACAAATACAAATTATCCCACAAAACTAACCTTATGAGAATACAAGAACCAGTATTAGTGAAGAATCTAGAAACATTCTTCAGCCTCATGCATTTAGCTCCCTTAGAAACTCTGAAGACCAAATTAGGCTATTTACTGTATACATAAAGGTAGTTAATCATCCGTTATTTGCTCAGTCCATATGCAATTGCAATGAGGAGAAATCCTAACACATGGTGCCTTCCAAAATACCCTCTGAAACACACTTCAGAGTAGTTTGAGGAATATTTATGCAAACACAAATATTTATGCACACACACTTCTTAACTGATATTAGAAGAGAGGAAAAATGAAAGAAAGTACTTAAGTCTCAGGAGATTATATGAAGAAAAATTATTTAAATACAAGACAGAATTAATCCTAAATTTTTCAGCTTATTTCAGTACTAACCATTTCGTCCTATTGCATATGAAATTCCGTAACACTAGAACCACGGCTGGGTCACTCGTGACCCACTTGATCATTTTTTTGTTTGTCACTCTTTTGTATTATTGCCTAGAGTGTTACATTTCTGTGACTTTTATTAAATAACGTAATTAGTGATTATACTTCATTTCACATTTTATGGTGATAACATAAAAGAGAAATATGAAGGTTCACCTAGAACTGCGGATGGGTCAGTTCTGACCCGCCCAGTGCAGTCGCTGTAACAATCGCATTTTTCATGTAGTTTCATGCCTATTGTTAGAGTGTGTTTGGTCAACAATCGCGAAACTCATTTTTACTTCACTTCAGGCTGACGTTCCAGTTTTCAGCAGGGGACGAGAAAGAGAGGTTCAAACAAGTCTGACCTTACGAATATATTATGGCCAAATTTCTACGCACAGAAGCAGACATTATAAATGCTCTAAATGAGATTTTAGATAATGAATCTGAGGGTGAACCACTGGAGTCTCTATCTGAGGAACAATTTCCATCGCCAATAGTTCTGGATTCTACATCAGAAGATGATCTTACTCCTGAGAAGGTTCTACTGTATGCTGATGAGATAGGTATGCTTTTTTGTGTGTGTGTTTTATAATGATTTTTGTTTATGTATATGTTGCATAGACAGTAATTTGAATTGCAACACTTATGTTTATACATTGTTTCCTGCTGAAATTTTACAAGTTATATGTTACATTTATGAAGGTGTTTTTTTGTTCTAATATTACACAATATATTCAATATTAAATCATGTTCTAATATGTATAACTACTATTACAGGAACAGCTGCCACAGAGACTAAGTCAACTCAAGGAAGTGGATGTCCTGAAGGTTGGTGTGGACAACAAACTGCCCAGGGTTCTGGACTACTTCAGTTTCCTTCAGGTAGCGATATTGTAGCACCCGACGGAACAACCTGGAAAGTTGGAGTATTAGGTGACTGTTCAGTTGGAAGATATTGACAACAGAATGTTTTCAAAGATAGGACAGGACCATCTCCACATGCAAACCACGTGAGTGAGACCTGTTAGAGTGGACAGCATTTAATGATAATGGACAAAGTTTTGAAACATATTGTAAAATGTACAGAAACTGAAGCACCTCGTGTACTGAGCTCAGATGAGTGGACTATAAAAATTAAAGAACTGGAAGCTTTTATAGCTATATTGTACGTCCATGGTGCTATTGGAGCTAAGAGCTTAGAACTGGACACATTGTGGTCAGTGAAGTGGGGAAATAATTTTGTGAAATCAACAACGGCTCGTGACAGATTCAGAGATACAATGCGTTATCTCAGATTTGACAATATATTCACAAGATCAGAATGACTAAGAGAAGACAAGCTTGCTTTGGTATCAGAAATCTGGAGTGAGTTCATTGCGAATGCACAGTCTAGCTACATACCGGGTCCATATATAACAATCGACGAACAGCTTTTTCCTTCAAAGTGCCATTGCAGATTCACGCAGTTTATGGCCTCAAATCCTGACAAATACGGGCAAAAGTATTGGATGACGGTAGATAAAGACTCAAAATATATTGTGAATGATATCCCTTATATAGGAAAGAATGATACTAGGTGGAGTGATGAGCGTCTTAGTGGCTTTGTTGTAAAAAAATTTATGCAACCTTACCTCAAAAAAAGAATAAATGTCACATGTGACAATTTTTTCACCTCCTTAGCACTCTCTGACACACTGAAAGCTAATTCTACGAGTCTTGTGGGAACAATAAATCGATCTCACAGGGAAATACCAGTCTATATCAAAAAGGCAAGAGAACAGTTATAAAGCACAGTATTGTTGAAAAAAAGATGATACCACACTTGACTGTCTATCATTGTAAGAGCAACAAGAAGTTTAATTCTTAATTTCTTTGCGTGTTTTTGGTACTTGCATTGCTTAATTCATAAATTTCGAGCGTATTATAGTATTTGAGAGTTGTAGCATAGCGTTTTAGTACCTGAATAGTGTAAATTCGCGTAGTCGTTTGTCTACTGTTTTGTTTTGATCGGCCAGTGTCGGTTGGTCGCAGTCAGTGTGCTCCCTGCCGCCGTTGGATAAGCAGCTGCAGCAGCAAGTCGTATACTCCTAGCTCACTCATTTGTTACATAGTTTAATTCTTAATTTCTTTGCGTGTTTTTGGTACTTGCATTGTTTAATTCATAAATTTCGGGCGTATTATAGTATTTGAGAGTGTAGCATCGTGTTTTAGTACCTGAATAGTGTAATTTCGCTTAGTCTCCTTCCGCCGCCGAGCAGTGTCAGCAGTGCGCAAGTAGCAGCATTACTGCATTTACTAGGCAATCTTGTATTTTAATAACCGTTTAAATTTTGTCGATTTGTTTGCGCTCTCTGTAGATTAGTTCAGACGTTCTTAGCAAAACAGTTTTTAGCATGGATAGGAACTGCAACTGCTGTGTTCGGATGCAGGCTGAGTTGGCATCCCTTCGCTCCCAGCTTCAGGCAGTGTTGGCTTCGGTCACACAGCTTGAGGCTGTTGCCAATGGGCATCACTGTGGGGGTCGGGATGGGGGTTTGTCGGGGACGGCCAGCTCGTCCCACGCATCCCCTGATCGGACTACGACTGTGGTTGCCCGGGATACTGCCCGCATTGAGGCTGATCCCTCACCTGTGGTAGAGTGGGAGGTCGTTTCAAGGTGTGGCAGGGGGCGAAAGACATTCCGGAGGGCTGAACGGAAAGCCTCTCCAGTTTGTCTGACGAACCGGTTTCAGGCTCTGTCTCAGGCTGATACTGATCTTCGGCCTGACATGGCTGCTTGTCCTGTTCCAGAGGTTGCCCCTCAGTCTGCAAGATCCGGGCAGTCGCAAAGGGTGGGCTTACTGGTAGTTGGGAGCTCCAACGTCAGGCGCGTAATGGGGCCCCTTAGGGAAATGGCAGCAAGAGAGGGGAAGAAAACCAATGTGCACTCCGTGTGCATACCGGGGGGAGTCATTCCAGATGTGGAAAGGGTCCTTCCGGATGCCATGAAGGGTACAGGGTGCACCCATCTGCAGGTGGTCGCTCATGTCGGCACCAATGATGTGTGTCGCTATGGATCGGAGGAAATCCTCTCTGGCTTCCGGCGGCTATCTGATTTGGTGAAGACTGCCAGTCTCGCTAGCGGGATGAAAGCAGAGCTCACCATCTGCAGCATCGTCGACAGGACTGACTGCGGACCTTTGGTACAGAGCCGAGTGGAGGGTCTGAATCAGAGGCTGAGACGGTTCTGCGACCGTGTGGGCTGCAGATTCCTCGACTTGCGCCATAGGGTGGTGGGGTTTCGGGTTCCGCTGGATAGGTCAGGAGTCCACTACACGCAACAAGCGGCTACACGGGTAGCAGGGGTTGTGTGGCGTGGGCTGGGCGGTTTTTTAGGTTAGATGGCCTTCGGCAAGTACAGAAAGCGCAACAGCCTCAACGGGTGCGGGGCAAAGTCAGAACATGCGGGGACCGAGCAGCAATCGGTATCGTAATTGTCAACTGTCGAAGCTGCGTTGGTAAAGTACCGGAACTTCAAGCGCTGATAGAAGGCACCGAAGCTGAAATCGTTATAGGTACAGAAAGCTGGCTTAAGCCAGAGATAGATTCTGCCGAAATTTTTACAAAGGTACAGACGGTGTTTAGAAAGGATAGATTGCATGCAACCGGTGGTGGAGTGTTCATCGCTGTTAGTAGTAGTTTATCCTGTAGTGAAGTAGAAGTGGATAGTTCCTGTGAATTATTATGGGTGGAGGTTACACTAAACAACCGAACTAGGTTAATAATTGGCTCCTTTTACCGACCTCCCGACTCAGCAGCATTAGTGGCAGAACAACTGAGAGAAAATTTGGAATACATTTCACATAAATTTTCTCAGCATGTTATAGTCTTAGGTGGAGATTTCAATTTACCAGATATAGACTGGGACACTCAGATGTTTAGGACGGGTGGTAGGGACAGAGCATCGAGTGACATTATATTGAGTGCACTATCCGAAAATTACCTCGAGCAATTAAACAGAGAACCGACTCGTGGAGATAACATATTGGACCTACTGATAACAAACAGACCCGAACTTTTCGAATCTGTATGTACAGAACAGGGAATCAGTGATCATAAGGCCGTTGCAGCATCCCTGAATATGGAAGTTAATAGGAATTTAAAAAAAGGGAGGAAGGTTTATCTGTTTAGCAAGAGTAATAGAAGGCAGATTTCAGACTACCTAACAGATCAAAACGAAAATTTCTGTTCCGACACTGACAATGTTGAGTGTTTATGGAAAAAGTTCAAGGCAATCGTAAAATGCGTTTTAGACAGGTACGTGCCGAGTAAAACTGTGAGGGACGGGAAAAACCCACCGTGGTACAACAACAAAGTTAGGAAACTACTGCGAAAGCAAAGAGAGCTCCACTCCAAGTTTAAACGCAGCCAAAACCTCTCAGACAAACAGAAGCTAAACGATGTCAAAGTTAGCGTAAGGAGGGCTATGCGTGAAGCGTTCATTGAATTCGAAAGTAAAATTCTATGTACCGACTTGACAGAAAATCCTAGGAAGTTCTGGTCTTACGTTAAATCAGTAAGTGGCTCGAAACAGCATATCCAGACACTACGGGATGATGATGGCATTGAAACAGAGGATGACACGCGTAAAGCTGAAATACTAAACACCTTTTTCCAAAGCTGTTTCACAGAGGAAGACCGCACTGCAGTTCCTTCTCTAAATCCTCGCACAAACGAAAAAATGGCTGACATCGAAATAAGTGTCCAAGGAATAGAAAAGCAACTGGAATCACTCAATAGAGGAAAGTCCACTGGACCTGACGGGATACCAATTCGATTCTACACAGAGTACGCGAAAGAACTTGCCCCCCTTCTAACAGCCGTGTACCGCAAGTCTCTAGAGGAACGGAGGGTTCCAAATGATTGGAAAAGAGCACAGATAGTCCCAGTCTTCAAGAAGGGTCGTCGAGCAGATGCGCAAAACTATAGACCTATATCTCTTACGTCGATCTCTTGTAGAATTTTAGAACATGTTTTTTGCTCGCGTATCATGTCATTTCTGGAAACCCAGAATCTACTATGTAGGAATCAACATGGATTCCGGAAACAGCGATCGTGTGAGACCCAACTCGCCTTATTTTTTCATGAGACCCAGAAAATATTAGATACAGGCTCCCAGGTAGATGCTATTTTTCTTGACTTCCGGAAGGCGTTCGATACAGTTCCGCACTGTCGCCTGATAAGCAAAGTAAGAGCCTACGGAATATCAGACCAGCTGTGTGGCTGGATTGAGGAGTTTTTGGCAAACAGAACACAGCATGTTGTTATCAATGGAGAGACGTCTACAGACGTTAAAGTAACCTCTGGCGTGCCACAGGGGAGTGTTATGGGACCATTGCTTTTCACAATATATTTAAATGACTTAGTAGATAGTGTCGGAAGTTCCATGCGGCTTTTCGCGGATGATGCTGTAGTATACAGAGAAGTTGCTGCATTAGAAAATTGTAGCGAAATACAGGAAGATCTGCAGCGGATAGGCACTTGGTGCAGGGAGTGGCAACTGACCCTTAACATAGACAAATGTAATGTATTGCGAATACATAGAAAGAAGGATCCTTTATTGTA
Organism: Schistocerca serialis cubense; assembly: GCF_023864345.2. Classification (NCBI taxonomy): domain Eukaryota; kingdom Metazoa; phylum Arthropoda; class Insecta; order Orthoptera; family Acrididae; genus Schistocerca; species Schistocerca serialis. The sequence continues at coordinate 814,058,561 of NC_064642.1, read as the reverse complement.
TGATTATATGATAGCGGAACAAACACTGGTAGCAGTTACTTCTGTAAAATATCTGGGAGTATGCGTGCGGAACGATTTGAAGTGGAATGATCATATAAAACTAATTGTTGGTAAGGCGGGTACCAGGTTGAGATTCATTGGGAGAGTGCTTAGAAAATGTAGTCCATCAACAAAGGAGGTGGCTTACAAAACACTCGTTCGACCTATACTTGAGTATTGCTCATCAGTGTGGGATCCGTACCAGGTCGGGTTGACGGAGGAGATAGAGAAGATCCAAAGAAGAGCGGCGCGTTTCGTCACTGGGTTATTTGGTAACCGTGATAGCGTTACGGAGATGTTTAATAAACTCAAGTGGCAGACTCTGCAAGAGAGGCGCTCTGCATCGCGGTGTAGCTTGCTCGCCAGGTTTCGAGAGGATGCGTTTCTGGATGAGGTATCGAATATATTGCTTCCCCCTACTTATACTTCCCGAGGAGATCACGAATGTAAAATTAGAGAGATTAGAGCGCGCACGGAGGCTTTCAGACAGTCGTTCTTCCCGCGAACCATACGCGACTGGAACAGGAAAGGGAGGTAATGACAGTGGCACGTAAGGTGCCCTCCGCCACACACCGTTGGGTGGCTTGCGGAGTATCAATGTAGATGTAGATGTAGAATGTCCTGATTCTGAGCACTATGCATCCTTATGTGACAATTGAGGATGGTATAAAAAGAAGCCAGATACTGTTACGTTTTATAACTGCTCTAAATATGGAGTGGACGTGGTTGACCAAATGGCTCACAAATAGTCTGTCAAAGCACCATCGAGACGTTGGCCTGTTCACACATTTTACAACTTGCTGGATTTGGCTGGGATAAATGCGTGGGTATTGTTCAAGTCTCTAAATGATAAAAAATTGAAACACAACTGGTGGAGGAGCTTGCTGAGAAGTACGCAGCGACTAGAAAGACTAGCGTCCCTGTCAGACCTGAAGATATTCCTGACAGACAAAAAAAGTGAACACGTCACCTTGTAAAGTCTAACTGTGAAGGAAACAAATCATTTGTAAAGTGTCACATCTGCAAGAAAACTGTGTGCAACAAATGTACATCAAAAGACTATTATTTGTGTTCATTATGTAACGGTAGCCAGTAAAAACACTCAGTATATACATGTAAGTTTTAAAATATTAAGTTATAATTTGTGTAAACATGGTTTATTTTTGTTAATTTCATTCTAAATATCATAGTGCTTCTAACAATAGATTGATTAGCAGTAACAATAACCCATTGACATAGGGGAAATAAAGGAAAAGATCGCGGGTCATTAGTGACCCAGCTGTGGTTCTAGGTACGTCCAAGTATCAGCGGTTCTAGTGTTAAAGCACTTCATTTTTGTTACTGCACAATGGGACTACATACTTTTCACAATAAACCCACTTAGATTCATTATATTCAGGAAATTTGCATCTCTGCCTTACTTCCAAGTGACAGACATGGTCCAGTCGTATATCCTTTGGTGGCACATGGGCTGTTGGTACTCTACTGTTCTTTGCTTGGATTTTTGATCCACTTCATTGCTAGATCTCCCTGATTTTGCTGCAGTTGTACTTATCTGGTATAAGAATTCATAAACCTCTACACAAAATTTGCTTCCACTCTGGGACGGAGCAAGAACGTCCCGAGACCCAAAGAGCCAACACAACTGCTGGCTCACCCTGCATTCATGAAAATTACAGAGAGCATTGGTGATACTAATTGGGCTATAATGGTCCATCTCTAGAAGGTGCTTACGTGGTTTCAGTACTGGGACAAATTAACTTTCTTGCCATTGTGATATGAACTAGCCCTCACTCCTGATGCTGTTAAAGATGGTAAAGCTATGACACCAACAGTACCGTGATAGATGTTTAATCACTTGGATGCGGATGTGGTCTCGTGTTAGGGCTGTATCAGGGCAGTGGACTAAGACACCGACAAATTCCCACTTGCTCAATGGAGCATTACACGGCTCCAGTGGTGTGTAGTGAAAGATAATTGCTTTTGCTCCATCCACTCTTTCAGGAGACAAATGGCAGGTTGATAATGCTCAGATGCAGATGCCCAGGCATAAAGAAGAGCAGAATGTTCAGTAATGGCACCTGGGTCAGTGCAGACAGTGCCATTCAAGGTAATACGAGGCACATCTGTAGGTGTCTGGTATCCATAGAGATCTCTGATCTTAACCCAAGCCTGAAAGGAGAGGTACATAGTCTTATGGTTTAATGATTCCATTTAAAGCAAACTTATTTCCGTTGTTTTGTTAGGTGGCAGGCCCGAACATGAAGCTGCTTACAGGTGATAAGGTGCTTTGTGAGTGCTGCTTAGAGCATTGGAGAGCCAACATAAATCTCTAATGGCCCCTGTAGCATTTTATGACCACCAAGGTACTGTATTCTTTTGGGGCAGGTTCACGGACAGGGGATCTCCAATTCAGCTGCCAAAGATTGAGTGCGGTCATATTCTCAGCTGCCTCATCAATATCTCCATGCAGCAGGAAGCCAAGGGTGACAGGAGATGTGAAAGTACCCTGGTCAACACTGTTTGAGAGCCCATCTCGGCAGAGAAGACATCAGGAAGTGGTCACCACATGTCATCGTGGACTCTCTTGGGGATGGATGTATGGATGGATGGATGGATGGGAGAAGACAAGGAATGCAGATACGAAGGTCAATAACCAAGAAAGTTGCATGCACCAAGCTGAAGTTTGTGGGGCTACCAGAAATCAGTAGGCAAGGGTCAGGTTGTGGCTGTAAACTTTCATGGTCTTTGCCATGGCCAATGATTGTAGTGCCACCCCAAAAAGAGTTATGGGCATTGAAATCCCCAAAAATGTGGGGGAAGCTGAGAAACCAATGATTACAGTATATTCTGACACACTTTACCGTTGGGGGTGGGGAGGTTAACACTGCAGTAGGTGATATTCTGAAATGCCCTTACTCAAACAGCCACAACCTCTAAAGGTGTATTAAGAGGCACAAGTTCACTACAAAGAGTGTCCTGAATATATGTGCAAACTCTGCCTGACACCCTGTCATAGGTAGCACGAGTCTTAATACCCACCCTATCAATGAAGGACCAGGGTCTGCATTGGTGGAAAACGAGTCTCCTGAAGGGCAATATGGAAGGCAGGGGAAGTGATTGAAAGATGTCATAGCTCAGCCTGGAGGTGGAAAAAACTGCTATAGATCCACTGGAGAATAATAATGTTGAAGTACTGTGGGGCCATAAAGTGACCAAGGAGGTGGCTATGCCTTAGGGTCACGTGCTGCCATAGCTTGAGGGGCTATAGCATCAATATACACAGGTTCTGGGTTGCACTATATGGTACTAACTGGGCCTCATGGGACAACAGAATCTCTTCCTTGGTCACAGGAATGGAACAGGTGCAATTTGGTGGTGTGGGGGCTACCAGAATTTCCTTGTTTGAGGACTTTTGATCTTCTTCTTCTTAGAGTGTTTGCAGACCAGTGGAAACCCTGGAAGCAAGTGTCCCATGTCCCAAGGGACCTCTTTCTGGCTAGGCAAGCCAGAGGAACACGACTTGTCTGGCTGGGAGGTGGGGGACCAATGTCCCAGATGGGTGGGAAGTCCATGATTTTCAAGTAGGTGAGGTGGAAGTAGCAGGAGGAGAGTTGCCAACTATAGGGAAAGGGGGGGGGGGGGGGTGGAGGCTTGGTCAAGCAGCCCTGAAGCCCCAGTGTCGGAGATGTAGCTGGTGAGAGTACTGTTGCCAAAGCAGGCAAGGTCATGGCAGCTGCAGCATATTACATTTATACGTGCTGGGTGCAACCACTCACACTTGTTTGGCTCTTGACAAGTTAGATCATCCAGGGTCTCGTATTCTTATCTTCTCTCTGGAAAACGGTGCATTCTGGCGAGCAGGGGGGAATGGTGCATTCCACAGTTGACATTTTAAGCACTGCATCGTGGAAAGGGGGGTGGGGGGCATACAGTTTCACATCACATATCGGTATATAATCACCTTGACCATTTCAGGCAATTAATTGCCCTCACAGGCCAAGATGAAGGCACCTATAGCAACCCATTGTCCATTGGTCCCCCATGTTCATGATGAACGCAGTGTACACCCCTCACTCCAAAATGGTGCACAGCTCATCAGATTGCAAGAGCAGAACTTGGCGGAAAATGATGCCCTGAATTATATTTAGAATGTTATGGAGGAGTGACAGTCAGCTGTATGTCACCCAGCGTGCTGTAAGCAAGCAGCACCTGTGACTGGGCAGGGGATGCTGTTTTGATCAAAACTGACCCACTTTTCATTATACAGATGACTTCCACTTCCACAAACTTGTCTTTTAAGTTCTTTTTTCGGCCAACAAGGAATCCCCATCAGTCATTATGCAAACCATGTTGTGGAGAGCATCTTTCTCTGCTTGTCATTTACCCCTATGGTTCTCCCATGGCATAGCCAAGGAAGGGAACATTTTAAGGTTGTATCTCTCTGGATTAAGAGAGGTCTTTCCTTCCATAGAGACTGCTGGGCTGTATGACTGCTAGTGGAAGATAACTTCATCTACTACATTTGCAGCTCATCTGCTGTAGTAACACCACTCTGAATTGGCACTCTTTCCATACACGCCACCCAGCCTCACCAATGGCTACCTGGCCAGTAATGCATTGTGAAGGGTGCAATGATGGAAAGGCACAAAATTTGGAGCATCCACTGCATTGTGTGACCACCTCTGCAAGATATGCACTTCCAGAGAACTTTGGAAGTAGGTGGCATGTCAAACCCAAGAATGGGGACTATGTTTTTATTTAATGAGAAGTTACAGAAAATGTCTGAAGTGAAAACTCGATTCCCTACCATAAACCAGATCCCAGAAAGGTGTGCACCAAGAAAACCATCTGATGGGCAGGGCAGGTAGACAGGGGGGGGGGGGGGGGGTAGTGGAAGTACAAGCCTGTAGCATGGAAAGGAAGTAACGCTGCAAAGGCTGGGGACCCATGACAGCCGTGCACTTATTCACTAGTTCTGTGAACCCCCTGGAGGGTCAGATAACCAGTCCTTCACAGCACCTTGCCAACCGAGTATGCTGCTGTATTTAACTGATTTTTGTGGAACAAACTCTTACATAACTAAGTCATCAGACAACAATTTAGCTACCCATTGCGTTAAATGAACCAGCAAGCCATCTGAATGAAAACCAAGAGTAGTCCTCTCTAAATAAAAACTGTGACTGGTGAATGATCCCATTATGGTTACACGAAGAAAATTTCCTGGCCTGGCAGAGAACTGACAATGAATGATCTGAATGGAGGTAGTGTTGTAACGCTCCACAGTGAAATGGGTTTCAGTAGTTCCACACATCAGATCTAACCACATCTTTTAACTCAGGAATGTCGTATACATTCCACTCAAACAATAACTCTGAATATCACACCACCAGAAAGTTTAAAACAGTTTAACACTGACGAAAATACGTCCGAAACTGGTGCAAGATTACGAAATGTCCACTGCCACACTAACAGCAGTTGAGAAATGGTCAATTGAAGGGGATTCCAAAGTTGCAATCACTCATTAACACATCGACGAAGTGCAGAGTGATCTACTACACAATTAACAATTCAAGGTGTTGGAAATAGGAGATGCCATAGAAATATCATAAGAAAGAATATTGTCTTTTCAGAATTTCGTAAACATTCGTAATTGCGCTAGTGGTGTGTTGGAACGAAGTGGTGTTGTCATCCTTGTACACACCTGTATTTAATGTGTAACTGTATAAAGTTTCATTGCTGTACATCCGTTAGTTATCGCTCAGAGCTTTACTGAGTAGAATGTTACGTCGCACAGTTTGCGAATTTCGAGATGGCAGAGATAGAGGAGCAACACGCTGCGTTACATTTTGCATGAAACAAACTTTAGTAAACATTTACAGACACACACAGGATGATGCAGAAATTCTACGTTGATGAGTGCTTAAGCCGTACTCGGTGTTACGAATTGTTCACACAGTTTAAATATGCGAAGGCGGAAGTTTAAGATGAGGCCCATTCAGGATGCCCTTTGACGTCTACCGACAACACTCATGTCAGGAACGTCAACGAAACTGTGCGTGCCAGTCTAAGACAGAATGTCCGAGAGACTGCATAAGAATCTAATATTTCAGTTGAATCCTGTCACAAAACCCCGACACTGCATCGTGTTGCCGTCAGGTTGGTCACACGGCTATGAAGTCAAGACCAGAAAGACCTTCACCTCTGAATCTGTGAAGAGCTTTTGTATGGCGCAAATGGGAACCAGATGTTCGTTGAGATAATTTTAACTGATGATGAGACGTGGATCTACGTTTATGATATTGAGACGTTAAAACAACGAAGATTTGCAATGATAGGCAAGGCAAGAAAATTCGCAGACGACACTTCACGCGAACCAGCAAAAGACATACCAAGACAGCTTCTGGAAGTAGAAACAGCATTTGGAGCGGTGTATCAACTGTGCAAGAAAGTATTTAGAAGGAGACCAAGCACAATTAGTAAAAGGTAAGCGCACTAACTTTTGTGGACAAAGTTCCGGAATTTTATCAAGAGACGTCGTTAATTGGTCACAAAGAGGTGTCATTCTTTGGCCATGAAGAGTAAGTCTTATGCAAGGTGAACATCATGTTCGTTTAGTATTCAAATGAAGTGCAAAAAGTAGTTCACTAAATTTTGGAGCATATCAAAAAATTCAACCGAGTTTTTGTTTGATAATTTGCTGCAATGACAGGGTACATTGCTTCGTGCGAGGAAATCAGTAGCATCATAGTAAGTGGCACACAGGTGGCATGCACCAGAGATTGAAAGGTTTATGTCGAAAGCATTGTGATTTTTTTTCTCTGCAAGAAAAAAAAATTATGATTTTTATTTACAGTTCAACTTGCAATGGGGAAAAAATACTATGCAAGTTTTGGTTGCCAACTGAGTGGCGACAAACATGAGAAAAGACGATTGGATTACAAACGGAAAGAAGTCGTCATATCAGGTAAATGTACCTGCACATGAAGCTGTTGTGGCAGTTGGAAACAGATTTGGTACCCAATGATAACCACCTATTCCAACATCTAAGGAGCCGAGTCCCGACCACCAACACCACCACCACCACCACCACCACCACCACCACCACCACGCTAGCTCGAGACAGTTGCATCCCCTGGCTGTTGTCCTCTAGATGAACAACGTTGTTATTCCCGCCAAGGATAGGTTCGGAAATCTTACAGCCACACTTGGGGAATGGAATCTCCTCACTGGAAAAATGCACAAAGTATACGGACATAAAACGGATAGTGACGTACAATTGGTGCATTTATATCGAAAATACCCTTCTTCTGTGAAGGCAAGAAATCGTATCCTTACCGACAAACTACCTACACACACGTACATACACCGCAAGCCACTGTACAGTGCGTGGCGGAGGGTACCCAGTATCACTTCTTGTCATTTCCAGGCTGTTTCACTTGCAAACAGAGGGAGCTGAAAACGACAATTTGCTTGCATATGAGCCCGAATTTCACCTGTCTTAACTACATGATTCTTACGCAACATGTATATTTGGCAGGACTAGAATCGTTCTGCAGTCAGTTTCAAATTCCAGTTCCCTACATTTCCTCATAAGTTTCTCGAAAAGAACGTCGCCTTCTCTCCAGTGATTCCTGTTTGAGTTCCCGAAGAATCTCTAATATTCTTGTGTTGTTCAAACCTACCCGCAACGAATGAGCAAACCGCTTCTGAACTGCTTTGATATCTTCCTTTAATCTGACCTGGTGCAGATCACAGACACTAACAGTATTCAAGAGCAGGCTGCATCAGTGCCCTGTATGTCGTCTCCTTTACAGATGAACCACACTTTCCCAAAAATTTTCCCAATAAACCGAAGTTGACCATTCGCTTTTCCTGCCACAATCCTCACGTGCTCATTCCATTTCACGTACCTTTGCAACGTTATGCAGAGATATTTAAATGACGTGACTGTGTGAAGCAGAGCACTACTCACGCTATATCTTAACATTATGAGGTTTTTTTTTTTCATACTCATCTGCATTAACGTACACTTTCCTACTTTAGAACGAGCTGCCATACGTCATACCAACTAGAAATTTTGGCCAAGTCATCATCATCCATCATCATACAGTCATCCTCAACACCCTCCCATGCTCCAAAGCATCAGCAGTAAACAGTATATTGCTGCTCCCTGTCCGCCATATCATTTGTGTGTATAGACAACAACAGCGGCCCTATCTTGCTTTCCTGGAGCACTGCTAACGTTAACCTTGTCTCTGATGAACACTCGCCGTCGAGAACAATGTACTGGGCTCTTTTACTTACGAAGTCTTCGTGCCACTCGCATACCTAGGAACCTATTACACATGCTCTGACCGTTAACAGTCTATCAGTAATGTTTCTAGAATCCTGTACTCGTTCCTTTCACCAAACGTGAGATTCTGTACAAAACTGAGGTTGCGTGTGAAAACTTACTTGACGTCAGACATACGAAAAGTCCTTCTCTGAATGAATTAGCAAATCTTACAAATGTATATCACAACACACGAGCGGACAAGCTTACAAGGGGAGGTTCCCATCTGAATCTAAATCTAAGACAGATGGCGAACATGACAGAAGGGAACTATGGATGACTCCCGTTCTCGACCAGAACTGCCTCACTATAAGTAACCAAGCACCTAAATTTTCATCCTCTTGTTCTCTTGTCAAGTCTCCGAATAAACACCATAAATGTATTTTTGGATTTCGCAGACGTTTGCAGCTTGCTTACACACTAGCGAGCCTTGCTTACTCCAGCCCACAAAATCGCCGCTTTGCAGTAAACAAAGATGTAAACAGCATGTTTCGAGCCTTCCACAGTGCCATCCATTTATATGAATTAATCTACTGCTCGATTTGTCAGGTTTTCTCCACACAAGCCATCGACAGTTCACTTCCGCGTGTTCAGATGAGTCATTTCCAATTCGTGCACAATATTTCGACGACCGACATGATCGTCCGCTCCCAGTGTCACGAGTTTAGTCGTCTCACGTCCTCGCCACCCCGACACAACCCTATGAAAATGATCTGGTCGGTCGTCAAAATATCTTACACAAAACGGATTGGCGGAACACACAGAAGCATATCGTTAACTGTCTGTATGTAAACGGCGTGCAGGTCCTCAACACGACAAACCTCGAGAGGCCCTCAGGGAGATCGCTTATGAGGGGCAGCGTACGCTAGGAATGGCTCTGTGATGTTACACCGACGCTTTGATTAAACGGATACTTCAGTTACAATAAAAGGTATTTCGAGGCTTAAGAAGTGCAACCAGCCGATGAGCAACCAAGTTATTTCCAAGCCATTCTGATGAAGAAAACAAATTGGTTCTTCCTTTAGGATGACAGTTCTCATATCAAAGTGACAAAAAATCGAGGTGTTTTGGTGGATCTGGACCACCACGCATGTGTCTGTGGTAATAGACTTTATCTAAACCCTTATGGGGATCCATAGTCCTGTTTCTCTTTGACTGTGTGTGCTCGGGTGGGGGGGGGGGGGGGAGGAGGAGGGGAGGGGAGACACAGTGAGGAGGAAATCTTATGACACCCATTCGCTCACTCCCACCTCACGTTGACACACACAACCACTCGATCTCACAGGCCTTTCATACAACAGAGCAGGTGAAAGATGCTACACCTGGGAACAGAAGTAAAACTACAGAAGCTGAAAGAAAGGTACGAGCAATGCGTCTGGCTGACCAGTTACAAAAATCGTGGGTGAGGCAATCGCCCAGATAACACGTTAAGAACAACTCCCTAAATTTTTTGGAGAGAAGTCGAGCAGATCTCTGAACCTTAAAACGCTTGCCACATTCGTTTGCATGTTGCTTGAAATAGAGGGCACGTCTGTCAGGAAATCCGCTGCTGCCCTCTCCTCTGAAAGTAAAACACAGTCTAATAAAATGTGGTGGACGGTGATCTGTATGCCACAAGCAGCTCATGTCGGAGGGTCCTCTCGCCTGAGCAAGAATTCATGCGACAGAGGTGTGGCCTGTGTGTAGACAAGTAAGGAGAACCTCGTCCCGCCTGTGTGGATGGAAGGTGGTACACTGTGGCCACATAGTGGTCTTCACCATGAGCAGCTTGTCAGCTATCAGTTCCTACCACTCCTCTTTCCGTCGATGCACGACTCTTCACCTCAGCAGTGAGACAATAGCATGCAAGGGGAATGACGCACGAAACTAACCAAGGACTACAACACGACGACTCCTCGGCTGCTACAGCCGCTCTTTCGTTCCCCACAATACCCGTGTGCCCTGGCGCCCAGCAGTGTGTCTTCCTTTTCCAGGCTTTGTGGCCAGAGGAAGGAGTTCTGGACATCCTGGAATACTTTATCAGTTGGATACAAGCATTGTAGAGACTGAAGGCAACTCAGGGGGAAGGGGGGTTGAAACATGAGGAATTTAGCAGGCATGGCACATCTCGTCTCGTACAAGGCCCTAAGGATCATGGAAATTTGCTATCGAATACAGTGAACTCTGGAGACAACCGAATTTAGAGGACAAACTGTGGGAAAACGGAGGAACAAAAAGAGTCCCTCTGTTTAGGCACTTAAAGTCCAGTCAGGCTTGCATGTAAACCCTGTAAAACTGGAGCAGACATATCTCACACGCTCCCCAAAACCTGTGTCAAAGAAACTTTAAAATGTTTAGTGTCTTCTGGGAACTTGCCTTCAGGTGTGGTAACCACAATAGTGTGGAGTCAAAAATGAGGCATAGAAACTGCACAGGCTTTAAAAGCGAGAATGGTGTTCCACATATGCAGTTCAAGTAAATTAAAAATACGACATGGAAACACACACACACACACACACACACACACACACACACACACACACACACACACACACACTATTCTCTGCAGAAAATGTAAAGGCGGTGTTTGCAGCCCGCTCCTAATCAATCAATCCTTTCTACTTTCACTTGCAACTGACGATTTGCTGTTGCAATACCGAAGGAGGAACAGAACACTGCAAAATCATTCACAAATAACGAACATTGTATGGCACTCCTTACCATACATATGATACTGTTTATGGATATGGCGAAGATGGTAGCAATTACAACACTGCCTTGAGTGACATCCTCCTGCTCGAAACTATTCGACAACATGTTAACGACTTGGAACTGAAAAAAAAGTGCTTCAATAAAAACGACCGCATAAAGGAAGGGAGACCACCACAGAAGCCCTATTGGTGGGGCTGCCTTACAACATGGTGTCTCCAAGACGTGTCGTATATTTTTCTGATAAAGAATGAGGCTATTTGCACAGGAAACCCTGCTGTATAGCGGTGTCTTGCAGGGTCTCGTTGCCGACAATGGATAGCTATCTCCTGAATCGACACTGAGAGCGACTTACGAGCTGCCTTGTATCTAACACCCAGACCAGACCACCGTTAACCATTCGCTCCAAGGTCTTGCCTATACAGCTCGTTAAGTCGACGCTCCAGTAACCACTAGGAAACGTTTGGTACTTTCCCGGTTTGAGAAGAGGCACCAAAATTCCCTCCTTCCATTTGCTGGGAAAGTTGCTTGTCTGCCTTATCAAATTAGACCACTTCGGAGGACTTCCTTTGACGCTGGTTGCAAGTTTTGCAGCATGCTGTACGGGTTTCGTCGTGACTGGGCACGGTATCACAAGCTGCGAACAGTGCACTGTCCAACTCTCTCACGCAAAGCAGGCAATTTTAGACCTCTTAATTGCCAGACCTTGTGTCCAACTCAGCGTTTTCCATGGTGTAGCGGTAACGACAGAACGTTGTATCCCGGCTGACAGTGGCACTAGTCAGCGCAAATTGCTCTGCCATTGTCTGAAAAAATGTCTCCAGATGATGTCACAGCCCTGCAGAAGTCACAGTAGCAGTTAGCTCCGCCACTATCACAGACCCAGGCAGCACATAGCAACCCTAATTGTGAACATAGGAGACACTGTACTTCTTCAGCAGTGAGGCTGAGGACTACACTCAAGATCACGTACCACAACGAATACCTATTGAGTTAAGTAAACTTTCCATTCTTATGAATGAGAAACCCACTTAATGTGTGTGTGTGTGTGTGTGTGTGTGTGTGTGTGTGTGTGTGTGTGTGTGTGTGTGTGTGTGTGTGTTATTGGAAGAGTATACCAGCCGCCAAACAACCTCTCCTTGCTCCTCCTTAGTCTAGCCGACATGAACGTCAGACTATTTCCTTCCTGTCTCCATTAGCAGCCACTTCCTTGACGTCTATTTTTGTTTATCTTGGGTAGGTTTCGGAGCCACAACCACCAAGGTGGTAGAGGCAGTGCTGGATGGTGGGCCAGTTCAAACCTTTGGAGGTTCAGGGAGTTCTGCAACATTGGTAACTGCTGCCTTGTCTGGCGTTCTGGGAGGAGGTATGGGCTACGAAGTAACTCCAGCACCCAAGTGCATTGAAAAAAAAACAGCTGGTAGTAGTAGTATTAGCAATAGGGATCTTCATTCATGTAGCAGCATCGGTTTTCCGGTTTGGATGTTGAGAACTGAAGTAAGGGAGGCAGCTGCATAGCCTTATAGATCTTTTTGGCTTCACCATATGGGAGGCACTTTGATGTTTTTATCTTCTGCATCTTCCTTTCTTCAAGGGAGACACTGCAATCCATACTCCAGACCGGGAGATCCCCGGAGAAATTTACAAACTTCCAAAGAGATGAACAAAAGACTCCTTTAAGGGCAGTCTTACAGCATTTGCCCCAAGTGGCGTCTCCCTTTCAGGAACAGTAGTTAGTCCCAAGTGCTGGTATTTAAAACGGCGCATTGTGTTCAAGGGAAAAAAAATCCACACATCTAGACTAAGGAATACTGCCTTAACATACTCTGGAAGTTTCGTGCTGTTGATAGTCAGTGTAAAAGAGTGATTGCACTGTATCACCACACACCCATTCAATTAGGTTTATCACACCAACAATACCTTCCTGGCCTCACCCACTCTGCAGTTCATTTTCAATTGCATACTCTACAGGGCATTGTGCTGGATGTCGTTCACTTGTTGGGAACTAGACGTTTCTACCAACAGCGTCCCATTTGGTTAGCGTTTGACAGATTTTAAGTTCCAGCAAAACCCTCCAAACATCTTTATACGCAGAATAGTGGAACTTTATCAAAGCTACTCTTTGCATTTAACTATTGCAAACACATTCAGACAACCAGCATGCATTCTGTTACTGTTAACAGAGCCTGTTGGACTGGCTGGATGAACCCTGTTATTAGACTGGGTGTTGGTACCTACCAATGGCCCATCGATTCCACTGGAGGGGGAAGAGAAGAATTGGAAGGCTCCATCTCGGTCCCAGGAAGAACTAGTTAAATAAAAGTCTCTAGATAGAGCCCTGTGTGCCTAGGCAGACTTTATACAACTGAGGCAGAGCAGATCCCTCAGAGGTTGCCCGATAATGACTATTCCATCTCCACAGCCGCGCATCTCTTTGGCACACAGCCCACCTCAAGACTGAGGCGCTATTTATAGAGGTTTTCACCATCCTCACAACGTGTGTGGTCAAGCCAAGATCCCATTACCTGTGATACACCACATTCCACCATCGTGCTGTGAGATGAGAATAATCGAGCAGCACTAGTCAAATAGTGCATACAACAACAGTTACGAGAATATGTGGACAGTGTAGGTGAAGCAGAATTACTCTCCAAGCAAAACAATATTATTTACTTTGATACATATTTTGAGATTCTGTTAGGGTGTGTTGCTGCAAGGATGCTGAGAATGTCAAAATGTGTAATTTACACCTTAGAAAATCCCGGATGGGGCAACAATATGAGATAGGATAGATTACAACTCACCACATGGAAGAGATGTTGAGCATCAACCAAGGGCATTGTAAGAACACAGAACTTAATCCTCCATAAAATGATGAAAAAGAAAAACCATGCACACACACGGGAGGGTAGTAAGGCCTAAACGCGGTGAACAGCTATCTCAGCTGATGTGGCTGTACACACGAAATGTGTCATGGGGATGGAGGGCAGTATGAGGAAAGGGTGGTGTAGGATGCTGCAGTGCTGCCTATGGGAGGAAGCACATATAGTGTTGTGACAGGACGGTTGGATGGGGAAAGGGGGAAGGGTTGGGGAGAGTAGCAGAAAAGTTGAAAAAACTGTACAGGTGCACTGGGGGGGGGGGGGCGACAGTAGGCATGTGCAGAGCTGGAATGGGAGCAGGCGTTGGGACAGAAGCAGGTGTAGATGAGGCCCTAAAAGTGACAGCGCAGTGACTGTCGAAGTCTAGCACATCAGGTCAGGCAGCCATCTCAAACTGGACGGTCCAGCTGCCTCTCAGCCACAGTCTAGCAGTGGCCATTCACAGTGACAAACTGCTCGTCAGAGGAGGTGCTCACGTAGAATGCGGTACAGTGTCTCGTTTTTGGGCGAAAAAACAACCGGGGTCATATGCGCACACGTCAAAACTATAGAACACGAAGACAGAGGTGTTAAAAATGACTAAATGTCAATCCCAATTGACATAATAGAAGACAGTGAAAAACAGGGGCGTGGAGAAAGAGCTACTAAAGTCACCATACAAAACGGAGGTCCAAAACTAAAAATTAAATGCCTTTCGTCATATCGCTTTCACGGACAGAAAGTAAATCGCGGTCCACAGCCCACACGTCAATTGCTAAAACGGTCGATAAATCAGACAGCAAGTGGGAACATAAACGGTTAAGAAATGGACTTTCAGCCGGGAGGAAGCGAACAGTTAAAATTTGGGCGCAGTGTAACAAGTAGTGGGGGAGCGCCACTTATAAAATGACGATGGCTAAAAAGACAGTGCCCAATACGCAACCGAGTTAAAATGACTTCCTCCAGGCGGCAGAGCCGAGAGGAGGTCGCCCATGCCACTGGGAGAAGCTTAATAATCTTGAGCTTATTCCTTTAAGGAAGGACCAATGGCGATGCCGAAGGGACGCTACCTCCTGATGGACAGCAACACTGTGATCACTGGAGGGAATATAGAAACTAGTGGGCTGAGGTAAGAGGACTGCAGCCTTGGCAGCAGCGTCAGCAGCCTCGTTTCCTGGCAGACCGACATGACCAGGAATCCACAAAATTCACAGTGGCTCCAACACGAGTGATAAAGTTGCACTAAGGGATGGGGGGTGTAAAACGCACAGAGACTTTGAAGGGCGCCTAGTGTGTGCGAGCACGACAATTTAATAGTCTGTGACGCCAGATGTGCTCTGTGGCCTGATACAAGGCGAAGAGCTCGGCTGTAAATACTGAGCAGTGTGTCGGAAACCGACAACTAAAGACGTGAGTGCCAATGACGAAGGCACATCTGACCCTACAGTCAGTCAGAGCCATCAGTGTACACAAATGTACTACCGCGAAATTCCGTGCGAAACTAACGAAACTGAAGGCGACAGAGTAAGGCTGGAGTAGTGTCCTTACGAAGTCAATGAAGGCAGAGGTTAACAAGGGCCACTTCACGAAGTGAAATTGGCGAAGCATTCACACCCACTGGGGAAGTTGCAGGTAGTTTGAAATTAAGCTGCCGAAGCAAGCGCCGGAAACGGACTCCAGGAGGTAACAGGGAAGATGGATGTGCCCCGTACTGGCGATCGAAGTAAGCATCGAACGAGGAGGCATAGCATGGGTGGACACGCATGGCAGACAAACAGCATGCCTGAGGAGAAAGTCATGAAGGTAGGACAGTGGTAGTTCAGCAGCTTCAGCATACAGGCTCTCACTTGGGGTAGTGTAAAAGGCGCCAGTGGGCAAATGGATAACATGATGGCGGATGTGTTGAGATGGCGTAAGAGGCTGGACGTGCAGATGCAAAAACAAAGCACCCACAGTCGAGTTTCGGATGGAAAATGGATCGCTACAAACGGAGGTTCGATCAGCATGCCAGGAGGTACCATTGAGGACACGTAGGACATTGAGGAACCGCGTAACACTGGCTGCCAAGTAAGACACATGAGAGGACCAAGAGTTTCCTAGCGAGCATGAGCATCATGAATTTCGTAGTTTCAACTAACGGAAGGGCAACATGCCCAAAATGTAAAGATGGTAGGAGAAACCATTTGCGCCGCCAGAAATTCATACCGACGGGTTTGTCAGTGGAAAAACAAACTATTGTAAGTGCTCCAGGAGTACAGACGATCGAGACGTCGTCGATGACGCCGCTCAGTGACAGGTCCGTGAGAACTGGAATAGAAGGCAAAGAGGGAGCCGAAGATGTCCGGTGGGCGACAGGCCATTATAGGGTAAATGGCGATAGGTAATAGGATGATGCTCAGGAGAGAACCCTGAGGCACACCGTCTTCCTGGATAAAGGTGTCCTACAAGGCAGAACCCACATGCACCTTGAAAACTCTGCCTTCTAAAAATGCCCGCAGGAAATGGGGCAGGCAGCCACGGAAGCCCCACATGTGAAGAGTTCTCCAGCAGATGTTGTAGGCCTTCTCCAAATAGAAAAACACGGCCAAAGTCTGGGTTTTCCGCAGAAAACCATTCATGACACGGGTGGACAAACTAACAAGATGGTCAACTGCAGAACGCCACACTCTAAATCCACACCGTGCAGTCGTTAGTAAATAATGACACTCGAGCCGGGCGTGATTCATACGTCACCTTGCAAATATTGTCAGTGGGAGAAATAGGGCGTAAGCTAGAGGGAAGGTTTTTATTCTTACTGGTCTTAGGTATGAGGGTGACAGTGGCTTAATGGCAATGGCTAGGAAACGTGCCCTCTGCCCAGATGCGGTTGTACATGTTAAGTAGGAAACGCCTGCCTACAAGAGAGAGGTGCTGCAAGATCTGAATTTGCACAACACTGGCCCTGGGGCAGAGGATCGGGATGAGCTGAGAGCACGATCTTGCTCCCTTATAGTAAAGGCGGCATTGTAGCACTCACTATTCTGAGAAGGGAAAGGTATCGCCAGAGCCTCCTTCGCTCATTTCTGGTGGAGGAAGGCAAAGTGATAGTGGTAAGAGCTCAAAAGGTCGGCAAAATGGCGACCCAAAGTATTTGAGATAGCAATAGGGTCCATGATGATATCGTCTGCTACTTTCAGGCTAGAAATTGGCAAATGGATCTTGGTCCCAGACAGTCGTTTGAAGTTGGCCCACATGACAGAAGAAGAGGTGGAACCGTTAAAAGAACTAATGAATGCAATCCAGCTAGCTTTTTTGCTTTCCCGAAAAACGCGACGACACTTTGCATGCATCTGTTTTTAATGAATGCAGTTTGTCATCATAGGATGGCAGTAAAAGAGTGGAGAGAACATCTCCGTGCGCGAATTGCGCCGCGGCATGCCTCAGTCCACTAAGGGACTGGGACACGACGTGGTGAAGAGTAATTGCGAGGAATGGAATGTTCTGCAGCAGTAAGGATAACATTTGTGAGATATTCCACCTGGTCATCACAGCTGGGGAAATACTGTTCTTTGGAGGTCGCCAGGGAGGAGTAAATCGCCAGTCCGGCTTAGTAAGATACCATTTCGGTGTGCACACAGGTCAGGTAGGAGTCAGCAGACTGATAGCACATGGGAAATGGACGCTCAAGTAGGCGTTACAAAGAGTGGACCACACAAGACGATGGGAGAGCTGGAAAGTGCAGAAGTATAGGTCCATATGAGAATATGTGTGGGAGGAGTCAGAAAGGAATGTGGGTGCTCCACTGTTAAGGCAGAAGAGGTAGAGTTGGTTAAGAAGGTCAGTCAAGAGGGAACCTCTCCGATAGGTTCTGGGAGAACCACAAAGGGGATGGTGTTCATTAAAGTCGCCGAGTAGCAGAAATGTAGGAGGTAGTTGCCCAATAAGCTGAAGGAAGTTTGCCCTGGTGACATCAAATGACTAAGGGATGTAAACGTTACAGGGGGAAAAAGTCAGGTGAGGAAGATAAAGGGGAATTGCAACAGCTTGAAGATGGGTAGACTACGAACGTCATCCCCTACGAGCAGCATGACAGCCCAATGAGATTGATTGCCGACCCCAGGGGGAAGGTCAAAACGGCCCAGGAAGGAATATCAAAGCTTTAAGTGGTTGAGAGAGTGCGATTTCGTTTGCTGAAGGCAGCGTAAAAGGGGATGCTGCGATGCTAAAAGCTGCCGTAAATCATCTTTTTGGGACCAAAGGCCACGAACGTTCGAGTGGAGGAGAGTCACGATGTGGACGAGATGGAGTGTCACCTCGGTGGCTGCCGAGTGTCAGCCTGCGAAGAGTCACTGCTTCAGGGCACAAATGCAGGAGGATCCCGCTCCATGGGGTGCACAGAAGCATTGGCTTGCTTGTGCTGTCGGTCTATGGAGTTCAACGCAGAAAAACGGTTGGTGGTGCGCACAGGCAACACTCAGGCCAGCTAGGCTAAGGTGTCACATAGCAATACTGTCGAAGAGGATCGCAGAGTTGGCGGAGTGGAAGATCGTTTGCCTTTGGTGGACTGCTTCAAGCCTTTCTGGTTAGCAAAGGGACAGTTGGGTGTTGTTGGGCTGGAGGGATGTAGGAAGTCTCCATGGGAGTACTACTCCTGCCCTTTCTGGCCTACCAGTTGTGTAACTGGTGGCTTCGCCCCTTGAGCTGAAAGTTTGATGTCTTGTTGCACATCTGGACGGGGGGATGGCGATGCTACCATGACACTGGGCTATTTCACAACCTCAGAGCTGAATTTGAGGTCGCATGTCTGTGTGGGCATGTCCTTCATGAATCTAGACGTACTAAGAACAGAACTATAGGTACCAGACGGGAGAACACACTATTTGCGACTAACCAATAACTTGCGAGTGACTGGGTAAGGTACTTTTTGCCTTACACAGATCTCTTGGGCAGCCCACGCATCAAGGAACACAGGAAAATACAGAGAGGCGGCGGCACGGCCGCCATTGCACTTGATACAGCGGAGAGAAGGAGGCAGACGATTGCCCTCATGCACATCCCTACAACAGATTACACACTTGGCTGGGTGTCGACATTAGGTTCTAGTGTGGTTAAAACGAAGACACTGGTAGCAGCACATCAGGTTCGAAATGTACTGTCTGTTATAATTTCATAGCCTGCTTTGATCTTGGACAGAAACACCACTATATCAAAAGTGATAAAAATAGTGCAGGTGGGCATTAGAGAGGAGCCTACCATTTTTATAACCCGATGGATGGAAATGACACACTGATCAGAGAGATAAGATTGGATTTCAGCCTCAGTTAAACAGTCAAGCAGCCTAGTGTAATTAAAGCCTCAGGAAGAATTCAGAGGTCCAAGGGCCTCGACACAAACAGGGTTGCTGTGGAGAAGTGAGGTGGTAAGTGGTTGTTGCGATTGAGAATCAGAAGCAGCAGGGCTCAAAATTGCATCAACACCTTTCTGAACAGTAAACGGATTTACCACGGCGAAGGACTGACTGTCTTCAGTATAAGAGACCATGAGGAACCGTGGTGCGGTTGGAAGGGATTTTGAATCGTTAGCCTCATACCGTTTACGTTTCATAGACGTCAGCGAGAAAATCCCCCAAGATTGCCAGCATCTCCGGTGGCACGCTCCTTCACAAATGGGGGCACCTGCCCTAGGTGACTGTTCGCACCTCCCCAACACCTGACGGAGGAATCATACGGCAATTTGGGAAGTTGCAGCTCAGGCAATCATCCCTCTCTGGGCCTGGCCTGTACCATGGGGTACGTGCCAACTCTACCTGCTGACACGGGGCTGAAAATTACGCGTTACCCACTCACCTGTTACATATCAGACGCGTGAGCCAGCCTGTGGGAGTGCACAGGGAGGAAGAAGAAAACGAGGACCCTCGAACACCCAAGCGGAGGAACGAGAGGAGAAGGTAAACAAAGAAAGGAAAAGGAAACGAACAGATAATGCGGAACATTCCCAGTAATACCCCAGACATGTTCCGCAAGGGAGGGGAAAAAGAATAGCGAGAGGACATACATGCAGCACAGAAGGGAGAAAATGCTGCAAAGGCTGGGGCCCCACGGTAGCCGAGCACGAACCCGCCAAAAAGTGGCAAGCCCCACTGGGGGGTGCGGCACAATGGTTGGAGCCGAGTCAGTAGACTGTGTGGCCACGTTCACGGGTGGCCCTGCCTCTGACACTGTAGGAGATACCCACGATGAGACAAAAATAGGTGACAGTGGTAAGACAGACGGGACAGGTCTCACATCTATGTATGTTCAACTGATACGTGATGTGTAGCAAGGAGTAGGGTGTTGTGTTCAAATAGGGAAGGATGCCGATACTGCTTAGGTCGGGTGTGAATTGGAATGCTGCTGTTGAAGACGTGGGAAATATTTCACATTTTCAGGCACTATGAGAAGTAGTCGAAACTTTGGAAATCAAAGGCTGTACAGTCACATCCGCATACAAACCACCGGACGTTGATCTCAAAATCAATCTAGCAGATAACTTTTATAGTCAACACACGCAAATAGTGACTGGTGACTTCAACTGTCACAGCACCACGTGGGGGCTATGAGCATGATGATGAGAACGGTATTACAATAATGGGCGGAAGGCAACCATCTGAGCCTTATACATGACCCTAAGCAAACTGCATCTTTCATCAGTGGCAGATGGAAAAGCAGATACAACCCCGATCTGATATTTTGCAGCGAGAACATCTCACAACAGTGCATAAAACCTGTCTGCAATCCTACTCAACGCAGCAGTTAGACCACAGACAGTTCCGTTCAGAAGGAGGTTAAACTTCAGGAAAGCCAACTGGCCGAAGTTTACAGAAACGCTGGACGCTGCAATTCCCAATACTGAACCTTCACCTGACTCATATGACACTTTTGTGCGGGCTGTAAAGAGGTGCTCCAGAATTGCAATTCCTCGGGGTTGTCGAACATCATACATTCCTGGTCTAACTTCAGAACTCACTGCCCAATTTACAGAGTATAAGGTGCTATTCTAAGAAGATCCATTCGACGAGACAATGCTACTGGCTGGGAAGAAACTTATTGCATCTCTGAAAGAATCCAAAAGGAATTCTTGGGTTAAAACGACGGAAGAACTTGATCTCATCAGAAACAGTCATAAAGCGTGGAGATTATTGAGACGCCTCAATAATGGCCCAACCAGATCCACATCACACTGCAGCATTACTGCAGATCAGATAGCAAACCAACTGCTCATGAATGGAAAAGGAAGCCATAGAATCAAAGTTCCGAAAGTACAGCAAGAGGTCCAAGAACAAACGAGGAACCTGACTCTCCCATTCCAGATATCTGAATTAAACAAGGCTACTAAGGAGAGCAAAACTGGTAAAGCATCCTGTGTAGATGACTTCCGTATGGAGCAACTCAAGATTTTCGGTCCAGAAACAAGAAAGTGAATCCTGCAGCTTTTCAACAACTGCATGAACCAGTGCCATATACCAAAGATCTGGCGAAAGAGCAGGGTGATAGCTCTTCTGAAACGTGGAAAGGAAGCAAATCATCCCAAGAATTTCAGAACAGTTAGCCTTTTGTGTCACCCTTATAAACTGTTCGAACATATGATTCTGAATAGAATCCTACCAGTAATAGACCCTATTCTCATACCTGAACAAGGAGGATTTCGACCAAACAGAAGCTGCACAGGGCAACTTTTGAATCTGACTCAGTTTATAGGGAATGGCTTTGAAACCCGTCAAGTAACTGATGTGGTCTTCGTGGATCTCACAGCAGCGTATGATACTGTCCATCATCGGTTACTCCATGCAAAATTATACAATATGATCAAGAACGCCCACCTCGTTAGACTACTCAGCACCCTCCTCCAAAACCGCAGGTTTTTTTGTTGAATTTCAAGGACAACACAGTCGCTGGAGAGCGCAGAAAAATGGTCTGCCTCAGGGAAGCGTCTTGGCTCTACTTCTCTTCAACATTTATACCAACGACCAGCCATTGACCCCAGGCATAAAGAGATTCTTATATGCAGATGACCTAGTCCTTGCTACACAGAGCTCATGCTTTGAAAGAGTAGAAAGAAACCTGACAACAGCACTTAGAACATTGTGAAACTATTACAATCGGAACCAACTCAGACCAAACCCTTCGAAGACACAAGTGTGTTCCTTTCATTTAAGGAACAGGGAAGCTAATCGTGAGCTACAGATTGCATGGTCAGGCATCCAACTACATCATCATCATCATCATCATCATCATCATCATCATCATCATCATAATATACCTAAATACTTGGGAGTCTCGATAGATCTCTGACATTCAAAACTCACTGCAAGAACACTAAAATTAAAATCTCCGCTCGAAACAACCTAATTCGCAAAGTAGCGGGGACACAGTGGGAATCATCCACAAACTATTCGCTGTTCTGCAATGGCACTGTGCTGTTCTACTGCTGAATATGCTTCTCCAGTCTGGTGCAGGTCATCTCATGCCAGACAAGTAGACATTGCTCTCAACGAAACCTGCAGGTTGATCACAGGTTGCTTAAGACCTACCTAAACTGATATGCTCTACTGCCTGGCTGGAATAGCGCCACCATGGGTACACAGAACAGTGGTTGCTAACAAGGAGAGACTGAAAGTGGAACAGGACAGTGCCCATCCACTGCACGGACATAATCCACCACAGCAACGGCTGAGATCGAGAAAGAGCTTCCAGAGGAAAGAGCTTCCAGAGAACATCCGAGAAGCTCACCATTTCACCAGAGAAGGCAAGGCTGGAGTTATAGAAGAAGTCGACGCCTCACCTGCAGACGCCAGAAGCTGAAGAACTACCACCTGGACGCAACAAGAGCTGGCTGGTATGGAAATCTTTAAACAGATTACAGACAGGAATCAGACGATCCAGAGACAACCTGAAGAGATGGGGCTTCATAACAGAAGATACGTCCTGTGATTGTGGACAAGAACAAACCACAAGCCACATGCTCCAGTGCCTTTTGTGCCCTACATCCTGTTCGAAGATTGATCTCCTGCAAGCCACTCCAAGCGCCTTGGAGGTTGCAAAGTACTGGGCACATGTAATATAAATACAATATTTACTGACGTGTGTGACTAGTGTAGGTGTTTGTTTGCAGCCAAGACAAGATTTTAGAAAAGTAAGCAACAGAATCAAAATTGAATGAAGAATGGACAGAGCGAGTTCTGTTATAATGTTGTTACGTAAATTCTTCAAAAGAAGGAACTTAATGATAAGTACTGACTTATCTAGGAGAAAGGTTCCAAGACAGGGTTTGACAGTATAAAAGTCTAGCGTACAATTTTTGCTATTGTACGTTCAGAGACAAGTATTTATGGGATACGCTGAAGCTTTTTCCTAGTAAAAAAACGTAATAAAATCAATATGGAAAAGGAAAGAAAAACTAAATAAGTATTCAACTTGCGCCATTTATACAGACACATTTCTGGTATAGGAAGTAACACTGCTATGCGGTAGTACAGAATCTACTGTATTTCTACAGTAGATCGGTTTTCCATTTCCATATTCTGTAGCTGTTAGTCAGCCTATGTAGTGGAATTAACATGCAGGCAGTTTTCACAAAACGTAGATCTCACATCCTTAACCATAAAGTTAGTAACAGTAAATTACTCAATTTTAAGGAAACATACCGGAAGATATTTGTTCAAAACAGCGAAACTGCGACATCAAGGAGTGTAAAGGGCAGATCAAGAATGTTGGTTGTTTCGTTGGTTGATTGGGGATGGGCTGGAGTGGCAGGAGGGGACCAAAAAGCAACGTCATCAGTCCTGAGATCTAAGGCGGCGGAAATAGGGAGAGACAACACAAAGGACAGTCAGTCAGTCAAGGGGAAGGTGAAATGGGCAAAGAAAGAGGTTAAAGGTATGAAAGGGCAGCAGGGAGAGGAAAGATCAGGATGGGGTGGGAGCAAACAGAGAGAGCAGGACCGTCACAGATACGCAATGCGCTTTGGGGCATCAGCTCCACCATTCATACCATATCATACACCACACCATACCATACAGAACACCGTAGCATGCGCAATACCATGATCGTGACAATGTGGGCAACACCACGAGAAGATCAAAAAAGGGGAATCAAAATGGCAGAGAAACCAGGCAAAATGCAGGGGAAAAAGGGGAGAAGAACCCGGCCACTGTGGAGACAAGGCCAACAGCTCCATAAGCAATGTGAACGCTAACTAATGGCCTCCAGTTCCAGACGAATATTCCATGATTTGAACAACGGAAGAGACCATTTTCGCGAAGAAAACCGAGGACAGATGTTACCATATGAGGATCATCTGCTAACACGCAGGACAAGGAAGGTTGGAGGGGATATGTAGTAAGAAGGGCCGAAACACAGGGGCAATCCAGCAAAATATGGATCACGGTGGTGGGGAGGCCCCGCAACTACAAGGTGAGGAGGATTGGGAGCTGGGCTCACTGCTGGGTAAGAAACTACGGGTCAACCTAGTATGGCCAATACGAAATGGCAGAGGGTGGAAGACGCCCAATGGGAGAGTTGAACGAGAGAATGCCATGTGGAGCTACCCCAGGGAAGGAAGGGGGAGAGGTATCGACGCCATAGGTACTAGGAGGGAGTTATTCCCCAAATGGTTTATCTCACGCTACAGAGAGAAAATTTATAAGTGGAGGTCAAACTCCAAAGAGGGACCAGAAACACTAAACAAGGAAGGATCAAAAAGAAAAAGCAATGGCAACAAAACTGGAAGGAACACAGAAAACCAGATGGCTGGCCAGGTCAACATACTGTAGGTATGAAAACTAAGGGGCGGTCAGAGGGGCCAGAGGGGCCAGAGTGGGAGGAGTTACGACAGGGAGGAAAGGAGGATAAATGCAGAGCGGTAAGGAAGAAAGGGCTGGTATAACTATGGGTCCTGTGTAAGCCATGCATGAACTTATGGTAGAACCCCAAGCCTCAGGGAGGGGGGAGGGGAGACCAAATATGGAAAACGTGTTTAATGAACAAGAACTAAGTACACACATCAAAATAGATTTGCACCACCTTGGTTCCTAGAGTTCCGGAACATGTACAAAAAATTGGAAGAGAGATCAACATAAACATCATTCCCCCCATTTTATTGCTCATGAAAACTACACATTGCATGTTGTACCACCATACAGCGAGACCTTCAGAGGTGGTAGTTCAGATTGCTGTGCACACTGGTACCTCTAATACCTAATAGCACGTCCTCTTGCACTGATTCATGCCTGCCTTCGTCGTGTCATACTATCCACAACTTCATCACAGCACTGTTGGTCCAGATTGTCCCATTCCTCAATGGCGATTTGGCGTAGATCCCTCAGAGTGGTTGGTGGGTCACGTCGTCCATAAACAGCCCTTTTGAATCTATCCCAGCCATGTTAGATAGGGTTCATTTCTGGAAAATATGCTGCCACTCTAGTCGAGCGATGTCGTTATCCTGAAGGAAGTCATTCACAAGACGTGCACGATGGGGGCGCGCATTGTCGTCCATGAAGACGACCGCCTTGGCAATATGCTGCAGATATGGTTGCACTGTCGGTCGGAGGATGGCATTCACGTATTGTACAGTAATTACAGTGCCTTCCATGACCACCAGCGGCGTACGTTGGCCCCACATAACGCCACCCCAAAACAGCAGGGAGCCGCCACCTTGCTGCACTGCCTTGTCAGTGAGTCTAAGGCGTTCAGCCTGACCGGGTTGCCTACAAACAGGTCTCCAACGATTGTCTCTAAGGCATACGGGACACTTATGAGTGAAGAGAACGTGATGCCAATCCTGAGCAGTCCATTCTGCATGTTGTTGGGCCCATCTGTACCGCACTGCATGGTGTCGTGGTTGCATAGATGGACCTAGCCATGGACTTTGGGAGTGAAGTTGCGCATTATGCAGCCTACTGGACACAGTTTGAGTCTTAACACGATGTCCTGTGGCTGCACAAAAAGCATTACTGAACATGGCGTTGCTCTCAGGGTTCCTCCGAGCCATAATCCGTAGGTAGCGGTCATCCTCTGCCCTTGGGCGGCCTGATCGAGGCATGTCATCGACAGTTCTTGTCTCTCTCTCTCTCTCTCTCTCTCTCTCTCTCTCTCTCCATCTCGTCCATGCCCAAACAACATTGCTTTGGTTCATTCTGAGACGCCTGGACACTTCCCTTGTTGAGAGCCCTTCCTGGCACAAAGTAACAATGTGGAAGCGAGCAAAGCGCAGTATTGACTGTCTGGACATGGCTAACCTACACACAACATGTACCTCCTTCCTGGTGGAATGACTAGAATTGATCGGTTGTCGGGCCCCCTCTGTGTAACAGGTGTTGCTCATGCATGGTTCTTTACATCTTTGGGTGGGTTTAGTGATATCCCTGAACAGTCAGACTGTCTGTAATACAACATCCACAGTCAACGTCTAATTCCAGGAGTTCTGGGAACTGCGGTGATGCAGAACTTTTTTATGTGTGTACATCGACAATAAGATAAAATATTAGCAACCTATAAATACTGTCAAGTATTTTTGCTTTTATAAGTATTGTAGATAACAGACCATACATAAAAGACACCGAAAATACCTTTAACATCTGTGTGTCCTACCACTATGTTTTTCATTTTTCAACGTAACTCATTGACAAAGAAGGTCAAGTGAAAAAATGTGAGACAACTTACACTTTTGAGCAATATGATACGATTTCCTAGCAATTATGAAGAAAATACAAAAGTACATTTTCCAAGAAATTAACCATGTAAAAGAAATACAATCACTAAAAACTTAAATACAAAGTAATGATGTTCCACAAATGCGAGAGAAGATGCCATGCACTATTTTGAAGATTGTGATATACAGATTCATTTTCCAAAATCTTTGGAAATTCTACACAATGAGGTAAATGTAACCAATCATCAATGTAAAATTACATTTTCAGTTAGTTTCATTGAGCAATATCAATTCTGCATATTTTAGTTGTTAAATATCCCCCCGCCCCCCCCCCCCCCCCGAAAGTGACTGAATAATCTACAAAAACACTTACCTCCTCTGCTAACGCCAAGGGCAACATCGTTTGTCTTCTCGACCTTTTATGTGTATGGAACTGTAAGAAATGAATGAGCACACATTGTACAACGTAATAATGTAATTTACTAGTAATGTCACAAACATAATTAACCACAACACTAAGAATATCCCTGGTGCTAATAAAACAGGATTTCGTTTCTAAAATGTCTGAAATTTTTTCATATTAAGGCATATATAACAAATTCTAATTCTAAGTCTGTTTGTTTGCAGGATTTCACAGGCAAAGCGCCCTCTTACAAAGTCAAGAAACTGAAATATCACAGGATCCGTCGCTTGAACTAAGCCCTAGCTGCTCAGTCCTCAAAATGTTAATATGCATTTCCTTTTATTGCTCATCTTAATACCGGAGGAAAACTCATTTCAAAACGAAAACCACCATAAAATATAACTTCAGTGGCAAAATGAGGTGGAACTTTTGTTACAATTAATGAACTATTTACTGACATGTAAAAATTATGCTACAGTACACAGGAATCTGGTTCCTTGAGTCATCATTTAATTACAAAAATGTTATGCACTTATGATACTGAAAATTCTATCCCCAAAAAGTGTCACATGTGAGTGAAATAAGCTTTGTCTGGGGACAGGATAGCAGCGTATGTTCCAAATTTAAAGGGACAGGCATCTACAGAGAACAGGATCTAAGGGGACGCGATTTAAAGGGCAACAGTATAGCAATGCATGTTTCAGGGAAGATAATCTTACCACTTATTGAACATCCAGCGTCAGATTACCCACTTCGCCAATTTATATTCAAGATAACTCCCCTTCTAACAGGAAACCACTGGGATTTTATCAAGGTCATCCACGGGAACTAACCGCATTCCTTAGGCAATTGTACGAGTTATATTCAAGATCATGACGTAACTCGATGAAGGTTATTTGATATATTCTTAAAACTCGCATGTAACCACTCCACGTCTCTCAGCCAATTGGAGCACAATAAAATAGTAGGAAACCAAGGTGGACTAATATGATCCG
Organism: Schistocerca serialis cubense; assembly: GCF_023864345.2. Lineage (NCBI taxonomy): Eukaryota > Metazoa > Arthropoda > Insecta > Orthoptera > Acrididae > Schistocerca > Schistocerca serialis. The sequence goes on along the minus strand of NC_064642.1, from coordinate 814,030,574 downwards.
AGCTCACCTTCGTCCCCCCCACCCTCCCCCTCATTATAACCCTTAATAACTAAGTCGACTGTGTAGGCTTTTCCATTCGAAGTCTGAGCATTACTGGGAAGAAACTCATGTTTGCTGCAACTAATAATTATCTAGCGGCAGGGTTTGAATGTAACTATTATAGTCCCTACAATAAACTAACCAACAGATTATAAACAATTTTGTTTTTGTAATACATTTTTACTGTCTTTTGCTTATTAATATTTTTCATTTTTATTTACAATGGTATGTATTTGATGTACACACAATGCGTCTATTTACTACACTATGTGATCAAAAGCATCCGGCCAACCCCAGAAACGTATTTTTCATATTAGGTGCGTTGTGCTGCAACCTACTGCCAGGTACGCCATATCACCTATCTCAGTAGCCATTAGACATAGTGAGAGAGCAGAATGGGGCGCTCCACGGAACTCACGGACTTCGAACATGGTCAGGCGATTGGGTGCCACGTGTGTACACGAGATTTCCAGACTCAAACATCCCTAGGTCAACTTTTTACGATGTAACAGTAAAGTAGAAATGGGAAGGGACACGTACAGCACAAAAGCGCACAGGCCGACCTCGCCTGACTGACAGACACCACCAACAATTGAAGTGGGTCGTAATGTGTAACAGGCAGACATCTATCCAGACCATCACACCAGAATTCCAAAATGCATCAGGATCCAATGCAAGTACTATGACAGTTAGACAGGATTTGAGAAAACTTGGATTTCATGGTTGAGCAGCTGCTCATAAGCCACACATCACGCTGGTAAATGCCAAACGACACCTCACTTGGTTTAAAGGGAGTAAAAATTGGACGATTGAACAGTGGGAAAACGATGTGATGAGTGATGAGTCACGGTACACAATGTGGCGATCCGATGGCAGGGTGCGGGTATGGCGAATGCCCAGTGAACGTCATCTTCCAGCGTGTTTAATGCCAACTGTAAAATTCGGAGGCTGTGTTGTTATGGTGTGGTCGTGTATTTCATGGAGAGAGCGTGCACGCCTTGTTTCGCGTACCACTATCACTGGACAGGCCTACATTGATGTTTCAAGCACCTTGTTGCTTCCCACTGTTGAAGAGCAGTTTGGGGATGGTGAGTGCGTATTTCAACTTGATCTAGCACTTGTTCCTAAGCCACGGCCTGTGGCACAGTGGTTACACGACAACAACGTCCCTGTAATGGACTGTTCTGCACAGAGTCCTGACCTGAATCCTATAGAAACCTTTGGGATATTTTGGAACGCCGACTTCGTGCCAGGCCTCACCGATCGACATCGATGCCTCTCCTCAGTGCAGCACTCCATGAATAACGGGCTCCCATTTCCCAAGAAACCTTCCAGCGCCTGAATGGAGAAGCTCTCATCAAGGCTAAGGGTGGGCCAACACCATATTAAATTCCAGCATTGCCAATCGAGGGCGCCAAGAACTTTCACGTGACTTTCAGCCATATGTCTGGATACTTTTGATCACATAGTGTCATTTGTTAATCTGCACAGATGAACCGTATGTTATGATGCAGCAGCCCTCATGAAATCTCTATATACTGACCGTTTATGGAGCCGCACCAATGCCATAAAGCAGGCACACTAATTCTCTATCGAGATAACATTTGAGACCACACTATGCACACCATTAGCCCGCCACTGGGCGGCATCTGCATCTACACAGTACTCGCATATGTTTGATATGAGTGCCAACAAACTCCACATTCTGTGATCCATTCACTTCATCATTGATTACGCCAATAACCTACTTGTTTTCTGGTATTATTTCAAAAGGATTATTAGCTGTGTGTCCAGAAGTTCTCAGTTCTTCAGGAGTATCTAATTGTTTCACATGGATCCCTGTCTTTAACCCAGTAGATTAAACTGACTACATCCATACAATTTAACTTGGGATTGACGAAGTTTGGCTTCGCAAACTCATACTGAAAGCGGTACATGTGGAGTTTGGAGAGGTCCACAACACACATACCAATCTAGACAGCCTTCATGGACTGCATTGGAATCTAGGACATCTCTACAGTCTTTCATTAACATGGAAATCCATGACAACATTGCTCGGAGTAGTTTTTGCGCGTGATTCAAACATTCCATACCAAATCTGTGGCATTACTTAATGTTTCTACAGGGCAGAATACGAGGTGCATTCAAGTTCTAAGGCCTCTGATTTTTTTTTCTCTGGACTGGAAAGAGATAGAAACATGCGCATTGTTTTAAAATGAGGCAGCGTTCATTGTCAATACGTCCCAGAGATGGCAGCACCGTAAGGCAGATACAATTTTATCCCCAGCGGCGAGAATGATAACTGTTTTAAATACTTAAAATGGTGACTTTTCCTTACTTTAACAGCGTGCAATCATTCGTTTTCAGAATTTGGTGGTGTGAAACGAACTGAAATTCATCGACAGTTGAAGGAGACATGTGGTGATGGAGTTATGGACGTGTCGAAAGTGCGTTCATGGGTGCGACAGTTTAATGAAGGCAGAACATCATGTGACAACAAATCGAAACAACCTCGGGCTCCCACAAGCCGGTCTGACGACATGATCAAGAAAGTGGAGAGAATTGTTTTGGGGGATCGCCGAATGACTGTTGAACAGATCACCTCCAGAGTTGGCATTTCTGTGGGTTCTGTGCACACAATCCTGCATGATGACCTGAAAATGCGAAAAGTGTCATCCAGGTGGGTGCCACGAATGCTGATGTATGACCACATGGCTGCCCATGTGGCATGTTGCCAAGCAATGTTGACGCGCAACGACAGCATGAATGGGACTTTCTTTTCGTCGGTTGTGACAATGGATGAGACGTGGATGGCATTTTTCAATCCAGAAACAAAGCGCCAGTCAGCTCAATGGAAGCACACAGATTCACTGCCACCAAAAAAATTTCGGGTAACCGTCAGTGCTGAAAAAATGATGGTGTCCATGTTCTGGGAAAGCGAGGGCGTAATCCTCACCCATTGCGTTCCAAAGGGCACTACGGTAACAGGTGCATCCTACGAAAATGTTTTGAAGAAGAAATTCCTTCATGCACTGCAACAAAAACGTCCGGGAAGGGCTGCACGTGTGCTGTTTCACCAATACAACGCACCCGCACATCGAGCTAACGTTACGCAACAGTTTCTTCGTGATAACAACTTTGAAGTGATTCCTCATGCTCCCTACTCACCTGACCTGGCTCCTAGTGACTTTTGGCTTTTTCCAACAATGAAAGACACTCTCCATGGCCGCACATTCACCAGCCGTGTTGCTATTGCCTCAGCGATTTTCCAGTGGTCAAAACAGACTCCTAAAGAAGCCTTCGCCGATGCCATGGAATCATGGCGTCAGCATTGTGAAAAATGTGTACGTCTGCAGGGCGATTACGTCGAGAAGTAACGCCAGTTTCATCGGAAAAAAAATCGGAGGTCTTAGAACTTGAATGCACCTCGTATAATGCTCTTTGTTCCCCAGCCGTGTCCAGAGAGCCCACTCCCACAAAAGGGCTCCATCCCAAAGTTAATATATTGGCACCTGACTTCATCATGCAAATGGGCGAGATACGCCAGTTCTAAGGCCAAGATCTTTCTTTCACCAGCATCCCCACCTGGTTCACGGATATTATCCTTTAGTCTGGCAGTTTCTCCTTCACACATTCATTGGGGCCCTGGAAATGGCTGGCTCTGCTGTGCGGCGAACCAACAGAGGTGGTTTACATCTAGGTAAATGATTTTAGATAAATCATTATATCGCCTGTACTACTCGTCACTCATCCATGAGTTACTCATCTTTGCGTACTGTGCAGTCACTACGAAAGTTTCCCATGAATTCTGCGTTCATAGAAGAGCAAGATGTCAACACCAGTCAACTGTTCAATGCTGACATATTCCGTTCAATGCTGACATATTGCGTGTACTGAATCCCACGAAAGACCTGGCATGAAGAAACAGAAAGCAGAACTACTCTAAAATGTACGTGAGGAAGCGTACAATGCTATTAGTCTATAATCTAGCATATTCTCCTAAACAATGGACGCTAAACTCCAGACGAAGATTCCCATCTTGCTCATCCTCCACTTCCATTATTGCAGTGCCCATTAGCATACCGGACAGTGTGGTTATGTCAGGCAATGCCGTTTCATAGAGTGTCTCCAACAAATCCAGGACCTTCTTTATCACAAACTGAAACCTTGCATCATTGCAATATGTAGTCTGGTGATATGCATGACTTCCTGAGGCGAAGACTCTGAAGAGAGACGTTCACGAGGCAAAGTGGTTCCACGAATTAAAGCAATATATTTGATGTGGTTCTCTTGGAAGATGAAATATTCTTTCCATTGGTAGCAGGAATGAGTAACCCTATCACCTTTCAACCCAGAATCAACCAAGTGTTGAACGAGTAAGTGGGCATCACGCCTACTCAAATTGTGAAAGAGGATGGAGACGAGCTTTTTTTTTGTGGGGTTTAAGGGCGTTCAACTGCTGAGGTCATTAGCGCCCAGTCACTGTTGTTAGAGCACATGGAATCTAGTAAAACTCAAGGGGAAGGGGGGGACACCAGAAGGACCTGACAAGGATGCAGATAAAATAAGTAAAAAGGTTAAATGTCTTTGGATAAGCCAGTTAAAGTTATAAGACGCAGAACACGAGCAGCTGCTCGAGCGTAATCAGCTAAAACATCTGGTAAAGTAGATGGCAGGGACAGGACAACACGAAATTGAATAAAACAGGGACACGACAATAAAACATGGCACACTGTTAATGCCTGGCCACAAGGGCACTGCGGGGCTCGGTCACCGGAGAGCAGGTAGCGGTGGCTAAACCGGCAATGCCCAATCCGCAACCTGGTCAGAAGGACTTCCTCTCGCCGAGATGGTCGGGAGGAGGTTGTCCAAGCAGTTGGGAGTGGTTTGACTGCCCGGAGCTTGTTTTCTTGGAGGGATGACCAAGCATCCCACCACAACGACACAAGCCTCTTACATACATCCCCACGAACATCAGACGATGGGACACAATGGGAGGCTGGCCGAGGCAGGAGGACTGCAGCCTTGGCTGCAGCATCCGCAGCCTCATTCCCAGGCACTCTTACATGTCTGGGAACCCACAGAAAGCTGACAGGAGAACCATTAGCAGCGAAAGAATGGAGGGACTGCTGTATCCGTTGAATCAAGGGATGGACCGGATAGGGAGCTCCAAGGCTCTGAAGAGCACTGAGTGAGTCAGAGCAGAGTATGTACGATGAATGGCGGTGGCGGCGGGCATACTGAACGGCCTGATCGAGAGCAAAAAGCTCGGCCGTAAAGCTGGAACATTGGTCGAGGAGCCGGTATTTAAAGGTGGCGGCCCCGACGACAAAGGCACAGCCAACACCATCGTCAGTTTTGGAGCCATCGGTGTAAATAAAGGTGTGACCGGCAAGTCGAGCACGAAGTTCGACAAACCATGAGCAATACACTGCAGCCGGAGTACCCTCCTTCGGGAGTGAGCTGAGGTCGAGAGAAATATGAACCAGAGCCTGGAGCCAAGGTGGTGTCGGGCTCTCACCCTCTCTGAAGGTGGTAGGGAGGGCAAAATCCAATTGTCGAAGCAGGCGACGGAAGCGGACTCCGGGGGGCAGCAGGGCAGAGACATACAACCCGTACTGACGGTCGAGAGAATCAGCGAAGAAGGACTGGTAAGCGGGGTGGTCGGGCATAGACAACAGCCGGCAGGCATACCGACACAGCAGTACGTCGCGCCGGAAGGTCAATGGTAACTCGGCAGCTTCAGCATAAAGACTCTCGACAGGACTAGTGTAGAAGGCTCCAGTCGCAAGATGTATCCCCCGATGGTGGATGGAGTTGAGCCGGCGTAAGAGGGATGGCCGAGCGGACGAGTAGACGAAGCTCCCATAATCCAGCTTTGATCGGACTATGGACCGATACAAGTGAAGCAGGACAGTGTGATCCGCTCCCCAAGATGAACCGCTAAGCACTCTGAGGACATTAAGGGAATGTGTACAACGGGCCGCCAAATAAGAGACATGTGGAGACCAACACAGTTTCCTGTCCAACGTGAGCCCTAGAAACTTAGTTGTTTCCACGAATGGGAGAACAATGGGACCGAGATGTAAGGATGGCGGAAGGAACGCTTTATATCGCCAAAAGTTGATACAAACCGTCTTCTCTTCAGAGAACCGGAAGCCATTTGCCACGCTCCATGAGTAGAGGCTATCTAGACAACGCTGAAGGCAGCGCTCCAGGAGACATGTTCTCTGGGCACTGCAGTAGATCGCAAAGTCATCGACAAAGAGAGAGCCGGAGACATTAGGTGGAATGCAATCCATAATTGGATTGATCGCTATGGCAAAAAGGGCTACGCTCAAGACGGAGCCCTGAGGCACTCCGTTCTCCTGGAGGAAGACGTCGGACAATACGGAACCCACACGTACCCTAAACTTTCGATCCGTTAAAAAGGAATCAATAAAAAGGGGAAGGCGACCGTTTAGGCCCCACCTGTGGATAGTGCGGAGGTTACCTCCTCTCCAACAGGTATCATAAGCCTTCTCCAAGTCGAAGAACACGGCTACCGTTTGGCGCCTTCGCAAAAAGTTGTTCATGATGAATGTCGACAAGGTCACAAGGTGGTCAACAGCGGAGCGGCGGCGACGAAAGCCGCATTGGACGTTATTAAGTAGCCGTTGAGATTCAAGAATCCAGACTAACTGAGCATTATCCATGCGCTCCATCACCTTACAGACACAGCTTGTAAGAGAAATGGGGCGGTAACTAGAAGGAAGGTGTCTATCCTTCCCGGGTTTGGGTATAGGAACAACGACAAAATCACGCCAACACATGGGGACCTGACCTTCGGTCCAGATGCGACTGTAGGTACAAAGAAGGAAGCTTTTGCCTGCCGGAGAAAGGTGTGCCAGCATCTGAACGTGAATGGCATCTGGACCCGGAGCAGAGGACCGGGACAGTGCAAGCGCACGTTCGAGTTCCCGCATAGTAAAGGGGGCATTATAAGTTTCCAGATTCAGCGAGTGGAAGTAAGGTCGCCGAGCCTCTTCTGCCTCTTTCCTGGGAAGGAAGGCAGGGTGGTAATGGGCGGAGCCTGAAACCTCCGCGAAAAACCGGCCAAAGGCGTTGGAGACAGCCACAGGACCAACAAGGACCTCATTACCTGAGGTCAGGCCAGGTACCGAAGAGTGGGCCTTAATGCCCGACAGCCGGCGCAGGCCACCCCAAACGACAGAAGAGGGAGTAAAATTGTTAAAGGAGCTGGTGAAAGAGGCCCAACAAGCTTTTTTTGCTTTCTTTGATGACTCTATGGCATTGCGCTCGGAGTCTTTTGTATTCGATACAATTCGCCAACGTAGGACGGCGGCGAAAGGTGCGTAAAGCACGTCGTCTAGCACCGATAGCGTCCCTACAAGCCTCGTTCCACCAGGGGACGGAAACACGACGTGAAGAAGAGGTAGTACGAGGAATGGAACGTTTGGCAGCATTGATGGTAACAGCCGTGAGGAATTCGACCTGACTGTCACAACTGGGAAAATTGTGGTCCGGAAAGGTCGCCAGGGAGGAGTAAAGTCACCAGTCAGCTTTCGGTATGTTCCAGCTCAAAGGACGTGGGGATGGGGTGTGGTGCAGGAGACGAACGACACAGGGGAAGTGGTCGCTCGAATAGGTGTCAGAAAGGACATACCACTCGAACCGACGGGCAAGAGTGGTAGAACAGATCGAGAGGTCCAAGTGGGAGTAGGTATGAGTAGAGTCTGAGAGGAAAGTCGGGGCGCCAGTATTGAGGCAGACGAGATTGAGATGGTCGAAGACACCCGCCAAGAGGGAGCCTCTCTGACAGGATGCAGGAGAGCCCCAAAGGGGATGATGGGCATTGAAGTCGCCAAACAATAAAAACGGCAGGGGAGGCTGAACGATCAGGTGCATCATGTCAGCCCGACTAACAGACGACGGTGGAGTGTAGATGGTACAAACTGAAAAAGTAAAAGCAGAAAGAGTAATGCGGACAGCTATTGCTTGGAGTGGGGTGGTCAATGGGATGGGATGCTAATAGACATCGTCCCGAACGAGCAACATGACCCCACCATGAGCTGGGATACCGTCCACAGGGGTGAGGTCATACCGCTCCGAGGTATAGTGGGTAAAGGCAATACGGTCAGTCGGGCGCAACTTGGTTTCCTGGAGACCAAGGATGAGCGGACAGTGCAGGTGGAGGAGTAGTTGTAATTCCTCCCGATTAGACCGAATACCTCTTATGTTCCAATGAAACAACGCCATCGCTAGTCAAAACGTTGGGGGAACGAGACGAGGGAAGAGCTGGTCACCTCGACGGCCGCGGAGGGGGAGGTTGCGAGGGAACAATGCTACAACCGACATGAGGCGGATTCGGTTCCATCGACTCGTCGCCAGCTGCGTCCGCTGTCCCTGGGTGTGTAGGAGGGGCAGCATCATTTGCCGACGAGAGGCCAGCTGAGTGCCTGGCAGCAGAGCGTCAGACGAAACGCGCCGGGGTGGAGAGGGGGATAGAGACTTCTTCATTGAGGCCTTCTTGGAAGGCCAAGGAGGCACAGGGGTGGTGGGCTGGACTCTAAGAAAGTCCTCACTTGCGGGGTTCGTTTTGGAACGCCGGACCTCGGAAGCTGGGGTCCGGAACGTTTCCCCGATGGATGCCTGAGAAGAGGATCGCTTCTCAGGTGGCGGGGGGAGAGGAGGAAGAAGGGTGGCCCCTGGGGCAGAGGGGGCGGGAGCCACGGGGGAGGAGGATTTGGAAGGGAGGGATTTGGGATGCGGAGGCAGAGCCCCCTGGTGGCAGAGGAGGCGGAGGGGGGACTGGATAGGGGTGAGGATACCGCGGAAGGAGTGGACACAACTGAGGCAAACGAAGTGGTCAACAGCACGAGATGGAGGCGGTCATACTTCTTCCTGGCCTCAGAATAAGAGAGCCGATCCAAAGTTTTGAGTTCCTGTATCTTCTTCTCCTTCTGATATGCGGGGCAGTCTGAGGATCTAGGCGAGTGGAGGCCAGGGCAATTAATGCACCGAGGTGGTGGGGTGCATGTATGTTCCTCACGAAGAGGACGTCCACAACCGCCACAAAGGGGCTCAGCCTCACACTGTGACGACATGTGCCCAAAGCGCAAACACCGAAAACAGCGCATAATAGGCGGCGTAAGGTCGCACGTCGCACCAGTAGCACATCACCTTTACCTTCTCTGGGAGAACGTCCACCTCGAAGGCGAGGATAAAAGCCCCAGTGTCGATGCGATGGTCTTTGGGGCCACGTTGGACTTGCTGGACGAAATGCACGCCTCGGCGCTCCAGGTTGGCCCTGAGCTCCTCATCAGATTGTAGCAGGAGGTCACGATGAAAATAACCCCCTGCGTCCGATTTAGTGCCAGATGCAGGACAATGGACACGGTCACACGCCTGGAGCGCTGCCGACTGTGTGGCGGAGGTGGTCTTGATAAGAACGGACCCCGAACGCATCTTGCTGAGAGCCTCAATTTCCCCGAAGATGTTCTCAATGTGCTGAACAAAGAACATGGGCTTGGAGGTGGCGAACGTCCCTCCATCGGTTCGAGAACAGACCAAATAGCGGGGGAAGTACTTCGCCTCAAGCCGGCGGGCCTGTCCCTCCTCCCAGGGAGTGGCCAAGGGGGAAAGGGCAGGAGAACCAGAACTAGAAACGGTACCTCTTCTTTTGAAAGACTCGGCCGCAGAGCGACCTGATACGTGTTGACGTTTCATCTGCGAAACGTCCGCCCCGATACCACCCACTCTGACCAGGGGCTCTCCCCACGAGCGCCACCCAGCCTCAGCAAGGGCCACCTGGCAGGATGACCGTTGCCGGGAGTCCTGATGCCCCAAGGAGACGGGCATCTACCCCTTGGCCGACGTGGGGAGGGTGCAGCTCAGGTATCGGCAGTACGATCCCTGTGTTGTCAGGGGGCTACAACCTAGAGGGTACATGACGACCCCACCACAACAGGCTGGCTACCGTGCTGGATTTCTGGTGCCATGGAAAGTCCATCATGATCGCTGGGGCAGATGGAGATGCACTATGGGCGTAACTTGTACAGCCTATCAGGCGTTTAGGCCCAATCTGAGGAATAGTGGGTATGGTTACAACGCCGGTGCAATGCTGAGTGCACTTAGGACCAGTGGTACACCACGTAAGGTGTCCTTCCCCAAAAGGCTCGTACTTATGGAGGTCAAACCCCAAGGGGGACCATCACATGGAAGGCTGAAACGGTTGAAACTCCTTTTAGTCGCCTCTTACGACAGCCAGGAATACCTCGGGCCTATTCTTACCCCGGACCCGCAGGGGGTGAGACGAGCTTGATAGTTGGCTCTAAGTTGCATTAGTTGTGAGATGCACTGTGGAACCTCCCCCATATATCACTATGGTCTCTACAAGGACTTTCGTCTTCTCTATGCAATGGCAGCCCACCAACACGACGATCGGCTGCCTGCTCATACAGGGCATCATTGTTCTACGAGTCAGTCACGAAAATGTTGTTGCGATAAATCCCATCAACTTCCATACCAGGTTCTCGAGCTAAGCCAAAAATGTAAATGGTAAATGTTCTGTGACGACTGTATGGGTGGCAGTGGGGTCATAATCACAAACGTGTCACAGGAGCTAGGAGGCACTAAGTCTGTATACGCAATGAAGGAACATTGGATCTGGTAGTGGATGTTCTTGACCTTTAAGGACAGCAGGCAATTCCACACAAGGCTGTTCCTGGCTCGAGCAAACTATGAGGAGTCCTCCTAGGTAATATCTCTTTGTGAAAGATTTGACGCATCTGTGACAAATGTCTTGTACCAAAATGTTTTGATAAATCAGGAGCGACATTCTTTTGATTCACAAGCAGTGTTGCTTCCCAATATTTAATAGTTGCAAGAAATCTACATGTTTGGGGCGCCAAGGGAGGAAATTTTGAAAAGTAGAGTGGTCCAACTACTTTATGCTTTACTACCTTTTTTTGCAATGTGTATTCATGGTCATCTTCTGGCTTTCTATTAACTCCAAGTCCGTAAATATAAACCGAATGTTAAGTGTCACGAATTTTGAAATGTTGGGGTTGGTTTGTTTGGGGGAGGAGACTAGACAGCGAGGTCATCGGTTTCATCGGAGTAGGGAAGGTAGTCAGCCATGACCTTTCAGAGGAACCATCCCGGCATCGTCGTCGTAAATTCGAGTCCAGTGTGCATTTGAAATGTCCTGGAGTTTTATTAAGAACGAAATGGCTTAGAAATTATAATAGCCATGGCCATTAGACATATTTTAATTATTACAAAGGACTGCATTTGTTGGGTAATTTCTATTGCCAGCCAAAAGTGACCTTGGAAAGTAATATTCATCCCTCTCATCTTGAGTCTGGGCATTAATGTGTCCGTTTTCTTTTACTGGCAATATCTTTCAGAAGGAGGATGAAACTGGACCTCACCTCCATGAAGTAGATCAGAGATATATAAGCATGTACCGAGTTGTACATGGCTGAATGCATTACCTAACCCCCCTTCCTGAACGCTGAAAACAGTGATTGAGTATGACTCTTGATACACTTCCAAACTCGCCTGCTATTTGGCAGCCATTTCTCACCCAAATTTGGTTGATGGTCTTCTCTTCAGCATCACTACTGTCCTCTGTAGGGTGCTCGAGCAGAGTTCAGAACTGTGTTACACTTCATGGAAGTATACCACATGTAGTTACCATTTAAGAGAGCATCCTTTCCACAATGGCTTCACAAGCATTGTGGGAAGTTGCAGGGTATTAGCAGTCCACATTCGAGTTATCAATGAACCTTTGTGAAATTCTGTCCCAGAAGTGATAGCAACCATAATATTTAAATACAGTTGCAGGGCGTATTTGGTAATTGTTACAGGGTGGGCAGGGGTATAACTGTTGCTACATACAGAATAATGTCGAAGCCAGGTCCAATGCAGTGTAGGTCAATGATAGGGAATGCGACAGTCCAGGGTACAGCTGCATTGTCGAACGAGTTGGTATCACCAGTTAGTACCACGATGATGATGGACCTGGCGGTAGTGGTGTTTGTGGGCACAGTTTCCGTTTGTTTTGTTTTAGGGAAGAAAAACACCTAGGATTATATGCGCCCATGTCAGAACTGTAAAACACGAAGACGAAAAAGGAGTTAAAAACGACTAAACGTTAAGCCCAATCAACGGAAGGAAAGACAGCTAAAAACATGGACTTCGAGGAAGGTCCACAAAATACGCCCTAGAGACAAAGGAGGTCCTGAACTAAATTTCTGAACTGAAGATTAAATTTTCTTCTCCATATATCTACGACAGAAAAACAAAACGCGGTTGCCAACCCGTAAGTCGTTCGCTAAAACGGCCGATAGCTCAGACGGCAAATATAAATGAGAATGCTGGCAGTTTAAAAAAAAAAAAAGGGCATGCTATCAGGAAATGTTGAACCGTCAAAGGTTTAGGGCAATCAGCACAGTAGTGGGATCCCCACTTAATTTGCGATGGCTAAAAATATAGTGCCCAATACGCAACTTACAGAAGATGATCTCTTTCTGGCGAGAAATCCGAGAGGAAGTCCAAGCTGCTGGGGCATGTTTAATTCCCCATGACCAGTGGAGATGCTAAAGTGACACCAACTGCAGACAGACAGCAACGCCAGAGGACGGTAAGAATTTGCACAACGACCTGCAAAGAACTGATGATTGGTGCAGGCTCTGGCAGTTGAACATAAATGAATGTAACATGTTGCGCATACATAGGAAAAAAATCCACTGCTGTACAACTACACTATTGATGACAAACAGCACGAGACAGCATCTGCCGTAAAATAACTAGTCGTAACTATCCAGAGGGACGTTAAGTGGAATGACCATATAAAAAAAGACATGGGGAAAAAAAGCAGACACCAGACTCCGTTTCACCCGAAGAATCTTAATGAAATATAACGGATCCCCGAAAGAGGTGACTTATAAGCCGCTTCTTCTCCCGATTCCTGAGTATTGTTCATCTATCTGGGATCCCTATCAGGTAGGAATGATAGAGGAGATAGCGAAGATCCAACGAAGAGCGGCACGTTTCGTCACCTGATCGTTTAAATAGCGAGGGTGCATTGCAGAGGTGCTAAACAAACTCCACCGGCAGATGTTAGAAGAGAGGCGTTGTGAATCACGGATAGAGTTACTATTTAAATTTCGGGACAGCACTTTTCAGGACAAGTCAGACAACATTTCACTGCCCCCACATCCATGTCTCGTATGGATTATGAGGAGAAAATTCGAGAAATTACAACCATACACTATTCGCGAGTGGAACAGGGCTGTATGGATCAGATAGTGGTACAGAAAGTACCCTCCACCGCACACCATTACATGGCTTATGGAGTATGATATAGATAAAAGATCATATGAGGAACTGGAAGAACTAGCAGGCCAAGGAATGAGGACTGAAGCTGTGGCACAACAGCGTCGGCACCTCGTTTCCCATCAGACCGATGTACCCAGGGACCCACATAAACATCATAGTGGCTCCATCAAGTGAAACCATTCCTGGACTCATTGCACTAAGGGATGGATGGTGTACAGCACATAGAGGCTCTGTAGGGCACAGAGGATAGGAGCACATGACGTTATTCAAAAGCCTACATCGCTGCATGTACTGATACTGACTGAAGAGCTCTACTGTAAATACTGCGCAGTGTTCCAGAAGCCGATACTGAAAAACGTCAGCGCCAGTGACGACGGCACACTCGACACAAAGGTCAGTCTGAGAACCATCAGTATACTTAAAGGTACCAAGGCGAAGTTCTGAGACGAGAAACTTTTGAGAATATAGAGGGTCTGGAGTAGTGTCCTAATTTTGAGAGTAGAGGGAGTCTGGAGTAGTGTCCTTTGAAAGAGAATGAACTACGAGTTGAACACGGGCAACTGCACAAAGCCAAGGCGATGAATACTTAACACCCACTGGGAAAGTAGCAAGTGGCATGAAGTTATGTTGACGGAGCAATAGCCAAAACAGACTCAAGGAGCCAACAGAAGAGAGATGTGTCCCTTACTGGCGACCAAAGGAGTCACCGAAGAAGGTGGCATACGATGGATGGCCGCGCAATGGCAGACAAACGGCAGGCGTATTTTCCGGGGAGAAAGTCACGGCGGTATGACACAGGTAGTTCAGTTGCTTCGGCAAACCATCTCAGTCTGGCTAGTGGAAAAAGTGCCACTGGCGAAGCGGGTGCCACGGTGGTGGATAGTACTGAGACAGTGTAAGAGAGACGGACATGGAGATTCATGAACGAAACACCTGTAGTCTAGTTCCAAACGTACAAAGAACCCCTACAAACAGGGGGGTGATCCGTTCCGCTAAGAAACTACCACTGCAGATGAGACTTTCAGCGGCAAAACTATTTTGTACAGATCGCCATATTGCACTGACCGTTCAACCACGCAAAAGTGGTCTACAGATCGTCAAATACATCCCACATACTCACTGCGCCACAGTGCAGCACCAGCGGAGGAAGCTGCCGCTGTAAACGCGGCCCATGACTGCAGCCGCGGAAGGGCTAGTCAGCCAGAGAGAGGCCAGCCGGCCGTGGACGAGGACCGCAGTGGTAGCAGTCCGAATGCTATCAACATCCCCAGCACAAACACTCGTTATGTTGAATCTTTTCAAATTCCTGCAGAGTGTACATGCGACACACACACACACACACACACACACACACACACACACACACACACACACACACACACACACACACACTCCTGAAGGCGACTCAACGCAAACTGGGTTTTAGTCCACTATTCACCCAACCAGGTGGAGCCGCAAGCCAAATCGTCGATCGTCGTAATCCGGAAGCTCTCTCGGACTCTGAACTGGTGTACAAAGGCTGGGTCGGTTCCCCTCAGCACAAAGGCGTTACTGTTTCTGGCCCCTACCTGCTTGCCTGCTATACCCATCTCCAGACTCTGGGATTACAGGACCATAGTTTTCCAGAATATCATACCATTTTCACGATAATTCTCCACATCAAGCACAGCAGTATTCTACCGATCGCTTGCACGCAACAATTCCGAAGATATGGACTGGAAATTCTCTCTCTAGAAACCTGAAACTTTAGCAAGGTGGAGCATACTGTAAGCAACTGAGTAACTTTAAACATATCCCGTCTGCAAATACCGTTACATGAGAGCTCAAAAAAATAGAGGAAACTGATGTTTCCACTCCCGAATACCGATGTTGCTGAGCTAACAGATTCCAAATCATCCTTATAATTTACAAAGTCAACTAAGATGTTCCTCACATCTAAAGAAGCAGCAAACGGGTCTTCCACCCGTCTTTCACCTGCTAGATGCACACAACACAATCGATGTTTTCTCAACAAAATAAAGATAGGTAATATGCAGAAGCAGTTACCGGACAATTACATGGGAGTGAATAATGGTCCGGCGCAAATACATGTCCATATAAAATAATCCAATTTCCACGAAGAAACATGTGATCACGAAGGCTGCCCAACATGTACAGGGTATTAGTTCGCTATTTAGCCGTCTAGAGGGCGACACGGACAGGTCAACTACATTCCTGTACCCCAACCGGTCTCTCACTCTGGACGGCTCCTGCTGTCTGCTGGACATGTGAGTAATTCCCGCCACAGGCCACGCACCCCCGCACAGAATCATCCCAGGAGCCGACCACACACTCGTACGTATCTCATCACTATACTTAGAATTAAATATTACGATTATGGTCTCAATACGACAACATTCGACAATGAGCGAAGTATCAGAAATACCCCTTCTGACGGCTGTGGCTATGGAAATAGAAATATCTGTACCACTGATGACTTTACGTACTTCTCCAAGTAAAAAATAAATAAAATCTTCCATTCCCTTTGTGGCTTACAAATCCATTCCTTCCCTTACGACAGGTCATATTCATTTTCTTTGCGCGCGGGCACGCGCGCACTCTCTTTGTAAGCCTGATGCTCAAAGTTCACCTATCATGCATTCCCTGCTACTACGTGCAGGGCGTTTATAAGTAAATATTGGGGTTTTAACGCTTTAAAATATTTACTATATTTAACTTACGGTTATAAATGATATGTCAAATGAAAGAGCAACTCAAACAGTTGTGTTTGGCACCAGTGTGCATGCGCAGCGCGCAATGCTTCCGCTGCAATCCGCTAGACGAGCGCTGGATGTGTGCTGCATGACAAGTTCTTGGTATAACTGAGTTGCTCTTTCATTTGGCATATCATTTATAACTAAGTTTAATATAATAACTATTATAAAGCGTTAAAACCCCAATATTCATTGATAAATACCCTGTACAATACTCTGTCATTTAACTGATTGCTTCCGACACAAAATAATGCTGACCGAAAATCAGCGATGAGTGGACATGTATCATAAGTCGTTCTTGTGAGTGGTACCATTGTGTCTTAGAAGGAGAGATTTTCAAATGCTTCAAATGGCTCTGAGCACTATGGGACTTAACATCTGTGGTCATCAGTCCCCTAGAACTTAGAAGTACTTAAACCTAACTAACCTAAGTACATCACACACATCCATGCCCGAGGCAGGATTCGAACCTGCGACCGTAGCAGTCGCGCGGTTCCGGACTGAAAGGAGAGATGTAAGCCGCCAGATGTTAATAACACTTTCGCAACGACTATGTTACTGTCACAAGGGGTTCTACAGGTGCGCACAAGCATCGGTAATTATATCTGTGTTAAAAACTATACAAGCCTTATAAATCGAGGTATGGCATTACCTCCGAATAATGTGGTTTTTCCAGACAAACACCGCAACACTGAATATAGACGATGATTGCCAGAGTGTATATTATCAGACCAACAGTGTGGTTACACGTCGCCGATTGGTTTAAGCTCTTAATAAAAACGCCAATTTTTGAAAGCGATTCAGCTAAGGAACGACGTATGAACCCGATATTTGCTGATCGCCCATGCAGCCAGTATTTGTAACGCATTCTGTCTCATTGCCACGTCAGGGTTTCTGCGATATATACACTGGGTTATAGTGTTGGTTGACTGCGAAGGATCACAAACAGTAGATGGTGTGCTGATTGAGGTCGTAAGAAATGTACACTAGCTTTTCAGATCACTAGTGCTACGTTTTCCGGTAGAAATGCTGTCTACGAATTGGAGTCAAGTCATTCGATTCAATCACATTCCTACGTTGCATCCTATGGACGAGTCTTTTAATCATATTTCTGGCACTTTCATATCTCGAAACGAGTCACCTTTTCGAACCTGCTCCAGTAAAATTTTAGATTGTCCCTATGCATCCTGCAACTGCCCCATCAGACTCTGCACTGCGACCCTGCAGCTTTGTGCATGTGATCGTTCCAATTTAAGTCAGAACTGAGCAGAAGTTGGAGAGAGCTATATCTACAACATTCTGCAGCCCATGTACAAACAGGCTAAGCTGAGTTATTGCAACAGCATTGTGTTTTGACCTTTTGATGGGGATGGGAATATGTTGTATAAAAGATAGAATGGGAACTGGGAGAAGGACGAGGATTTTGCTACTGTATTGTGGTGCGTCTCCAAACTACATACAGGTGCTGCACTCTGAAGCAAATCCGTGTACCTCAGGGTCCTTTCACGCCTATCACCCCAGCATTTTATCATCGTTGTTCTGTACCACCCAACAGAGAAAAATTAGGAACTGTAAAACCTCTGCTAACTTCATCCGATTAAGAACTCGATAAGAGTTTTACCACATCTCTCTTCCCATATATCGGAAACAAATACCATCTGCGTGATGCCATCGAGTGCACGTGGTGATCCTATAAAAAAACGCAGGTATTGATCCACAGACCAGTGTGAAGTGTCAACGCCCGTACTATAGGAGGATAACCATATCCCACAGACTATACCGTCAGTTGCAAGAGAGGCTTCTTGTGTCGTCGTTTGAAACGTTCTTTTTCCACTGTAGCCGGCTTTGTACACTGCCATACATTCTGTTTTTACTGCCACAAGTTCGAGGTCAGTGTCAGTTTCTAAACTGACGTTAACATGTTCTGATTCGTTGTCTCTCACAGAAAACTAGACATCGCTTGGTGTAAGTCATGTTGTTACTACTGAAGACAGTCACAAAGTAAGAAAACTGGTAGAGTTTCACAGTGTTGTGGAGCCTTTCCAAACTGCTGTCACAAGGTGACTGACAACCTCTACATTTAAACTCATCTGTCACAGTGATGGGATAGCTGGTGATACTGTGTTCCGTTTCGATTGATTCCTCATGTTGCAGTTATGTATGTGATCACTGTTTCGGTGCTAGCTGCCGCCCCTCCACCAAGACTCTTGCTCCATCTCAAACAAGGGACATCAGTCAATCAATATATGGCAATCAACAGTTTACCGGTGGACGGGTGGGATGGAAAAGACACCGTCGATGCACTGGAATAATAGGCATCACAGATAGTGTGAACAATTTTACAGTCATCTAGACACCTACCAATTTTGGGACAGTATGCTTCGCAGTTTCAGTATCACTGCTAAACCGCCCCTTGTGTACTTTCCAGGTACCATTGCGAATGTAGATAGATGACTGCAGTACCTCATTCTTTTGTTAATTCTCGAACATATACATCATCTATGTATACCAGACAGCGATCTACATATTTTCTAGCACTTTGAGCATAGTTTCTAATTTACGATCTGTCTCTATGCGGATGGGTGTCACAGGGCATTCTCGCAATCTTAGAATAAAGTTTGAAAGATCCCTCGCACTATCTTCGACTAACCCATCCTGCAGCACCGTTACTGATTAAACCTGCAAATAACCAGGGGTAGAACAGTACATCCCGCATCTTGTGGATCAATGGAGCTTGCAAAGTCCGCACCCATCCAAGTGTTAAGATTTCTCTAGGTTCCCCCTATGTCGAGGTGGTTAGCACCCCTTATAGATATATAGTAGTAGATTTGAAAGTGTTGTGATGTAATAGACGGTTAAGAAGAACAAGAACCGGGCCGTTATTATGCATGGTCAAGCTGCAGACAGATGGAGTTTGAAGCATTTTACGTAAATCAACTTCGCTATCAATTCTGAAGTATTGTCCTAGTGTCTGTGGTCAGTACCAGGAGGTTAATCGTTTGAGAGAACGAACACATGCACTCCTATGGCTACACGGTTCTGCACTTTAAGTAGGTTATAATGTTAGATCGCTAGAGTTTCCGACCTATCAGTTGTGTGGAATGAAGCACTGTTAATATTCTAATGTAAGAAATATATTTCCTGCACATGGCACACCTGCAGGTTTCTCTACAATTAACTATGGTAACAAACTGTAAAATGGAAACACTACTTCCTTAAAACATCAGCTCTGTGTGATATACGCACAGTCTAGCTTTCCAGAGTCGTTTAGCGTCCTCTGTTCACATCCGATCATGGTTCCGAAATTATACTATGCTCGCATCAGTCCTGTGTAGAATGATCATTAATAATGGAGAATACCTCTTACAAGGAAACAGATAAACGCATAGCAACGGTGTCTGACATATGAAATTACACGTCATGCCGCCACTAACTTTGTAAACAGGACATTCGTGAAGCAGATGGTTAAAGGATTGCAGCGCCTTACGAACACTTGTTGCTAACTTGTAATCATTTTTGTCACGAAATTGAAGTCTCGATTTTTCACTCAAGATGCGACAAGGGAATGGAGTGTCATGTAAATCTTCGTATGTGTATAGGGAAGTGTCGAAACAGAGTGGTCACGTTTCATCATAGATGAGATGGAAGTCCTCTGGTGACAGACAGGTTTGCTGTTAAAGATCGCAAGTAGGCAGTGCTCTACGTCACACAACTGATGCATCCTGACAGAACAACGGAAAAAAATGATCAACCGACCTGCAGCAGCATCTCTACCCCCCCCCCCCCCCCCTCTAGAATGCATCATCAGTCAGCCATTGAATCATACCTCGTTACAGCTCCATCTCAATTAATCACCCATCCACTTTGTTATCCCTTAAAGCAGATGCATGTAAGTTTAGAGGCAGATGGTGTTTTCTTGGAAAGCGTCAAATACAGTGGTCAGCTCGGGTGTATCACTGTTACTTCAGTATACATACATTAGAAAGATGCCTCCACAGAAAAATAAGTGACTGTTCCCTAGTTCCTGGTGCTTCCATGTCAACGTATCTCCGATTCCTCTTGCTGTCACATACTCGTTCCTACATACAAGAATTGTTCTGCACCAGCCAAAAGACACGGAAGTACTTCGTCAATATCCCCACATTTCAGTGTATTTTTCCTCAATTTATATGTATTTTCCGTCATTTTCGTAATTCTATCGATTTTATGTCAATTCTACCCATGCGATCATGACATCACTTCTAAAATTGCTCGTAAATGTGAAACATCTGTCAACACCTAGCGCAAATGCACTGTTTTTTTCTGATCGGGTGGCGTAGTATATTACTGGAGTCGTTTGCATCCAATCGCATCTGGGAGTAGGCATTAGGAGTGATTTAAAATGGAATGACCATATAACATTAATCGTCGTAAAGCAGATGCCAGACAGATTCATTGGAAGAATCCTAAGGAAATGCAATCTGTAAACGAAGGAAGTAGGTTACAGTACACTTGTTCGCCCACTGCTCTAATATTGCTCACCAGTGTGGGCTCCGTTCAAGACAGGGTTGACAGGAGAGAGAAAAGAAGAAGAAGAAAAGAAGAAGAAGAAAAGAAGAAGAAAAGAAGAAGAAAAGAAGAAGAAGAAAAGAAGAAGAAAAGAAGAAGAAGAAAAGAAGAAGAAAAGAAGAAGAAAAGAAGAAGAAGAAGAAGAAAAGAAGAAGAAAAGAAGAAGAAGAAGAAGAAAAGAAGAAGAAGGAGGAGGAGGAGGAAAAGAAGAAGAAGAAGAAGGAGGAGGAGGAAAAGAAGAAGAAGAATAAGAAGGAGAGAAGAAGAAGAAGAAGGAAAAGAAGAAGAAGAAGAAGGAAAAGAAGAAGAAGAAGAAGAAGGAAAAGAAGAAGAAGAAGAAGGAAAAGAAGAAGAAGGAGGAGGAAAAGAAGAAGAAGAAGGAGGAAAAGAAGAAGAAGAAGGAGGAAAAGAAGAAGAAGAAGGAGGAAAAGAAGAAGAAGGAGGAGGAAAAGAAGAAGAAGAAGGAGGAAAAGAAGAAGAAGGAGGAGGAAAAGGAGGAAAAGAAGGAGGAAAAGAAGGAGGAAAAGAAGGAGGAAAAGAAGGAGGAAAAGAAGGAGGAAAAGAAGGAGGAAAAGAAGGAGGAAAAGAAGGAGGAAAAGAAGGAGGAAAAGAAGGAGGAAAAGAAGGAGGAAAAGAAGGAGGAAAAGAAGGAGGAAAAGAAAGAGAAAGAGAGGGAGGAAAAGGAGGAGGAAAAGAAGGAGGAAAAGAAAGAGAAAGAGGAAGAGAAAGAGGAAGAAGAGGAAGAGGAAGAGGAAGAGGAAGAGGAAGAGGAGATTCAACGGAGAGCAACGCGCTTCGTTACAGGATCATTTAGTAATCGCGAAAGCGTTACAGAGATGATAGATAAACTGCAGTGGAAGACGGGTTTTGTTGTAGTTTCGAGAACATACCTTCACCGAGGAGTCAAGCAGTATATTGCTCCATCCTACGTATATCTCGCGAAGAGACCACGAGGATAAAATAAGAGAGATTAGAGCCCACACAGAGGCATACCGACAATCTTTCTTTCCACGAACAATACGAGACTGGAATAGAAGGGACAACCGATAGAGGTACTCAGGGTACCCACCGCCAGACGCTGTCAGGTGGCTTGCGGAGCATGGATGTAGATGTAGATGCAACCAGGCTATATCACCACAAGCGACTGTACCACCACACCATACCGTTGTATTAAATCGTGTCCTGCGCCAGACACCATCATTTGAGCATCCTGCACAGAACTACCTACCACCAGACACACACGTACCGCGAAGACAGATCGGAAGAAAACCACAGGCACCGTATTTAGTAGTTTCAGCACGAGGTCGGTCGGTCGTCCACAGCGGAGCGGCCGGCCAATGAACACGAGTCAACCGCCCGCCCCCCTTCCGCGCGCGCACACACACACACACACACACACACACACACACACACTGGCCTGATGCCAGCATCTTCCACGGACAGCGGTCGCTCTCTGAACAGGTGTACATCGTGTACACAGGCAGGGCTGGTTTCCCTGGCACAAAGACGTCCGCTGACGGTACTGTTTCAGATCTGGCCGGCTTGCTGCTGTGGTTTCTAAACGAGTTGCGTGCGATCATCTCCGAACTCTCGGATTACAAGAACATTTAATTTCTGAACACTGTCGATGAGAAATGCTTCGTCAATCCCGAATTAATTCACCCATCTCGAAACCGGTATCAGCTGCAACATACGATTTTAGACAAAAAAGAAAAAACTACGTACTTGTGACACTTTTGTGCTGAAACCATCGAGAAGCATACGATAAATTTCCGGAATGTCATGTATTTTCACGAAGTTTGCAAGAGTATACCATTTATGCGACTGTTCTCGATACCGACCACATAGCACTTTGCTACAGATCGCTTGCACAGTGTAATACCGAAGATAGAGAGTGGAAATTATATTTGTAGAAACCGTAACATAACAAAGGTAGTTATGTGGGACGCGCTGCAAACCACTGAGTAACTAGAAACTTACCTCATCTGCGAAGATCTTTACATGTAAACTCTAAACTAGAGTAAACTGGTAGTTCCACTCTTATTTTTTAAGAAATACCTATGTCAGTGATTTAACAGATTCCAGATCATCTTTGAACTTTACGAAGTCAACTAAGGTTTTAACACTTGTGACTAGAGAACCAGCACATGTGTCTTCCACCAGTTTCTCACCATCTAGATGCACACAACAAACATAGCTATGTTGTCTCAACCAAATGGCATTACAAGCAGTCAGCCGGTCAGTTTACAAATGGTAGGCATAATTATCCGGCGCAAACACTCGCT
Source organism: Schistocerca serialis cubense (assembly GCF_023864345.2). Lineage (NCBI taxonomy): Eukaryota > Metazoa > Arthropoda > Insecta > Orthoptera > Acrididae > Schistocerca > Schistocerca serialis. The sequence goes on along the minus strand of NC_064642.1, from coordinate 814,007,602 downwards.
CATGTTGAATCTTGTCAAATTTACAGGGAGAACATTCGCAACACGTGCGATCACGAAGGCTGGCCAACACCAAGAGGCGATGCTGACAAGATTCACCGTGCGCAGGTCAGTATCGCGCACGGGGAATCTTGACTGCGCTCGCAGCCCACCACGTTGTGATAGGGAAGCAGACTGCCTCCCGCCGCCGCAGTGTCTCAAAATGCTGGTCGCACTGATCTGCCGCAGAAGACAGGAGCGAGGGCTGTGTGGGCGCCCGCTGCTGCTGCCCACTACTCGGGCGCTCGCGGGTGCTGAGGTCAAGGTGGTCAGACGACCACACGACTACCGGCAGTGCGCGCATCGCTGAAGGAGCTCCAGGTTCAGCATAGAATTTCTCGTTGTTTTAAGTGACCGAATGTTTGCTTACGATAATGTTGAACCAGTGATAACTTCGAAATTTTTCCGTAATTCGCTCCATCTATCTGGAGTAAAAAAGTCTCGCATTGGCAAGATTCTCTTAAAAAACTACCAAGGCGCTAATAAACTCATTGTACGTTATAATTCGAAAGTGAATGATTGTAGGTCTCTTCTATAATTTACTGAATTTCCAACGAATCGTGAACAAGGGAAGATCGACCTAACCAGAAGTAAGCATATCGCAGGTGCGGAACACCGTACGACGTGGGGTCAAAAAGTAACGGTAATTTTTGGTTCGCTTGAAAAAACTGTTGTTAATCAACACAACCTTGTGCCCTTCAGATTACTCCCCTTCATGCGCCAGCCCTTTTACCGATCTTGGAAGCACTTCTACAACCCGCTTTCCGTTATGCCGTTCAACTCCGACAACGATTTTGTTTCTACCTCATCAGTGGTGGCAAAACGTCGTTGAAGTCTCGGGGGGCAGGGGGGGGGGGGGGGGCATGCCCGGCGAAAACGTTGGTTGGGGCCACATAAATGATCTATTTTTTTGCCAAAAACATCACGTATTTCTTACTGACCGTACGACTCTTGATGCGCTATCTCATTGTAATCGAAGAACTCAGTGAGAAGAAACCTCACATCTGATAGCGATTGTCGAATTTTTTCTGTGTTTGTTCTTCAGGCAGTTTCCACTGATTTCTTCGATTACAATGGGGTAGTGCATCGTGAGTCGTACGGTCAGTAAGGAATACGTGATGTTTTTGGCAAAAAACAGGACAGTTTAGCTCCTATACCCATTATTTGTTACCTGTTAATCTTTATTTAGAAGTTATGTATCGCTGACTTCATTCACCAATTTCTGAGCGACGTCTAAGTGACGTTGCTTTTGGCGGAAGTTCAATAATTTTAGAAAAACTTTCCTGCTAGACGTTTCAAGCCCAAAATATCCGGAAACAATAATACTTGGCATGAGCCGAACGATATGCCGACGTCGTCAGAAACCTCTCTGTTGGTAATTCGGCGGTTTTCCAGAGCCGTTTTCTTTGCTTCTTCCACATGTCCAATATATGTGCTAGGTAGTGCAGAACGGTATTCGTCTTCAGTGTCTCCCCCAAGCCCTTTGGAACGCTTATACCACCGTACACACTTGTCTTACTTATAGAAGATCAGCAGTCAACGTTTCGATTGCGGTGCTGCACGTTATTCCTCTTTTCAAGCAAAATTTAATTCAAATTCTTTGATACATCAGCTTGAAAAGTAAAAATTCCCCAGCATTCTACAACACTTTTAACCTTTTCGATTGCCATCAAACAAAACATTCAGAACAGCTGAATATACGGACATACATAAGAAGCATGTGTAACAACAAGATGAAAGAGTTTGAAAACCGAATCCATATAGCCGGCGAAATCAGAAAATTCGTTATTTTTTTATCAAACTTCATAAAGAGGTCTACTTCTTCGAAAGAAGAAGATACTTTATCACAACTCTCTAAACATTCAGTGCTTAAGAATAAATATGGCCATGCGCTTGGAAAAAAGTAAGTATTTTGGCGCTGGTCGGACGAGTCATTAACTATTTATGTTAGCTCAGTTACGAGGCAGCAGATCTAGTACAGAGCGGTGGTTCGAAGGTTGTCTGATCCCTTCGCAGCAATTTTTTATATTTTGCAGATAGGCTGAAATAATTCTCAATAGATCATATTTACGAGTATTAATATTTTGGTAACGGTATGAGAAGGCAGCGCAAAGGAAAATTAGGAATAGGAAATAAATTTCCGGGGAGGTATATGCAATTGGATACTTATTTTATAGTTCATTTACACGTGCTGTGGTAATATTCGAAGTGAAAAGAGGGACGCAGTAATTGTCTCTGCATCTTGCACGTGTCGTACACGCCACATTCTTTCGACTTGGGCGACATGGTTGCCTTGAAGTTTCTACAGAGAAACGAACTTTGTTTACATTCATCGCACAGTTTGCAAACAAAGTGCTACCCATTATTTCGCCCAATTTTGATGAGGATAGTTGGTGATGTGGAATTTTGTTTTTGGATTTGTTAGAGTGCACAGAAGCAACTGAGGTCATAAGCGCCGGTGTTGTTGAAAAAAATGTACTGTGATGTCTTCTCGGTCTATGATTTCTTTTTCACTCTGGATTGGTCGATTTTAGTTCACTGGGACCATAGTGTTTGCGTTTAGCTGCTGAGCTCTATTAAACGCCAGAATGAAACTAATGGAATACCAAGTCCTGTACATTTCAATTACAGTCCTTTCTCGGAAACTTATTTGCAGTATCAAATTTTCCTTTGTCTTTCCTTTTCCTGCCTTCCATGAGAATATTAATAAACGTTATACATTGTGCGTTATTTCGGTTGCTTTGCAGTGCCACTTGCGTAAACAAACACTGGAAAGGAAGACAGTTTTCACACAGAGACTCGAGCCTGCGACCCTCTGATCACCGTTGTGTATCCCGTCCGCTATGCCAATCGTTGCAGACGGCCCATGTATCCCCCGACCCGCGCTAAAAATGCAATTTTTTTCTAAACGCTTGTCCACAGGGAGTTCCTCTTTCCTTCTTTCATTGTTAAGCACTGTATATACACCATAAATATTTGGACGGAATCTGTGATGAGTAGGGGCGGTCCCCTGATAAGATTTTATTACCGTCAGATTGCGTCATCTGAAAAATTATAAATCCTTCGAACAAATAAACAACAAAAATTGAGATTTAGCAAACAGCGTAGAGAAGTGAAAACTTTTGTTACGCCTTCACTGTCGGTACGCTTTATTATTACAAGAACCGTACGAAGAATTTCAAGAATGCATCCACTATCATATAAAACGATTTATTTTGGATTAATTAATTTAAACGCGGTCGTACAAGTACCGAAGACGAAGTGCGCTCTATCAGCAATTTGAGGTCACCACAGAGTAAACCGCTGACAAATCCACGATACGGTAATGCAAGACAGTCGAATTAAAATTCCTGAGATTGCTGAGACTGTAGACGTCTGAACTGAGCGAGTGCATTGTATTCTGCACTGAGAGTTTACTACGAAGAAACTGTACGAGATGGGTGTCTCGATTGCTCACTGTTGACCAAAAGCACATCCGGCACAGCATTTCAACATAATGTCTGGCGATGTTTGATCAGAATCCGCTAGACTTTTTACGCCGACTTGTGACTAATGATCAAACCTGAAACCATCAGACCATTATACTCCAGAGTCGAAACAGCAGTCAAAACAATGGAAAAAGGCTGCTGAAAGTGCACCACAGAAGTCAAAGACCATTTGGTCAGTTGGTAAGGTGATGGCCATTGTTCTTTTGTGAATCCCAAGGAATAATCATTTTTCTGTTAAATTTATTATTTTAAGCGATTTTTAAAGAATTTAACAGCTATTATATAGTTAAAATAATTTTAAAATGAGGTATAATGAATGTATATGACGTTGGTAACACTGGTGAAAAACATTTGCTGACAAAAAACCGTCGATTCTGTTTTTATGTTAACAGATGTTTTGTTAACTGTCAGCCGAACTTTACTTTCCCGTTTCCTGTACATGTGCTCAGTACAATGTCTAATCGTGGTTGTAAAAACTCTGTCGACAGTTTGTTATATTCGTGTCGAATTTGTGATTTAAAAACACAAAAGACACGTTACAGACTCTGTGAAAATGTTTATCTATTATACTCTGGATCTAAACTTTGTGATCAAAACAAATCTTGGGGGGGCGTGCTTGCGTGCGGTTTTGAAGATCTGAGAAAATGGTCCAAAAAGGAGAGAAAAGCCTTTAGATTTATTCTTTCTATGATATCGAGGGAGCCAAGAAATCATTCCGATAACTGCTACTTTTGCAGTGTTGATATTACTGGTCATAATTCGAAAAACAAGGTTATAAGCTACCCTAACCTTCCGTCCGCCATCCGACCAGTAGGGCATTTTGTCGATTTGCCGGTTCCTGAACCACCAGATTTAAATTCTATTCCAACATAAGTATTTTCTGATGTACAATCTGATTTACATGAACCAGATGATGATTAATTCCACTGTAATACACAAAGTCTAGAGATTAACGATTTGGTTAGGGATCTGGGCTTAACGGAAGAAAAAGCTGAATTGTTGGGCTCTAGATTAAATAAAAGAACTTATTGGCAGATGGAACTAGCATATACATTTATAGAAAGAAAGAGCAGCAATTTCCCAAGTTGTTTTTTATTATTTTTTTTTTTAACAAGAACGTGATTTAGTGTACTGCTCAGACATTCCCAGTCTAATGAATGAGTTTGGTATTGAATACAAAAAGGAAGACTGGAGGCTGTTTTATTACACAATGGTAACATGTATACCTGTTTGACATTTTGTGCATATGAAAGAAAGCTACGAAAACCTAGAAATAGTGCTAAATAAAATATGCTATTCTGCTCGTGGTTGGATGATATGTGGCGAAGTAACATGCACGCCCCTTAGTCAGCAAGGTGGCTTTACCAAATTTACATGTTTCTTGTGTGAATGAGATAGTAGGGTTAGGGATCAACACTGGTGCCGAAAGAACTGGCCTGTGAGGGAGTCTGTAAAACCTGGCGAGGACATTCTACGCAAAAATCTTTTAGATCCATAGTTCTCCTTCCACCTTTACATATAAAGTTGGGCCTAATGAAACAGTTTGTAAAGGCTTTGCCTAAAGATGGACCATGTTTTAAGTATCACTGCCAAAAGTTTCCACACTTTTCAGAAGCTAAACTGAAAGAAGAAGTCTTTGTCGGACCTGACATTAGAAAATTGATGTCTGATGTTAACTTTGAATCCGCAATGACCTTAAATGAGAAAGAAGCATGGGTATCATTCAAGCAAGTCGTTACAAAGTTCCTAGGACATGAAAAGTTCCAGAATATGTTTCTATTATAGCTACAATGTTAGAGAGGTCTAAAACTTTAGGATGTTTAATGAGCCTGAAAATTCACTTTTTGAACAGTCACCTTGAATACTTCCCGGACAATATTGGAGATGTTAGTGAGGAGCAACGATAGCGTTTTCACCACGACATTAAAGTGATGGGAGAACGCTACCAAGGCCAACATTATGGGGGACTACTGTGTCACTTCACCGAGAAGTTCAGCAAGCGACTCATCGCAGAAAATGCTACACAAGAAGCTTCAAAGAAAAAAGAGAAAGAAAATACAAACCAATTCCAGCTGACAAGTGAAACTTCTATTAACACGTATCAATGTTTTAAGTAGCTTACTGTAAATATAAACCATGCTTATGCAGTAGCAAAGCGTTTCATTAATTTCCCCGTCACCGTATAGAATACGATTTTTATACTACATAGTAAAAAGCATACTGCTCGAAAACTATGGCTGACACAAAAAACTAAGGCTAGATTTGAATTCAGCTCATAAAAATCTCGTGTAAAGATGAGCTCTCAAAGAAAGAAACTTTTTAAAAATTTTTTCGTTGGCCTGCGTAATCTTTTACAACGTGCTACCACTGAACAAAGATTTGCGGCTACACGAAGAATTTCCAATTTCGATGTTTTTTTTATCTTGACTGACAGGATGGTTATCATGCACTGGCTTAGTTGTGTACTTCAAAATGTACAAGAGACGTTGATGTAAATTTCGCCTCGCAAGACCGCTCAAGGCAAACAAACATGGCCTTCGACATTTTCTATTCGACACTGTAGTAGACATTTGTACCATCACCGAAACACGGTTAAAACAGAACGAATCGTTCGCACGCCAGGGTTACTCTGTCATTAGAGAGGATAGAGACAATGGCTACGACAATGCAGCTTTGCTGGTAAAACAAGGCAGCCACCTTTCCGCTGTCAGTATGGGCACTCAGCATGACCCATTGCAAAGGATGGGTATCCGTCTGCGGATCAACGACCTCCCTCTGAATTTGATCTCAGTACACAAAGCACCTAATGAAAGCCTTTCCAGACAGCAGTTAACAACAATCACTGCCTCGCTCGAAAAACGCCTTCTGCTCCTAGGAGACTAACGAGCACCATGCACTGTGGGGGAAAAATGCTAGTGGATGTACTAGATTGGGAAAACCTTACAGTACTGAATGGCGGCTCATCCACACGAGTAGTCCGACCAAATGAAGCTCTGACGGCAGTGGGTTTTAGCATAGCATCAACTGCACTCTGTACCAGAACAACATGGAAAGTAATAGCGGATACTTTCGGTGCGGATCCATTGCCAACCCAAATTATGAAAAACGTACAATTTATGGAGACTGTCAACCGCGCAATCAGACGGAAATTTAACACAAACAAAGCGAACTGGAACCTATTCGAAATACTACTGGAAGAAAAACTAATCTATAGCCTATACTGAGAATCATGAAAGAGTCTATGACGTGTTGGTGTCGCTTATCGATGAAGCAGCGGTAGTCTCAACACCTGAAAAGCGACATATGCGGACAACTACTCGCCAATCACCCTGATTGTGGGGTTCAGAATGTGACGCAGTCCTCTAGGAACGCAAGGAGACATTAAGAAAATACAGAAGTATCTCTAATGACACAAGCTTTCTTGCCATTGAGAAAGCATAAGCTGTAGCCAAGAAAATATTCACGTAGGAAAAACTAAAAATCGTGACAATTTCTGCACTCCAGTCGGCGAAGAAACTGTATTAACCTGGATCTGGAATGTAATACAGAACAATAAAACCTATCAGACAAGAGACATCCGACTTTTAGAATCGTTCTTGTGTATGATAGCTCCACCTGGCGTAACAGACAAGGGGCGAGGTGGAAAGAAGAGAGGAGAAGTGGCATTACACAACCCTTTTCGCTGGAGGAACTCCAGACTGCGCTCTCGCAAGGGAAGGTTACTGCCCCTGATACGGATCCGGATTATACCGACTACCCAGGTTACGGCACATCCCACACAAGGGGAAGCTGCTGCTACTCAGATTTTGTAATTCTTTATGGACACAAAAGATCAAAATCGACTCGCTGAAAACACGTCGTGTCGTCGCCATCCACAAGTCGGGAAAAAGATCTGATAAACGTTAGTGATATCGGCTTTTCAGCACACTACTGTGTTCGGCGAAGGTAATGGAAAGGATTAATTCGGCGCTTAGAATGGCGGTGTAAAAACAAGCTATTACCGGAAAAAAATACTTTGATTTTGAAAAGCAAAAGACACAACTGACACTTTCACTGTTGGTTATTGACATACAGCTAAATTTCTCTCTGTCGAATTATATGATAGTTGCGCATTCATGGATTTCATTAGAACATACAACAACGTGTTCTAGTCAATCTTTTGGAAAAAAACTGAAAAAACTCCAGATATCAAAACCACTCGTGCCCAACGTTGTACGCTTCCTGTGCAACAGGAAGCCAATCATTCTGCAACACGGAATTACTCTGGGATCCAAAAAAACTAGCAGAGGACTCCCCACAGGGATGAGTCTTGGCTCATCTTTTTATTCAGTCTCTATACAGCAGACCTTCATGACCTCTTTGCCAGTGACATACAATATTACAGTACGCAGATGACGTATGCATATACACTCCTGGAAATGGAAATAAGAACACCGTGAATTCATTGTCCCAGGAAGGGGAAACTTTATTGACACATTCCTGGGGTCAGATACATCACATGATCACACTGACAGAACAACAGGCACATAGACACAGGCAACAGAGCATGCACAATGTCGGGACTAGTACAGTGTATATCCACCTTTCGCAGCAATGCAGGCTGCTATTCTCCCATGGAGACGATCGTAGAGATGCTGGATGTAGTCCTGTGGAACGGCTTGCCATGCCATTTCCACCTGGCGCCTCAGTTGGACCAGCGTTCGTGCTGGACGTGCAGACCGCGTGAGACGACGCTTCATCCAGTCCCAAACATGCTCAATGGGGGACAGATCCGGAGATCTTGCTGGCCAGGGTAGTTGACTTACACCTTCTAGAGCACGTTGGGTGGCACGGGATACATGCGGACGTGCATTGTCCTGTTGGAACAGCAAGTTCCCTTGCCGGTCTAGGAATGGTAGAACGATGGGTTCGATGACGGTTTGGATGTACCGTGCACTATTCAGTGTCCCCTCGACGATCACCAGTGGTATACGGCCAGTGTAGGAGACCGCTCCCCACACCATGATGCCGGGTGTTGGCCCTGTGTGCCTCGGTCGTATGTAGTCCTGATTGTGGCGCTCACCTGCACGGCGCCAAACACGCATACGACCATCATTGGCACCAAGGCAGAAGCGACTCTCATCGCTGAAGACGACACGTCTCCATTCGTCCCTCCATTCACGCCTGTCGCGACACCACTGGAGGCGGGCTGCACGATGTTGGGGCGTGAGCGGAAGACGGCCTAACGGTGTGCGGGACCGTAGCCCAGCTTCATGGAGACGGTTGCGAATGGTCCTCGCCGATATCCCAGGAGCAACAGTGTCCCTAATTTGCTGGGAAGTGGCGGTGCGGTCCCCTACGGCACTGCGTAGGATCCTACGGTCTTGGCGTGCATCCGTGCGTCGCTGCGGTCCGGTCCCAGGTCGACGGGCACGTGCACCTTCCGCCGACCACTGGCGACAACATCGATGTACTGTGGAGACCTCACGCCCCACGCGTTGAGCAATTCGACGGTACGTCCACCCGGCCTCCCGCATGCCCACTATACGCCCTCGCTCAAAGTCCGTCAACTGCACATACGGTTCACGTCCACGCAGTCGCGGCATGCTACCAGTGTTAAAGACTGCGATGGAGCTCCGTATGCCACGGAAAACTGGCTGACACTGACGGCGGCGGTGCACAAATGCTGCGCAGCTAGCGCCATTCGACGGCCAACACCGCGGTTCCTGGTGTGTCCGCTGTGCTGTGCGTGTGATCATTGCTTGTACAGCCCTCTCGTAGTGTCCGGAGCAAGTATGGTGGGTCTGACACACCGGTGTCAATGTGTTCTTTTTTCCATTTCCAGGAGTGTATTTTGAAGCCAGTACTCTTTAGTCCTGACATCTGAAAATGCACGCTGTGATAGTACGTCTGCATGAGTGAATTGTAGGAAGCGCCTTCGGAATATGATAGCAAGTCCTCTCTTTCGATAGTCGTCTCTTTCGATTTTTACTCGACTTAGGATTCCACTTCCACTAACGATGCAACAGCAGCCAAAACAATTAAATACCTTGGGATGATTGTTGTTAAGTTTATATGGGCTCTTCGTATCTGACGTGTAATTACCAGATGTGAAAACGCCTACAACTGGACTATGGTGGGCCTGTGATCGGTGGAGAGCAACGTCTTTATACCGGTCCCTACTAAGGACACAGTGATTTGATGCCATGAATGAGCATCAGACAGCACGCTCCAAACACTAGACACTGTGGAGTATAAAGCCTCGCGTACAGTTAATGGAGCCGGCCGCGGTGGAGGAGGGGTTCTAGGGGCGTCAGTCCGTAGCCACGCGGCTGGTACGGTCGCAGGTTCGAATCCTGCCTCGGGCATGGATGTGTGTGATGTCCGTAGGTAAGTTAGGTTTAAGTAGTTTGAAGTCTAGCGGACTGATGACCTCAGATGTTAAGTCCCATAGTGCTCAGAGCCATTCGAACCATTTTTGAACAGTTAATGGGGCGTTTATGTTAAACCCTACGAGCGCATTACTGGTTCAAAGTAATGAACCACCGTTAAGGTTGCGGCGAATATTTCTCTGCGACTGTTTGGACGAATATTAGCACTTTGACGAAAAATTTTGTGTGTGTGTGTGTGTGTGTGTGTGTGTGTGTGTGTGTGTGTGTGTGTGTGTAAGATGTTGGATAAATATCAGTTTCCACCGGCCGCGCCTGAATTTACGCAGTTTAAGTTACCAGGCATGGGAAAGTTGTCTTCTACCGCACTAACGTCGACTTTGCAGATTGACGTCAGGTCCAGTTGAACATGTCAAAACCAGGACCCATCAAATGCAACGGCAATGGAATTCCTGTCTCACTACCACGGCGCGTGCGTGGTGTATACAGAATGGGTCCAAGTCTAAAAATGGTTCAAATGGCTTTGAGCACTATGGGACTTAACAGCTGAGGTCATCAGTCCCCTAGAAATTAGAACTACTTAAACATGACTAACCTAAGGATATCACACACATCCATGCCCGAGGCAGGATTCGAACCTGCGACCGTAGCGGTCGGGCGGTTCCAGACTGAAGCGTCTAGAACTGCTCGGTCACACCGGCCGGCGGTCCAAGTCTAAAGAAGTCGCTGCTAGTGCTTATTGGGTACCCCAAAGCAAACAACACAGCCTACACAAGCTGGGTCCACACTACACGATTATGGCAGCCGAGCTGAACGCTATTTTGGAAGCCCTACAATTCACACAGACGTAGACAGCAAACATAGTCTGCATCCCTGATTTGAAACGATCACTATAGTTGCAGCAGTTGCAGACGTTGTTTCGCGTGCAGAGGAACTGTCACAACATTGTGATGGTATCGATGAAAGGCCACTCTTGGATACCTGGAATTAAACAAGTAGACGGCCGTGCAAAGCAAGTATCTCTACATGCTGCTCATGGAGCTAGTATATATATGATAAGCCGTTGAGGAGTGGAACAATCTGGACCAATAGTGAATTGATGAACTTGTGGATAGTATGCCACGAGGAATACAGGCATGCATCAATGCATATGAGGACTGCTACTGGGTATTAGAGGTACCAGTGTGTACAGCAATCTGGACCACTACCTCTGAAGGTCTCGCTGTATGGTGGTACAACTTAAAATGTGTCGTATTCATGAGCAATATAAATGGCGGAAAAGAAACTTCGTGGCAGATTAAAACTGTGTGCCGGACCGAGACTCAAACTCGGGACCTTTGCCTTTCGCGGGTAGGTCATCTACCAACTGAGCTACCCAAGCGCGACTCACGCCCCGTCGCAGGAGAGCTTCTGTGAAGTTTGAAAGGTAGGAGACGAGGTACTGGCAGAAGTATAGCTGTGAGGACGGGACGTGAGTCGTGCTTGGGTAGCTCATTCGGTAGAGCACCTGCCCGCGAAAGGCAAAGGTCCCCAGTTCGAGTCTCGGTACGGCACAAAGTTTTAATTTGCCAGGAAGTTTCTTATCAGCGCACACTCCGCTGCAGAGTGAAAATCTCATTCTGGCGGAAAAGATGTTCATGTTGATCTCTGTTCAAATTTTCTGTACAGGTTATGGTGATGCAAAACTTTCTTTGATGTGTGTATTACTCTTGTGCGCATATAACAATTATAGTTTATTTTTACTTGCCGTTTAATCCCATTTACATCCAGTTTCTTGGAACATTTGCGCCGGTTTCTGTGGAGCGAATGGGCACGACGTTGCGGACGTGTGACTGTCGTGATACGTTGTATCGGGATAATCCCTGGGCAGCGTTTGGTATTCAAAGGACGTTTACATGGCCCATATTTCACGACAGTTTGTGTCCGAAATAGTGTTCCCTATAAGAGTGCAGCAGTGTGGATGTAACACGTGGCATTTTTACGGTATGGCTTCGCAACATTTCTGTGTGAAGGCGATGATGCAGGCAGTTTCCAATGCGTTACCGCTATCACCCAACAACGGTGGAGAATACCTGTTGTGGCCCAACACACGGAGACAGCGCCGCTATGCTATGCCTGGCCAGGTAATCGGAGCGCTGACACAGGTATTATTTCGTGTCAGGTAGAAAAAAATGGCGCATGTTGTAGACCCTCTTGATTTGTTTACGTACAGGAACGTAGATGAGGGCAAACCAGAGATATCCACGAATTTCATGAATGTGATTGGTACATCTGCGTCCAGATACATAAAGTATTACACCTAAAGACTTTAGTCTGAGAAAGGACAGTCCCGCTGCTACAATTGCTACTTATCTGCAGTAGTGAGCCATAAATGTATTTTGCATAGGTTCTTTAGATTTCTGAATTTTCCTGAATTTTCTTCATATGTTTTCTTCTTCATATACACCAGCTTGCCAATTGTTCTTTTATCCCGGGCTTTTTGTAAATTACTTTCCACGTCCTACAAATCTTGTAGACGAATCGCATTTATGAAGTTATAGTTGGCTCACTCTACTTGTGAACCGCAATAAAGCATCTACATAAAGATTGAATTGGTATTTCAAATCATATTAATGAATTGCATGAGCCCTTGCACAATTGTTGCAAGAGTTTCGTACCTAGAGGCATAATTTATCGTTGACTAGAAGTGTGTCAAACTTCTGTATGAATCGTCTGTAGCCAAACCCCAATGGATGATCAGTAACCCAATTGTAAACTGGTACAGTCATGTCTTAGGACTGGTATCGCCAATCCTTGTACCAGCTGCTTTTACGACATATTCAAGTGTCTTAATTTGAAACTGCTTTTCTATTCCTGGAGTACAATATTCGTGTTCCACAGTCTTTAATGTAAAATGTGTCCTCAGTGTTTCCTGGAAGATAGAGTCTTCATTTAAAGGAATGTTTATCAGCCGTTAGTGGGTCCGTTTGACATAACTGGATAGAGATTGATAGGTGGGACTCAGGTGGTCGCTCTTGGGTTTCCAGACACACTGTGGTCAGGCTACTCTCGCATTGTGTGCCACCCTTGCACCTGCATTACACCATAAATTTGCCGAAGATCTTTCGTAAAGTCATGTTGTACGAAGCTGACAAATGGAATCCTTAAAGGCCCAATAAAATTCCTAAACGTTGGATTTGGCATTTGGCAGGTGCTATACTTCGTTCAGGAATGACCAGCAGAGCAGAAGAAGTGTTAGGCTTGTGGAAGTGCATTGCCGAATGATCCGTGCACGTCCCTGCAGCAAGTGTATGAATACTGCAGAAATTATAAGAGGCGTAACTTTTTTTTTTTTTAATTTCTTGGCTTTCGGAACGTGCACTTACAGCCAACCAAACACAGGAAATGTTATTACAGTTGGTTTCGACAGTTCATGCAAGACATTATTTGAATTCTTGTCCTGGTATGATGTAACATAGGATTAACAAAGGTCAGATCCGACATAAAACAAGATTTACAATCAGAGTTCACGAAAACGAGTGAACAGGACGAAAATGGAACGCAAGATACACAGTGCTAGTATACTATAAAAATTCTACTGGTAACACAACAAGAAATGATAACTCGCCATTGGTACACAATTGGGATATTCCCAGGTCAATCCACATTGATGACTATATATCTAAATTAACAAAATTTTCGTTGTATGTTCTCTGAGAATTGTTTCAAAAGCTTCGGATAGAGAGAATCGAATGCTTGTACAGGTCTGTAAGTTCCATCTACACAGAACAGAACAGAACAGAACAGCAGAACAGTTCACAAGAACTAAAGTTGTGCATTACAGCCACACGCATTGATACACCAGTACACAGCGGCATAAATTTAGAGACTGAGCATTCCATATTCTGCAGAGTGGCAGATACTGTCAATTGAGCTTTGGTCTTCCTCTGGCATTGTAAGTATATTAAGCATTAATTAGCAACTGGGAGCTATGTCCTGATGTTGGCACTGTTGTCGAATTCGTATGGTAGCTTATATGCTGCTACAGCGTTCGGTGTCAACAAGCGTCGGTGGCTGCTTGGGAATACACGACAAAGAGCACGAAGATTACTTTTAAGGACGTTGATGTGATACGTGCCCCGAAGACATTGCATAAATATGTGGTTGGATGACGCTTATGTCGAGTCGATTAAAGTGTTTGTTTTGAACTTCCGATGGTGAAATTTCAGCCGTACTGAAATTTTTGTGAAGCTCATTGATGTTTGTTTCGTATGATGCTCTGGAACTCTCGGAAATGTCGGACGAAATAACGTGTAGTGATCGCCTTAGATTTCAGATGTCTGCGACCATTCCTCTTACCAGTCCAAAGACAACTGCTTCGTGAGCATGGATATCATATATATACTAGCTCCATGAGCTGCTTGTAGAGATACTTGCTTTGCACGGCCGTCTACTTGTTTAATTCCAGGTATCCAAGAGTGGCCTTTCATCGACACCAACACAATGTTGTGACAGTTCCTCTGCACACGAAACACAACGTCTGCAACTGCTGCAACTATAATGATCGTTTCAAATCAGGGATGCAGACTGTTTGCTGTCTACGTCTGTGTGAATAGTAGATTCGGCGCAGATCCCTCAGAGTAGTTGGTGGGTGTCGTCCTTAAATAACCCTTTCCAAACTATTCCAGGCAGGTTCGATAGGGTTCTTGTCTGGAGAACATGCTGGCCACTAGTCCAGTGACGTTATCCTGAAGGAAGCCATTGACAAGATGTGCACGATGGGGGCGCGAATCGTCTTCCATGAAGACAAATGCCTTGCCAATACGCTGCCGATATGGTTGCACTATCGGTCGGAGGATGGCATTCATGTATCGTATAGCCGTTATGGCGCCTTCCATGACCACCAGCGGTGTGCGTCGGCCCCACATAATGCCACCCCAAAACAGCAGGGAACCCCCACCTTGCTGCACTTGCTGGACAGCGTGTCTCCAACGATTGTCTCTAAGGCATATGCGACACCCATTGGTGAAGAGAACGTGATGCCAAACCTGAGCGGTACATTCGGCATCATGTTGGGCCCATCTGTACCGCGCTGCATGGTGTCGTGTTTGCAAAAATGGACCTCGCCATGGAAGTCGGGAGTGAAGTTGCGCATCATGCAGCCTATTGGGCACAGTTTGAGTTGTAGCTCTACGTCTTGTGGCTGCACAAAAGCATTATTCAACATGGTGGCGTTGCTGTCAGTGTTCCTTCGAGCCATAATCCGTCGGTAGCGGTCATCCACTGCAGTAATAGCCATTGGGGAGGGTGGGGGGGGGGAGGGGGGAAGTGAGCGATGGGTGCCATCGGCAGTTCCTGTCTCTGTATCTCCATGTCCGAACATCGCTTTGGTTCACTCTGAGACGCCCAGAAACTTCCCTTGTTGAGAGCCCTTCCTAGCGTAAAGTAACAATGCAGACGCGATGGAACGCCAGTATTGACCGTGTAGGCATGGTTGAACTACAGAAAACACAAGACCTGTACCTGCTTCCTGGTGGAATGACTGGAACTGATCGACTGTCGGACCCCCTCGTTTAATAGGCGCTGCTCCTGAATGGTTGTTCACATCTCTGCGTGGGTTTAGTGACATCTCTGAACAGTCAAAGTACTGTGTCTGTGATACAATATCCACATTCAACATCTATCTTTAGAAGTTCTTGGAACCAGGGTGATGGAAAAGGTTTTGTGACGTGTTACTTTACTGAATACGTATACGTATATTTCTTAGAGTTAGAAATGATACCAACGTGTACATAGATGATTCATATTTCTCATCACGGTACACGTGAAAGATTGTGAGCGAAACTGGATGAACAGGACAGGTCGCAGCCCATACGCTAGTTGGGGAACTACGGATTGAGGATGAGCACGAAGCCGGGACATTCCTCCGATTGACGAGCGGCGAGGTGCGGTTTCTTCTAGACTCCGTCCATAACGAGACAAAAGTGAGACGAGCAGTAAGATTGCACCACAGTGATTGTTGCCTACCGTTTCACTGTGAAAGCTTGGACTACCTTACCTTAAAATATTTTATTTCACAAAAACGGTAGATTTAAATGTACTGCGTTTCGATAACAATCAGCATTTTTCATGTGATTCGTGCTGCAACCTACAGTATCCCTTTCGAGACCCTGTTTGCAGAATAGGCATGATCATTAAAGAAGCAGCTACGGTGCTCTGTAGGGATGTGAACATCTAAGCAAACAATCTGACTGGAAAAGAAATAAATCTCATTATTTATTATGAATTCCAACATTGGTAATTTTTCCATTGATATTTTTGGAAGTTCTGGTTCTGTATTTGCTTTGTCGTGTAATACGTATTCATTATTTTTTCAACTATGCTCAAAATACAAAGAAATTCCGGCTACACATGCATAACAGATTGCTGAAAACGCAGTTACACTACATAGAAATTCTGCAAATAGTTAAATCTTACTGACAGCTCTTTCTCATCGAGAATGGTGGTTTCTTACATATCTAACAAAGCGCAGAAGACTGGCCACAAAGATACAGCGCCTACTCGTCATCACCGATTTCGTCTAAATTTATGGTGTACGTAGGTCTTGGCATGAAATAAAAAGGCCAAGCGTTGAGAAAATATTACATGCACTTTGCTATTGCAACTCTGTGACGTCTATTTTTATTGCAAGAAAAAGAATTTGATCAAAAAGCTACAAAACTGCTCTTATCTCACAGAATGATAAAAATAAATCACATTCCGTGAAGACTGCATCTTTGTGCGTCACCAGCTATACTATTTGGCGAAACGATGCGTTACGCAACAAACTGTGCGGTAGAGAGAACCTTTCACGAATGTGAATCAAGTTTGCTTCGCTATAGAAAATTTTAAGTAAAGTTGTGCAATAAAAAAGAGGCGTTCATAACGTGTGTAAGATACTGAGAAAATTAGTGCTCCTTGCTTTTACGATGAGTATCACTACAGCAAGTGTAAATTACTAACTGTGCAGTAATGAAGTATTCAGTTTTTTATACGAAGTTCTTGTGTACGTCTTACAATTCTTACCTGGAAATTTGTTCGCAGTACCACATTGTCCTCTGCTTTCCCTTTACACGCCTTTTATGAAAACATTAACAAATGCAATATATTGACCTATACTTCGGTTTATTTGCAGTGCAAGTGACGTAAAGTTCGAAGGAAAAATTGTTGCACATACGAACTCAACCCCACGACCTTCTGATTACCGTTCTGCACGACATGCATCGTCCAACCAGCACCAAAAATACTGTTTTTCTGAACGTTTGTTGATCTGGAGTTCCCACTTGCGTCACTTTAATTTCTAGTCAAGTCCTGCATACATCATGTACCTGAACGAAATCGTGGTGAGCCAGGGCGGTACCCTTGTCATTGCCACAGCAGATTTCGAGAGAAGCTGAATTTTCCCTCATCGTCTCGACGCGCTACATGGAAAGCACGTGATAACAAGCTCGACTAATAGTGCGAGCCTTTTTATAAACGTAAACGGCGGCATAGAACTGTTCTTTTGGAAATGGCAGATGCAAACTATATGTTTGCGTTGACTATGGTTGCAATGTGTGAGTATCTGACAGATGCATTTTCTAACAGTGCTTTGTTTAAGAAGCTAAAACAGTGAACTATTCTCCTGTCGAACGCCTCACCACTTCCTGGTAGGGGCATTCCAGTTTCATAAATTATAGTCAGGGATAATACTTAAGCAAGCAAGTCTTTCTTGCTGAATCTAGGCTCTATTAGACGTCAACCTGCCGCAGAGCGTGTTTTTAACCGCCGGCTCTACTAAAAAGTTTCGGCATTTTAGTTATTAGTTTTAGGGTATTTAGAAAGCCGTTGTACTTTAACCCAAACACAGTATCAAACAGTCCTGACTAAGTGTTCAGTCCATAACTTCTTACTGGTTCAAAACGTGTCCTCTTGTATGGGTAATGGGATGCGTGACTGTGGATTCCATAAACAGAGATCTCGTGCCAAATCTCAAGCGTGATGGATGCAATAACGGAAATTGCTTTTCCACTGCAACGAGGGAAACTAAAAAACGCGCCTATATCGCGAAAATATGCGAGGGACGGGTTTAGGGACTACAGCTATTGAAAGTGAACGGAGATCTCAGCGAGCCAAGAACTGCAAGGTTTCTGGGAATAAAGGCTTTCGGGAGACTGAAATAAGGCCAAATACTACTGTGATTTTCGTTTTGTCTGTACCTACTTGCTCGGATTCTCATACTACCTAGTTCTTCGTCAATCTCATAATGAGAGCAAAATGAGGGTGAGCGTATTTACTACCAATCCCGTGCCTGCTTTCAGTGCAGTTTACTGTGCAGCTGCCTTTGAAATACCCTGCGGAAAACAAAAATTCATCTTTAACTACCTCCTGAGCTTCATTTCCCTCCTCCTACAGAATCAATAAGAGAACCGCAAACCAACGCAAAACAATTATGGACTTACCCACGTACTGTACAGCGCAATAAAATTTTTTTTACGTGATTCTTAGGCAATCTGCTGAATGTTTGTCCTCAGTATTTCCAAACATGTTCAAGTTTCTTGAGGGAAGTCATTGTCCTGCGTATACGATTTTTAATTTTGAAACGAACACTTATTTCATGATTTTTCGCTATTAGCTAATTTTGTCACATTGTTCATTTTCAAGATACCTGGTTGTCACATGACGAAAGTTGCAGCAGCTTCAAGAACAGATAAGAGTCAGAAATCTACGTAAAACCTTCTACAAACCGCCATGACTGCGAGAAACTATCATCACATGTCTTCCACATATTTGTGTGAGGGAAGTTCCGTCTAATCACATATTTAAGAAGTCACTTGGGACAGCGGTGGTAACTGGCACAACCTACAGACGCATCACTAGACAGCACACTCCACATAAAATGTAAAAATATGAATTAAATTTGGTATCACCGTTAAATGACGTTACAGCTTTCACAGATGCCAATTCTGTATGTCAAGTGATTAATTGCAACCCTTGTAAGGGTCTTTGTCGCTGTTCCACCATAAAACGCATTAAAATCCGTTGGCTCGTACTTCAAACAAATCGTCCAACAATAAGACGCAACTTTATTAACGTTTCTACCACATGCAGTATATGATTAGCAGACGTGAGAATTTTTTTCTTTACAACGTAGTCTTACCTCCATCCGTAGTTCAAGACAGTATTTTGTCTAGAAGCTTCGCATATCTCTCAAACATTTTAATCATTAGATTTTCTGCCTAACTTAGTTCAGGTATACGTAGTACTGAGCCTTTGGCCAAGGGTTTATTTCTTTTGTTTAAGCTTTTTATATCTCTGACGAAACACTCGTGCAGTTGAATTCGCTAAAATGAGTCATTTAATTTTAAAACGTTGACAGTGTCATGTGCAATTTTATTTGAAATGAGAGATAACGGTTTTTAATGTGCTTTTGGCTGGCATAGCGACAAAGACCAGTCATTTCAACCTGAAACCAGCGTTTTACGAATTGTTTTTTAGTACCTGTCCCTTTGGCATGAAACCACCGATTCTGTGGCAAGACCGACCTTGTGAAGATTCTACAGTTTCAGTGACGAAATTAAGCAGACTGGTTCCAATGACAATGTACTTTGAGACTAACATTGATGTCAGCTTCAGCAAATTAGCTGTCATGAAACTCAGCTATATTAAGATCATACAACCGTAAAAATATACTTTCCTTTGACACCAGGGTCTCAGCTTCTAGATCTACCTGGATACATCACGCAACAATTCTCAAAATTGCTGGTGATACTGGATAAGTAACGTGGACTTCCCATTACTCAAACTAGTTTCCACAACACACAGAATAAATAACAGTTCTTACAAAACAACAAAAAGTGTTGAAAAGAAACGAGCTCTGAATAATAGCAATATCAAATTTCATTAAAAATAAGGTAGCTAGGAGGGATTGGATACACTATCCCACGCGGAAGCGTCAGATAAACGGGATAAGCTTAGTGCATAGTGCATAGTGCAGTACGCTAATATCGTAAAAGTATCAAAAGCAGTATGTATTCTTTATGATAAGAATTTCTTATCACCAGCAGAAAATGTTATGGGCATCTACAATGAGATACCAAACCATACCACTCAAAACCGTGAAGTTTCAACCTGAGAAGGTTATGGGAAACTAAATAAGCAAGGTAATCCTAACATTAAAGAACAAATACTCAGCTGTGACGTCGAGCCCTGAAGAAAGTGCATAGAAGGAACCACAACTTGCCTCAATCTGTAGTATTAAGGAGAAAATCTTAGGAGTCTAAAAAAAAAACACTGTTAAACCAGTGCTAAGAAGCGAAGTAACCTACAATAAAGGCTTCAAGCTAGAGCTCGGTATCATTGTCCCCTAGATTTAATATGGTTTTTGAAATGGTTATTTTAAATAAATAAAAGCAGCATGACTTTAGGAAAGAATGGATGAAGGAATGAGAAGAAGAGGTGTAATATTAAATCTTTCCAAAGCCTCTGACATAGTCAGCCGTGGGTCGCTCATGAAATTTAAGGCATACAACATTCAAGACTTGTCTATGCAGTCACTGTTAACTTACTATAGCAAGCAGTGCACCGAATTACTACTACTACTACTACTACTACTACTACTACTACTACTACGACAGTTCTTCCACCTTCATCTGGTAAGCTATGCTTAAGACGCCACCACCCTTTTATTTTACCAGCAAAGCTGAGGGATTAGAAGCAGTTGAAACTGAAGGAGTGACAGAAGTAACCACGTATTTTCCTACAGTGAGGCCTAAATCCTTAAGTCAGTAAATCTGTTACTAACATTAAAACAATTTGCTCTAATGAGGATAAAATAATATATGTAATATTAAATAGGAAGAAATAGGTAACAAAGTTCTTTGTGTCCTTCTGCACAAAAATTTTCGTCACGTAAACCACACCTATTCTGTGTGCGAGAAAATAAGCGGTAGGTTCCACCTGATACGCGAAGTGGCAAAAACAGTTCCAGCTCAATCCCTAAACATGGGATAAATTGTTAATCACGATACTGAAGTGTGCGGCCGCGTGGCAGGACAACACCTGAATACACTGTTGGTATTGTAGATAAGGGCAATGATGTTAATGCACAGACTAAGGTCCGGAGAGTCCTCGTCTGACAAATACACTTCTGGAAATGGAAAAAAGAACACATTGACACCAGTGTGTCGGACCCACCATACTTGCTCCGGACACTGCGAGAGGGCTGTACAAGCAATGGTCACACGCACGGCACAGCGGACACACCAGGAACCACGGTGTTGGCCGTCGAATGGCGCTAGCTGCGCAGCATTTGTGCACCGCCGCCGTCAGTGTCAGCCAGTTTGCCGTGGCACACGGACCTCCATCGCAGTCTTTAACACTGGTAGCATGCCGCGACAGCGTGGACGTGAGCCGTATGTGCAGTTGACGGACTTTGAGCGAGGGCGTATAGTGGGCATGCGGGAGGTCGGGTGGACGTACCGCCGAATTGCTCAACACGTGGGGCGTGAGGTCTCCACAGTACATAGATGTTGTCGCCAGTGGTCGGTGGAAGGTGCACGTGCCCGTCGACCTGGGACCGGACCGCAGCGACGCACGGATGCACGCCAAGACCGTAGGATACTACGCAGTGCCGTAGGGGACCGCACCGCCACTTCCCAGCAAATTAGGGACACTGTTACTCCTGGGGTATCGGCGAGGACCATTCGCAACCTTCTCCATGAAGCTGGGCTACGGTCCCGCACACCATTAGGCCGTCTTCCGCTCACGCCCCAACATCGTGCAGCCCACCTCCAGTGGTGTCGCGACAGGCGTAAATGGAGGGACGAATGGAGACGTGTCGTCTTCAGCGATGAGAGTCGCTTCTGCCTTGGTGCCAATGATGGTCGTATGCGTGTTTGGCGCCGTGCAGGTGAGCGCCACAATCAGGACTGCATACGACCGAGGCACACAGGGCCAACACCCGGCATCATGGTGTGGGGAGCGATCTCCTACACTGGCCGTACACCACTGGTGATCGTCGAGGGGACACTGAATAGTGCACGGTACATCCAAACCGTCATCGAACCCATCGTTCTACCATTCCTAGACCGGCAAGGGAACTTGCTGTTCCAACAGGACAATGCACGTCCGCATGTATCCCGTGCCACCTAACGTGCTCTAGAAGGTGTAAGTCAACTACCCTGGCCAGCAAGATCTCCGGATCTGTCCCCCATTGAGCATGTTTGGGACTGGATGAAGCGTCGTCTCATGCGGTCTGCACGTCCAGCACGAACGCTGGTCCAACTGAGGCGCCAGGTGGAAATGGCATGGCAAGCCGTTCCACAGGACTACATCCAGCATCTCTACGATCGTCTCCATGGGAGAATAGCAGCCTGCATTGCTGCGAAAGGTGGATATACACTGTACTAGTGCCGACATTGTGCATGCTCTGTTCCCTGTGTCTATGTGCCTGTGATTCTGTCAGTGTGATCATGTGATGTATCTGACCCCAGGAATGTGTCAATAAAGTTTCCCCTTCCTGGGACAATGAATTCACGGTGTTCTTATTTCTATTTCCAGGAGTGTATTTAACAATATATTCCTTATATTTGTATTAACTTACTATAGTTTTTGTGAACAGTAAAAACAAAGCAAGCAAATGTGATACACGCAACTACGACACTAGAAGTGGGATAACAAGATCATGCAGAGGACAAAATTAAATATAAGAATAGTCCATATTTTAATAGGTATGTATGGTTCAACAAGCTGCCACATACTTTAAAAATTTGTGAAACAGGGGGTTAGCTTTCCTAGTAAATACCTGTTTGCACTAAATGAATTCCAAGCTGAAGGCCCTCGATTGCAATATGTAAAGATGAATGTATTGTGTATCACTGCTGTATGTATTGTTTATATTAACTGATCACTCAACTAACGAATGACGTTTGGAAAAGGGACCAGCTTAATGATGGTAACAGTACTTACTCTACCCAACATCACATCGAAAGTAGTTCACAGGGGCGACTTCTGAAGCATTCCATACAAAAACTGGCTTCAGACAAAGTGACAGGCTAACATTACTACTCTTCAACTGTGCACTGGAATATGTATTGAGCGAATGGTAAGAAGATAATCAAAAGAAAATAATTGTGTGTGCGACAAATGAAGTTTCAACTTCTTGGGATTTGCTGATGCTCTTGCTCACCTAGCCAACAATACTCAGGAAATAATACAAGTTAAATCGCTGCAAGAAACAGCACAGGAAATTGACCTTAAAATGTCATTTGGAAAACAAGATTATGTTGTCTTATCCGACTTGCAAATTAAATTACAATATAACAGGGAATCGAAACTGAGATACGTATTGGACACCTCCTCTCCCCCTTGAATTTGTGGCCGTGACGACAAAGATTCGTAGAACAGCCCTTTGTCTAGTTTATGTTACAAGGTGGCAAAGCCAACTAATGTGACAGTAGAAAGTATGGTCAAGGTAACAAATTACCTAGTAGAGAAGACTAATATCTACATGTGTGCCATATTGAAAAACGGATGAGGGGGGGGGGGGCCCAATACGCAGCTTTTACCCAAAACTTAATAAATTTGAATATTTAGGTGAAATCGTAACAAACAATCTAAATGAGAACTAAAAATGGCAAAATACAGAAATTGAAGAAAGAAAAATACATTACTAAACAACAAAAAAGCGTGTCTATAGATGCTAAATTAAAAAACTATGAAACAGTTACACGACCAGAAATAACATATACAGCTAAAAAATCTTCAAAACTACTACAGCAGAAATGGAGCAAAGACAGAAAGAAGAATTAGGAGACCAACAATATCTCAGTAAATGGGCATCGGAGAATATACATAGACATACATAAAATCATTGGATAGTAACTCTGAAGTAAACAATACACAAGAAAACAGAACTAATAACTAACACCATCAGGAAGAATAGCGTATCGTTCTTTGGACATCTTATGAGAACACCACAGAAAAGAATTAGTACAGGAGTAATAGAAAAGCTGTGGAATAGTAAGAGCAACATTATATTCGTCACAGAAATTTAGGAAGACATAAGAACTCCAAATTATAGAGTATAATTAAAAAAACGAAAATACTGGAAGACAGGCAAACCAGACCCCAAACGAAGATCAGGGGAAGAACTATAGGAAGAGTCGTCTCGTAAGAAGAAAGAAAACATCCGAGAGAACGAAGAAATATCGACCAGACAGAGTAAAGCACCCTTTACGTAACAAATTTTAACACTCCTTGCACAACCACTGTGTTATTAATCGCCATATTTAATTATTGCTGAACAATTGTATTGCAGAACACCACCAAGAAATTCTATAAACCTTCGTAAATTTAATGGAAGTGCTTACATCAAGTACATAACTTAATAATTAGGATTAAATAGTCCACGGAGCCGGTCGAAAATGGAAATAATTCGTTTAGTCTCAAATTTTCGAGCAGTGGTAAAAGGGAGCGCCGTGAGCAACATACTAAGAATTCTGATAGGAGGAAAAGCGGTGGGGGAGGATAGAGTGTGAGGAAGTTAGTGTAGTTGGAGACCACTTTTGTACGCGTTTCTGTAACAACTCGAGAACAGACTACTATTACAAATGCATACCGTTAAAACATTGAACTGCATTACATACGCTACAAAAATGCTCTATTCATTTTGTTTTAGTCTGCGCGAATACAGCTAGAAAATATTGAAGATCTCGTATGACACGGAGGCCCTGTAACTTTGGTGTTTCGTGTAGGTAAAGCGTGGTATTGCCGCCACCCCCCCCCCTTTCTCTCACTCTCTCTCTCTCTCTCTCTCTCTCTCTCTCTCTCTCTCTCTCTCTCTCTCTCTCTCCCCCCCCCCCACCCCCCCCCCCCCTACGCTTTTTTGGTTGTGTGGTAACAGACTGATTCGTTGCAGAACCCGAGCTTAATGTTAGGTTCGAAGGTCACAATTTCGTTGAGAGTTGTACAAGTCAACGAATGTGAAACGCAAATACACGCTTTGTTAACAAATTCACCGGTAGCGAAGCCCCATGTTTATATCGGCGCCATACTGACAAATGTAACAGGTTGATATACCTAACGTTTACAGGTAATGAGGCAATTTACGTGCTCGGTGCACCAGAAGTGTTCTATCGAATCGTTCGTCTCGACTTGCCCTACAGCACTCTAGTACGTTACGAACAGCTGCTGTTTACATCGTGCGTACCCGCGCTATATGATACGCGTCCGCAAGCGGGAGTGGCGGTCACGAGAGGCATTACAGAATATGAGATTCTTAACAAAATCTGAATTATTTAGTCACTGTTAAATCCATAATATTTCCCATCACGGACGACAATGATAGAAATACGTTGTAGTAAAGACGTTCCAAACCTAATTGTAATTACCCGCTCAGACGTAAGATGAAGTTATTTAATGGGTAGAAAAAAAAGGTGCTAACGAATCTGTCACGAAATATTTCTGGGAGTGATTATTATTACTTGTCATAAATACAGCAAGATTCTAATATTGAATAGTTCCAACACTTAATTTTCCAAATACTACCAAGTGACATGATACTGGTAGTAATTAGTTTAATAAAACATTTACAAAAATGAAATACAATAGAATTTAGGTTTCGTGATTTTAAACATAAAATTATTCAAAGAAAATTCGTTTAGCAAGGAGCTAATGTTGCTGATGGTGTATGTGGTGTAGGAGAGGGGAATTACTAATATCAGATTGCATTCGTGGGCAACAAATTCTGAGCTGAATTCGGCGCTCAATGAACAGTCTGCATCCCAGATTCAACTAGGGGGCAAACCACTAGCTACTCAAGATTGTGACGTTTTCCTATCATTGCGTGGTTCGGGTTAAGAGGGCGATGATTAACAGCGGCATAATATTACGGCTCACCTCGATACCTCCATGTACAAAAAAGTTGCGTTATGCAAACAAAGTTCACACAGTTGTCCAAACAAGTTACGTAACGTAATTAAAGTTTACGAAAGTACTACAATGAGCGAGGTAGCGCAGTGGTTAGCACACTGGACTCCCATTCAGGAGAACAACGGTTCAAAGCCGCGTCCGGCCATCCAGTTTCAGGTTTCCCATGACTTCCCTAGATCGTTCCACGCAAATGCCGGGACGGTTCTTTGAAAGGGCACAGCCGATTTCGTTCCCCATCCTTGACACAATCCGAACTTGTGCTTCGGTCTCTCATTATCTCTATGCCGACGGGACGTTAAACCCTTTTTTCCCTTCCTCTTTTACAAAAGAACTATTACAGCTCTGTCGCACACTTCAGCTAGTCACACAGTGAACGAGTGAAAGGAGCATGTTCAGCGCACTAGGGACGCTTGAAGTCTCCCGGTTTGATTGGGTAGTGTTGCCGACCCCGTTGTGAAGGAAGTAAACGCGAACCGGTAAAGAGAAAATACGATTTCGAATGGCACTGCAACAGAAATGAACCATGACCCTCCTTCGCCCTTATCAGTGGAAATAAAGCGAAACTCTTGACTACAGTTTATCACAGCGAAATACATTGTTTCTAACGGTTGAAACTGTCTGGGATTTTTAAAGTAAAATTCACTTTCTCCTACTTAGTGACATGTGCCACGTTTCACCTAACTGTCTGCAACGGTTTTTGTTGCTTCACGTCGTTCCTTTATTAAGTGACGTGTCTGGGAGTGGTTTTCATCTCTGTATTTGCTTAAATCGGTTGTTAAATACTGGCAAGAGAAAATCTGGAAATCAGAAGTACAAGCGGTTCCAAGGGTTATTTAGCTTGTGGTGTATTATTTCCGAACCTGCAAATATCTCTACTGGCTGCACAAGCGTGAAACAAAGCTTGGAGCTAGTCTTTCCAGTACACGAGATAGCGCCCAGTACAAACACGGGATGCGACGGTTTGTGAGGTGCAACTTGAACAAACGCCTGAAACTGTTTTAACGATTCTGTGCGTTCATCACTCACGTGGAAACAGGTAGAATCACGTGTAAGGTCTTCTGAAGGCCTTGAGAGTTTCGAGGAAGTACAAGGGGCACAGAGTTAAATAAGTGACAAACGCAGTTCGCAAAATCTCTATTTCTGCTCGATATTTGTATTACCGCGGCATTGGGCAGTAGTTCCAGGTCCTGTCTACTGGGACAACATGACATCACCCGGCATCACTCTTCCTGCAAAATGTTCTTTGCGTACTTCCTAGGCAACATGTTGCACGACCGACCAAGCGGTGAGATCCTCCCAGTGGAGTGACAAGGACGTCACTTCGGCCCTATATTTCTATTTATTTTTCGTATCTGATCTCTTTGCTGGGATACAATTAAAGTAAGAAATTTAATAAAGCTAGGAAGTTTCCTTCCTGTGCCTCTCCCTTATTGTCAGGCAAAGGAGACACTGTGGCCAGGCCTCTTGCCCACTCGGTCCCCACCTGTTTAAAAAAGTAAGAAGTGTCGAAACATGCAAATGGTTTAGAAATAAAAACAACAAAATCTAGATTCCGCTCCAATCGCCGATTGAAAAAAGTGTTAAGCGTCACGCAATGTGTTTTAGAGTTCACTCCATTCCATACTTCCGACTGTCGCTTTACCTTCCAGCAAATAGGTGCAGAAACAGCTTGTGGCAGCGGCCAACCGCAGCTCGCCGCTGACGTCACTCGCCTTCCGAGGAGTGTGTTTACCAACTGTCGCCTCCTTATTTCAAGTTCGAGTACTCTTATTCCAGTTGCGTGTTGTAGTTTGCGTACTTGAAACTTATGAATGTAAATACTTCAGGATTAAAGGAGACCACTCCCCGAAAAGCGAAAGTGTTGACTTGTTGCTAGGCACACACTAAAGGCCGAAAAGTTGCTAACTTTCGGATTTTATTTACCCTGTTTTACTTCTACTGCGCCAGCTCGTCAAAGGATAAAATCCTG
Source organism: Schistocerca serialis cubense (assembly GCF_023864345.2). Taxonomy (NCBI): domain Eukaryota; kingdom Metazoa; phylum Arthropoda; class Insecta; order Orthoptera; family Acrididae; genus Schistocerca; species Schistocerca serialis. The sequence goes on along the minus strand of NC_064642.1, from coordinate 813,979,811 downwards.
AAGCTAGCAAGTTTTGCCCCTTTCGTGTGTGCCTGCTTCTCTGTGAGGGGGTCACCTTTAATCTAAATGATTAATTTCAAGTATTTGTATTTTACAAGAACCTCCCTACAACACAAACTCCGTGTTGTTCGAGCTTTTAAAATAGTCTCGTGCGCAGAAAGGTCCAACGCTTGCAACGTATTACTCATTTTGGGTACCACAGAAGGCAGCGGCGGCAGCGCTAAACTTGTATTGTGTGAACGAGCCGAGTGCTTTTGTACAAAATAAGTCAGAAAAGCATTTTCTTCTTAACAAAAAAAATCTTTCTGGCGCGAATGATTTTAAACATTCACGAACATATCAACTGACAAGTGACTACTTGCGACCATCTAAATGTTGTGCGACATTTGCATTGAATACGCCAAGCTCAGAAGTTGCGAGTAGGAGTACCGCAGGCTATAATTCAGAGCAACAAAAATCGAAGGGGTGACTTACTGCATTGTTCCTCGTATATCCTTGGATAGTTCACTGAGCATTCCTTTGCAATATTGTTACTAGTGGCGAGTTACTACGTCTTTGTTACCTTTTTATGAAGAAATTAATTAGCTGTCCCAACGAAATACATACTCCAGCGGAGGGCAATGAGAGCATTTTGCATCGTACGACTAAAATAGGGTTATGTGTGCTACAAATCCCTCCCCCAGGAATGTGTCAATCTCAGCTGGTATTTATTAACCACTACTTTTGACACTTTTTGTTCGCAGTGTTAGGGAAAACGACCGACAAAAATACATCTCATGTTATTGCTACACGTAAACGAACTCTACTTATTTCACAAACAAAACTATCCAGAAATTATTTGGCAAGTCACTCATCATGTATTTAGTCTTCTCATGTTATGCCCTGAAATGGTTACCGCCTCCTTCCTTAACGAAAAACGGAAGAAAATCCCTTTCACTACGAAAATATTCTTCCCACCTGATTTGAAGACATCTTTAACTCAGATCCAGGTGGTTTCGACAGGCGTGGAATCAGTAAAATATCTAAGCATTGTCAGACCGTTTTAGATCAACATGGATATATTGTGATGCTTTATTTTCCTCTGATTTTTACTGTTTTTTCAACACACTAAAGGGAAACAGTATTAAAATATTAACTGTACTACTCGTAGTATAAGTGGAGTACAGCATATCACACTAACATTAAGACTAAAGCCTATTTCAATAAAATTTAAGGTGTCTGTAACCATAATGTGCCTATATAGACACGAATTACTCACTCTGGACTTCAAAACGGTCGGTATGTACTTGCCGGCCTGGGTCACTCAAGTAGTATGAAAATGTGGCATGTCATACACAAATAAGACTCGTTTATTGATTTTCAATTTGGCTCCCCGTAGCTATATCATGAAACAGCTAAAAATCTAGTTTTAAGTGAGCCTGAAACCACACACTAAAGCAGCCTTCGTTTTAAAGGCGGCCACATTACCACACAGCTAGCAAAGCGTTAAACATTTTTCTGTCCCCTATTGCCCTAGAGGTGGCTAGGACAGTTAAATCACAATGTAAACGACGAGACAGTTGCGACTATCGTGCGAAACAACTTTCCTGAGCTCGAAACCATATATTAATACCCTTATTTCACACCTTGTGTAAATACCAATCAGCTTTTTCGATGGAAATTATACAAATATATCGTATGAATTTAGCAGGATAGTTCTGCTTCATCCAGGAAGTAACTCGTAGATCAGAGTTGCCATACGTATCTGGCGATGGTGCCAAGATTCAGTTACACCACTAGTATGAAGAATACCAGCCAATTTATTCCTGAAACAGGCTGGGAAGTGAGCACAGCTGGTGAGGGCTGGAATACACACACGATATGTGATTGAGCCGTATTTGCATATCAGTAACTAGGTCTGGAGACTAGAGCGTAGGTTTAATATCTTAATATTCCCAGCGATTCGTTGTCACTTCGTCAAGATATGGTATTCTGCCAGAGGTCCGCTTCTTCCCAACACGATATTTGGATGCCGTAATTATGTCCTCATTAAGTGTTCCCTGACATGACATGCTGTAACTATAAATCTACATGTCACTGTCGTAAGTTGCGAGACATCCACAGTGCGTGTGACGGACAGTGGAAGGGAGTGGGCGTGAACAACTGTCTGATAGACTATAGAACTTCTTTCTCGCCTCCACAATGGGGCGACTGTCTGCTGCAAAAGAAAGTCATTGGCACAAAGATGCAACCACAGAGCATTTTGCTGCGATTCACTGGCATACAACGGGTCTGTTGTGGGTGGGCTACACACGTCTGATGCCATTCCCTCACTGTTCAGCAGTTCTTCCACAGGCAGAAATTAAGCCTAGGCTAAGAGCCGACGTAGTGGTAGTTTGGCATTAACTATCAGCTGGGCACGGACAGCTGCGTGTCCCAAGAAATAGGGTAGATTCTTTTGCGAACTAAAAACGCTACCCTCTTTTTGACACTTTTACATGGCACCTGGAGGTCTTTTTGTGTCTCCTCCTACGAGTATCACAAAAACTGTCAAGTCGCGACAGCCATCTCTTTTTTTATGGTTTTAGGGCGCAAAACTGCTACGATCATTAGCGCCCTGTCTGTGTCTTAGGAAAAGTAAAAAAAAAAACGGAACTGGAAACCAGCAGAATGGGAACGAAACTAAAAAAATTTGGAGAAACTAAAAACAGAAGGAAAACTTAAGCTGCAAATGACTGACGTCATCTCAGTGGCACTAATAAACTCGAGAACGCAGTCGGCTGAGCGCGTGTCACCTGCTAAAATCGACGATATATCAGGCAACAGCTGTAGACGGACGCGTAACGGAGTAAAATAGGGGTACACAAGTAAAGGGTGTCTTACCGTCCACAGCTGAGAGCAGTGGGGACAGAGTGGGGGAGGATCGCCACTTAAAAGATGTCGATGGTTAAAAAGACAGTGACCTATCCAGAGTCTAGCTAAAATTACCTCCTTCCGACGACGCGTTCGAGAGGAAGAGGTCCAAGCACAGGGAAGAGCTTACACGTCCCGCAATTTCTTATTGGGAAGTGTTGTCCAATGTGCATGGCATAAAAGAACAACACGACGACATAAAACACTCCGTATATCGGCGAAGGGAATCGTGTGAATAGCTGGGCGAAGAAGAGAGACTGCAGCCTTGGCCGCTATATCGGCCGCCTCATTCTCACAGATACCAACGTGTCCTGGGAGTCAGAGGAACGCCACAGAGCCCCCCCCCCCCCCCAAGTGGAGCACGTGGTGGCAGTCCTGAATCCGGTGGACCAGAGGATGGATGGACAGGGTAGAGTGCTTGAAGACTGAGGAGAGAGCTGAGAGAATCTGAACAGATAACGTACTGTATCCGCTGATGGCGACGGATGTATTGGGCAGCCTGGAGAACAGCGTAAAGCTCCGCAGTATAAACCGAACACTGGTCGGGAAGCCGAAATCTATTTGGGGTGTCGCCAACAATATAGGCACTCCCTAAACCTAACGATGTTTTTGAGTCATAAGTGTAAATAAATGTGGCTTCCTTCATTTGTGCACATAGAGCAGCAAATGCCCGACGATAAACAAGTGAAGGGACACCATCCTTGGGAAACTGACAAAGGTCACGGAGCAGGCAGGTCCGGGGACGGAGCCAAGGCAGTGCTGTACCCCAAGTTGCCAAGAAAGTCTTAGGAAAGCGGAAGGAAAGAGAATGGAGCAGTTGACGGAAGCGGACTCCCGGTGGTAGTAAGGAGGATGGGCGGCCTGCATACCTTAAATCCAAGGAAGCGTCGAGAAACATGTCATGGGCCGGGTGTGTAGGCATGGAAGACGACTCAGAAGGACAGCTCGCCAATTGGACAGCGGAGGTTCAGCAGTCTCAGCATAAAGGCTTTCCACAGGGCTTGTGTAAAAAGCTCCAGACACTAAACGTAATCCACGATGGTGGAGAGTGTCGAGACGCCGAAGAACAGATGGCCGAGCAGAGGAGTAAACTATGCTTCCATAGTCCAATTTCGAGCGCACTAAGGCGCGATAGAGGCGGAGAAGGACCACTCGGTCCGCTCTCCAAGAGGTACCATTCAGGACACGGAGGGTGTTGAGAGACCGCAGACAGCGGGCCGAAAGATAGGAAACGTGGGAGGACCAGCACAGTTTTCTGTCAAACATAAGATCCAAGAATTTAGCGAAGTCCGAAAACGGGTGGTTGACAGGTCCTAGATGTAAGGAAGATGGAAGAAATTCCGTACGAAGCTAAAAATTAACACAAACGGTCTTACTGGGAGAAAAGCGGAAGCCTGTTTCGATGCTCCAAGAGTGGAGGCGATTGAGACATCCTTGAAGACGTCGTTCTAGAAGGCTGGTCCTTTGACAGCTGTAGTAGATCGCAAAATCGTCCACAAAGAGGGAGCCCGAGACACCAGGAAGGAGACAATCCATAATTGGATTTATGGCAATGGCAAACAGTACAATACTCAGCACGGAGCCCTGGGGTACCCCGTTTTCCTGGGAGAAAGTATGGGAGAGAGTAGTGTCCACCCGCACTCTAAATGTGCGCTCTACCACAAATTCGCGAAGAAAAAGAGGCAGCCGACCTCGAAAGCGCCAAGAAAACAGTGTGCGGAGGATGCCTGTCCTCTAACAGGTATCGTATGCTCTCTCCAGACCAAAAAAATTTGCTACTGTTTGGCGTTTCCGGAGAAAATTGTTCATGATATAAGTGGAGAGAGCAACAAGATGGTCAACTGCAGAAAAATGCTTTCAGAAACCGCGTTTGGGCAGGTGTTTAAAGACTGCGGGACTCCAGCCACCAGGCTAAACGGCTATTTACCATACACTTGTTGGATAGTTTTGTTTTTCATATCAGCACTATGCGTTATGTCCTAGCGCACAGCACCCCGCCCGCCACCCCCCTCCCCCATAGATGCAAATTAAGTTCACACTGAGTGCTGTATACGAATGTTGAATGTATTTATTGAACGCGTTCAGGTAAAATATTGCTTTCAGTTAGAGCATGGGGTAATCCCATGCCAGGCTTCTAATCCTGTGGAAAATCATTCATGCGAGAACGATCGTTCCTATAGTAACAAAATCCTTTTCTGGTATCTTTTGCCCAAAGACACTCGTCCACAAGCAATACAAAGATTCAGAGCTGTCTATGCTGCATTCATCCCTCTTTTAAACCCAATGCTAATAATGTGTCGCGAATGTTAGAACGTTTTCCACTTGAGAATATTTTACATCTCTTTAACAACGTTCTCAACCCATTTTTAGTACCCAAATATTATAATTATTTCTACACAATCAATGAAACTTTTAGCCTTGTTTGCTATTTCTGAAAGTTTAAACTGAAAACAGAAAAAATAAACCTTTCCTTTCTGGAAAGAGATTAGTTTCCCTATTCTTTAGTTTCGCACTTGGCTGCACTGTATGCCTGCTAGTAGTTTCTGCACAACAATCCATTGTGATTTAGTTGCCTGGGTGTGTTATGAACGTACGGATGCCCTTCTAACATTCCGTATATTTCAGATTTCCTGAAGTAAGTGCAATATCGGTTCATCTTACCATCCTAATAATAGAACGAAGTGTTACATTAGCATTCCTACGTCGATGTGCCATACACACGCCTTACACGGAAAAGTTAGAAAATGAGAGATGCCCCGAGGTCGATATGAAAAAAAGGAGAAGGGAAATGAGTGTTCTATGGCTACACGTATGACAAAGAGAATGAAGTTCTGATAGTGAAATTGAAGGATAACCAGTATGTGTAGCTACAAGCTGCAGTACTACTTCCGCTTTGAGCTCTGATGCAAGATACCCACAGGCAAAGAGAAACGAAACGTCTGTTGCAGTGCCACATCTCTTTGAAGATTACAACGCCTATATGTGTGGCATTGATCTACTGGACAAGCAGATATCACTTTATAGGACGATAAGATATATATAAAAAAAATAAAAACGGTGGTAACCACTATTCACTCAGATGACTGATATCTGCATGGTAAACACGACGGTGGACATACCAAATCTTTAAGCCAAATGAAAAGCTCTCACTGAAGGAAAAGAGTGGTGTTGCACGTTTCAAAGAACACACGGTCAACACCGAAACGCAGAGGACCACATGTACGAAAATTGACGAGAGGACAGGTGAGCACAGATGTAGAACTAGAGTCAGGCAATCACTTTAGCTGTTAAGTAAAGCATAGGAAACATCTTCATACTGCATGAAGATGACAACGGTGTCATAACTACTCTGTTCGTGTACATGCCAAGTGTTGTTTCATTAAACACTGAATAGACACTGTAATATTAAAGTGTGTGTATTTTGTTTATGATGTTTGTTGTTTTCTGCTTTGGCGGTAATATCGCGCCTTTTGATGGCTAGTTTGGCAACGTCCCAGAAATGGTGCGGCCTAGAGGTTTTGGTTGGTTTGTGGGATTAAAGGGACCAGACTGCTACGGTCATCGGTCCCTTTTTTCCAAATACGAAGAACACCCACAGAGAATAAAAACGATGAACAGAACGGATCACAGACGATACAGAACAAGAGAAACTTAGACAAAGACAAGACAAAACGAACTAAAATCACAGAGTGTGACGGTGGTTGGCCGACCATAGAAATAAAAAAGGAAAAGCCAACCACCTCGAAACACATTAAAAAATCAGTTTAAAATCATAGGCTAAAGGCCAGAATCAACCGAAAACAATAAAATAAAACAAACGCTCAGATTAAACGATAAAACTAAGTCAGCCATACCGGAGTCGTCTGTTAAAAGGGCAGGGAGCGGGTCAGGCAGTGCGAACGACTGCCTGAGCAAACCTAAAAGTGGACAGTCCAATAAAATATGGACCACTGTCAAAACGGAGCCGCAGCGACATAAAGGTGGGCCCTCACGTCGCAATAGGTGGCCGTGCGTAATCCGTGTGTGCCCAATACGCAGTCGGCAGAAGACGACAGACTCCTTGCGAGAGACTCGCAAGGAGGAGTGCCACACAGTCGTCGTCTCCTTGATGGCACGGAGTTTGTTAGGGGTGGTCAGACCGCGCCATTCAGCGTCCCAAAGCGAGATAACTTTGCGGCGTAAGACTGCCCTCAAATCACTCTCCGGGAGGTCAATGTCCAGGGTGGGTTCACTGGTGGCCTGTTTGGCCAGGCAGTCAACATGTTCATTGCCCGGGATACCGACATGACTGGGGGTCCACACAAAGACCACAGAGCGGCCGCGACGTGCAAGAGTATGCAGGGACTCATAGATATCCATCACCAGACTAGAACGAGGAAAACACTGGTCGAGAGCTCGTAAACCGCTCAGGGAATCGCTACAGATAACGAAGGACTCACCTGAGCAGGAGCGGACACACTCTAGGGCTCGAAAGATGGCGACCAGCTGAGCAGTGTAAACGCTGCAGCCAGCCGGCGAGGAACGCTGTTCGGAATGGTCCCCTAGAGTTATCGCATAACCGACGCGAGCAGCAACCATCGAACCGTCAGTGTAAACAATGCCAGAGCCCTGATACGTGGCCAGGATGGAATAAAAGCGGCGGCGGAAGGCCTCTAGAGGGACTGAGTCCTTCGGGCCTTGTGCCAAGTCGAGCCGAAGGCAAGGGCGGGGCACACACCACAGGGGTGTACACAGAGGTGCCCGGAAAGGAGGTGGAACAGGGAAAAACCCAAGCCCGGAGAGAAGTTCCTTGACGCGTACGGCGATCGGACAACCTGACCGGGGCCGACGGTCTGGCAGATGGACGACTAACTGCGGGAACAGGACACGGTAATTTGGATGCCCGGGCAAGCTAAAAACATGGGCAGCATAAGCAGCCAATAATTGTCGGCGTCGTAACCACAGTGGAGAGACACCTGCCTCCACTAGTATGCTGTCCACAGGGCTGGAGCGGAAAGCACCAGTGGCTAGGCGTATCCCGCTATGGAGGATTGGGTCCAGCACCCGCAACACAGATGGGGATGCTGAGCCATAAGCCAGGCTCCCATAATTCAGACGAGACAGGATTAACGCCTGGTAGAGCCGTAACAGGGTAGATCGGTCAGCGCCCCAGTGGGTGTGGCCCAAGCACTGCAGAGCATTGAGATGCCGCCAACATGCCTGTTTGAGTTGCCGGATATGAGGGAGCCAAGTCAACCGGGCATCGAAAACCACCCCTAAAAACCTGTGTGATTCCACCACTGAAAGAAGTTCACCGTCAAGAGAAAGCTGCGGCTCCGGGTGGACAGTACGCCGCCGGCAGAAATGCATAACGCGGGTCTTCGCTGACGAAAACTGGAACCCATGAGCTACAACCCAAGACTGCGCCTTGCGGATATCGCCCTGTAGCTGACGTTCAGCAGCTGCAATTCCAATGGATCTATAGTAGAGGCAGAAGTCGTCAGCATACAGGGAAGCGGAGACAGAATTTCCCACAGCTGCAGCGAGCCCATTAATGGCTATTAAAAACAGGCAGACACTTACAACAGAACCCTGTGGCACGCCGTTCTACTGGACGTGGGAGGAACTATATGAGGCTGCGACTTGCACGCGGAAGGTACGACACGACAGGAAATTGCAGATAAAGATCGGCAGAGGGCCACGAAGACCCCATCCATGAAGCGTAGAAAGGATGTGATGACGCCATGTCATATCGTACGCCTTCCACATGTCGAAAAAGACAGCGACTAGGTGCTGACGGCGGGAAAAGACAGTACGGATGGCCGACTCCAGGCTCACCAGATTGACGGCGGCGGAGCGGCCTTTACGGAACCCACCCTGAGACAGAGCCAGAAGGCCCTGAGACTCCAGTACCCAATTCAAGGGCCGGCTCACCATCCGTTCGAGAAGCTTGCAAAGAACGTTGGTGAGGCTAATGGGGCGGTAGCTGTCCACCTCCAAAGGGCTCTTGCCAAGTTTCAAAACGGGGATGACAATGCTTTCCCGCCATTGCGACGGTAACTCATCCTCGACCCAGAGACGGTTGTAAAGGTCAAGGAGGCGTCGCTTGCAGTCCACTGAAAGGTGTTTCAGCATCTGACAGTGGATGCGATCTGGCCCGGAAGCGGTATCAGGGCAAGCGGCAAGGGCACTGAAATTCCCACTCACTGAATGGAGCATTGTAGGATTCAGAAGTGTGGATGCGAAAAGAAAGGCTCCGACGTTCCATCCGCTCTTTGATGGAGCGGAAGGCCTGGTGGTAATTCGCAGAAGCGGAACTCAGAGCAAAATGCTCTGCCAAGTGGGTTGCATTGATGTCGGAGGCAGTACAAACTGCTCCATTCAGTGAGAGCGCAGGGACGCTTACAGGGGTCAGATAGCCGTAGACGCATCGAATCTTGGCCCAGACCTGCAATGGAGTGACATGGAGGCCAATTGTAGACACATACCGCTCCCAGCACTCCTGCTTGCCTTGGCAGATAAGGAGGCAGGCCCGTGCATGCAGCCGTTTGAAGGCGATAAGGTGTTAAATGCTTGTGACGCTGGAGCGCCCGCCGGCGATCTTTAATCGCTTCAGCGATCTCAGGCGACCACCAAGGCACAGCCCTCCGCCGAGGGGGCCCAGAAGAACGGGGAATGGCAGATTCGGCGGCAGTAACGATGCCGGTGGTGACCGATCGAACCACCGCATCAATGTCATCACTAGAGAGAGGCTCAATAGCGGCAGTGGAGGAAAACAAGTCCGGGTCAGCCTTATTCATAGCCCAGCTGGTGGGGCGCCCAGAAGAGTGACGTGGTGGCAGTGACAGAAAGATCGGAAAGCGGTCACTGCCACACAAGTCGTCATGAACACTCCATTGAACAGACGGTAAGAGGCGAGGGATACTGATCGAAAGGTCAATGGCGGAGTACATGCCATGCGCCATGCTCAAGTTTGTGAAGGAACTATCATTTAGAAGTGAAAGACCGAGATGTTCCAATAAATGCTCAATGGTGGCGCCTCAACCTGTTGCCACTGACCCACCCCACAGAGGGTTACGGGCGTTCAAGTCACCCAGTAACAAGAAAGGTGACAGCAATTGGGCTAGCAGCGCAGCCAGCTCATGCTGCGCGACATCACCATACGGTGGAAGGTAAAGACTGCAGACGGTAATAGCCTTTGGCGTCCACACCCTAACAGCGACAGCCTCTAAAGCTGTTTGTAGAGCGACAGACTCGCTGTGAAGAGAGTTAAGGACATAGGTGCAGGAGCCACCAGACACCCTTTCATATGCTGCTCGGTTCTTATAACAACCCCGATAGCCACCGAGGGCGGGGGTTCGCATTGCTGCAAACCAAGTTTCCTGAAGAGCAATGCAGAAGAAAGGGCGAAGGCTGATAAGTTGGCGCAGCTCAGCTAGATGGTGGAAGAAACCGCTGCAGTTCCACTGGAGGATGGTATTTTCCATCGCTGAGAAAGGTGTGACGGGACTGGTAAGGCAGATTACGCCGCTTGGTCACCTGCTGCCTCCGATTGAGCACCTGTGCTAGTGCTATGCATGGCTTCTGAGGGACTGGCGAGATCGAGGTCCTCAGCGGACGCCAGAATCTCCACCTCGTCCTCAGACGCAGAGCTGGAAGGTTGCGGTGGGGTGGCTGCCACCACGAGTTCCTTGGGCTTAGAGCTCCTCTTCTTGGATTTCTCACGCTGCTCCTTGGGCTTCACCGATTTAGTCTCCAGGACTGAGGAGGATCGCGAAGCCCTTCAACCAGCTGAGTGTGGGCCCTTACATCACTGTCGGTCGTCATCCTTCCCACTGGTGGAAACCTGGGAAGGGAGGGACCCAAGGGACCACTCGCGAGCGTGAGAAGCCGAAGAAGTGGGACACTTCTGCGGCTTATAAGCAGGGATGGACGTCCTACATGGGGGGGATGGTGTTGCTCCTGAGGTAGGTGGCGCAGGAGCAACCCGGTGGGTAGAGCCCCCCACTGGCAAGGGGGCAGGAGGAGTTGTACCACTCAGCGATCCGGCCGGAAGTCACAAAACTGATCGGGTGAGCACAGGTGTTGTAGCAGCAACGTAGGAAGATGTCGTTCTCACGGGATGTAATCGGTCGTATTTCCTTTTGGCCTCAGTATAAGTCAGTCGGTCCAGGGTCTTATATTCCATGATTTTGCGTTCCTTCTGGAAGATTCTGCAGTCTGACGAGCAAGGTGAATCGTGCTCCCCGCAGTTGACACAGATGGGAGGCGGGGCACATGGAGTATTGGGATGAGATGGGCGTCCGCAATCTCGACATGTGAGGCTGGAAGTGCAGCGGGAAGACATATGGCCGAACTTCCAGCACTTGAAGCACCACATCGGGGGAGGAATATAGGGCCTGACGTCACATCGGTAGACCATCACCTTGACCTTTTCCTGTAATGTATCATCCTCGAAGGCCAAGATGAAGGCACCGGTAGCTATCTGATTTTCCTTCGGACCCGATGAACGCGCCGGACGAAATGTACACCTCTGCGCTCTAAGTTGGCGCGCAGCTCGTCATCAGACTGCAAAAGAAGGTCCTTATGATAAATAACTCCCTGGACCATATTTGAACTCTTATGCGGTGTGATCATAACAGCAACATCCCCCAACTTGTAACAAGCAAGTAACCGTCGTGCATGGACAGAGGATGCCGTTTGTATCAGGACTGACACAGAGCGCATTTTGGAGAAGCCCTCCACCTCCCCAAACTTGTGCTCTAACTGCTGGACGAAGAACTGAGGCTTTGTGGAGAGAAAAGTCTCCCCATCAGCTCTCGTACAAACTAAAAATCGAGGCGAATAACTGCTACTGCCATCCTGAGATTTACATTCCTCCCACGGTGAGGCCAGGGAGGGGAACGTTTTCGGATCGTACTTCTGAGCGTTAAATTGAGCCCGAGAACGCTTAGAGACTGCTGGCGGCTGGCCACCAGCGAGAGACGATGTACCACGCTTCATTGGGGGTCATCCGCCCTGATGCCACCTACTCCGACCAAGGGCCCTCCCCACGGGCGCCACCCAGCCACAGCAAAGGCCACTTGGCAGGATGCCCGTTGCCGGGAGTCCCAATACCCCAGGAGGATAGGCATCTACTCCTTGGCATACGTGGGGAGTTAACGGCGCAGGCATCAGTAGTGCGATCGCTGTGTTGTCAGGGGGCTACAACCAACAGGGTACATGGCGGCCCCACCACAACGGACTGGCTACCGTGCTGGATGTTAGGTAACATGTGGTCCATCGTCGCCGTCAGTGCAGAAAGAGGCACTGCACTCTGCAAGGTGTAATCTGCACACAGGAATGTAGTCATGCCCAAGAGATGGAGAGCGGGCAGGACTGCAATTCAACAGCGAATAAGCTGGCGAAAGGTCTGATCGCAAGATGGACACAATGCACCAAGTAAGGCGCCCTTCCCCAATCGGCTCGCTCTTCGGAAAATTTTGAGAGATGGAAGTCAAACCCAACAGGGGACCATCACAGAAGGCCGAAAAGTTGGAGACTCCTTTTAGTCGCCTGTTACGACAGGCAGGAATACCGCGAGCCTATTCTTACCCCCGAATTATCACGAATGTATCACTTTAATGAGAAAAAAATTGTAGAATAAAGAAGTTTTGGCATAATGGATTAAGTTTCAAACATGCAAAATCCAACACACAACTTCAAGATAAACACTAGAACTTCAAGTAAGAAAGCGACAGTTGGTAAATACACTCACAGCCGCGCGCGGCGTTAACCTGGCGGACGGCACCTGGAACGCGGCAGGTAGTCGATACAGGGCGGGGAAGTCTCGAGCGTGGTCTGTTCCGACGCTGACGCAGCCACCACCTGTTCGAGCCGAATTGTTTATAGAAGTTTCTGCTGTCACCAGAGTTCAGACTGTGCTATTACTGGTTGGTTATATAGTGAAGAGGATTTTCTTTGAGACTCCATCAGATGTAACATCAGCAGACACGAATATGATTTAAAAGTAAAACATCGAGAAGTCTATCTCGCGACTTTGTATCTAGATTGCGCGACGTTCACCACTAGACGAAGAACACGTGGTATACCCCTGAAACGGCTGGCGAAGAATGATGGAACTTACTCCGTACACTTGCGCATCCTGCAGTATTGCCAGATTGTGCAGAAGGCCGCATTTAGAATTCTGAGCTGCGGTGGGTTATACTGGGCACCTTCAGTGAACGACTCCGACTAACACTCTGTGGCAGCCGCCCGGCCGCCGGGTTGTGTGTCGGCCTGTACTCTTACCCACTCAAAATCCACTCCACCTTGGAAGGGAATGTTACAAGTGGCACTGTGTAAGAATTTTAGTAACATTAACAACTTAAATGGCAATAAAATTTAACAATGTGTCATTTCTACAACATTTCCAATTTCCCTTAATTGCTATGGTAATAAACAGACAGGGCCTTTCGCTACCTTAATCACTTCTCGTCCCTCTCCCCTAAATGTACACTCGTTTCCAGTCCTGGCAGATTATCGTTAGACCGGCGGAATTATGGGGATTCAAAAACGGGGAAAGACAATAAAAGAGCATCAGAAACTACAGCACACGTACACACATAACCCTATTTTCTAGTACACTCGCTCCTAGCAGGAACAGAATATCTGAAGAGATTTCCATTCTTTTTTGGAAATGGAAGTACGCCTGTATACATTAGTCGCTCTTTCCGGTACCCGTACAACGACGATACAAGAACAGACGAAGGGATCACGAGAGGGTGGTCTGTCAGCTGCCACGTCGCTGTAAACCTTCTCGCCACGCCGCGCCGCGCTGCGTGGAAGGTTTAGGAAAACGGCGCACACATGTTTAACTCGTATGCAGGTATCAACGTAATCGAGATTTTCTTTTTAGTGTAGTATTGTGTTATTAGTCCGCTTTATACTGAACTGTTATTTTTTCCGCGGTCGGTGAATTGCTACTGTAAAGTATCGGAAGGACAAACTCTCACCATCTCGGATAGCATGGCTTTTTTCCTGTGGCAAGAGGCTCACACAGCCTTAGACCCCAGATCTGTGGTACGGAGAAACCCGCTATATTGTCATTTTAAACCATAACTGTATTGACAAGATTTCTTTGCTATTCTGGAAGGTTGTAACATAACTTTTCATTTTTCAGTTTTTGTCTTCTCTCGGTTCGCTTATTATCTTTGTATTTTTTCCCTTGTTCATAGCTCTAATTACGAAGAAAATGCGTGCCCTTGTGAAACATTCCAGGAAAGATCTGAGAAACGGTAACGCTTCGTAAGATAGACCACGTAAATTCGCATCCTATGCAATATCTTCAGATGACCAGTTAGTACGCAGTCCTTCCACGAACAGTTGTTGATACAGAAAGAACCATGGATCACCTTTTGAATATGTTTTAATTTCCGCAGCTCAGTGCTATATCCTGTATTCTTTTGTCTGAAGATCCTTTATTTCTATTTTAACAATTTCTAATTGTTTGCATAGGACCGCATTGACAGTCACAGCAGTGCGTTTTCGTGGTTACCGTTTTGTCTAGTAGCAATTTCTTCGTTATTCGTTAATTAGGCTCATTACTACGGCCTGAATCAGCAGTGGATAGTTTTAGAATTGGAACAGCATCACTCTACCTGCATTTAGAACGAGTAGTCAACAGTTCTTTTCAAATCTCTTCCGCAATCGCAACCCACAAGAGCATTTTCAACTGGAAGCGGATCTGCAAGTTTCAAGCACTTGTCTATTTTCTTTTTGTCTCACCGCTTCTAGGGCTCGTAGCAAATCATTATTTTTCACTTAAGAACTAACTCTAAAAATCCCTCAACACGCCGATAATTACGCCGTAACTCTGTATTCAATGACCAGTCACTAATAAAAATTAACATTGACGCAAGGAACCATGTTTTCGCTCGAAAACGCAATTACAACACAGAACATAGTGGCAGTCCCGGGCTGCTGAGCGCTGTCCGGGTCCACTTGGACGACGGCGGTGCTGGTCGCTTGTGTGGACACACCTCGTGATCCCTGCCGTGCCTTCTAGTATCCATGCACACACCCTACTGACAGCGAAATCTTGAAAGGTCATTCTTATTCGCCTTTTCACCTACATATTCCCCAAGACGTTTTGGCAACTTCGTAACCCTTCAAAAGAACATGAACCTGTGGGAATATCAGCACCTATTTTGTTGCCACATCTACCCACCATTTTCTTTCCATTCATAAGTGAAACCTCAGTCTGATCTACACATTTGGTTAAAAATAATCTGATTTACTCCTACTAATAAGATTACAGCAACAATGTAACAGTCGAGCCCCTGAAGGGAATTTAGTAGTAACTTACACTTTTCTAGAAAACTTGTGAACAGACATTAATGAAAAATTCTTCACTAAATGTTGATCTTTGTGCAGCTCGTTCCGAATTTTCTGCCTGAATTTGCAGCAGAGTTAAACTGTCAACTTCAAAGCCATTCGTTAACCATACTGACATCTATTTAGTGCCCCTTTTTAATCTATTTCAGAAGTCTTCATTCTCATTTTTGAATCAAAAATTAAATGCGCTGCCGAATCACTCGTAAAAACAGTACTGCAGTGTCAAATATCTATAGCTGAGTAGATCCGTCTACATGTCACCATACCGAGACTAAGTTATGGTTCATACATAAGGCAGGGAGGGCTCTAGAGGCCCTGTGCACCCAGCTTCCCAAGACAGACAACCACGACAGAAAATCAAGCAAGAGGTGGAAGCCCCATCACGTGACTTAACGTGCGCAGATTGTGTGTCTTTGGCAATGTGGAATGTTAGAAGACTGACCAACACAGAAAACGAGTTTAACCAAGTACCCAAGGACAGGAAGTATACACTGCAATAACAACCGAAACTAAGAGAAACAAAAGATCTGACGGACTGCACGTTAGCTTACAGTGGCGTCACACACAGAAAACGAGCTAGTGCTGGAGTGGGAATTTCAGTCAATGATAAAGGGAGAGGGCAGATTCGAGAATTCAGCCTCATAAATAAAGAATAATGACAGATTTCAAATTCCAAGAGATCATCTAACAGTAAAAGCTGTCTACAGCCCACAGGAGGAAAGGATGATCCTCAAAGTGAATAAAAATCAACACGACAGACCATGTTTTCATCGCTGGTGATTTTAATGCAAGAGTTGGAAATCTACCTATACCAGTAATATCAGGCTTATTTGGAGGAAAGACCCTTGATAATAATGGAAATGAACTACGCACAGTTGTCTCCAACAATTCTGAAATTACTACCATATTTTACAGACAGTAACAAGTTCACATGGAGTGCACGAAGATTAATATCTGTGACTGACTACACACTGATTAATGATGAAATGTAGACTTATGTAAGATATACATGTTTATAGAGGACCATACATAGTTAGTGACCACTTCCCTCTACGCAGTAAGATAGGCTACTGCCAAAATGGAAGGAGACAAGCTCCTAAAGAAACCACACCAAGAGTTGTTCAAAATACATCTTCTGTCGGAATACAGTATTAGGAAACTTCATCAGTACTGACTCCAAGGAAAGCTTGCTTTATTACATCGATATAGAATGGAATATCAAAACCGGCATCATTGAAGAAGCCCTAGAAGCAGTTGGTAGAAAGAAGAAAACAGATAGGGAAAACTAATCAATTTGGAACACAGATATTGAAGAAGCGATTGAAGAAGAACACATAGCTTGTCTGAAGTTTCAACAGATTAAAACGTCAGAAAGTTTGCAGACTTACGAAATAAAGCGGAATGCTGCCCAACAATTACTGTGCAAAGCACACCAACAGTCACGGGACCCATTCATAAGCGTCTTAGAACACCATATACATGGCAGACGGCAATGTGCATAAGAGGTCATGAAAGCCCTCAACAAGGTAGAAAAAGACGCTGCCTCACCAAACATTATAAGCAATGGATAAATTATACAGATCTGTGATGTACACTGAAGGCTGAAAATGACACTCGAGAAAGTATGTACAATGAATCAGGAGATGCAATTACTATGGACGAACTAAAACACGCTTTGAAAGCCATGACATATAGGAAAAAAAGAATAGACGGAATACACGCACAGCTAATTAAACATAGGTTACCACTAAATAAGACTTTACAATTAATAAATGAATGTTGATCGAAATGTAACATCACCAGACCATTTGTATATAGTGAAAGTAATCTCTTTCCAGAAAACGGAAACAATGATTGTAGCAGCTATCGCGGCATAAGTCTTCGAACCACTGGCTACAAACTATATAGACAGATCAATAACGACATGCAGAATATTATAGAAACTATTATTTCTGAAGAAAATAATGGTTTTAGGTCGTTTATGCACAGTCATTGTGGTCGTAATTAAAGGCATCATAGAAAAAACACAGAATTTAATGTAGTAACCTATATGGCCTCATCGATCTTCAGAAGGCCTTTGAACGTGTGAGCCGTGATAGCCTATGGAAGATTATGTCCGAACATTGATATACTTACCAACTAACAGAGGCAGTGAAAAGTCTTTACCATAGCACATGCATTGCAATAAACACAGGTAGGAATCTATTAGAAGAAGTAATCATTAACCAAGGCGTTAGATGTGGACTATCACCAACCCTTTTTAATACTACAATGACATTATCGCAAATGCAAATGTAAAGTAAACAAAGGAATTAACATAACGAATGAGCAATATCTGAATGTATTTCAGATTGATCTACAAAGATCAGTGTACCAGCTAACAAAGATCAATATACCAGCTGAACGGAAATACATCTCTAGAATTTCCAGTAACAAAACAAAAATAATGGCATTCTGAGGAAAATCTCCAGTCAGGTCAAAAACTGTTTTGGATGATTCAGTTTTAGAACAAGTGTCTCAGTTCATATTTAGGAGGCGTTGTAAGTTTTGATTTGGACCCTGATATTGAAAATAAAATACAGAAATTTCCAGCACTCTGTGGCACCGCTAGCAGAACACTGGCTTACAAGGCACAAAAAGAAACAGTCGTGATATTCTATAAAGTAACGGTGGTTCCGGTGTTATCCTACACAATCTAAAGTTTACGACAAAAAAAGAAGAAAATAAAATTCGAACAGCAGAGATGGGGTTCCTAAGAAAGAGAAGGGCTCGACAAGAAGATATGATTAAAAACGAAGAATTAGAAGATAAATATTTCCAGCATGAATGAACAAGTTAAAAAAATATCTAAGATTGGAAGCAAACACCTCATGAGAATTCCAGGTCACAGAATTCCTCATACGATTGTGAACTTCAAGCAGAATGGGCGATATTTGTAAGGCCTGGATAAAGACGGGTATGAGTTAGTTTGAAAGGTCATAACAGGCAA
The DNA here is from genome assembly GCF_023864345.2 of Schistocerca serialis cubense. Classification (NCBI taxonomy): domain Eukaryota; kingdom Metazoa; phylum Arthropoda; class Insecta; order Orthoptera; family Acrididae; genus Schistocerca; species Schistocerca serialis. The sequence goes on along the minus strand of NC_064642.1, from coordinate 813,961,576 downwards.
CAGCCTCATCCATTAAAAGATGAGGATAGTGTGTGTACGTGGCTTCTGGAATTTCTTTGCTTAAAACAGCTTGAATACGTACATAAAAATCACTCATAGGTGCAGCTCCGTCATGTGATTGTGCAACAGGAATTTAAATTACGGTTGGTAGTTTTTTCTTAATGAAGGCCGACGAAGAATAAGCGACCAAGTTTTTACAGGTTCGAAGACTAGGAACGTTTCGTATAAGTTACCACCTAAATAGTACCGAATGACTATATTTTCTCAGTTTTCGAAAACCCTTTTGACTCTTTCAACATTAGAACAAAGTACTGGGCTTCTTTCACTTCATGTGAGGCATTCTAGCACATTCCTAAGGTTCTAAGAATTATATTTGGTGTACCGTGAGGTATTTAGTTTCCCCTTTTAGGTTCACGTTTTTCCTAAGACAGATCCTTCCTTCAAAGTTCCAATGAAAGTAAAAAATTTCTGATTTTCACTATCTTTCTACTCATTATAAACTCTTCGAACAAGTCCCTTGAGAGCTGTGTATCGAAGTAAATCGGCAGTCGCTTCCATCCTCCGTTTTCTTGAACGTCTAGAACGTATCTTTGATCTAGTAGAGCAGCAACCGTTTACATTCACTCCATCCTATTACTTGCAAGTTATAGTACACAATAGCGTATAATCCCTGATTTACAATTGCAAACCTTGTGCTTAGAGTAACAGGATGTAAACATATTCTGCCATGTACCAGTACAGTTTTACTGTTAATTACAACGGAATCAGAATGGAAGCAATTCATTGAGTTCAGTACATGACAAAATGCATAGCACTGTTTACAGGATTACCCAAAGTTTGCGATTCCCACCTGTCTCTTTTGACTCGTGACGTTATGAAGATATCGGAAATCCGGCTTTCAAGCATAAAGAATGCGTCCCTCATAGTGCCTCTCATTGCATCCGCGAACAAACTTACGTAACATGCACAATAATGACTACTAAAAAGTCAAATTAATGGGCCAACCAGGAGTAGTAGAAATTCACAGTGGGGGCAAAAGACTAAGTATAAGAACACCTTTCCAGACAATTATTAACCCAAAAATCAAGCACACGAAAATCTGCATAGTAAGCACAATCCGAATACGAAAAGCCAAAACCAATGGCATTGTAACATAGCTTGACCTGTATTGCTTGAACGAAACCCTCGATACTAGATACCGACACACATTTCCGAAAACCGATACCGCATATTTCACTTGGCCTATATGCTAAAAAAAAGAATGCCCATAATGACAAAAACAAAAACTAAAACGTCAAACCCGTTACGTAAAAACTTCACTTACCATATCTAACACGAAGTCCACAGTAAAGCAAACGAAAACTCTCCATACATAGTTAAAAAAATATGACCAACCAACAATGGTAAACCGATGTCGACAACACCTAACAACCACTGTCAAACAACTGCCAAATACTAACTAAAAAATGGAAAAAAGCTTCCGCTATTGGTCGAAATAGTTGCTGGAAACTAATCACAGACCATTTCTTTTCCCACTGCAGTAAGCAATACTCGTAAATTTCCGTATCACAGACAACGTATTTTATATGCATTCCCTGTCCTCTTCCCGAAAATTCTCAAAACGTATTATGTGACGATTGGTGGGTTTTCAAACTTTTCCTTCTCACAGCCTTCACCCATAACTTATCGGGTTGGATGGATACGAAATCTGAAGTCAGATGACGGAAAGAAAACATCTAATGGGAAAATAAACAGCGCAGCCACTGCTGGAAAAAAAAAAAATCAACCATCTATCGAACCGAAACAGGCAAAATGATAATGTAAAACATCTGTTTTTGGTGTTCACTGGAAAAAAATATTCACAGTGAGCAAGCTGTTATACAAGCATTCTCAGAGGGAAGATTTAATTAGTGAACGATATCTAAATATCGTCTATTTTCATTTTACATGCAAAACATGGTTACAAGAACATCAACTAAAAGATGGACACTGTCGTTTCCTTAAAACTTAATATAACTGTAAAATACAATTTACAAGAAATAGATTTCACTTACCATGGCTCTTAACTTGGTGAAGAACAACTGACTCTCTGGGCCAAAACACTCCGCTCCTCGCCCAACAGCAAAAACACTCACTCCAAACAGCAAAAACACTCTCACTCCAAACAGCAAAAACACTCTCACTCCAAACAGCAAAAACACTCTCACTCCAAACAGCAAAAACACTCTCACTCCAAACAGCAAAAACACTCTCACTCCAAACAGCAAAAACACTCTCACTCCAAACAGCAAAAACACTCTCACTCCAAACAGCAAAAACACTCTCACTCCAAACAGCAAAAACACTCTCACTCCAAACAGCAAAAACACTCTCACTCCAAACAGCAAAAACACTCTCACTCCAAACAGCAAAAACACTCTCACTCCAAACAGCAAAAACACTCTCACTCCAAACAGCAAAAACACTCTCACTCCAAACAGCAAAAACACTCTCACTCCAAACAGCAAAAACACTCTCACTCCAAACAGCAAAAACACTCTCACTCCAAACAGCAAAAACACTCTCACTCCAAACAGCAAAAACACTCTCACTCCAAACAGCAGAAAAAAACTCACTCCAAACAGCAGAAAAACTCTCACTCCAAACAGCAGAAAAACTCTCACTCCAAACAGCAGAAAAACTCTCACTCCAAACAGCAGAAAAACTCTCACTCCAAACAGCAGAAAAACTCTCACTCCAAACAGCAGAAAAACTCTCACTCCAAACAGCAGAAAAACTCTCACTCCAAACAGCAGAAAAACTCTCACTCCAAACAGTAAAACAGCAAAAAAAACTCTCTATCCAAACAGAAAAACAGCAAAGAAACTCTCCCTCTCCAAACAGCAAAACAGCAAAAAATCTCTCCCACAGCAAAACTCTCCCACAGCAAAACAGCAAAAAAACTCTCCCACAGCAAAACAGCAAAAAAACTCTCCCACAGCAAAACAGCAAAAAAACTCTCCCACAGCAAAACAGCAAAAAAACTCTCCCTCTCCAAACAGCAAAAAAAACCTCTCCTTCTCCAAACAGCAAAACAGCAAAAAACTCTCCCTCTCCAAACAACAAAACAGCAAAAAACTCTCCCTCTCCAACAGCAACAAAACTCTACTCCTAACTCTGTGCAAACTTCGATCTCCACCAGCGTAAGCAAGTAAGACGAATAACGCACAACTGTTTGTTTCGTCCGCTGCAGCCGTCAGGCAGATCACGTGACTCGGCAGCAGCGCCTCTCATGGCGCCCCACCAACCGACCGTCTGACAAATTGGCTGTGTGTCGGTGTTTTGATTGACCGACGGCCGAACTTTCATTGTCGGGACGTCGGACGTGTGCGACCAGTCGACAGCCGAACCAAGAAACTGTGTCGTGTGTAGCGTGATCGTGCCAACAGCCAGCGTAAAACTCCTGTTTTGACACAGCTCCCAGAATTAAATACTATTGTAATACACATTTCGACGTCCGAGGCGGACGAAACTTTAAGTACAGAGTTTTTAGAGAAATTCAAATACTGCGGATGTTTTCGCGACACGTCGTGCGAGGAGTATAACAATAGAGATGCAAGAAATGACGCACTTATTTAATTTTGTAAGGAATCCATAATGGTTTCTCTATGAGCAACACGAGATTAAGTCTGCCGATCTTCTTTATTTCTGTGCTTAGATTTTATTTCCACGTAAAGAAAAGTGTGGGATATTTTATTTTTATTTATTTATTTCAGTTCTAACAGTTGCTAAATGTTTCATCTCTTACGTATGTGTTGTGTTTACTAGATGATGAGCGCCGCCCTCTTGTTCAAATATGAAATGAGTTTCTGGAATTTACAGGTCATCTTTTGTACTACATCCATAAATAAGTTAATAACGTTTTCATGAAAGTCTTTTGTTTTATTTATTTTACTTTATCGTGATTTATTTCCTCTCTCAACTATAGATCACGTTGCACGTTTCAGGAATAATTTTAGTGAATAATTGTAGCGGAATGACAGTATTGAATCTTAGGCCTGCCGCCAATGGTGAGAAATCGTAATACAGCTAACAGCCTCTCCTCAGAGTTTAACACCTCTCTCAGGGCTGCATTACTTTTACTGTAAGAATGGTTCTATTATGTCCAGCAGCTTTGAAATGCATGATTCACCCCTTCTTAAATAATCAGGAAAATTATAAGCTCCCAGCCTAAACATGGGTGAATTTCTTCCCCTGAATTTGCCACTTCTTTGCCCACAGCTTTGTCTCTGCTTTTTTTCCCTTCTTACCTTCTTTCTGAGAAACCAGGCGCGATCTCGTAGAACAAAAACGCAATGAACTGAAGATAAAACAAACAGGGCGGCACTATAATCACCCAGTACAGTCGGTCCAGACGTGTGTAGGCTGCGACGAAGTTGGTCATTCTGCATCCGATAAATTGGTGTGTGTAGGAGCCTTGTATACGCAAATATTGTTCATTTAGACCCTAAACGGATGACAAATCCGTATTTCCTGCTTCCCGACGCTGAGCTGCCTCTGTTTCCTTTGCCTGGTCTTTGATGCTAGCCAGCGCAGCTGGATAAATGGTTTCGTTCTGGCGCAAATTTTAGTTACTTCCGGATGAAAAGTGGAGAATCGTTCCTAAGGTATGGCGCACAGGTTCTTAGTGACAACAATTTCCGTGGACAAATTGTGGTTCCATAGATCTGGACAAAAATTAATTCCAATTTCGTAGCTGGGGGGGGGGGGGGGAGGGGGGTTAGTTCAACGTGCTCTAGACAGCGAGGCTATTAGAGACGGAGCACAAGCTCGGACTACGGAAGGGTGGACTAGGAAGTCGGCCGTGCCCTTTCACGGAAACCATCCCGGCAGTTTCAGTAAGCAATTTAGGGACACCACGGGAATCCTATACCTAAATGGCCGGACGCACGTTTGCACTGTCAACCTCCCGAATGCGAGTCTGGTGTGCTAAGCACTGCGTTACATCACTCGATAATTTCATAGTAGTTTGAAGGAACGATTCTGAGGTTAGAAGCAAACCCCCGCGAGAAATTGTGGTCAGCCACCCAACGGAACTTCCCTCAAGCATTGCCAGTAACTCCCCAACGTGTGTCGCCAGTGATCTGTCGTAATGTTTGCATCGGTATACTACATATCTGGCAAGGTGTAGTATTGAAATCCTTCAACACTAAAGTCAGAAGCCTGTTATGAGACATCGGAATCTGCTACTGCGAAATCTAGATTTTCGAGCTCTATCTCTCCTTCAGTTACTGTCAGTCTCACTGTCAGTAAAGGACCCTACCCTACACACGCGCCGGTTTATCGACCGGCCGATAAATTGTGCGTGTGTAGCTTGTTGACCGACCGACCGACTAACAGCAGGCCTGTAGGTTTGTTGGTCGAAAGACCGATTTTTCTTTGCGGTGGCTTGGTTAGGTAAGACTAGCAAACAGCCGCACCCCATTCGCCGTACAAATTGTGTAGTCTGTCCTGCAAGCCGCCCCACAACAGTTCCTTTTGAGTCATTATGCGCGGGGTTCAATGCACTCCAAATGTGGCTAACATGGCAGTGTGCGAGGCAGACGAAATTTTGATGACAGAGTTTCTGGAAACGTTTCGAGTCTTCAGATGTCTGTGGGACATGCCGTGCGAGCAGTACAGCAGTAGAGGGTAAGAAATGAAGTGCTTCTTTTATTTTTAACGAATCCGTAGTAGTATCATGTGGCAAACAGAGAAAATAAGAGACACACTTTTGTGAATAACTGTTAATCTGTCTGTTTCTCGGTTTTATTTGCAATACTCATCGGAAATGAAGTCAGATAACCATAGAGACAGATTGGATTTTATTTCATTTCCGTTACGTATCGAAAACAAGAACTAAAAACCGAATTATAGACAGTAGACGGACTTTTATTCATGAAATACACTTGCTTCATTATTAGAAGTGTTACAAAAATTCAACCTATCGCCACCCCTTCTGCTATGAAGAGCAAAGTGAAGAGCAAAGTGAAGAGCCTTTCTTAAGTTCTAACAACTGTTACGTGCTTCATTTCTTATGAATATGTTGCTGAATTTATTACATAATACGCGCCGCCGCCATTTGCAGTCATCCTTCTAATCTGAAATCAGTTTCTTGAACTTACAGGGGATATTATTATTACATACGAAATAAATTCATACAGTTTACATTAATATAATTTAATATTAGTTTCGCTTCTGCTTTACCACGAATATTTCCTCAAGCAACTATGAATCACCTTGCAGATTTCAAGAAACATTTTAGATAATAATTTTGCGGATTAATTGCGCTGAATCTGAGGTCCTCGTAAATTCCGCCAGTGGCTGGAAATCGTAAGTAGCTATCGTTTGACGACGTTCAGAACCTACGAAAAGCATTTTTCATCAATTCTTAAATAATTCCGAAAATCTTCGGGTCTCAGCTCCGTAAGTAACAAAGCGTAGGTGCATTTGGTCCATTGCATTAGCCATTTCTTTACCCACAGCTTTATCACGGCTTTTTCTGGCCTTGTTAGTTCGAACAGCCAAGCCAAATCCCAGTTCTTTTCCTGTGGAACGCTAAATGGTATCTCGTAGAACACATCGTCACAACCAGCTCTAGGAGCAGGGCGGCGCTGAAGTTTGGGGTTGGGTCAATAAAACTTGGCTCGTGTTTAAAAGAAAAGTTGAGCATGCATTTGACAGATAGGTACATAGTAGAGCAGTTGATGTTGGGGTGGGCTAGTCCTCCATGACCGAGTAATGGAGCACAAAATGCGAGGTGTCCTGAGCACAGCCTATCTGGACAGCCTGCCCGCACCAGTCAACAGTGGCCGGGCGTGGAGGCCATAGCCGAGTCTTACGTAATGTTTGACTCCAAAAACGTTGAACGTGCCTTCATCCCTGCGCAACTACATCCAGCACAGGCTTCTCATTCGTGGTGTATTTGTAATCAGGCAGAGTGAGGAAGCATTTGCAGTAACAAGTAAAACTGAAACCAATGCGTAAAGGTAGTGGAAACGGGAGAGTCCAAAAAGCGAAGTACGGAATAAATATTTGTTGTAAACTAAAACAGAAGTTCTACAGCATGTGCGTCACGCGTAAACTGATAGTTATTGTGTTTTCAGTCGGGAACAACTCATTTAAAGAAATACAGTAGTAAGAAATCCCATACTGACACCACCTTCAGGAATGTAGGTTGTAATAAAAAAACAACGAAGTTTGTTGCAATGTGTGCTGAAGAGGTGACACCTTTTAGAGGTGAGAGGTGTTTCTGATGACAGTGTCAAAAAAAAAAGGCTAAGAATTAATTCATCTAGGTGCAAATAATCGAGAAGTCAGCGTTTCAGATGTTATCTCAAATATTTCTACTGTAATTAGGCATGTCAAAGAAGAGGCTTCTTGCAGTCCGAAACCGTTAAGACCTTCTGTTACTAGGTAAGTTATTAATAAAAAATTATCTAAGACAATTGACATACGTGGACTGATTCGTATGAAAGGTGCATTATTTGACACAGCACATTACATAAACACAGACTGTTGTCTTGTGGATAACGTTCTATTTCAGGGTGTACACACGGACAAGGAAAAAAAATTCCCAGTTTCTTCCCGGATCTCTCGGTTAAAATTAATTTTCTCCCGGGTGAAAATACACTTTCTGTGTTAAGTGACAGTATACTTTCCCTCGGAACTGTAAAACGTATCCTTTCAATAGATATGGTTTTATACAGCAGCGTAGAATTTCCCTGCACTTTAGAAAGCGAAACCCGGAGTGAAAAAACGCGTTTTGGAAAGATTTGTGATGTGCAGCAACATGTACGCTGCGTATTTTCGTATCACGAAAGTATAAATTTGAATTCCTACAACAGGAAAATTTAATGGTTTAAATTAATACACATAGTGTTGCAACAAGAAAAGCAAAGCTTTAGCATATTTTTTGTATCGAATATTAATAAGCGACAAGATAAACTAAACTTTCACATGTAATGTTGATTTGTTTAGCGCATGTTACACTTTGATACATCACACAAATAGGCCAGTAAATTTTTTAATACCGACATAAATCTCTGATCTTCTGGGCTAGAAATTCTTCTAAATGGCTCGTCATCAAAGAGTTGACTTTTAAAAGAGAGCAAACGTTCTGTTATATAGGAAATTCATAGTACATTTGCGCACATAGTTCATCTTCCGTAAAAGAAAATTTACTTTAAAAACAACGCTTTTCGAATAACTGTTCGCAATATTTTCCCGCAACTTGGTAGAAATATTCATTTCAGCAGTTGCCAGGCAGCGCCTCTATAGTGACGTAGGAAGCCCTTAAGTTCGTACGTGTGAAACATTAAAAGATCTTACTTTCTGTCATAAGAAACAAGACGTGAGAGGATACTCCAAGAGCGTCGGAATTTCGTGAACCGTACTAAAATTCATAGTTCGCCTTACAGTGCACATTCGTATGTCCACATTCCCAATGACTTAGGCCTCGACCTGATATGAAGCTTCTCAGTGTGGTTTTCGGGACGTAAATTTGCTTAGAGTACCAGTACTGTATTATCTCATGCTTGGTTCTTTGTTATGGTATAATGAAATAAGCGCTAGAAGATGAAGACGTGCACGTAAAACGCAGCGAACAGTTGAAACTAGCCAATAGTGTGGAGTTAAACACTTCGTTTCAATGAATTCAATGCCTCAGCAGGAAACCCTAATAAAAGCCAAAGTTCTTTAGCAAACCGACAAAAATAACTATTGTTCTGCAAGGCGATTAATGCTTGACTGTCAGAAAGGTGGAAATAGTCTGAAACTAGTAACATATTTTAGCCTTCCGTAATTACGCGAATATATTTTAATTCACTTAATAGCTCCCAGCCACAGGAATCCGTCTTGTTTTCAATTGACATGAGAGCAGTAAACGAAGGGCAAACAGAAAAATAACTAAATGTAAACATGAGTCACATGGAGACTACCCCCGTCCCCCTATAACTCAGACTGCTCTGCGCATCAGAACACCAAAAATTAAAAAAGGGAATTTTCAAAAATAAGTTCATTTTGTAGCGCACAACTTCCTGAAGAGTCTGAAACATAAAGCATATAACTTCCAGGAAATGTAAGATACGTTATTTGGTATTAAGTGTGCAGTGCAGTGCCACGCCTCTTCAAACAACATTCTTATAGCGCACGTCACTGTATTTCGCTCTGTGGAACTCAAAAGTATATAATTTGTAATCGATGCCATCAAACTATTTCAGGACAGTGGAAATAGAAATGTCCTGTACTGCCTATCCTGCTCCCAGTCAGCCGGTTTGACATTCTGCACAGCCCCTCGCAATTAATACTGGATAGGATTATTTGTAACCAGGAGAAAAAGTTCACAAAATCTGGACTCTTCGTTGCCTTTTAGCTAATAACTTGCTGTTCTGTGTAACATAAAATTAAATATAGGATACCTAAAACCAGTAAAGACAAGAGACAGGCAAGACAGTACACATTTCTTCAATTCCTATGTCCTAGCGATTTTTCTCTCTAATCTTGGTATAACTTTACATCGCGTTCTTTCATTTCTGCGAAAGAACTATTACCTTATCACAGTTCGTTAAACTTTCTACTACATGAAAAATGTAAATGTCGTTGTCTAATACTGAAAAAGCATTTAATACAATTAGTACCCAAGACTGGTGTGGTTTCTCGATCTGATTACGTCTATTTTGTCACTGTGTTCCGGATGAAACAAAATAGGCCTTCCTAATATTGCAGCAGTTGTAACACACACCAAATAAGCGACACTGTTTTGGCAATAACGACATTTTTATAATACGACAATAAATTCACGAAGTACCAATACGAAATAGTTTGACATTTCATTCATGCGCTCCAGTTTCTCATGTACGAGACCGAGAAGTAGTAGAATGAAATTTTTGTGTAAATTTGGAATCGTTATATTCTTCCATTATTTGTGTGATGTCCCCGTTACTTCTCCTTCCTCGTTATAAAAAACAGGCTTGTTGTTGTTGTGGTGGTGGTCTTCAGTCCTGAGACTGGTTTGATGCAGCTCTCCATGCTACTCTATCCTGCGCATGCTTCTTCATCTCCCAGTACCTACTGCAACCTACATCCTTCTGAATCTGCTTAGTGTATTCATCCCTTGGTCTCCCTCTACGATTCTTACCCTCCACGCTGCCCTCCAATACTAAATTGGTGATCCCTCGATGTCTCAGAACATGTCCTACCAACCGATCCCTTCTTCTAGTCAAGTTGTGCCACAAGCTCCTCTTCTCCCCAATTCTATTCAATACCGCCTCATTAGTTATGTGATCAACCCATCTAATCCAAAGCATTCTTCTGTAGCACCACATTTCGAAAGCTTCTATTCCCTTCTTGTCTAACCTATTTATCGTCCACGTTTCACTTCCATACATGGCTACACTCCATACAAATACTTTGAGAAACGACATCCTGAAACTTAAATCAATACTCGATGGTAACAAATTTCTCTTCTTAAGAAACGCTTTCCTAGGCATTGCCAGTCTACATTTTATATCCTCTCTACTTCGACCATCATCAGTTATTATGCTCCCCAAATAGCAAAACTCCTTTACTACTTTAAGTGTGTCATTTCCTAATCTAATTCCTTCAGCATCACCCGACTTAATTCGACTACATTCCATTATCCTCGTTTTGCTTTTGTTGATGTTCATCTTATACCCTCCTTTCAAGATACTGTCCGTTCCGTTCAACTTCTCTTCCAAGTCCTTTGCTGTCTCTGACAGAATTACAATGTAATCGGCGAACCTCAAAATTTTTATTTCTTCTCCATGGATTTTAATACCTACTCCGAACTTTTCTTTTGTTTGCTGTATTGCTTGCTCAATATACAGATTGAATAACATCAGGGATAGGCTACAACCCTGTCTCACTCCCTTACCAACCACTGCTTCCCTTTCATACCCCTCGACTCTTATAACTGCCATCCTGTTTCTGTACAAATTGTAAATAGCCTTTCGCTCCCTGTATTTTACCCCTGCCACCTTCAGAATTCGAAAGAGAGTATTCCAATCAACATTGTCAAAAGCTTCCTCTAAGTATACAAATGCTAGAAACGTAGGTTTGCCTTTCCTTAATCTTTCTTCTAAGATAAGCCGTAGGGTCAGTATTGCCTCACGTGTTCCAATATTTCTACGGAATCCAAACTGATCTTCCCCGAGGTCGGCTTCAATCAGTTTTTCCATTCGCGTTTTTCCATTGGCGTTAGTATTTAGCGGCTGTGACTTATTAAACTGATAGTTCGGTAATTTTCACATCTGTCAACACCTGCTTTCTATGGGATTGGGATTATTACATTCTTCTTGAGGTCTGAGGGTATTCGCCTGTCTCATACATGTTGCTCACCAGATGGTAGAGTTTTGTCAGTACTGGCTCCCCCAAGGCCGTCAGTAGTTCTAATGGAATGTTGTCTACTCCCGGGGCCTTGTTTCGACTTAGGTCTTCCAGTGCTCTGTCAAACTCTTCACGCAGTATCGTATCTCCCATTTCATCTTCATCTACATCCTCTTCCATTTCCATAATACTGTCCTCGTGTACATCGCCCTTGTATAGACCCTCTATATACTCCTTCCACATTTCTGCTTTCCCTTCTTTGCTTGGAACTGGGTTTCCATCTGAACTCTTGATATTCATACAAGTGGTTCTCTTTTCTCCAAACGTCTCTTTAATTTTCCTGTAGGCAGTGTCTATCTTACCACTAGTGAGATAAGTCTCTACGTCCTTACATTAGTCCTCTAGCCATCCCTGCTTAGCCACTTTGCACTTCCTGTCCATCTCGTTTGTATTCCTTTTTGCCTGCTTCATTTACTACGTTTTTATATTTTCTACTTTCATCAATTAAATTCAATATTTCTTCTGTTACCCAAGGATTTCTACTAGCCCTCGTCTTTTTACCTACTTAATCCTCTGCTGCCATCCCTATTTCACCCTCAAAGCTACCCATTCTTCTACTGTATTGCTTTCCCCCATTCCTGTCAATTGTTCCCTTAAGCTCTCCCTGAAACTCTGTACAACCTCTGGTTCTTTCAGTTTATTCTGATCCCATCTCCTTAAATTCCCACCTTTTTGCAGTTTCTTCAGTTTTAATCTAGAGTTCATAACCAATAGATTGTGGTCAGTCCACATCTGCCCCTGGAAATGTCTTAAAATTTAAAATCTGGTTCCTAAATCTCTGTCTTACAAGCTGACCGGAGTAAATACTATGAAAGACGCACAGGAGAGGATGACTGATACAAAATTTCGCCGGACATGTTGCATAATTTTGTCTCTGACCGGGGTTCCAATAAAATTACATTTTCGGAAAATCGCGAAAGCCTTCTCTGTGGTAATAATTGTATAACAGCACTTGGGACATTTGAAGAAAAGTGGCTTCTGCTCATGCTTCGAGTCGAAGTTCTGCACATGCTGGAACAGTTCGTGCACTATGCTAGAGTCCGTACATAAACTGTGCAACGAATTTGTTGCTTCAGTGAAGAAGGATAATACCAGTTACAAATTACAGAGGTATTAGAATGAAGTTGCAGGAAGAACAGTAGATTTCCTGAAGGGGGTACATATGAATTAGAAGGGAAAAAAGAACCTACAATCCAGTTAATTCCTCTTTGGTTTTACAAACTGCAGAAAATATGCAGCATCAAAGAAATGACTGTGAGGTAGCTCAATTACTGCAGTTACATGTTATGTTTCATCACGATACGAGGGAAAAATACTCGCAATTAACTATTGTAGCTGATGTATTTTGGCAGATATGTATGTCTTAACATGAGGAACAAGGGATTAAAAATACCGTCCTGACTTTTCACTTCCAACCATGAAATTGCTAGGTTCGTTTTGTGGTCCTTCCGTTACTTCAATATGTTTAACACAAATGAAAATGTATGAGGAATGTGTGGAAGCAGTTCAGGTGCAACATGAAACAATTAACGTAGTCGTTTTTGTGTAGTTAGTGTACTGTGTCTCATAGCAAAACGAAGTACTGGGCGCAAATTAAAGTGCAGGTAGTCACAGAGATCCAGTGTGGGCTGTAATTATCGTATGGCACCGAAACTTGAAACATATTCTAATGAGATAATACGGAACCGAATAACGCTGGAAAAAATCAGTACTAGGTTTGGCCACCAGGTGAAAATCTGTGTCTGTGAATGTAAGAAAGACGTATAGAATTGTTTCTGTACGAAACGGATTAGAAATTGGACATGGGCATACATGTCAGACAAGTGGAGAGGCACAATCTTCATTTTATTACTAACCGCCACCTACACAATGTGTTCAATATGAGCGCCATTGACTAATGTCGCGGCAGCATGCTTCGCAATTTCCGTATCATCACTAAATTGCCCCTCCACTATTTTGCAAGGACTAAATACTTGATTCCAAATGTAGGTAAATATATTCGTTGTTAGTTCTCAAACATTTACACCGAAATGTACCAGACAGAGATCTACATATTTCTAGCACTTCGCTCATAGTGCGTAATTTACGATTTTCCCGTATATAGATGGAGGTCATAGAGCATTCCCACATTCTTAGGATAAAGTTAGAGACTCAAAGATCTCCTCACATTGTCTTTAACCGACCCTCCCTGCAGCACTGTCACTGATTTCACATGCAGCTGAACAGAAGTAGACCACTATATTCCGCGTGCTGTGAAGGAATAGAGCGGCCCGGGCCCATAACTATTGTTCCGCACCAATCTCGCTTACGGTACTGACAAAAGTGCACGAGATTCTTCCAGATGCACCCATGTCGAGGACGTTAGCACCACTTATTGGTGTATAGTAGTAGATCTGAAAGCGTTGTGATGTAATAGAGAAGACGGACATAAAACTTGTGATTTTTACGCACAATGAAACTCTAGACGTACAGAATTTGAATCATTTTATCTAAATCAACGGCGCTATCAAATGTAGTTCGTTCTAGTGTCTAGCGTCAGTACCAAGAAGGTATTTGTTGTGTTGGCAGAAGAGCCAACACCGTGTTACTACAGGAGACCGAAATGCATGCGTTTTAGCTCACGCAGGATGGCGTGAGGAGAGAACTATACTGACGCGAGGCCTAGAACATGACAAGGAATTACAATTCAGAAAGCGGACATAACTAGTTTGACACTTAACTTTAATCGATTAATGAAGAACGTCGCTCTTGATGGTACATGATTCACAATATTGTCTGTTCAGAATTCATTCTAATTACTGAATATGGCGCCTTCCTAGGTCGTAGCAAATGACGTAGTTGAAGACTATGCTAAACTGTCGTCTCTGTAAATGAGAGCGTATATAGACAGTGAACCATCGCTAGCAAAGTCGGCTGTACAACTGGAGCGAGTGCTAGGGAGTCTCTCTAGACGAGACCTGACGTCTGGCGGCGCTCGGTCTGCAATCACTGATAGTGGCGACACGCGGGTCCGACGTATACTAACGGACCGCGGCCGATTTAAAGGCTACCACCTAGCAAGTGTGGTGTCTGGCGGTGACACCACATTCCTCCCCCGCAAATCGGCGGACGGTTGTGGTATAAGGCCTCCGCCCGCCGTGGGGCGGACCCCATGTTGACGTATGCGGTGAGGTGGGGATCCCAACAACAGGTGGGGCTGTGCCACCCGCACCCTGCCATTCAGACCGCGGGGAGCTAGGGAACGCCTGAAAACCTACTCCAGGGTGCACGCCCACATGCGGTGTATGCGCCCGTAGAGAGACAGGAGGGGCCGAATGGTCGAGCTCCATCGGGCCAGGGCACCCGTCGGGTGAAGACGACATATGGTCCGGAGTGGGCAAGAGTTCCATATCGAAGGACAACTGGTCCCGGGTAGCGATCGGCGGCGCCTGACCCAGGAAGGCGCCAGACTGCTGCAGCGTCGCGTCCACTGCGGCGGCGGCGGCGGCGGCGGCGGCGGCGCCATGGGGCAAAATGGAAGGCAGCGTCGGTAACACCTGGGGCTGAGGCGAGCCAGTAGATGGGTCCCCGTGGCGCTGACCGGACGGCACCGTCGCTGAAAGCAGACGGCGAGCGGCAGATCCCGTGCGACGACAGAGGCGCAGCTGATTGAGATGCCGGCTCACCTCACCAGAGGCCCCCAAAACCAGATACATAGCGCGTTCGAGGCAGCGAATAATGCGCCCTTCGAGCCAACGCCGTGAAGCTCGATAGTGGCGGTAGCAGACAACGTCGCTTGGGCCAAAGCAGGTGTCTGCCGCTGCACAGGAACCAGATGCGGCGGATGTAGCAAGGACATAGAGGTCCGATGATGGCGACCGTGGAGCAACTCAGCCGGCGAGCGACCATCTCAGGGCTGAGAGCGATACGAGGACAAGAAGAGCAATAACGCCTCCTCCCGAGAATGCGACTCTTTCAACTTCAACATCGGTGACTTGACCAATCGTTCAGCTGCACCGTTGGACTGTGGCGAAAACGGCACGGACGTCAGATGTTGAATACCATTGGCCTTGCAGAATGACTGAAATTCTGTGGACATGAATTGTGGGCCATTGGCGGAAACAATTGTCTGTGGAAGACCTTCAATGCAAAAGATAGCAGATAACGCTTGGATGGTGGCAGTGATGTCATGGAAGACATCTAGACAACAAAAGGAAAATTACTGAATGAATCTATCACAACCAACCATCGAGCATTCCAGAATGGACCAGCAAAATCGACGTGTAAGCGTTGCCAAGGGAAAGTGGCTTTTGGCCATGCAAAGTATTTCCGCGGTGGTGCTGATTATTGTTCGGCACACACTACGCAACAAGAGCACATATTCGTAATCGCGGCATCGATTCCGAACCAAGTACAGTGCTGACGAGCAAGTGGTTTCGTTCTCACTGTACCCCAATGCCCTTGGTGGAGAAGCTTTAAGACAGAGGACTGTAACGAACGTGGTACCACGACCCTGGACTGATCATTATCAGAACGCAACAGCAAAACATCAAGGCGAACAAAGTCTCTCCTTGTGAGCAAAAAATCGGCGAACCAACGAATCCCCGATCCGTGACTTTGACAAGGGCCATTGCGTAACAACAAAACGCAGAACGGTACGAAGGACAGGGTCGGCAGTTGTGGTTGTAGCTACGCGACGA
Organism: Schistocerca serialis cubense; assembly: GCF_023864345.2. NCBI lineage: Eukaryota > Metazoa > Arthropoda > Insecta > Orthoptera > Acrididae > Schistocerca > Schistocerca serialis. Next base: position 813,945,473 of record NC_064642.1, on the reverse strand, counting down.
AAATCAATCGGAAACGATTCGACCACGTCATCGGTTTCCGAATCAATGAACGTGCAAGCAAGTTCGGAGGAATCGAATGCCCTATCCTCAGCAGCAGGCAAACGGGACAACGCATCGGCGTTTCCGTGCTTAGCAGTGGACCGATAGAAGATATCGTAGCGGTACTGCGAGAGGAAAATAGACCAGCGAATTAATTTCTGCGCTTTACGTGGAGATACAGCCTTGTTCGGATGAAAACTTGGTTTGTGGTCTGTGATTATGGTAAAGTGACGACCATACAAGTAGTCATGAAACTTTGTAACACCAAATACGAGAGCCAATGCTTCTTTCTCGATCTGTGAATAATTTCTCTGCGCAGACGATAACAATTTGCACGCAAAGGCAATAGGGCGATCGTGCGATCCATCATTGTGCGGAAGCACAGCACCGATCCCGAAATCCGATGCATCCACCATCAACAAAACGGGTTTCCGGGGATCGAATGGCGTATGGCAAGTATTTGGAAGGCAATGCTGATTTCAACCGGCGAAAGGCGCGTTCGCATTCTGTCGTCCAGACGAATGGAACACCTTTACGGCGTAAGCGATGAAGAGGAGCTGAAATGGAAGAGGCATGCGGCACTTATGTGTGATAATACTTGATTTTTTTCCCAGCACACTCTCTATAGCTGCTTCAACTTCTGCGGCGAAGGAAAGTCTTGTATGGCACGGAGGTGCGTGGGACTAGGATGTATGCCTTGGGCGTTGAGTACATGGCCCATGTATGGCAAGTCATGAGCAAAAAACACACATTCGTCCTTCCGCAAGGGAAGACGATTATGTCACAAGACCTGAAATAATGTTCTGAGAGTGGCTAAATGTTCTTCTTCCATCTTTCCGGAGATCACAATATCGTCCAGATAGTTTGCTGCAGTAGGGACCGAGGCACAAAAAGGTTGTAGATATTGCTGAAACAATGCAGGGCGGATGCACACCCGAATGGCAGTCGTTTGAATTGATACAAACCAAGATGCGTGTTAACCACCAAAACGCGCTGGGATTCATCGTCCACCGGTATTTGCAAGTATGCATCTGCTAGGTCGAACTTCGAAACATATTTGCCCGGGCACAGTTTGTCGAAAAGATCTTCCGGGCGGGGTAAAGGAAAAGCTGCAATCACTAGTTGTGGATTCACTGTTGCCTTGAATACCACACAAAGTCTAAATTTTCCCGAAGGTTTTTGCAAAATTACTGAGGGTGATGCCCAAGAGAAGCCTGCACACGTTCAATTACTCCTTGTGATTCCAAATCGTGTAATATTTTTGCAACCTCATCACGCAATGCGTGGGGAACATTGCGCGCTCTGAAAAATTTCAGTTCCAAATGTGTTTTATATTTCTTAGCGCAACCGATGCCCGGTGCAAAAATGTCTGCAAATTCTTCACATAGACGAGAAACACTGTCTGAACGCACAGTCTAGTTCGCTGATAGGACCTGATTTACTATAGACAAGTTAAACAACTGAAATGAATCGAAACAAAACAAGTTCACTGCAGAAGAAGAAAGAAGGACGTAAAATGACACAAGTTTTGTTTGTCCTTTGTATGTTGCAAGAAGGCTGCACTGTCCTAACACAGGAATTTCTTGACCTGAACAGGTAGTTAACGTAACATGTGCGGCACGCAACGGAGGTGTGCCCAGCAGTTTGTGTCTTGATTGATCAGTGAAACTGCAGCTCCTGTATCGAGCTGGAATGGTATCGCTTTGCCGTTAATGTCCAAGTCTACAAAAAGTTTATTGTCCTGCTGACAAGAGCGACCGTCTCGTGGAACGTGAACTGACACTGGTACAATGTCACTTGCGACTTGAAGGCAGTTCCGGCGATGTCGACGCACACTATTTGTGGGACGAACAGTCACTGTTAGAGAGAGTGGCACTGGGCGGCGTGGCATGAACTATATGAATTTCCATGGGAGAAGTGTCGCGGGCCTGATTAACCCTGGTTCGATTTCGGCGCGAAGCAAAGGGCCTAGAATGGTTGTGAGTGTCCGATCTGAGATTTTTCTGGCAAACACTCTGAACATGGCCTTTCTTATTACAGTAAAAGCAAATAGCTTGTCGTATCGAGGTAGTCCCAGCGGACTGAATTTCTTCAAGGTATTGTTTGTTTTATTGTAAATAATTTCAGTGTTGTACGTTAGCAAGAGCATTTGAAATTTCTTTAATGTTTGAATATTATTACTATCACTAACGCCTGTAGCTCGGAGGATGCTGTGCGCTTCATGACGTGTTTCTGACCTGAGAGATAGCTTTGTGGGGGCGTTGCAGAGTAGAGTGAGTGTGTTTACACTTCGTGGCATGCGGTCGCATCTGTAGTGGTTCTAAAGTACTGACAAACTTGTCTGTGCACTGTATTATGTTACTAAATTTAGTACTTTTCAACGGTGTCTCGTGCTGTTTCTCGAGAAATGAAGGATGAATAAACTTTCGGAAACATCCGCTTCGCTGTGTTTAGTTTCGTTGAGTGTTGAATTTTTGTTTTTTCCTGATTTTGCTATTAGTAGTGGTTTAGTATTAATAAGTTTTCTTTCTTAGCAGAGTGCAAAATTCGAGGTAACTAGTATTAGTTTTAAAATCCTTCTACTGCAGTAACTGAACTTAGGTAACATAGTAAAATTTTTACAGATACTGAAAAAAACTAAACGCCTAGGAGTTAAAAGAGTGGACTTTATCGTAGGTTTGAAAGTAGTGGGTTCCGGTAACAGAGTTGATTAAAATATTTTACTTGGGGGGGGGGGGAGGGAGGGAGGGGGAAACAGCGGGCATTCTAGCGATATGCTCTCCCGGAAACGTAGACTTTGTAGCAGAAATAAATTAATGGTGAAGCAGTAGAGTAAGGTAGGTACTCTTGAGGTGCAGTTACAAAACGCAAAGGAGGAACTAGGTAGGATTAGGGAGGAGAATGGTGTTTGGGTATGGGAGCTGGCAGTTGATAAGAAGGCCGCTAGGAGGAGGAGATATTCAGACAGTTGTATTTCGCCTATCGCCAATAGATTTTATGAACCGTCGGAGTTTAATGGGAAGGAGCCTCTTGTAGCTGTATGTGTAGGAAATGCGCAGCACACTCAGCAGCTAAGGTCGCTAACACAGCTGCATTTTCAAATAGGAGGTTCTGCTACTAAAAAGCTCTCATGGCAGATGTATAGACCAGCAGGAAATGTTGGGGAGTGAGTACCAGGTCACCAGCATTGCGAAACCTAGTGCAGGATTGTCTCAACTGACAGTTAACTTAGGGAAATTATGAAGAATTTTGTGAAACATGAGAAGTTGGTGAATCGTGTGAGGGGGTTGGGGATAGTCTTGATATGGAGGGGGAGTATGATTCAGGTGCTGACCTGGAAAAGAATGTCGTTGTTAGGCGTGTCAACATGGGGCTCGAGAAGGCACTGATGGTGGAGAGCACAGTTCAGATTGTACAGGTGCCTGTAGACCCTATCGATAGATTGGGTTTCACTAGGCGTGTTCTGCAACTTAGTAGATATGGGAAGGGGAGGTTGGCAAAGCTTATAGGTGGCAGTGTAGTGTGTGGTAGTGGGATTGCTCTTGAGAAAACTACTGCAGTAGTTGGCGTTAGAGCTGCACCTGTTTTAGACTGAAGTTAAATGAGGTATCCTCTGCTTAAAGGAAGACTCTCTGACAAAGAAAGTACCCTCGAAGGAGGCCAGTCATCTAAGTAGTGAACGAATTAACATAGTTTATGAAAATATAAGAGGTATTAGAGATATAGTGAACTGCTTATACATGTGGACTCTGAAATATTGGTACATCGGAGCACCACTTAAATAGTGTGACAATTCAGAGGCTTCCTTTACCAGGATACAGATTAACTGGCTGTTTTTCAAGGATTTCTTTGTGGAGTGGGGCCGTGATCATGTATTCGATTTGAGTCCATAGATGTATCAAAACACTACACTGAAAGGGTATTTGAATGTTGTGCTGGAGTAATTGAATTTAGTGAAACAAAGATTTTAACTATAGTTATTTATAGGCCCCATTAACTCTGACTTCACAATATTTCTGCTCAATCTAGAGAGTTTTCATGGTCCACTTTATAGAAAGTATCCTCCATGAAATTAGTTCATGTGGTGACTTCGATATGAGTTTTGCGTGTTACTGTGCAAGAAAAAGGTTATTGCGAATCTCCTACATTCGTATGATCTGATGAACCTGCATTTCTTCCAACCAGGGTGCAGGTGAACAGTAGCACAATCATAGTGAAATACACCGAAGCCGGATACCAGTGTAGGAAAGGAGGACAATTTATTTATTTGATTGATCACACGTGCACTCCCACAAAATAAATCCCTGCATCCATTTTTGTGAGATCTGTGAAATGAATGATAGTATGGTCGTCTGCTAACTGCAGATTTTGAATGTGCAATATATGATCATCTTTGAGACGGTCCTTTGGTCACCTTTGGTCGAACCAAAGAGATGAAATTTACCTGAGCTTTGAGCGCCTGAAATGTGGCTGGCCAATACGGTAGCATGGTGCTCCCCTACCTGGACGAAGGTGCGAGCTGACCTGAAGAATGGCCATGTTTCAGGACTCGGGCGCTGGATCTTGTGTTGGTAAGACCTGTCTTAGGTGTGCTCTGTAAAGACAAAAGAGTGGAGAGAATGGTATGGATGTGAAATATAATAATTTCTCTATTTCAGGAACTTTTGGGGGGAGAATTAAATGAGAGGCAGGTAATATTAAGGGGATCGTAGTAATCTTCGGAAGTGACCAACAGTCACAATGAAACCACGTGTAGCAATAAGTTGAAATACTTGCGAGTGCTAGTACTAAGTTGAAATATTTCAGAGTGTTAAAGTTAAGCTGAATTACTGGCATGTGCACTATAAGTTGGAAATATTTAAGAAATGGCGTATGGAGGACTTGAAATTAGAGACGAGTACTTCCACGTGGTGAGTACTGAATGAGTCTCAATCTGTGTATGAGACAAAGGATAAAGAGAAGTCCTCGTCCGTGGTATCAGTTGAGGACTCGCGTGTGTGACGCACATGTTCTTAATATTACTTTGCGTGATACGTTTCCGTGTGACGCTTGATTCAAACTCTAATACTCTGAGAGAGAAGCAAGGTGAGTCAGCCGTCTATCCAGCAACGCCACTTGGCTTGCACTGCACAGGGAGACGTGCATATATCCTCCAAGAGTTCGTAGTAGGAAAGAAAAGATACGAAGTGGGGCAGTGTCGTGTGAAACTGGGATGAATACTAATTGAAGTGGGAAAGCTGAAAGTGAAGTGATCCTAACATTGTGACTATTCTTTGTGATGTATTGCATGTTGCCAGTGTGATGTACTTCATGTAATTTATGTATGTGTGGTTTGCATGGGAGTGTAGCAAGATAGGTTCAGAGGCAGTGGGTTATGCATGTTCCTTTTTGTACCGCTCGGTCTGGAGTAAATTTTCGTTATGATGGGTGTGAGAGTCGAAATGTGAGATATAACAAAAGATGCACCATCCTATCCAGAAAGTGCACTGTAGTGTTAGATAATTACGAGAACATAAGATAGAGAATCACCAATGTAAAACCATGAGCACTGGGCGGAGTTTCTCATGTGTAATTGATGTATAAAATGTAATGGTGTGTTTAGGTTATCTCTGAATCATAATAGAATTTATCGGAATAAAAAAGATAGCGAAAAGAAAAAGAATGGTGGCCTTGTTCTTCGAACAGTGTGTAGTCATGACATCCAGAATTTATGTGTGCGCCATTCATATTCAGTGCGATAGCCACGTGTTGATCAAAGCCGATGGGTAAGAAAGAAAATGTGGTATTGCCAGAGCGTAGTAAACAATCATAGTTGTGTATATTAATAATAGTCAGATGTGCGTTATCAGTTTCCGTTACGTAAATAATTTGTAGCTTAATTGTGGGTACTAGAGCTCATAATCAGTCATTGATGTTGCTCGATAAATAAAAATAAATCCACTCGCTTGGCAGACCACTCATCTTGCAGGCCTGACTGCTTGATGCCACAGTATGAGCAAGGCATGTGGGTGCCTCTCAATAGATATTTTTATTTATTCTTTATTACTAGATACGCGTTCTATCAATAAAATGCTGAATGGCCTTTCAGACCACTATGCACAAATTTTTGTACTCAGACAAATGTTTTATATAATTACGAACTACACAGAGATAGTAATCTGACGATAGAAGAATATTTTAAATCTCATTAAGGAATAAGAGTGACAGGACAGATACAATGTTTCCCTTCATCTACATGGCTACTCTGCAATTCACACTTCAGTGCCTGGCAGAGGGTTCATCGAACCATTTTCATACTAATTCTCTGCCATTCCACTCTCGAATGGCGCGAGGTGGTTCAACAACTGTGAATGCTATATTCTCTTTTCTTTGCGAGGTACTGGATGGATTAAACAAACGGGGAGGAGTGGCTCACAATAGCGTCACATCTTACTGTAAGAACAGATAGCAACAGGTCATTCTCCACAGTACTGAGAATGGCTGTGATGTGGGGTCCGAGAGGGGCATGGCTAAATGTGGGGTGCCCCAGGGATCTGTGACGCGCCACTCCTGTTCCTCATTTCTATAAATGATGCACCTTCTAAAATATTTCTGTTTGCTGATGGCACAACTTGGTAGTAACGGATGTTGTGGGCAACATAGGCACTTTTTGAAACAGTACAGTTCGAGATAAAAGTTCAAGGCTTGTAGAAAATAAACTAACACTCAATCACAATAAGACTCATTATTACACTTTCTAACACACAATTCAACAAATCTCGACGTCCTAATTACACAGTGAGAAAGAACTGTCGTGCATCTTGTTCAAAGATTTAATGCTGCCTTTCTTACTATCAGAACAGTATCAGAAGTAAGTGATAGTTCGTCACTCACAGTAGTCTACTTCAGTTACTTTCACTCACTATGTATGGTATTATATTTAGGGATAACTTTTCCCATTCTCAAAGGGTATTTTTTGGCTCAGAAACGGGCGGTTCGGACAAAAAGTGGTGCAAGTTCGCGAACTTCTAGCCGACTCCTTTTCATTATGTTGGATATTCTGACACTGGTGTCTCAGTATACACTGAAGAGCCGAAATACTTTGACCAATTCCCACCGCGACGCTGGATGTCGCCTAATGCCGTTGTGGGCATGTGAAGTGGTAACAAAAGTACCTAAGGGGAACGGACGCGAACGGGAGATGACGCTAGCAAAGATACGGGCAGCAAATAGGGAAATCCATTGAGTTAAGTGACAAACGTCAGATTATCATTACACAAAGGCTGTGAACGAGTGTTTGGAAAATGGCGAAGCTGGTCGAATGTTCAGGTGCTACTGCAGTGAACATCTACGGAACGAGGTATGACAGTGAAGCTACCAGTAGGCACTAAATGATTGGACGTCCACGACACTTGATAGGAGGTGGGTTTCGGAGGCTTGTGTTCTCTGTAAAGTAGATGGAGGGTGACCTGTGGCATCTCTGTCGGAAGACCAGAGTGCTGGTGCACGCACAAGTGTTTCGCAGCACACTGTTCATCGTTGAACACAGCGCACCGCAGCAGACCACCCTGCGTGATCACATGTTGACCAAATGACATCGTCAATTACGACTGCAGTCGGCACGGGACAATCGGGATTCGACCGTCGGAAATGGAACCTGTCGGCTCTTCTGGTGAATCATATATGTGCTACACTACGTCGATGGTCGCTTCCACAAACACCGTCATCGAGGTGAGTGGCAACTAGACATGCACGGCGCGGACACATGCCGGTGGGAGCAGTATTATGCTATGGAAGACATTCTCCAGCGCTTGCATGGGACCTGTGGTAGTAACCGAAGGCACGCTGACAGCTGCGAACAACCTGCATCCCTTCATGCTTAACGTCATCCCCGACGGCGATGCAATCTTTGTATAACTGTCCGTCTCGGAAGCAGAACCGTGCTACAGTGTTTTGAGAAGCATTATAACGAATTTACGTTGATGTCTCGGTGATCAAATTCGCCTGATGTTTTCCTATGGAACGCACCTGGGTCGCTATCGAGTGCCATCACAGCGTACGCAAGTCAGTGGCCGTTATTCACGCGAATTTCATGACCTGTGCTTAGATATCCAATGCCACACACCTCCACCAACCTACCAACAAACTGTAGGATCTCTGATACGCATAATCAGTGATTTATTGCAAAGACGGACAGACAAGCTATTAAGCAGGTGGTCATAATGTTTTGGCTCACTAATTAAATTCTTAAATGTCGTTTCTTGTTAACAGTATCAACTTACTCCCAAGAGCTAGCAGCTTTCATTCAAGTAATACTAGCAGAAATTCAATCTTCATTTGAATCGCAACTCCTTGATCTTGTGCAGAAAGGCGTACAATATTCTGCTACATCCATTTTGAAAACGCTATCTCAAGAATTCGAAATCGTAGCAGTAATCCACGCTCTTTCAAATTTAAACTTAAGAGCTTCCTAATGGGTCACTACTCCTGTTCTATCGAGGAGTTCCTTGAAAAGTTAATTCTATGTTACATTGTTGACTGTGTTTATATCAACTTACAGCTTACCGTCTTTTCAGAAATAATATTTATTTTGTGTCATCTATTTCCTTTGTAATTTCATATACTGAAGCGTTTCATGAGCATGGAAATTCGCTTCTAGGTTTCGTCCTGCCGAGGTACACGTGTAGACACCATAGATAGACCTTTCTCTAGCCTACCGTAAATTGTGCAGAAGAAATGACTGCCACCATGTCCAGCCCATCTAATGAAGAGAGAGAATAACATAACAGAATACATTTTACTCTTCTGACAGTTGATGCAACCTATACGGAAATTTACAAATCCTTTGATATATCACAGAGGTCGATAGGGTTAATACTCAACGACGATGAAATTAATCCTCGATTAAGCCACATGAAACTAATTTTCCCCTGCAGTCGAATATCATCGTAGGCTTGCCTAACCAGAGGAGATATCCATAACAACTTGAAATATGGTGAACAGCCACAAAGGCTGTTCCGGCCGTTATTTTCAATTAGAGACCACGGCTACTTCTTGGCGGATGGACAGCATTCTGTCCCCTTTCGACGAGTGCCCGCCACTCCAGGGAACCCTTGCAGCCCAGAACAAATCTTAAGCGTCACTTCGGTTAGTTTGGATACGGGTACTTCTTTCTGCCGGTGGGTGCTTAGTGTGTTGCGATACAAAACTGACGGGAGAGGCCCCGTCTTCCTCAGTTGCTTCCAGTGGTTAATTGGAGCAGCTCCGTGGAGTTCAGTAGCACAGAAGCTGCCCAGTTTTGTACGTCTTCGAGCTTGCCTACTGTTCTCAGTAGCAGCCGTGGACCTTAAAACACCGGTTCCAAATATTTCGCATTACAGGTAACGCAGCCTCGATTATTTGTGATGCGTACCATCACAAAAAATGCTTAAGAATTATGACGATCCTGGGAAATGAACAGCTCCTCTACAAAAATCAACACGGATTCCGCAGACAGAGACGCTATGAAACTCAGCTCGCTCTGTTCCTCCATGAGATCCACAGCGCAGTGGACAACGGCGCTCAGGTTGATGCCGTGTTCCTGGAGTTCAGTAGGGCATTTCACACCGTCCCGCATTGCCGTTAAATGAAAAGAAATACGAGGTTATGGAGTATCGCAGCAGACCTGCGATTGGATTCAAGACTTTCTTGCAGATACAACACAACACGTCGCTCCTAATGGAACTAAATCGACAGATGTAAAAATAAAATCTGGAGTACCACAGGGAAAGGTGATACAACCTTTGTTGTTCATAATAGAAATAAATGCTCTAGCAGAGAGCGTCGGATGTTCTTTAAGGCTACTCGCAGATGATGCAGTTCTTTAGACAGAAGTAGCAACGCCAGAAGACAGTAAGAATTTGCAGAACGACCTGCAGAGAATTGATGAATGGTGCAGACGGTGGCAGTTGGCTCTGATAATGTAACATATTGCGCATACATACGAAAACAAATGCACTACTGTACAGCTACACTGTTGGTGACAAACAGCTGGAGACAGCGTCTGTCGTAAAATATCTAGGCGTAAATATCCAGAGCAATCATAAGTGGAATGACCATACAAAACAGTTAGTGCATAAAGCAGACACACGACTAAGATTCATCGGAAGACTCCAGGAAATGTAACTTACTCACGAAGGAAGTGGCTTATAAGCCGCTTGTTCGCCCGATTCTTGAGTATTGGTCATCTCTTTGAGATCCCTATCAGGTAAGACAGACAGAGGAGATAGAGAGGATCCAAAGAAGGGTGGGGAGTTCCATCACGGGATCGGTCACCTGGCGAGAGAGAGAGTTTCGGGGATGATAAACTCCACTGGTAAATGTTACGAGAAAGACGTTAGTAGTAGAGCAAGGTATGTGTCACCCCACTTTCCATTGTTGCCAAATTTATTTAAGATGGCGTTGCTGACGTAATCCAAGATGGCTGCATTTGGAAAGAAGATGGGTCAATTGAGATATGTCCACTAACCTAACCCCAGAAAAAATGGAGGGAATTTTGAATTTTGGCGAGAAAATAGGTCAACTGGGCTATGGCCACTAACCTAACTCTCAAGAAAAAATTGGTGCCAAATTCAAATCCCAACACCATAATGCGTGGAAAACCGTACTTGTCTTTCTTATTATTATTCATTATTATTGTCATTTATTGAGAATGATTATCATTTATTATTATTTATTATCATTTATGTCATGCTCGTGTGTATACAGTCCAACTGTGTTAGTTCATACCACTGCCACCAGAGAACGCCGCCGTAACGTCATTCAAGATGGCGGCTTTTGGCGGAAAGATAGGTCAATTCGGCCATGACCAGTAACCTAAGCCTCCAGAAAAAGTCGCCATAAATTTGAATTTGCCAGCTAGGCAGCGACCAGCCCCCGGCTACCAGCGTCCCGGAGCCCACCTTACCACTCGCCTTAAGTAAACTTGTTTTGGGGAGCACTTCATGCTGCATAGCATGGAACCTGTCCATGGCTACATCACAATGGTCGGCCGTTCGATCCAGCATGCGGTTGTCAGGGAATGCACGCTCTAACTTTTGGCGGCAAAGTTGTTTTTCTGGACAGGTTTGAACAGCTGCATATTCACGTCAGACACCCGCTGATCGGTCCGCGTTCCACCACATGTCTGTCACGGACGAAAGAACACCTTTCGCGCTAAAGTCTTTTCGGGACACTGGATTCTTCCCTGACGTCACCCAATGGCCCGAGATGTTTGCTACAAAGTTCTATCACGTGACCAGCTAAAAGCAATTCATTATTATTATTCATTATCTTTTATTATTCATTATTATTCATTATCATTTATTATTTTTATTACTATGCCACCGAGAACGCCGTGCTACATTTTGGCGCTAAAGTTTGCTCAATGGTTGAATGAGCCATGACTGTACAAGAGCACGTTATGTCGGTACGAGACCCCTCGCTAGGCTAGCTGACTCTGCCTCCCCTCTCCCTCTCTCTCTCGCACATTGTAACCTAACACGCGCCGCGCGGACTTCCGACCGCTTACATCACACACCCCTGATCGCCCCCTCCATACACGCAACGAACATAGTCTTCTGTAAATATGCTAGCACCTACATCGCGCATGTAACCTATTAATTAAGTACTTAATTCCATTTCAATTTTAATCATATTAAGTAATTCAATTTACAATTTCATATGCGTAATCAAAGGTGTTAAACTACCTACTTTCAAATACTTTTAGAGGACCAGACAGCCACCTCTTCCTATGAACCCTCGCCGAGTTTGAATTCTGTTAGTAAAGAAACGTCGATTGCACTTTCCTTGCCAACCTACGAAAAATGGGCTTAAAGAAAGGACACTTGTACTAAATTCATCCACCTGACCACCACATCCTCCTAGGATCAGGCGCCAAGTGTGAAATCTGCCAGTAAGAAAACGTCACTAGCATCTTCGCTACCAACGTAAGGAAATTGCTGAAAAAGAGGCGTACCACCACCATCACTTCATAGGGGTTGTTGTTGTGATCTTCAGTCCTGAGACTGGTTTGATGCAGCTCTCCATGCTACTCTATCCTGCGCAAGCTTCTTCATCTCCCAGTACTTACTTCAACCTACATCCTTCTGAATCTGCTTGGTGTATTCATCTCTTGGTCTCCCTCTACGATTTTTACCCTCCACGCTGCCCTCCAATACTAAATTGGTGATCCCTTGATGCCTCAGAACATGTCCTACCAACCGATCCCTTCTTCTAGTTACGTAGTGCCACAAACTTCTCTTCTCCCCAACCCTATTCAACACCTCTTTAGTTACGTGATCTACCCATATAATCTTCAGCATTCTTCTGTAGCACCACATTTCTAAAGCTTCTATTCTCTTCTTGTATAAACTACTTATCGTCCATGTATCACATCCATACATGGCTACACTCCATACAAATACTTTCAGAAACGACTTCCTGACACTTAAATCTATACTCGATTTTAACAAATTTCTCTTCTTCAGAAACGCTGTTCTTGCCATTGCCAGTCTACATTTTATATCCTCTCTACTTCGACCATCATCAGTCATTTTGCTCCCCAAATAGCAAAACTCATTTACTACTTTAAGTGTCTCATTTCCTAATCTAATACCCTCAACATCACCCGACTTAATTCGACTACATTACATTATCATCGTTTTGCTTTTGTTGATGTTCATCTTATATCCTCCTTTCAAGACACTATCCATTTCGTTCAACTGCTCTTCCAAGTCCTTTTCTGTCTCTGACAGAATTAAAATGTCATCGGCGAACCTCAAAGTTTTTATTTCTTCTCCGTGGATTTTAATACCTACTACGAATTTTTCTTTTGTTTCCTTCACTGCTTGCTCAATATACAGATTGAATAACAACGGGGATAGGCTACAGCCCTGTCTCTCTCTCTTCCCAACCAATGCTTCCCTTTCATACCCCTCGACTCTTATAATTGCCATTTGGTTTCTATACAAAATGTAAATACCCTTTCGCTCCCTCTATTTTACCCCAGCCACCTTCAGAATTTGAAAGAGAGTACTCCAGTCAACATTGTCAAAAGCTTCCTCTAAGTCTACAAATGCTAGAAACATAGGTTTGCCTTTCCTTCATCTAGCTTCTAAGCTAAGTCGTAGGGTCAGTATTGCCTCACGTGTTCCAACATTTCTACGGAATCCAAACTGATCTTCCGCAAGGTCGGCTTCTACTAGATTTCCATTCGTATGTAAAGAATTCCCGTTAGTATTTTGCAGCCGTGACTTATTAAATTGATAGTTCGGTAATTTTCACATCTGTCAACACCTGCTTTCTTTGGGATTGGAATTATTATATTCTTCTTGAAGTCTGAGGGTATTTCGCCTGTCTCATACATCTTGCTCACCAGATGGTAGAGTTTTGTCAGGACTGGCTCCCCCAAGACAGTCAGTAGTTCTAATGGAATGTTGACTACTCCCGGGGCCTTGTTTCGACTCAATCTGTCAGTGCTCTGTCAAACTCTTCACGCAGTCTTCCCATTTCATCTTCATCTACATCCTCTTCCATTTCCATAATACTGTCCTCGAGTACACGCCCTTGTATAGACCCTCTATATACTCCTTCCACCTTTCTGCTTTCCCTTCTTAGCTTAGAACTGGGTTTCCATCTGAACTCTTGATATTCACACAAGTGGTTCTCTTTTCTCCAAAGGTCTCTTTAATTTTCCTGTAGGCAGTATCTATCTTACCACTAGTGAGATAAGCCTCTACATCCTTACATTTGTCTCCTAGCCACCCCTGCTTACCCCTTTTGCACTTCCTGTCGATCTCGTTTGTATCCCTTTTTGCCTGCTTCATTTGCTGCATTTTTATATTTTCTCCTTTCATCCATTAAATTCAACATTTTTTCTGTTACCCAAGGATTTCTACTAGCCCTCGTCCTTTTACCTACTTAATCCTCTGCTGTCTTCACTATTTCATCCCTCAAAGCTACCCATTCTTCTTCTACTGTATTGCTTTCCCCCATTCCTTTCAATTGTTCCCCTATGCATTCCCTGAAACTCTGTACAACCTCTGGTTAAGTCAGTTTATCCAGGTCCCATCTCCTTAAATTCCCACCTTTTTTGTAGTTTTTCAGTTTTAATGTACAGTTCTTAACCAATAGATTGTGGTCAGTCCACATCTGCTCCTGGAAATGTCTCACTATTTAAAACCTTGTTCCTAAATCTCTGTCTTACCATTATATAATCTAACTGAAAGCTTTAAGTATCTCCAGGGTTCTTCCGTGTATACAACCTTCTTTCATGATTCTTGAACCAAGTGTTAGCTATGATTAAGTTGTGCTCTGTGCAAAATTCTACCACGTGGCTTCCTCTTTCATTTCTTAGCCCCAATCCACATTCACCTACTACGTTTCCTTCTCTCCCTTTTCCTACTACCTAATTCCAGTCACCCATGACCATCAAATTTTCGTCTCCCTTCACTATCTGAATAATTTATTTCATCATACATTTCTTCAATTTCTTCGTCATCTGCAGAACTAGTTGGCATATAAACTTGTACTACTGTAGTAGGCGTGGGCTTCGTGTATATCTTGGCCAAAATAATGCGCTCACTATGTTGTTTGTAGTAGCTTACCCGCATTCCTATTTTTTTTATTCATTATTAAACCTACTCCTGCATTACCCCTATTTGACTTGGTACTTATAATCCTATATTCGCCTGAATAAAAATCTTGTTCCTCCTTGCGCCGAACGTCACTAATTCCCACTATATCTAACTTTAACCTACTTATTTCCCTTTCTAAATTTTCTAACCTACCTGCCCGGTTAAGGGATCTGATATTCCACGATCCGATCAGTTGAACGCCAGTATTCTGTGTCCTGATAACGATGTCCTCCTGAGTAGTCCCCGCCTGGAGATCCGAATGGGGGACTATTTTAGCTCCGGAATATTTTACCCAAGAGGACGCCACCATCATTAACCATATAGTAAAGCTACATGCCCTCGGGAAAAATTACGGCTGTAGTTTCCCCTTGCTTTCAGCCATTCGCAGTACCAGCACAGCAAGACCGTTTTGGTTAGTGTTAAAAGGCCAGGTCAGTCAATCATCGAGACTGTTGCCCCTGCAACTACTGAAAAGGCTGCTTCCCCTCTTCAGGAACCACACGTTTGTCTGGCCTCTCAACAGATACCCCTCCGTTGTGGTTGCACCTACGGTATGGCTATCTGTATCGCTGAGGCACGCAAGTCTCCCCACCAATGGCAAAGTCCACGGTTCATGTGGGGGACTTCCTAGGGGAGTGGGTGATAAAAGGACTCAGGTTTCTCTAGGCTGATGGAAGGAAGAGTGAGTGTACTTTATTTCTTTGGGAGCAATTTTTTTAGGGATGGAGTATATGTATCACAGAACACACGCTTTGACATGCCCCCACAGCATACAGACCTACAAACTACTCCGACATAACTCATGTATAATGCTCTACAGACACGCTTGCTAATTGTAAACAATCAGATAATTCACTGAACAGCCTACAGAGATTTGAAGCACACCTAAATAATTCAAAACATTCACGCCCATAGAACGGAACAAATCTTAATTTCTCTCAATAATAATCCATCTGAAATATCCTCCTCCCTAATTGTCAACTTTTCAAAATCGTACACACGTCATTATTTAAACAGCTAGAGATAGACAGCACCACCACCCTCTGTATTCGCCACTCAGTCCACGGTCCAGCTGACTTAGTACACAGGACCCCCCCCCCCCCTGACATCAGAGTATTTGAATAGTTCCACATATCTTTTAGAAACTTTTGCACCTCATAGGTTTCGATATGTAAGGTTGACCTAAGGCAGGTTCTGAACCCCAGTAGTGCACTACACTTGGCTATGCAACCACACCCATCAAGATATTGATTCCAAACCAGGCCTGTGATTTGTCTACAGATAAATTTGTCCAGTTATTTGTTGACTCACTCGCAGCCTGACGAGATTGCCCTTTTTGCGCAAAAACGACTCAGACTGCAATGTGCTGCTCGGGGAACTAAGGAAGGACTGCACTCTATTTATTTCGAGCATGCACTCTATTTATTTAGGCATGGAGTATATTTGTCACAAAACACCCGCACTGATGTGACTGTGGTCATCTGACACAGCCCACACACACGTAAACAACTCCTAATGTCACCACACAATAGCATACTGCTCTTACATAATGCAGTACACAATATCAGCGGAGTAGCTCTGTACTCTAACTCTCCAAATAGCTGTGCAGGGAGGAGACTCCCCAAGAGGGATCATTGCCAATAAAACTTTATTAAATATTTTTTTTTTCCATCCATAATGTGCCGCCGTAGCCGGCTTGGGCATACTGTGGTGGAAGGTTGCTGCCAGAAGACCGTGGTCGGCATATCCCTGCCACGTGCTCCTCAGTCAGTCTCTAGTCCCACGGGTTGGATGCGCTGACGAGGCTACGCTACTAGCAAGGTGCGTTGGCCGAATCGACCCTCCAATCGGAGACTAGTCGCGTATCACGTCGGGACGCGGCCGGGAGCGACGAGGGCGGCTCGGAAACAGCTCCGCCGTCTTAACTTCAGACCTCGGACCCGAGTAGTCGCTCCTCTAGCCTCTGCCTCTCTCCTCAAACCACCCAACAAACAGACGACAACTCCTCTTGGGGCTGCTCAGCCCTACGTAGGCACCCGTGTACCATCTTTACATGAGTAAATAGGGTCCATTCGAGATTAATTACTTTTAATTATTGCAACGCCCACAATTTTCCGCTCGTGACATCTATCCCGAAGAACAAGTGGAGTCAGAAGTGGGATGCGACCCACCTCACGGTTGTAAAATAAACTCGTGAGTTGAGTTTGAGTTCCACAAAAGGGTCGAGGCTGAGCAAGTAAAGGATACTATACCGAAAGTGGCGAGGCTGCAGCGAGCCATTCGCGCGCCAGCCGGTCGCCTGCGTTGCCGCATGTGCGTGGCAGCGCACTGGCGCGCCACAAGCGCGACGCAGTTCGCCTCCAGACGCGAGCCCAGTAGGGTCCGAGATGTAGTCACGCTCGCCGCCGCCCGCCGCCTGCCGCCCCCGCGCGTGATCGTAGCGGTACTGCGAGAGGAAAATAGACCAGCGAATTAATTTCTGCGCTGTACGTCGAGGTACAGGCTTGGTCGGAAGAAAAAGCGATGTCAAAGGTTTGTGGTCTGTGATGATGGTAAAGTGACGACCATACAAGAAATCATGAAACTTTGTAACACCAAATACGAGAGCCAATGCTTCTTTCTCAATCTGTGAATAATTTCTTTGCGCAGACGAGAGCAATTTGGATGCAAAGGCAATAGGGCGATCATGCGATCCATCTTTGTGCGCAAGCACAGCACCGATCCCGAAATCCGATGCATCTACCATCAACAAAAGGGGTTTCTGGGGATCGAATGGCGTAAGGCAAGTATTTGAAAGCAACGCCGATTTCAACTGGCGAATGGCGCGTTCGCATTCCGTCGTCCAGACGAACGGAACGTCTTTACGGCGTAAGCGATGAAGCGGAGCTGAAATGGAAGAGGCGTGGCGCACATATTTATGGTAATAATTAATTTTTCCCAGCACACTCTGTAGCTGCTTGAAATTCTGCGGCGATGGCAAGCCTTGTATGGCACGAAGGTGCTCTGGACTGGGATGTATGCCCTGGGTATTGATTACATGTCCCAGGTAGGGGAAGTCACGAGCAAAACACACACATTTGTCCCTCCGCAAGCGAAGACCATTTTGTCGCAAGACCTGATATAATGTTCTGAGATTGGCTAAATGTTCTTCTTCCGTCTTTCCGGAAATCACAATATCGTCCAGATAGTTTGCTGCGGTAGGGACCGACGCACAAACAGTTTGTAAATATTGCTGAAACAATGCAGGGGCGGATGCACACCCGAATGGCAGTCGTTTGAATCGATACAAACCAAGATGCGTGTTAACCAGGAAAACGCGCTGGGATTCTTCGTCCACCGGTATTTGCAAGTACACATCTGCTAGGTCCAACTTCGAAAAATATTTACCAGGGCACAGTTTGTCAAAAAGATCTTCCAGGCGGGGTAAAGGATAAGTTGCGATCACTAATTGTGGATTCACTGTTGCCTTGAAGTCCACACAAAATCTCAATTTTCCGGAAGGTTTTGGCAAAATTACTAAGGGTGAGGCCCAGAGAGAAGCCTGCACACGTTCAATTACACCTTGTGATTCCAAATCGTGTAATGTTCGTGCGACCTCATCACGCAATGCGTGGGGAACATTGCGCGCTCTGAAAAATTTCGGTTGCGCGTTTACTTTCAGTTCCAAATGTGCTTTATAGTTCTTAGCGCAACCAAGGCCCGGTGCAAAAATGTCTGCAAATTCTTCACATAGACGAGAAACACTGTCTGAAGGCACAGTCTGGTTCACTGATAGGACCTGATTGACTATAGACAAGTTAAACAACTGAAATAAATCTAAACCAAACAAGTTCACAGCAGAAGAAGAACAAAGGACGTACAATGACACAAGTTTTGTTTGTCCCTTGTATGTTGCAAAATGGCTGCACTGTCCTAACACAGGGATAGCTTGTCCTGAATAACTATTTAACTTAATACTTGCGGCACGCAACGGAGGTGTGCCCAGTTGTTTGTAAGTGTCTTTATTGATCAATCAAACTGCAGCTCCGGTATCGAGCTGGAATGGTATCACGTGGCCATGAATGTCCAAGTCTACAAAAAGTTTATTGTCCTGCTGACAACAAGAGCGACTGTCTCGTGCAACGTGAACCGACACTGGTACAGAATCACTTGCGACTTGACGTGATTTCCGTTGATGTTGACACACACTATTTGTGGGACAAACACAGTCACTGTTAGAGAGAGTGGCACTGGGCGGAGTGGATTGAACTACATGAATATCCATGGGCGAAGGTTCACGAGCCTGAGTATTCGTGGTTCGACTCCGATTCCGGCGTGAAGCAAAGGGCCTGGAATGGTTGTGAGTGTCCGATCTAAGTTTTTTCTGGCAAACACTTTGAACATGTACTTTTTTATTACAGAAAAAGCAAATAGCTTGGCGGGACGGGCAATTCTCACGCGAATGTTTAGTAGCACACCGTGGGCATGATTTTTAGCACTGCATTTGCTTGCTTGCGAGTCACACGTAGCGGAGAGCTTGGCGGCAGCTGCGCGGACGGGCGCGAGGGCTCTTTACTGTTCCGTGCAGCCCGCCCGGCGGGCCGGTTAACGTGCCACACGGCTGGCGAAGTTTCAAATGATTCCTGAGCAAAGTCAAGTGTGTCTTGCCGATCCACTATGTTCATCACTTGTTGAAGGTAGGGATTGACTTATTTCAAAATCTGTTCCCTGAGACAAACATCAGAAACGTTCTGTGCAATTGCATCACGCACCATAGTATCTGAATAAGGGAGTCCACATTCACACTCAAAAGCACAATCCTTAGTAGGGCCTTGCAAAGTTGCAACCCGCTGCCGATTAGTTTGACGGGCCGTACGTTTTGTACGAAAGAACGTATACCTTTCTGCAATGACATTGACTGATTCTTTGAAATATGCATTTAATGCAGACAAAATTTCGTCGTAGGACAGAGTTGCTACGTCGCGTTGGGGAAACAATTTCACTATCACACGGTAGGTGGATACTCCTACACAAGAAAGCAAAAAAGCTGCCGCTCAATACCTTGAATTCTGTATCCAATTCTGAATCCAAATTGGCGTGAACACTCCGTCCAGCTTTCCAGTGCCGCATCAAAAGGACGAAAAGGTGGTGCAACTGCGTGTTGTGGCTGCGTGAGCGGTGGAGCGGCGGCTGCCCCATCGTTTTGCACTGCACGTTGACCCTGGACGAGCTGTCCAAGGGCATCCAATAAGGCCTGTGTCTGCTGATTCTGTAAGCGATAAAATTCGGACAGTACATCTGGAGATTGTGGCGAAGCCATGACGCGAGGAATTTAAGCAAGTATAAAGAAGAAGACCATTTTTACACTCGTCGCTATATGGTGTTTTGGCAGAAGAGCCAACACCGTGTTGCTAGAGGAGGACGAAATGCACGCGTTTAAGCTCACGCAGACTGGCGTGATGTCTGGAACTATTAAAGGAGTTGAGTCTAATAAATAAAGAACGTAGTTGCGTGAATACTTAACTTTAATCCATAGTTGGAGAACATCGCTCTTGATGATACATAATTACAATCTCATTATAAACTGGTAATGGCGCCTTGCTAGGTCGTAGCAAATGGTGTAGCTGAAGGCTATGCTAACTATCGTCTCGGCAAATGAGAGCGTATTTGTCATTGATCCATCTCTGGCAAAGTCTGCTGTACAACTGGGGCGAGTGCTACGACGTCTCTCTAGACCTGCCGTGTGGTGGCGCTCGGTCTGCAATCACTGACAGTGGCGACATGCGGGTCCAACGTATACTAACGGACTGCGGTTGATTTAAAGGCTACCACCTAGCAAGTGTGGTGTCTGGCGGTGACACCACTCATTTAACGTTATCTTCCTTGGACAAGGCCAGATATGGGCAAACCAATGCAATGCCACGGTCTTTTCACGCTACTGATGAGGCACAAGCGACCAATCGTCCAGGCTCCCGTTAGAGATTAGATCAGAACTGTTCACTCATTGAAATGAACTAGCTCTTTTTCATGACTCACCACTCATTCACAATAGAAAATAAGTGCAAGGCACATTGTCCTTTAAACTTGGTTTATTCCAGTACTATACCTGTATTTTGATCCTATTTTTAAGTAACACAATAATGAGTGAGAATTTTGCATAGTTTATTGAAATTTCCATGATATGACAAAGTTTTTGATTATTGATTTATTTTGCACTATCGTGGTTTTGGCTTTGTAGCCATTATCATGGTCAAAGGTCAAATAGTCATAAAATATCTCACATGTCTGAATGATTGTAATATTGTGACAACAATCATTCAGGCATTTCTGATATGTAATAAATATTTCACCTTTGCACATGATAATGGCTACGAAGCTAAAATAGCATGCTGATAACGACACTTGTGGAGGTTTGTTTTGCGGGGCACTCACATCTAAATAGTGATAGTGTGAAATGAAGTAATAATGAAACTGATAGGTTTATATTACACCCTCAGTCACTTTGAGATAGAAAAATTATAGATTTCGTCTGGTGGAAAAAATAAAAATATTACAATAAAACTCTAAGTATTTTATCAGGTAGGCAAATTTTGAAAATAAGACTGATTCATATTATGTAAACAAATTTTAATTGCTTAAAAAGTAACTTACAAAAACTATAACATATTTTAGTATACACAGTCGACACACACAATGAGTATATGTTATAGGAAAAACTAATCAATGTTCTCGTTTACAAATAAAATTTGTTCAGTTTTACTTGAAGTGAGTCTGTTCCTTCTGTCATTGCATATTTGTCCTGCTTTTGAGAAGATACGCTCAGAGGGAGCTGATGTTCCCAGGATGCATAACATTTGCAGGACTATTTCATACATTGTTGGGTACAGCAGCCCTCTAGTTCCCCACCAGTTTAATGGATCGCTGTTTCTACACAAATAACATATTAAAATTTCATTAACCTGGAACAAATACATCGCAAGCCATATATTTTTAAAGTGAACATTTCCTTCCGAAGACGCCTAAAATCTGAAAATCCGTACTATAATAAGAAAAAATATATATAAATTTGACTGTAAGACCAAAGTCTGCATATAGCCTTACGCAGAATAAAACAAGGAAAATATTGGTGTATCACATTTTGCAATACGTTTATCGGTTCGCTCGTAATTAAAGCGTAAATTCGAGTGTCCATAATAAAAAATCCTATAGTAAGAGGAGTCGTCAGGAACCTAATCTGATCAGTTTAAACAAATAAAAATAAAATAAAAACAAATGATGTATACATAACATAATTATGTAATATACATACCGGTATTACTACGAAGAACAATATCCAGTAGAGATGAACTCCGATGCAGAGGCGCTGAGTCAAGCAGGTCGAGCTGCGAGCTGTATTACTGCGTGTGCTAAGACCGCAGAGACCAGAGTGGCACCTGAGTTGCTTTGCTCAATGCTCTGGCTACAGTCGAGAACGGTGGGGTGAGCGTCGAGCGGACGAGTTCCGAGGGTGGGGGGAGTGGTGAACGGCCACCATTCAACTGCTCCGAGACAAATCGTTCGTTCTCTTGCGAGCAAGTTGTTGCAAGTAGTTCTTATGTTCTCCGCTAGGAGGCTCTCTATCCTGTTGCTCGCATCAACTGCCCAGAGGGCAGGAGGTGCGACTGAAACGATCGCCGATGGAGTGCGATGCTAAGTCAAGGTGCGCCAGACACTGCACGCGGCAGAGGAAGCACAGAGACGGCACGGCATATGTGAAACACAAAATGCAGTGGGGCACTGCACAATGCAGGCAGCCAAGGCAGAAGCAGGGCAGAGGCCGGCACTGGCTGTGTTGTGTGGCGTGCAGTGTGCTATGACCAGCAGAGGCCCTGCTGATCTGCTCAGACTCTCTCTCTCTCTCTCTCTCTCTCTCTCTCTCTCTCTCTCTCTCTCTGCCGTGGGAAACGTTTGGAGCTACCGTTCTTTTTTTTTCTGAATCACTCATTGTTCACTCCTTTGAAAGATTCAACTCTATGAATCAGTTCAGGAGCGGATCCCCCATCACTAGCTGCCGTATATCGGTGGGTGATTGTTCCTTGGTTGTTATGCAGTTACTTTTTGTCCTCCCCTTTTACTTCACTCTACCGCTGTGGTCATTATTCTATCCAGCTTTTCTTCTTCAGTCGATGAGGAGGTCCCTACAACATGGTAGGTACCCTCTTCCGACAGTACCGGTCTTTTGGTCTTACCACCCATTACACCGAGATATCGCTTTTCCCTTGTTGCAGTCTTGCCCCCAAATATTGGCTGATGATTTATTGTGAGATACGTACTTTTCCTCTAATTAGCCGGTGATGTAAGCGCTATGGGAACTGTGCCTAGTTGTCTTTTCAGTTCAATTTCTTATCGTCAGTTTTAAAACAAACACATATGCAGCCCGGCAGCCAGGTCCAGATGGCAAGTGTTACATGTTAACGTTGAGCAGTCTCAGGCTGGGGCAGACGCCTCACATGCTAAGACAACACATCTGCTGCCGTCAAGGTCGCAGTAGTGTTGCGACACTTCTTTCTATCACATACCAGAACACATGCACCGCGCCCTGTTGCCCCAACAGCCTACATCACACGTTACCTTCGACGCGAAACTCTTGTACTACCATTCATAATAATTGTTCCAACTACTTACAGCGTTATTATTATACATCATTGTGTTTTCACTTTCATGTCAATATATGTCATTGTGTTTAATTATGTCATTATGCTAGCGCTAGTGATTTATAGTTCATGATTTTCATTTTATCTATTGTTATGTACTGTGCACACATAAAGTGATGCTATTTATGCAAGCATGCATGCTATTCTAGCTTCAGAGCTAATTTTTATTGCTTGAACAGTCGACATTTTCCTAGTACAGCAGATCGCTAATAACGCCACTGATACTTTTATTCCATGTATCGCAGGAGACCCATGTGCCTGCACTAATTCTTTATTAAGTCAGACGGACGCCCTTAGGGCTGCTGAACCACGGTATCGCAGATAGCTCCAATGCACTGCCCACCCATCAGTTACTAGACAGGTTGAATTAGCACTGTCTGCAGGTTGCTCCATTGCCCTGCAAATTATGTAATCATCAACTCAAGTCTGCAGATTGCACTAATGCACTGCTGAACTTATTAGTCGAGTCACTCGCATGTAGCTCATTCGCACTGTGAACTTGTACTTACACGTCACCGAATCCTAGGCTCCTCGGTTGACCAGAAAACAATTCATACATCAATTACTGTTAGACAATTTTCACTCACACTACGCCTTTGGCACTCAACCACAAATGAACTGAGCCCCAGACGCTCTTCTACTACATTTTATACAACGCCACTGTTGTTATATACACACACTCTGTCGGATTCTACTGACGCAGTCCCTTATGCACTTCGTCAATCGACTAAAAAACATCCCCTGACGGATTTCGGATCCGAACCAGAAGTTTATGTTCGGGAAATATTCCCTTGATTTTATTTCTTGTCAATTATTATTACTTCAATGTCATGTTTTGTTATTATCAATTTATAGTTATGATTCATGTTTAGTACACCTTATGGTTATGGGTTATTTTTTTTGTCATAGTCTGTATTTCCTTCTCGACTGGAAGTATCTCTGTTAGCACCTATTGGCTATCGGTTCGTATCCGCCATCAGCTACCGTTAGTCACACATTTACACAACACTTCATATGCACAATAAAACACTTACAACACACTCACACTGGTCATATTCACACTACCTTGGTGTAACTTGTTCATGTTACCAGACCTCTATTGTCATATACTAAGTACATGAACAAAGCTTTTATCGTTTATGCCCTCCGTTCTTCCAAAGGGGAAAGGGAACTAGTGCGTACGTACGTTATGTTCAGTAGCAGTTTCTTTTACACCACTTTAACCTGAGCCCCTATGCGAGGGTTAACCCCTCTGATAAAGACATCAATGGATGCTACTCCGCTTCCTCTAAGATCACTTCATTCTGCGTAGTATCCATGCCAAGGTGATATGTCTTGCACGATATTTTGTGAGAGAGATACACTGCGTTCAGTAGCAGTTTCTTTTAATCAACAACTGTAGAGGGACAACCTGTGTGTGGCCCCACTTTACATTGTTGCCAAATTTATTCAAGATGGCGGCGATGACGTCATCCGAGATGGTGGCATGTAGACTTGGCAACAGCGCATGACGTCATCCAACATTGCGACTTCTGACGGGAAAATAGGTCAATTGTGCTACGTCCACTAACCTAACCTCCAGAAAAAATGGCAGGGAATTTTAATTTTGGAGGTAAAATAGACCGAAAGAGTGCTATGTCCACTAACCTAAGCCTCCAGAAGAAAAAATGGCGGGAAGCTTGAATTCTAACAGGATAATGCATACAAAACTGTACTTGTCTTATCATTTTCATTCATTTTCATTCATTATCATTCATTTTAATTTATTATCATTATTTATTATTATTGGCCTACCTCCACTAGAAAATGCCATCCAAATTCTAATTCCAAAACGATAATGGCTGCAAAACCACACTTTCCTTTATTATTATTCATTATCATTCATCATTATTATTATTTACTGTCATTTATTAGTTATTATTTATTATTATTATTGGCCTACCTCCACTAACGTAGATAATCCCTCCATGTTCAAATTCACACGCCATAATCTCTGGAAAAGCGTACTTCTATTTATTATTATTATCATTTACTATTATTTAATAGCATTTATTATCATTTACCATTATTTAATAGCATTTATTATCATTTACCATTATTTAATAGCATTTATTATCATTTACCATTATTTATCATTATTTATTCAAGATGATCGATTTTTGTGGCAAGAAAGCCAATTCCCCTACATCCATAACAAAAAATCTGTCACAAATTCAAATTCAAACACGATAATCTGTCACACCAACGAAAAAAAAGAAACCAATTCGGCCATATGCACTAACCTAAGTCCACCTCATCCTACGAAGTTTGAATTTTTCGCTGTCACTTATTCTTTCACTCCCAAGCTATGAAAATCGCGTCAAATAGTAATAATAGTAATAATAGTAATAATAATAATAATAATAATAATAATAAAGTGCACTTTTACTAACGTAAGTCACCTCCTGTGAATTCGTGGGAAAAGGACTGAAGTCTTTATTTCAAACAGTACCATCATCACTTGTTCTCCAACATCGCAGCTTCGAGATCGCAGCAGCATCCACCGTGCTCGCTATGAGGTCTGGAGTCCAACTGTGTGTTAGTTCGTGTCTCAGCCACCTGAGGACGTCGCCGTGGCGTCATTTAAGACGGCGGGAAGAAAGCCAATTGGGCCACGTCCACCAAGTTTGAATTTTCTCGGTTACTTATGCTTCCGCTGCTAAATTATTAAAATCTCGTCACTTGTACTACGCTAAGTCACAAGGTGGGAAAATGACTCTTTATTTCAGGCATTACGGTCATGCAGGTATGCCCCAACTGACTTCTCGATGCTCACACAGCGAACTCCAGAGCGCAGCTGACGTACGCACGGCCAGCTGAGCTCGCCCCATCGGCTGCTCCCTGGCCGGCTGACGTCAAGCGACCAGCGGTGCCCGCACAGTCCCCGGCCAGCACACCAGGTAGGTGGCGAGCGGCACCTCAGAGTCCAGCCACAAACGGTCAGCAGCGCTCGCCTCAGAGTCCGGCTACGTAGACATCTTTTCGCGCCCGCGAGCACTTAACGCTGGACAGGATGAAACCTGTCGCCCACGTGCTGAACAAAGGACACGTTCCACCCCAAATTTATATTTCTTAACAGGTTAGAACCTGCTCATACCTACCTCACACAACCGCCTGGGATGTTTGGAAAGTTCTGTCATGTGACACACTAAAAGCTATATCGGTCCTAAAGTTAGCAAATTCCCAGCACCGATGGACAGGAACCGACACGCTTGCTTTGTCCAAACCACCCTCACGCCACATACGACCCCACCAGTACGTGTGATGGAGCACAAAGGACGCTCTCATCCCCATAAACTTTGCAATTCAAGACCGATAGAGACGAACCGACACTTTCAAACTGGAATGTTTTTCTACCGAGTTGGAAACTTCCTTGGCCTCACAACACGCGCTCGACCACGTGACTCTGTCAGACAAAGAATACTCTCACTAAGTTAACTGATCACCTGATTCTCATTATTCAGCCCACATGTTTCGATTATCTAATCCAAGATCTTCGCTAAAACACACGTCCGTACACATGAGCCATCGCGCGCACCTAGCTTAGTACCTCTGCAAGTGAATGTAACAAAGTTCGCATGACTACTTCATTAATCTGATCAATTAATTAACCTCTCAGATGTGGTAAACTGCCACGTCCACCTAGACTTCGAATAAATTTTCGCCACTGCCACGCCCACCTGGACTTGAAGTGAAATAGTTAAAGTCCCCACCGACCACTATGTCCTTTTACCGACCCATGTTCGTTGGCTAACATGCACTAATGCTTCCTTCCGTTTACTAACGTGTACTAACCTACTTTAACTTATATTACATTCTGTCTGTACAAATGAACCACGCTTCAAATCTGATGGTCAGTTAGTGTCTCGCTACCAATACAAGAAAATTGTGGCAAATTAAGCCACTGACCTAAGTCACCTGTGATGACTCAAAATCGTCTGTTTTGCGTCTCTCACACACCACGAGCGCGAGACCGCCCATATCACAGTCTGTACTTTTATACTCGTGTCAGACATATTCCTCTGTAAATATTCTAGCTAAACTATGACCCTAATACTGTTGTTCAATCCACACGGTCTAGCACATGGCCAGAGCACACCCCCAGTACCTAAGCCGAGAACATTGAACGCTCCATCTTTAGCTGACCGCTGCGAGACGGAGATTTTCTGAAATCACATCCCTCGCGCTCTCGTAGCTACTCGCCTCAGCAATTCGATCTAACAAACCCTCTAAGTAGAAAAATAACAACCAACTCGAACACTCTCATATTCTATATCGTCCCACAAATACTTAACCTACATTTTACTTACACATCGAGTATACCTATCACTCTCATACAAAAAACACTCGCCCTGATGTACCTGGTGTCATGTTGCACAGTCGGCAGACACGCAAACAGCTCCTAATTTCAGCGCACAATATCAAACTGATCCTAAATAATGCAGTATACGTAACTGTAAACACCATCAGTACTCTTTTTTTTTTCCCATCAGTCTACTGACTGGTTTGATGCGGCCCGCCACAAATTCCTTTCCTGTGCTAACCTCTTCATCTCAGAGTAGCACTTCCAACCTACGTCCTCAATTATTTGCTTGACGTATTCCAATCTCTGTCTTCCTCTACAGTTTTTGCCCTCTACAGCTCACTCTAGTACCATGGAAGTCATTCCCTCATGTCTTAGCAGATGTCCTATCATCCTGTACCTTCACCTTATCAGTGTTTTCCACACATTCCTTTCGTCTCCGATTCTGCGTGGAACCTCCTCATTCCTTACCTTATCAGTCCACCTAATTTTCAACTTTCGTCTATAGCACCACATCTCAAATGCTTCGATTCTCTTCTGTTCCGGTTTTCCCACAGTCCATGTTTCACTACCATACAATGATGTACTCCAGACGTACATCCTCAGAAATTTCTTCCTCAAATTAAGGCCGGTATTTGATATTAGATCTCTTGGCCAGAAATGCCTTTTTTGCCATAGCGAGTCTGCTTTTGATGTCCTCCTTGCTCCGTCCGTCATTGGTTATTTTACTGCCTAGGTAGCAGAATTCCTTAACTTCATTGACTTCGTGACCATCAATCCTGATGTTAAGTTTCTCGCTGTTCTCATTTCTACTACTTCTCATTACCTTCGTCTTTCTCCGATCTCAAACCATACTGTGTACTCATTAGACTGTACATTCCGTTCAGCAGATCATTTAATTCTTCTTCACTTTCACTCAGGATAGCAATATCATCAGCGAATCGTATCATTGATATCCTTTCACCTTGTATTTTAATTCCACTCCTGAACCTTTCTTTTATTTCCATCATTGCTTTCTCGATGTACAGATTGAAGAGTAGGGGCGAAAGGCTACAGCCTTGTCTTACACCCTTCTTAATACGAGCACTTCGTTCTTGATCGTCCACTCTTATTACTCCCTCTTGGTTGTTGTACATATTGCGTATGACCCGTCTCTCCCTATAGCTTACCCCTACTTTCTCAGAATGTCGAACAGCTTGCACCATTTTATATTGTCGAACGCTTTTTCCAGGTCGACAAATCCTATCAAAGTGTCTTGATTTTTCTTTAGCCTTGCTTCCATTATTAGCAGTAACGTCAGAATTGCCTCTCTCGTCCCTTTACTTTTCCTAAAGCCAAACTGATTGTCACCTAAAGCATTCTTAATTTCCGTTTCCATTCTTCTGTATATTATTCTTGTAAGCAGCTTCGATGCATGAGCTGTTAAGCTGATTGTGCGATAATTCTCGCACTTGTCAGCTCTTGCCGTCTTCGGAATTGTATGGATGATGCTTTTCCGAAAGTCAGATGGTATGTCGCCCGGCTCATATATTCTACACACCAACGTGAATAGTCGTTTTGTTGCCACTTCCCCCAATGATTTTAGAAATTCTGATGGAATGTTGTCTGTCCCTTCTGCCTTATTTGACAATAAGTCCTTCAAAGCTCTTTTAAATTACGATTCTAATACTGGTTCCTCTATCTCTTCTAAATCGACTCCTGTTTCTTCTTCTATCACATCAGACAAATCTTCACCCTCATAGAGGCTTTCAATGTATTCTTTCCACCTATCTGCTCTCTCCTCTGCATTTAACAGTGGAATTCCCGTTGCACTCTTAATGTTACCACCGTTGCTTTCAATGTCACCAAAGGTTGTTTTGACTTTCCTGTGTGCTGAGTCTGTCCTTCCGACAATCATACCTTTTTCGATGTCTTCACATTTTTCCTGCAGCCATTTCCTCTTAGCTTCCCTATACTTCTTATTTATTTCATTCCTCAGCGACTTGTATTTCTGTATTCCTGATTCTCCCGAAACATGTTTGTACTTCCTCCTTTCGTCAATCAACTGAAGTATTTCTTCTGTTACTCATGGTTTCTTCGCAGCTACCTCCTTTGTATCTATGTTTTCCTTCCCAACTTCTGTGATGGCCCTTTTTAGAGATGTCCATTCCTCTTCAACTGTACTGCCTACTGCGCTATTCCTTATTTCTGTATCTATAGCGTTAGAGAACTTCAAACGTATCTCGTCATTCCTTAGTACTTCCGTATCCCACTTCTTTGCGTATTGATTCTTCCTGACTAATGTCTTGAACTTCAGCCTACTCTTCATCACTACTATATTGTGATCTGAGTCTATATCTGTTTACGCCTTGGCAAAAGATTCCGGAATAGTACCCCCATTCGGATCTACGGGAGGGGCCTGCCAAGGGGGAGGTTACCATGAGAAAAAGGTACGCCTTACAATCCAGTATCTGATTTCGGAATTTCTGTCTGACCATGATGTAATCTAATTGAAATCTTCCCGTATCTCCCGGCCTTTTCCGAGTATACCTCCTCCTCTTGTGATTCTCGAACAGGGTATTCGCTATTACTAGCTGAAACTTTTTACAGAACTCAATTAGTCTTTCTCCTCTTTCATTCCTTGTCCCAAGCCCATATTCTCCTGTAACCTTTTCCTCTACTCCTTCCCCTACAACTGCATTCCAGTCGCCCATGACTATTAGATTTTCGTCCCCCTTTACATACTGCATTACCCTTTCAATATCCTCATACACATTCTCTATCTGTTCATCTTCAGCTTGCGACATCGGCATGTATACCTGAACTATCGTTGTCGGTGTTGGTCTGCTGTCGATCCTGATTAGAACAACCCGGTCACTGAACTGTTCACAGTAACACACCCTCTGCCCTACCTGCCTATTCATAACGAATCCTACACCTGTTATACCATTTTCTGCTGCTGTTGATATTACCCGATACTCATCTGACCAGAAATCCTTGTCTTCCTTCCACTTCACTTCACTGACACCAACTATATCTAGATTGAGCCTTTGCATTTCCCTTTTCAGATTTTCTAGTTTCCCTACCACGTTCAAGCTTCTGACATTCCACGCCCCGACTCGTAGAACGTTATCCTTTCGTTGATTATTCAATCTTTTTCTCACGGTAACCTCCCCCTTGGCAGGCCCCTCCCATAGATCAGAATGGGGGACTATTCCGGAATCTTTTGCCAATGGAGAGATCATCATGATACTTCTTTAATTACAGGCCACATGTCCTGTGGATACACGTTACGTGTCTTTAATGCAGTGGTTTCCATTGCCTTCTGCATCCTCATGTCGTTGATCATTGCTGATTCTTCCGCCTTTAGGGGCAATTTCCCACCCCTAGGACAAGAGTGCCCTGAACCTCTATCCGCTCCTCCGCCCTCTTTGGCAAGGCCGTTGGCAGAATGAGGCTGACTTCCTATGCCGGAAGTTTTCGGCCGCCAATGCTTATTATTTATCAAAATTTAGGCAGTGGCGGGGATCGAACCCGGGACCGAAGACGTATTGATTAAGAATCAAAGACGCTACCCCTAGACCACGGGTATCCTCCTAATCTTTCCAAATTCGCTCAGAGGCCTCTGTTCGACGACTCAAATATGACTTGATGACAGCCGTATTCACACCTAACACCTGAGAAATTCATATCACCTACACACCGAACATGACTATCCAAGCCAGGCCACCGTCACCGTCCTAGCTCAGTGCAGTTCAACACACATGTTAAGGCCGCATTCCATTGCTTGCCGGTCTATATGCGACACATCTCCACCTTCACGTCTGTTGTCAGAATAGCCGAGAGTGAGTTCACACACACACACACACACACACACACACACACACACACACACACACATGCCAGCGCTTCCCTCCCCTCACAATCTAAAACGATCATCTTAAAATTAAACAAAAGCCCAGTCAACCTCTCCGAAATTGTATAGTGCCCCCAAAAATAGTTAACGCTCGCTTTCGTGTTTTCTCAGCTTATTTGTAAATTCAAATTCTTACCCTAACAGAACTTGTTCACCAAAATAAATACTGAATGCGCTCCTCAACTACCTATCCAGCTCTCAACATATGCAAATGTTCTAAACCCTCCTATATCCCAGCACAACCGATTAATCATTCTTATTCCTTCTTATCGAATTTACAGGCATAAGGACCCGCTATCGAAGTACCATCCAGCTTTCCTTTCTGAGGCTTCCTGTGCTTACGTTTACAGAGATCGCTAAATTGCCTCCACAGCCCCCTCAACACACACACACACACACACACACACACACACACACACACACACACACACACACAGCGGTCATCCTCTCTACTCATCCCGTAACATAAGCAATAGTAACTTTACAATCCATTATATACAAACGCTACACAATGTAAACCACATTAACTTCACGATACAGTATATACACATTTGACACAAAACAGTGCACTTATCCAGTATATCTCTACAGCATGCGAAAAAAAAAAATCCTATTCCTACAGCGTCTGTATACAGCAATGCTCTCCAATCCTAGGAAAGCACAGTCAACCTGCTCTTTCTCTCTACAGACCCGACACTCAGAGCTAATCTTCCCTCTTGCATCAGCGGACCTAAGTCACACTCAGAACTCTTTCTACAAATTCGTTATCGTCCCCCCTCAGCACAAACACCTTACTGTCTCTTCTTCCTTACCTGTTCGCTTTTCTACAAACATCCTCAGACTCATAGACTGCAAGAACACATGTACTTCCTCCATAATATTACACCATTTTAGCTGTACTTCTCAATATCATGCACTAGGCTACACCCTACCGATCACTAGTTCATCATAATTCCCAAGATATAGACTTCAAATTAATTCTCTACAAACACCGAACTTTATTTATGTGCAGCATGCTGTAAACCACTGTCTAACTAGAAACAAACACACGCCAAATGATATTTCCACTCTCGAATACCGGTCTCAGTCATGTAACATATTCGAGATCTTGGCTATAATTTACACGTCAACTAAGGTCTGTCCCAGGTCTAGAGAACAGATAAGGGTGTATCCAACACAAAACAATCGATCTTCACTCAGCTAAATAAAGGAAGTAAATGTGCGGAAGTAGTCAACCGAACAATCTACATCCCATCTAATAACACTCCAACCCAAATCATCTTCTCAAATTCTGACTTTATCACCAAAGCCGCCCAACACATACTATTACTTTGGTATTCGGTCGTCTAGAGGACATCAAAGGTAACTCATACAGATCCATCCACTCAAACAGGTCTCTGCATTCGGACAGCTGCTCCAGTTATTTTTTTTCATTTATGATCATTTATTATTATTATTTATTATGATTTATTATTTATTATTATTTATATCATCCGCGTGTGTTCGCCACGAGGTCCGGAGACCAGCTGGATTAGTACACATCGCTACCAGCAGCGGGCCTCATTCAAGATGTCCGATTTTGGTAGGGAGTTTGAATTTTGGCGGATGATCATACAATTGGCTTTAGTCACATCCTACACATCGTTCAGCTGATCCCATTTCCAGATCTTTGCGCATCTGATATATGCAATTTAAGTAGGAGAAAGACATATCCATTACCTTCTGCAGCCTGTCTACAAACAGAATGACCTCAATTACTGCAACAGGACTTTGTCTTGACCATTCGCCTGAAATGCGAGCGCCGGCGGCGGCATGTCAAAGCCACATATCAGTCCATCTAAACAGCTGCCTACTCAGCCCCAGGACGAGTATCCCGAAGTGGGCTCTCTCACTATACCTGCTCTCCAGCTATTGTCTAACGACATACACTGCACAATTGGATTTCTGAATAGCGCAGATCTCTATCCACCGCTGCATCTCCAACTCGACATGTAAACAGTGTCTCCCCCAACCAGCGAACCCGTCGTCATTCACTCTACACTGACAATTTCCACTCACAAATCTTAAATACTCTTGCTATGCTTAGAAAGGGAGAATGCTTTTTTATTATTAAGTGAGTTTTGACAGGAGTGAATATGAGATAGTCATATTCGGTGAACAATAAAATGTACTAAATTACGCATACACGTAGTCAAATAAGCAAATACTTTTACTGACATAAACACCCGTCACACTGAGGATACGGCATTTAACTATATTCTTAAACACAAACGAATGATAACAATATTCCGACGCCCACCTTGTCCTCGTAATAAAGCACACTGGCCAATCATATGACAGCATGTTTTCCTAATTTCAATGTCATAGCTAAACCATACCTCCTCTACTTTGCAAGTATCATTGCGGACATTGATAGACGACTGCCCAGTACGTCCATTCACACTTAATTCTCGAACACATAAAAACGATCAAAATATACCAGACAATGATGTACATATTTCTAAGACCTCGTGCATAGTACTCGACCAATCTCTCTGCTTTTGGCGGTCACAGAGCTATCTCGCCCTCTTACATTAAAAGACCACCCTCTCCTCAGCATTGACCAGGCTACCCCGAAACATCGCTACCCAATTAATCCTCAACCGTACACATGAATATAGCTATACTTCACCTCTCTTGACTAAGTAGCTGACTTTCACCAGAGTTTGGTGGTTGCGGCTCGGGGGTTGTGACGGATTGCGATCCTGGACGGACGTCTGTGTCTGCTTTCACAGGTGGCGAGCGCATCGACCGCGCCAACTCACGCTTGCGGAATCAGAGCAGGGCCTGTCCGCCGTCTGAAATCAGATGGATGCGTCACTTCACGGTCCTGTGGACGCAGTGCAATGGGGGGTACCTGCACACGTCTACTGAGTTACTTTGCGAGTGGATCTGCGGGCTCTGCTATGCGTCATTTGGATAGTTTACGAGTACTGAGCGTATCTACACATCAGTGTGAGCCCCCAGGAGGTCCACAACTCTTTTGTGGATACGTGCGTAGCGAGCAAGGGACCCCGAGCTAATGTGGCCCTCCTTCCTTTTCGGGCTGCATACCTTCCTTTCCTGCATCCTTCCCCATCCCCCAACTTCGCCCCTCCCCCCCTCACCGCCGCCTCCTTCCTTCCCTTTCTCCCCCTCTAGGAGTATGTTTTGTGCCTATGTCCGGAGATGGACGCTCGAAAATGTAACACATTCGTCACTATCTCTGGTTGCTAGTCTTCGTCCTTCCTTTGTCCTTCTCCTTTCCTTACCTCTTCTCTATACCCTTTTCTCTGCTGCAGTGTTTGAGACCTCTCTTCTTTCCTTTCCCTTACTTTGTTTTTCCCTTTCTCTTTTTTCCTCCCTGTGCATGTCTGAAGGCTGACACACACATTTCCATGCATAGCCAGTGACGGGGTAACGCATAATTCCTCGCCCCGGGTAGACAGGTAGGATACGTACGTACCCCCTGGCAATGGCCAGGCCCAGGGAGGGGTGATTATCCGAGCTGTTACCTTCCGAAAGTGCCGATTGGTCCCTCCGCCCGTTTGTCGGGAGGTGTGACCTGAGGTGTGAACAATCACCTAAGGCGGGAGAGCCCTCAGACAGGGCCCCCACAAGGAAGGAGCACGCCATCAGAGACGCCGGTAATCATGGGGGATACTTTAGCAATGGTCACCTCATCTTCTACTATGTCAGCTCACAAGCGTAAGTTCAATGAGTCTCAGCCACAGCCAGTCCTTCTATCGTTGCCACAGTTCCTTGTTGCTTCTTGGTCTGACGAAGGTCACGACTTCTCCATGGTCAACCCTTTCATTATTCAGAAAGGTGTCGACGCAATTGAAGGTTCTGTAAAGTCTTGTTCCAGATTACGAACTGGCACCTTGTTAGAAACAGTCAGTGCCCTCCAGGCACAAAAATTGCTGCATACTTCATTGATCCACACCTTCCTTGTCCGGGTTGAAGCGCACCGCACTTTAAATTCCTCACGTGGTGTCGTTTTAACTCGCTCCCTCGACAGATTGTCCGACGAGGAAATTTAACGCTACCTGCCTGACGAGGGTGTAACGGCAGTTCATAGTCATTAAAAGGGTTGACAAGAACATCATTCCAACCCGTACTGTCTTTTTGACATTTGACAAAGTTCAAATCCCATCGAAAATCAAAGCAGGCTATGAGATAATTTCTGTTCGCCCTTACATCCCAAACCCTACGCTTTGCTGTCGGTGTCAGCGATTCAATAACACCAGCCAGTCCTGTTCCAATCCGGCCAAATGTGTTACGTGTGGCAAGAATGCCCATGAGGGTGCTTGTCCACCTCAATCCCCTCGCTGAATCAACTGTATGGGCGACCACGCTGCTTCCTCTGGGGATTGCCCCATTTTTAAAGACGAAAAGCTCATTCAGGAAATCAGAGTGACGGAAAAGGTGTCGACAATTGCTGCTTGAAAATTATTCGCCAGTAGACAGCCCACCGTGCCTCATACAGGAAAATACAGCACTGTCCTTGCTTCTCCTCGGCCAACAAAGGAGGCGGCCATGCAGACTTGTGACCTTACCTTTAGTGCCACGGTCGTCAGATCAGCCAGGGCAACGATCACCCGTTCAACCTCACCACTTTCGCCTGCCCACTCTATGGCTCACCCTTCATCGGCCCCCCTGCGGGTCCGGGGATTAGAATAGGCCCACGGTATTCCTGCCTGTCGTAAGAGGCGACTAAAAGGAGTCCCTCCCCCTCACGGGGGTAGTTAGCGCCTGCGTCCGGAGACGGACGGTTCCACGACCTCTATTTGTGGTCATTTTGCTTTTTCACTTCTCGTTTCTTCCTTCCTTTGGTTGGTTCCTTTCTTTGCTCTTCTCCACCTCACTGTCTTCCTTACTCTTTCCCCTGCAAAATCTTCTTGCCTTCTTATTGCCTTATTCTCCTTGCCTTCTCATTGCCTTCTTCTCCTTGCCTTCTCATTGCCTTCTTCTCCTTGCCTTCTCATTGCCTTCTTCTCCTTGCCTTCTCTGGTCTCCGCCTCGGCGTTTGAGGCAGTCTGTCCTCTCTCTCTCTCTCTCTCTCTCTCTCTCTCTCTCTCTCTCTCTCTCTCCCTCCTTTTTCCTCTTCTTCCTTTCTCCCTGTGCGCGCCTGAAGGCCGACCCACGCGTTCGCACGCGTAGCCGGTGACGGGGTAACGCGTAATTCCTCGCCCTGGGTAGACATGTAAGGCACGCGCGTACCCCCTGGTAAAGGCCAGGCCCGGGGAGGGTTGTTTGCCTGAGCTGATACCTTCTGACCATGCCGATTGGTCCCTCCGTCTGTTTCTCGGGAGGTGTGACCTGAGGAGTAAACATTCACCTAAGGCGGGAGTGCCCTCTGAGAGGGTCCCCACAAGGAAGGAGCGCGCCATCGGAGACGCTGGCAATCATGGGGGATTCCTCCGCAATGGATTTCACTCCATCTCTCTCGACTTCTGCCCAAAAACGGAAACATGACCAGCCACCAGTGACAAAAGTACTACCGCCTGCCCCACAGTTCCTCGTCGTTTCTCGATCTGAGGACGGAAAGGATGTTTCCTCTGTCAACCCTTTCGTTATCCAGAAGGGCGTAGATGCCATAGCCGGATCTGTCAAATCTTGTACTAGGTTGCGTAACGGTACCTTATTACTAGAAACTGAGAGCGCCTTTCAGGCCAAAAACTGCTTTGGGCCACACTCCTGTACACGTTCCCTGTCCAGTTGGAGGCTCACCGAATTTCGAATTCGTCTCATGGTGTAGTCTATACTAGCTCCCTCGATGGATTGACTGACGAGGAGATTCAATCTTTCCTCGCTGAGCAGGGCGTGACGGCTGTCCATAGGGTCATGAAAAAGGCCAACAATGACCTTGTACCGACCCGGACACTTTTCTTGACCTTCGATAGTGTTAAGCTGCCATCGCGCATCAAGGCGGGCTACGAGGTTATTTCTGTTCGCCCCTATGTCCCGACACCTACGCGCTGCTACCAGTGTCAGCGTTTCAATCACACTCGACAGTCTTGTTCCAATGTGGCTGAATGTGTCACTTGTGGCGGGGATGCCCATGAGGGTGACTGTCCACCTCCATCTCCTCGTTGTGTGAACTGTCAGGGTGACCATGCCGCATCCTCCCGCGACTGTCCTGTCTATAAGGAAGAACGCTGTATCCAAGAAATTCGGGTCAAAGAGAAAGTGTCCACCTCTACTGCTCGCAAGCTATTGGCTAGTAGGAAGCCCACGCTGTTCCCAGCGGGGAAATACAGTACTGTCCTCGCCTCTCCTCGGACTACCAGGGAGGTGGCAACCCAGACATGCGATCTGACCTTCAGCACCACGGTCGTCCGTTCGGCCAGTGCTAAGATCGCGCGGTCGAAGTCTCCTTTTCCTCCCATCACCCCACAGACACCAGCCCCTTCAGCAGCTTCTGCTAAGACGAAGACCCAGAAGTCAGATGCACGGGCCCTCAAGAAGGAACCGTCCCGTGCAGACTTCCTACGTACCTCGACCTCCCAGCCTTCGACCGGTACTTCCACCAAGCGTCCTTCCAAGAAGGCTCATAGGAAGCACAGTTCTCCTTCTCCACCACGGCGCATTTCTTCTCCTGCGCCACCCAGCGGTTGCCACCCCAGGCCGTCATCCGTTTCGCCTGGCCGCACCGCTGGTAGCCGAACATGTGGCCGTTCACCGGCGGAGGAAGCTCCCCCTCCCGGCCATCTTCCCACGATGGCCGATGAACCTATAGACCCAATGGACGATGACTGTCCGCCTACTGATAGCGGCGGAAGTGCTCGCTCGAAGCCAGGCCGTCAGCGGCCTTCGAGGTGACCCCTTCTTTCATCTTACTTTTCTTCTTACGATGGCACTTATTCACTGGAATATTCGCAGTATTCGCTCCAACCGAGAGGACTTGAATTTGCTGCTCCGCTTGCGCCGTCCGCTCGTCGTAGCCCTCCAGGAAACGAAGCTACACCCATGCGATCAAATTGCCTTGGCACACTACACCTCTGTGCGTTTTGATCCAACCCCTGTGGTAGGTATCCCGGCTCACGGAGGGGTTATGTTGCTGGTCCGGGATGATATTTACTACGATCCCATCACGTTGCACACCGGCCTGCAGGCAGTTGCCATCCGCATTACTCTCCCCACTTTTACGTTTTCCTTTTGTACCGTTTACACTCCATCGTCATCTGCCGTTACCAGGGCAGACGTGATGCAACTTATTGCTCAGCTACCTGCACCATTTTTGTTAACTGGAGACTTCAATGCCCACCATCCCCTTTGGGGCTCTCCAGCATCCTGCCCGAGGGGCTCCCTGTTAGCAGACCTTTTCACCAGCTCAATCTTGTCTGCCTCAATACTGGCGCCCCTATTTTTCTTTCGGACACATCTCACACCTATTCCCATTTAAACCTCTCTATATGTACTCCCCAACTTGCACGCCCGTTTGAGTGATATGCTCTTCTGATACATATTCGAGCGACCACTTTCCGTGTGTTATCCATCTCCTGCAGCATACCCCCTCTCCGTGCTCAACTAGTTGGACCATCTCCAAGGCAGACTGGAGGCTCTTCTCTTCCAGGGCGACCTTTCAGGATCAAACCTTCACAAGCTGCGATCGTCAGGTCGCACACCTCATGGAAGTCATTCTCACTGCTGCTGAATATTCCACCCCTCACCCTACTTCTTCTCCACTTCGCGTACCGGTCCCCTGGTGGACCGCAGCATGTAGAGACGCTTTACGTGCTCGTCGACGCGCTTTACGCACCTTTAAACGCCACCCTACAGTGGCGAATTGTATCAGTTATAAACGATTACGTGCTCAGTGTCGTCGTATTATTAAAGAAAGCAAGAAAGCCAGCTGGGCTGCTTTCACAAGCACCTTCAACAGTTCTGCTATTTCCTCTGTTGTCTGGGGTAGCCTGCGCCGGCTATCTGGCACTAAGGTCCACTCACCAGTTTCTGGCTTGACGGTCGCGAATGACGTCCTTGTGGCCCCTGAATATGTCGCCAATGCCTTCGGCCGCTTTTTCGCCGATGTTTCGAGCTCCGCTCATTACCACCCTGCCTTCCTCCCCCGCAAACAGGCAGAGGAGGCTAGGCCACCTAACTTCTGCTCCTCGAATCGTGAACGTTATAATGCCCCATTCACCATGATGGAACTCGAAATCGCACTTGGCCAATCACGGTCCTCCGCTCCAGGGCCTGATTCTATTCATATTCAGATGCTGAAGAACCTCTCTCCTGCGGGTAAAGGTTTTCTTCCTCGTACTTACAATCGCATCTGGACTGAGGGGCATGTTCCTGCATGCTGGCGCGAGTCTATTGTTGTCCCGATTCCTAAGCCAGGAAGGACAAGCACTTGCCTTCCAGTTATCGACCCATCTCGCTTACCAGCTATGTCTGTAAAGTGATGGAGCGAATGGTTAACTCTCGATTGGTTTGGCTGCTCGAGTCTCGACGCCTACTTACCAATGTACAATGTGGATTTCGTAGGCGCCGCTCTGCTGTTGACCATCTGGTTACCTTGTCGACCTTCATTATGAATAACTTATTGCGGAAGCGCCCGACCGCGGCTGTGTTCTTTGATTTGGAGAAGGCTTACGACACCTGTTGGAGGGCGGGCATTCTCCGCACCATGCATACATGGGGCCTTCGCGGTCGCCTCCCTCTTCTTATTCGTTCCTTTTTAACGGATCGACAGTTCAGGGTACGTGTGGGTTCTGTCCTGTCAGACACCTGTAGCCAGGAGAATGGGGTGCCACAGGGCTCAATTTTGAGCGTCGCTCTCTTCGCCATCGCGATCGATCCAATAATGGATTGCCTCCCAGCTGATGTATCAGGCTCCCTTTTCGTGGACGATTTTAGCATCTATTGCAGTGCGCAGTGTACACGTGTCCTGGAGCGCTGTCTGCAGCATTCTCTTGACCGTCTTTACTCCTGGAGTGTCGCCAATGGCTTCAGTTTTTCTGCCGAGAAGACGGTCTGTATTAACTTCTGGCGCTAGAAAGAGTTTCTCCCACTGTCCTTACGACTCGGTCCCGTTGCTCTCCCAATCGTGGAGACAACAAAAATTTTAGGTCTTATATTTGACAGGAAACTTAGCTGGTCTCCCCATGTGTCATATTTGGCTGCCCGTTGTACCCGTTCTTTAACTGTCCTCCGTGTTCTCAGTGGTCTGTCGTGGGGAGCGGATCGAACCGTCCTACTTCGTCTATATCGGTCGATCGTCCGCTCCGAGCTGGATTATGGGAGCTTCGTATACTCCTCTGCACGGCCATCCATCTTACGCCGCCTCAACTCCATACAACATCGGGGTTTACGACTTGCGATCGGAGCATTTTATACCAGTCCCGTAGAGAGTCTTCATGCTGACGCTGGCGAATTGCCACTCACCTACCGGCGCGATATACTGCTTTGTCGGTATGCCTGTCGGCTACTGTCAATGCCCGACCACCCGTCTTATCGTTCCTTTTTTGATGACTCTCTCGACCGTCAATACGGGTTGTATGTCTCTGCCCTGCT
Organism: Schistocerca serialis cubense; assembly: GCF_023864345.2. Taxonomy (NCBI): domain Eukaryota; kingdom Metazoa; phylum Arthropoda; class Insecta; order Orthoptera; family Acrididae; genus Schistocerca; species Schistocerca serialis. Next base: position 813,904,352 of record NC_064642.1, on the reverse strand, counting down.
ACCCTCTGGAGTTCGATTTCGTCGCCTCCTTCAACACCTTAATTTTTCACTCCCTGCAACCTTTCGAGTGGGCGAGAGCCACACGCTACCTTGGCTCCAGGCTCAGGTCCGCGTTCACCTTGATCTCAGCTCTCTCGCAAAAGAGGTTACCCCCGGTTCGGTCTACCACTCCCGTTTTGTTGAACTTCGTTCGAAGTTCATCAATATGACCTTCATTTGTACAGATGGCTCAAAGACCAATGACGGGGTCAGGTGTTCTTTTATTGTCGGGGCACAAAGTTTCAAATACCGGCTCCATGGCCATTGTTCGGTCTTCACATCTGAGCTATTTGCCCTCTACCAGGCTGTTCTTTACATCTGCCACCACCGACATTCTGCTTATGTCATCTGCTCCGATTTCCTGAGCGGCATCCAGTGCCTCAGTGATCCGTATCCGGTTCACCCTTTCATGCACCGGATCCAACGCTTTCTTCAGCAGCTGGTGGACGTCGGTTCTCCGGTTAGCTTTATGTGGGTCCCTGGCCATGTCGGTATCCCTGGGAACGAAGCTGCAGATGCCGCGGCCAAGGCTGTGGTCCTCCAGCCTCGCACAGCTCCTTTTTGTGTCCCTTCATCAGATTGTAGCAGGGTCATTTGTCGGCGCATTTTATTGCTGTGGCATGCCTAATGGGCTGCACTTACAGACAACAAGCTTCGGGCCTTGAAACCTCTTCCCGCGGCTTGGACGTCCTCCTCCCGCCCTTCTCGGCGGGAGGAGGTCGTTTTGGCCCGGTTACGCATTGGACACTGCCGGTTCAGTCATCGCCATCTGCTGACGGCTGCGCCGGCGCCGTTCTGCCCATGTGGGCAATTGCTGACGGTCCGCCACATTTTAATGTCCTGTCCGGATTTTAACACAATGCGTCTAGATCTTAACCTGCCATGTACTTTAGATGCCATTTTAGCGGATGACCCACGAGCAGCTGCTCATGTTCTTCGTTTTATCAATTTTACAAACCTCTCTAAGGACATTTGATGATGCTGTTTTTTAATCCTATGCCTGTCAGTCTGACTTTTATTGTATTTTCCCGTTTAGTTGTTGTTTTAAACTTGTGCCTCGCGGTTCATTCTTAACGTAGTCAGGGCGCTAATGACCATTGAAGTTGTGCGCCCTAAAACCACAAAAAAAAAAACCCTTCATCGGGTTCTGATAAATCTCCAGCCCAAATGTCAGACACCAAGACTTCGAAAAAAGAGCATACTCCTGAAGATTTTTTACGTACCCCAACTTCACAACCATCGGTTCCTCCTTCATCTAAACATCATCTTTCAAAGAAGGCTAGGAAGAAACCCAGTTCATCTCCTTCTCCACCAAGGTGTCTCTCATCTACAGCACCACCTGGCGGTAATTGCCCTCGGCCGTTTTCTGTGTCGCCGAGGCGCACTGCTGGCGGCCGATCAACCGGCCGATGGCTGGTGGCAGGAGCTGCTCCTGAACAACCTATGGATCAGGATCTTCTGCCTTCGGCTGACTGCCATTTCATGCTGTCGGTCGCAGGATCTGAGTAATCGCTGAGTTGACGGCAACCTTGGTCACATTCCTCCATTTTCTGTTATCCCTATGTCCATTATCCACTGGAATATCCGCGGCCTTCGAGCCAATCGGGATGAATTGTCGATCCTCTTACGATCCTACTCGCCGGTCATCTTCTGTCTTCAGGAAACAAAGCTGCGTCCCCATGACTGCTTTGTTCTCCCCCATTTTCAGTTCATCCGATTTGATCTCCCCTCTGTTGAAGGCTCTCCAGCACATGGAGGACTCATGATTCTTCTCCATGATACTCTCCATTATTACGCAATCCCCTTACACACTTCCTTCCAAGCTGTCACTGTCCGTCTTTCCCTTTCTGGATATAACTTTTCTCTTTGTACTGTATACATCCCATCGTCCACACCAATGGCACGAGCTGATCTCCTTCATCTTCTTGGTTAGCTTCCACCCCCCTATTTGCTGGTTGGGGACTTCAATGCCAACCACTCGCTTTGGGGATCTTCACATCCTTGTCCACGTGGCTCACTATTGCTAGACATCTTCCACCAAGCGGTTATAGTTTGCCTCAACACTCAGGTCCCTACATTTTTGTCTTCCTCCACGACAAATTTATCTCATTTGGACGTTTCGGTCGGTACTGTTCCGCTAGCTCGGCGCTTCGAATGGTTCACCCTTGATGATACACACTCGAGTGACCACCTTCCAGGTGTCCTTCGACTACAGCCTCAACTACAATACATGCGCCCGCGACGCTGGAAGTTTACTCAAGCCGATTGGACAATTTTTTCGTCTCTAGCGACATTCGATGACCGTCACTTTCCTAGCGTCGACGATGAGGTCACACATATTACAGACTTTATTCTTACAGCTGCGGAACGTTCAATACCACGCACCTCCGTATTTCCCCAGCGCCCCCCAGTTCCTAGGTGGAACGAAGCATGCCGTGACGCAATACGTGAGCGTCGATGTGCTCTTCGCGTTTCCCGCCACCATCCTACTTTGGCCGACTGTATCCGCTATAAGCAGTTCCGTGCGCGATGCCGTCGCGTCATCCGCGATAGCAAGAAGGCAACCTGGAAATTCTTTACTAGCTCATTTAACAACTTCACTCCCTCCTCGGAAGTTTGGAGTCGAATTCGACGGTTATCTGGCACGCCTAGTATCTCCCCAGTCTCTTGGATCACTGTCGCGCATGATACGTTAGTGAACCCCGTCGCCATTTCTAACTCATTGGGTCAACACTTTGCTGAGATTTCGAGCTCTTCTAATTACCCGCCAGTGTTTCTCCCGAAGACACGTGCAGCGGAAGTGCAACCTCTTGCATTCTCCTCTCAAAATCGCGAAAGCTACAATGCTGTTTTCTCCATGCGGGAACTCCAACATGCACTCTTCTTCTCGCTCCTCCGCCCAGGACCGGAAGGTATCCACATCCAAATGTTGCTGCATTTATCAACCCATAGTCTGCGTTACCTCCTTCGCATTTATAATCGAATTTGGACCGACAGTACTTTTCCCAGACGATGGCGAGAAGCTATCGTCGTTCCTATTCCGAAACCTGGAAAGGACCAACATCTCCAGCTATCGCCCCTTTTCTCTCACGAGTAGTGTATGTAAGGTTTTGGAGCGTATGGTGAATTACCGTTTAGCTTGGTGGCTGGAGTAACTCAGTCTTTTACCACCTGCCCAATGCGGTTTCCGAAAGCGTCGTTCTGCAGTTGACCATCTTGTTGCTCTCTCCACTTATATGGTGAACAATTTTCTTCGGAAACGCCAAACAGTAGCAATATTTTTTGATCTGGAGAGAGCATACGATACCTGTTGGAGGACAGGCATCCTCCGCACACTGTTCTCTTGGGCTTTCGAGGTCGGCTGCCCCTTTTTCTTCGCGAATTTATGGCAGAGCGCACATTTAGACTGCGAGTGAAAACTACTCTCTCCCGTACTTTCTTCCAAGAAAACGGGGTACCCCAGGGCTCCGTGCTGAGTGTTGTACTGTTTGCTATTGCCATAAATCCATTTATTGATTGTCTCCTTCCTGATGTCTCAGGCTCCCTCTTTGTGGACGATTTTGCGATCTACTACAGCTCTCAACGGACCAGCCATCTTGTACGACGTCTTCAAGGATGACTCGATCGCCTCCACTCTTGGAGCATCGAAACCGGTTTCCGTTTTTCTCCCAGTAAGACCGTTTATGTTAATTTTTGGCGACGTAAGGAGTTTCTTCCACACTCCTTACATCTAGGACCTGTCAACCTTCCGTTTTCGGACGTCGCTAAATTCTTGGGTCTTATGTTTGACAGAAAACTGTGGTGGTCGTTCCACGTTTCCTGTCTTTGGGCTCGCTGTCTGCTATCCCTCAACATCCTCCGTGTCTTGAGTGGTACCTCCTGGGGAGCGGACCGAGTGGTCCTTCTCTGCCTCTGCCTTAGTGCCCTTGATATTGGACTATGGAAGCATAGTTTACTCCTCTGCTCGGCCGTCTATTCTTCAGCGTCTTGACTCTCTCCACCACCGTGGAAACCCCCCCGCCCCCCCCAGGGGGTACACAACTCTTATGTGGATACGTGCGTGGCGAGCACGGGGCCCCGAGCCATTGCAGCCTTCTTTCGCTCCAGGGCTGCATTTCCTTTCCCTTTCCCTCCTTTCCCCTCCTTGCTCCTTTCCCCTTTCCCCTAGCCCTCTCCTCTCCCTCTCTTGGTGTCCTTGCTTATGTTGGCCCCCGCTATCCTCCTGGTTCTGTTGGTTTTCCAATTCGGCTATGTTGCATAATCATCTCCTCCTTTTGGCATTCCTTGGTCCCCTCTGGGGTTTGACCTCCATTACAAAATTGTGGTCGAAAAGAAGACCCAGGAAACGAAACTGTGGGACCACAGGCAATCGTTGTGCAGCACGATTGAGCTCTGGATCAGGGTGGATCATAGTACGGCGACAGAAGTGGACCACCCGCGATTTTAAAGGAGAGAATTGAAACCCGTGTGAGAGGCTCCATGCAGAGGCACGCCGTATAGCTACCTGGAGTTGCCGTTCTGCAGATGCCATCGAGGAGGAACTAACCCAAATGCAGAAATCATCCACATACAGAGCAGGGGCGACCAAGGGACTGACAGAGGCCACAAGTCCATCGATAGCAAGGAGGAAAAGGACACTCAAGACAGAACCCTGTGGGATGCCCGTCTCCTGGGTCTGTGGAGAACTAAAAGCAGTACCAACTCGAGCTCTGAATGACCGATGGATCAGGAACTGGCGGATAAAAATCGGGATTGGGCCCCGAAGACCCCACTGATGAAGGGTAAGTAAGATGTGATGGCGCCAGACCGTGTCATAGGCCTTGCGAAGGTCAAAAACACTGCAACCAAATGGCGGCGCTGGGAAAAAGCCTGCCGAACTGCGGATTCCAAGCGAAGGAAATGATCGATTGGAGACCGTCCCTCTCGAAAGCCACACTGGTAAGGGGACAATGGATCCTGAGATTTGAGGACCCAATTGAACCGACGGGCTACCATCCATTAAAGTAACTTACAAACAACATTGGTCAAACTAATTGGCCGACAGCTGTCAACAGATAGGGGGTTCTTACCAGGCTTAAGGACAGGAACCACAATGCTATCCCTCCACTGAGAAGGGAAGTCACCCTGGAGCCAGATACGGTTAAACACCGGAAGAAGATGTTGCCGTTGTGGAGCACTGAGATGTTGAAGCAGTTGGTTATGAATGGAATCTGGGCCAGGGGCCATATCATGAGAAGAAGATAGAGCAGAAATAAATTCCCATTCAGTAAAAGGTTCGTTGTAAGATTCTGACTCACAAGGGGTGAAACATAAGGTAGAAGCTTCAGCCCGCTGTTTTTGGTGAAGGAAAGTAGCTGGATAGGAGGCTGACTCTGATGCCACTGCAAAATGAGTCGCAAGATGTTCTGCAAGAGCTAATGGGTCCGTACAAATGCCATCTGGGAGGTGAAGGCCTGGGAGGTTGGACTGCCGATGGCAACCTTGGAGAGAGGGAAGTGTAGCCCATACCCATGAAAGAGGGACAGTAGAACCAAGGGAAGAAACGAATCGTTCCCAACATATCCGCTTGCTCTGTTTGATTAAATAACGGGCTTTTGTGCGGAGGCGTTTAAAGGTAGGTAGTCTGGTTACGGATGGGTGCCTCTTAAAGTGTTGCAAAGCTCGACGGCGATCACGGATGGCAATGGAAATGGCCATACTCCACCATGGTCTTGCCGGCGACGAAATGGTCCAGATGAGCGCGGGACAGCAAGGCTAGCAGCTCGAACAATCGCGTCAGACACGTCACGTAGGAAGTCATGAATACAACCCGACAAAGAGGGAGAAAACAGGACCTGTGCAGTGTATAGAGGCCAATCGGCGCGTTGGAAAGACCAACGAGGTAACTTGTCCATCGGGGAGCGGGAAGGGAACGTGATAATCAACGGGAAATGGTCACTATCACACAGGTCGTCGTGTGGCGACCAGTGTAATGAAGGGAGGAGAGAGGGAGAAGAAAGAGAAAGATCAGTTTCAGAAAAGGTACCATGACTGGCACTGAAATGAGTAGGGGAGCCATCATTAAGAAGGCACAGGACGTGGTCTGCAATACATTGGTCTATAAGAACACCTGGTCTAGATGGAAAGGCACTGCCCCACAAGGGATGATGAGCATTAAAATCCCCAAGGAGGAGGAAGGGAGGAGGAAGTTGCTGAAGAAGGGCAGTTAAGGCAGCAGGTGTAAGAGCCCTGTCAGGAGGGAGATAAAGATTGCAAACTGTGACCGCAGAGTCTAAGTGGACACTAACAGCAACTGCTTCCAATGTAGTTTGAAGACGAATCCACATGCTAGCAATGTCTGTACGGACCAATGTACAAACGCCACCAGAAGCCCGCAGGGGTCTGACCCGATTTCGACAGAAAACACGGAACCCATGGAGGGTCGGAGAGTGAGCATCAGTAAAATGAGATTCCTGGAGAACCACACAAGCTGCATAGTAGGACGAAAGAAGGGATTTCAATTCCGGAGGGTGACGATAGTATCCATTACAATTCCAATGGAGAACCACAGAACGATGGTTTAAATGGGGGCTGAACACGCTAAATCCAGTCATCCCGCCGAGTCCCCACCCGTCACCGACAAGGACGGGGCGACATCCATGAACAACAGGTCAGAATCCGGTTGTGAAGTCGGGGAAGGGACCTCCGGTGACACCAGAGGCTCTTTGTCCCAGGACTTATCTCATGTTTCTTCTTCTTTTCAGGCTGAGATCGAGGAGGGCTGTGTGGCATAAAGGAGCCAGCTGCAGCAAGATCAGGAACAGAAAGAGACCGGGCGACCTGGGGTCCGACAGACCGCGGCTCTCGCGGTCGTCGCGTGGCAGCAGACCTTTGGCCTGGAAGGTGCTGGAAGGGGCATCCCGGGAGAGGCGCCCTTGATCGGCAGACGCCGAAGGAATGGGACACTTCACCGGCTGGGGAGGGGGAGCAGCGCCCAGAGGAGAAGGTGTGGAAGCCGCACGGGAGGGGGGAAGAGAGGGGTCTGGGATGGGGGCAAGGGAGGGGGAGGAATGGAGTGTAGATGTAACCAAGGCGTAACTAGATGTCATGGACACAGGGTGAAGTCGTGTATATTTCTTACGGGCCTCTGTGTAGGTTAAACGATCTAGGGACTTATACTCCTTTATATTTTTTTCCTTCTTATATACTGGGCAATCTGGTGAACGTGGAGAATGACTACCATGAGAATTTACACACACAGGAGGTGGAACACATGGACTCCCCTCATGGAGTGGACGTCCACAGCCACCACAGAGAGGGGCCTGTGAACAGCGAGAAGACATGTGTCCAAAACGCAAGCACTTAAAACACCGCATAGGAGGTGGGATGTACGGCTTCACATCACAGCGATAGACCATAATCTTAACTTTCTCAGCGATGGTATCCCCTTCAAAGGCCAGGATAAAGGCACCAGTATCAATACGATTGTCTTCATGACCCTTCTGAACACGCCGAACAAAGTGAACACCCCGCCGTCCGAGATTGTCACGAAGTTCCTCATCAGTTTGAAGGATGAGGTTCCTGTGAAAAATCACACCTTGTACCATATTTAGAGACTGGTGGGGGGTAATGGACACAGGAATTGTGCCAAGATGGGTACAGGCACGAAGGGCCACAGATTGGGCAGCTGAAGCAGTTTTTATCAGCAATGAACCCGACCGCATCTTGCTCAGGGAGTCCATTTTGCCAAACTTGTCTTCAATGTGTTCCACAAAGAATAAAGGTTTGGTATTGGTGAAAGTATCTCCATCAGTCCTGGTGCAAACTAGATAATGGGGGAAAGGTTTTGCCCCTAGCCGACGGGCCTGACCCTCTTCCCAGGGGGTAGCCATGGAAGGGAAGGCCGAAGGGGGCAAGAGAAACAGCACTTGAGGAATCAGTTCCACGCAGAGAGATGGCCGCAGAAGAAAGGCCAGAGTTCTGGACCTGTATGCGTTTCATTTGCATAGCGTCCGCCCTGATACCACCCACTCCGATCTGGGGCTCTCCTCATGGACGCCACCCAGCCACAGCAAGGGCCGTCTGGCACAGCGGCCATTGCCAGGAGTTCCAATGCTCCAGGATGGCGAGCAACCACTACAAGGCATGCATGAGGAGGTCACAGCTCAGAAGTGTGATCCCTGTGTGTTCAGGGGGCTCAACCAAAAGGGTACATAGCGACCCCACCACACGGGCTGGCTACCGTGCTGGCTATGCTCCCTAGTATCAGACGACGACGTGAAAGAAAAGGTGGAATGTACTAGAAGGGCACACGTCGGAGACACTAGGTAAGGTGCTCTTCCCCAAATGGCTCACGCTACGGACCCATTAGTTCTTGCAGAACATCTTGCGACCCATTTTGCAGTGGTGTCAGCGTCAGCCCCCTATCCAGCTGCTTTCCTTCATCAAAAACAGCTGGCTGAAGCTTCCACCTTATGTTTCACCCCTTGTGAGTCAGAACCTTCCAACGAACCGTTTACTGAATGGGAATTTCTTTCTGCTCTATCTTCTTCTCATGATACGGCCCCTGGCCCAGATTCCATTCATAACCAACTGCTTCAACATCTCAGCGCTCCACAACGGCAACATCTTCTTCGGGTGTTTAACCGTATCTGGCTCCAGGGTAACTTCCCTTCCCTTCTGGTTCCTGTCCTTAAGCCTGGTAAGAACCCCCTATCTGTTGACAGCTATTGGCCAATTAGTTTGACCAATGTTGTTTGTAAGTTACTTGAATGGATGGTAGCCCGTCGGTTCAATTGGGTCCTTCTCGGGATCTATTGTCCCCTTACCAGTGTGGCTTTCGAGAGGGACGGTCTCCAATCGATCATTTACTTCGCTTGGAATCCGCAGTTTCGCAGGCTTTTTCCCAGCGCCGCCATTTGGTTGCGGTGTTTTTTGACCTTCGAAGGCCTATGACACGGCCTGGCGCCATCACATCTTACTTACCCTTCATCAGTGGGGTCTTCGGGGCCCACTCCCAATTTTTATCCGCCAGTTCCTGATCCATCGGTCATTCAGAGCTCTAGTTGGTACTGCTTTTAGTTCTCCACAGACCCAGGAGACGGGCATCCCACAGGGTCCTGTCTTGAGTGTCCTTCTTTACCTCCTTGCTATCGATGGACTTGAGGCCTCTGTCGGTCCCTTGGTCGCCCCTGCCCTGTATGTGGATGATTTCTGCATTTGGGCATCTGCAGAACGGCAGCTCCAGGTAGCTATACACTGTGCCTCTGCATGGAGCCTCTCACACGGGTTTCAATTCTCTCCTTTAAAATCGCGGGTGGTCCACTTCTGTCGCTGTACTACGATCCACCCTGATCCAGAGCTCTATCTTGCTGCACAACGACATCCTGTGGTCCCACAGTTTCGTTTCCTGGGTCTTCTTTTCGACAACAAGCTCACTTGGCTGCCCCATATAAGACTCCTGAAGGTAGGATGTTTCCGTAAACTCAATGTCCTTTGTTTCCTTGCCCACTCCTCTTCAGGTGCGGGCCGTTCCCTCCTTCTCCGTCTTTATCATGCTCTAGTTCTGTCTCGTTTGGACTATGGTTGTCAAGTTTATGGTTCCGCTGCTCCTTCTACACTGCACATGCTGGAACCAGTCCACCATCGTGGTATCCGTTTGGCCACCGGTGCCTTCCCTACTAGCCCTGTTGATAGTCTCCTGGGTGAAGCTGGGATCCCCCCCCCTTTCTGTTCAGCGGTCTCAGCTTCTGGTGTCATATGCACTCACTATCCGTTCCTCTCACTCATCCTTCCTATTCTATCCTGTTCCCAGACCATGGACGTCGCCCACCCGACTCCCACCCTCAGCCGGGTTTACCGGTTGGGCTACGCCTTGCGTATCTTTGCCGTGATTTTCAGCTTCCTTCTTTGTCCTGTCTTCCTCGCTCCCTCCCCTCCACCCCTCCTTGGTTAGTTCCTCGGCCTCGAATTCGGATGGATCTCCGCCGAGGTCCGAAAGATTCCATCCCCCCGGCCGTGTTCCGTTCCTTTTTCCACCAACTTTATGGGAGTTTCGGGATGCTGTTGTTTTTTACACTGATGGCTCTAAATCTGCTGATCATGGTGGATATGCCTTCACGTCCTCTGTTGGAGCGGAAAATCATCTGCTGCCACCTACATGTGGGGTGTTTACTGCGGAATTGGTGGCAATTTCCCAGGCCCTTACCTTTATTAAACAGTCCCAACACAACCGTGTTTTGTTATGTACGGACTCGATGAGTGGCCTTCTTGCTATTGAGCGGTGTTTTTTTGCGCCATCCCTTGGTCTCTGCCATCCATGACCATCTCGCTGATATTCACCGTGCTGCTTGTTCCATTGACTTCCTTTGGGTCCCTGGCCATGTGGGTATCCCAGGTAATGAGCTCGCTGATCGTTTGGCTGGGGGAGCAGTCACTTACCCCCACCACCCATTTTCTGTAACCCCTCCTGCAGCGGATTTACGGCTTCACATCAAATCCCACTTCGCACAGTCATGGGCCAATTCTTGGGAGGCTACTCCCCTGTCTAACAAACTTCGAGCTATTAAGGTGACACCAGGCCCGTGGCGTTCTTCCTTTCCCCTCTCCCGAAAGGACTTGACCACACTGTGTCGTCTCCGCATTGGCCATACCAGGCTGACCCATGGTTTTCTTTTGCGTGATGAGCCACCCCCACTTTGTGGTTGTGGAGCCTTCCAGTCAGTAGCCCACATTTTGGTTGAATGCCCCCTTCTTTTGGCTCTGCGTGCTAAGTACAGACTCCCCCACACTTCACCTTTGATGTTGGCTGACGATTACCGGATGGTCTCTCTGGTTCTTGGTTTCCTCCGGGAAAGTTGTTTTTATTCTCAGTTTTAAGGTTTTTAATCTCTCTCTGGTGTTGGGGCAGGGCGGTGAGTGAGTGTTTGGGTGTCTCCCACTGTAAGCCGTGTTTGGAGATTCCCGATTCACCTCCCTGAAAGAGATCCTCTTTTCTTCCCCTTTTACTCTGTTTTTATCTTTTTTAGGATTGGTTAGTCTCCTTTTCCCATACGTATTTCTACATTTTAGCGGTTGCACCTTTTAAGTCACAGGTGGACTTGCCTATGCTGCTTCAGCATAGGGTTGGGTTCGTTTTCTTGCGACTTCCCTCATTTTGTTTTTACATTTTTCCGTTTTATTGTTCTGACTTTCCTCAGATGTCCCATTAGCCGAATGGAGCATATTTGAAACAAGGGACTGATGACCTTGCTGTTTAGTCCCTTAAACCTCAAACAACCAACCAACCGTGGATAACGTTTAGTGTCTGGAGCTTCTTACACCAGCCCTGTGGAAAGCCTTTATGCTGAGACTGCTGAACCTTCGCTGTCAAATCGGCAAGCAGTCCTGAGTCGTTATGCTAGCCATCTGTCTTCCGTGCCTGCTAATCCAGCCCATGACATTTTTTTCGACGCCTCCTTTGATGTAGGGTATGCAGGCCGCCCTTCCTCCCGACTAGCACCGTGATTCCGCTTCTGTCAACTGCTCCATTCTCTTTTCTTCCGCTTTCTTAAAACTTTCTTGATAACTTGGGGTACAGCACCGCCTTGGCTCCGTCCCTGGACCTGCTTGCTCCCTGACCTTTGTCAATTTCCCAAGGATGGTACCCCTTCACCTGTTTATCGTCGGGCATTTGATGCTCTATGTGCACAATTGAAGGAAGCCACATTTATTTACACTGATGGCTCAAAAACATCGTTTGGTGTAGGGAGTGCCTACATTGTTGGCGACACCCCAAATCGATTTCGGCTTCCCGACCAGTGTTCGGTGTACACTGCGGAGCTTTACGCTGTTCTCCAGGCTGTCCAATACATCTGTCGCCATCAGCGAATACAGCATGTTATCTGTTCAGATTCTCTCAGCTCTCTACTCAGTCCGCAAGCTCTCTACCCTGTCCTCCCTCTGGTCCACCGGATTCAGGACTGTCTGCGCTTGCTCCACCTGGGGGGCGTCTCGGTGGCATTCCTCTGGCTCACAGGACACGTTGGTATCTATGGAAATGAGGCAGCCGATAAAGCGGCCACGGCTGCAGTCTCTCTTCTTCGGCCAGCTATTCGATCGATTCCCTTCGCCGAACTACAGAGCGATTTATGTCGTCGTGTTGTTCATTTATGGCACGCACATTGGTCGACACTTCCCCATAATAAATTGCGGGACGTGAAAGCTCTTCCTTGTGCTTGGACCTCTTCCTCCCGAACGCGTCGTCGGGGAGAGGTAATTTTAATTGGACTTCGGATACGGCACTGACCTTTTAGCCATCGGCATCTTTTAAGCGGCGATCCTCCCCCACTCTGTCCCCACTGCTCTCAGCTGTGGACGGTAAGACACCTTTTAATTGAGTGCCCCTATTTTACTCCGTTACGCGCCCGTCTACAGGTGTCACCTGATATATCGTCCATTTTAGCAGATGACACGCTCTGGGCCGATCGCGTTCTCGAGTTTATTAGTGCCAGTGATATGACGTCAGTCATTTGAAGTTTTTGTTTTTTTGGGGTCAACCAACCCCTTTCTGTAGTGGACTTTTAAGCTTTCCTTCTGCTTTTAGTTTCTCCAATTTTTTGAGTCTCGTTCACATTGCTGCTGGTTTCCATTTTCGTTTTTTACTGTTTCCCAAGTCACGGACCGGACGCTAATGACCATAGCAGTTTTGCGCACTAAAACAAAAAAAAAAAAAAGAAATGGTCCGTGTAATAATAAAAAATAACAGGATACCGCAGTCAGAATTAGAAAACATGAAACAACAAATACTGGAACAAAGTAATGTGCAATCAGAAGAAGAAGAAAATACAGTAATTGACTCAAACGTCCCAGAGCAAATAAAGAACAACACGCATCTATTAAACAATCAGAGGAAAACGAAATTTTAACACAGCCACCAGAACAAGCACAAATAGAACACGAAGTGACACACATGTTAGATAAAGAAGAAAAATTTCAGCTGACATATATAGAATACAAAGACACAAATACAGACATTAGACCATTCTTGGATAGACCGCCAAATAACCCACAAGTCGAAACAACAATAAAAACTATCAACACAATCATACACAACAAAACAAATGAAAACACAACTATGGAAGAGTTACAACTACTAGTTCATATAGGAGCTCTCACTACACTAAATATACACACTAGGCAGAGATCAGAACCAACCAACACACAGAAGAAACCCACAAAACCAGCATGGCAACACAGGCTACAGATCAGAATAGAAAAACTGAGAAAAGACATCGGACAGCTAACACAATTTATAAGAAATGAAATGTCAGAAAAAAAAACGAAAAAGGTTAGGTAAAATCTCACAACAAGAAGCGATAGAGCAATTAGATGAAAAGAAGCAGAAATTTCAAGCATTGGCCAAACGACTTAGAAGATACAAAAAAAGTGAAAATAGAAGGAAACAAAACCAAACATTCAACAGAAACTAAAAGAAATTTTACCAGACAATAGATAACACACACATAAAATTAGACAATCCACCAAACATAACAGACATGGAACATTTCTGGAGCAACATATGGTCAAACCCGGTACTACATAACAGGCATGCACGGTGGATACAAGCAGAAACAGACACGTACAAGATGATACCACAAATGCCTCAACTGATAATTTTGCAACATGAAGTCACCCGAGCAATTAATTCTACGCACAATTGAAAAAGCCCCTGGAAAAGATAAAATAGCAAATTTCTGGCTAAAGAAGTTCACCTCAACACATTAACATCTAGCTAAATTATTTAACAGTTGCATTGCAGACCCATACATATTCCCTGATACACTTACACATGGAATAACTTGTCTGAAACCTAAAGATCAAGCAGACACAGCAAACCCAGCCAAGTATCACCCCATAACATGCCTACCAACAATATACAAAATATTAACTTCAGTCATTACACAGAAATTAATGACATATACAACACAGAACAAAATTATAAATGAAGAACAAAAAGGCTGTTGCAAAGGAGCACAAGGATGTAAAGAGCAACTGATAATAGATGCTGAGGTGACATATCAAGCTAAAACTAAACAAAGGTCGCATACACTACACATACATCGATTACCAAAAAGCTTTTAATAGTGTACCCCACTCATGGTTACTACAAATATTGGAAATATACAAAGTAGATCCAAAATTGATACAGTTCCTAAACATAGTAATGAAAAATTGGAAAACCACACATAACATCCAAACAAATTCAAATAATATCACATCACAGCCAATACAGATTATGCGTGAAATATACCAAGGATACTCATTAAGTCCTTTCTTGTTCTGCCTTGCTCTGAACCCACTATCCAACATGCTAAATAATACAAATTATGGATACAATATTACTGGGACATACCCACACAAAATCACACATTTGCTATACATGGATGATCTAAAACTACTGGCAGCAACAAATCGACAACTCAACCAATTACTAAAGATAACATAAGTATTCAGCAATGATATAAATATGGCTTTTGGAACAGACAAATGTAAGAAAAATAGCATAGTCAAGGGAAAACAAACTAAAAAAGAAGATTACATATTGGATAACCACAGCGACTGCATAGAAGCGATGGAAAAAACAGATGCCTATAAATATCTAGGATACAGACAAAAAATAGGAATAATACAAATATTAAAGATAATACAATACAAATATTAAATAATACAAATATTAAAATAATACAAATATTAAAGAAGAACTAAAAGAAAATACAAAGACTAACAAAAATACTGAAAACAGAATTGACAGCAAGAAACAAGACAAAAGCTATAAATACGTACGCTATACCAATATTGACCTACTCATTTGGAGTAGTGAAATGGAGTAACACCGACCTAGAAGCACTCAGTACACTTACACGCTCACAATGCCACAAATATAGAATACATCACATACATTGAGCAACAGAAAGATTCACATTAAGCAGAAAGAAAGGAAGAAGGGGATTTATAGACATAAAAAACCTACATTATAGACAGGTAGACAATTTGAGAAAATTCTTCCTAGAATGAGCAGAAACTAGCAAAATACACAAAGCAATCACTCATATAAATACATCGGCTACACCACTGCAATTTCATAACTACTTCTATAACCCTTTAGTTCACATAACATCAACAGATACGAAGAAAGTAAATTGGAAAAAGAAAACACTACATGGCAAGCACACGTATCACCTAACACAGCCACACATCGATCAAGATGCATCCAACACATGGCTAAGAAAAGGCAATATATACAGTGAGACGGAAGGATTCATGATTGCAATACAGGATCAAACAATAAACACCAGATATTACAGCAAGCATATTATTAAAGATCCCAATACCACAACAGATAAATGCAGACTTTGCAAACAACAAATAGAAACAGTAGATCACATCACAAGCGGATGTACAATACTAGCAAATACAGAACACCCCAGAAGACATGACAATGTAGCAAAAATAATAGACAGCTTGCCTTACAACATAAACTTATAAAGCAGCACGTTCCCACATATAAGTATGCACCACAAAATGTACTGGAGAATGATGAATACCAATTATACTGGAACAGAACCATTATAACAGATAAAACAACACCACATAACAAACCTGACATGATACTCACCAATAAAAATAAGAAATTAACACAACTGATCGAAATATCCTTACCCAATACAACAAATATACAAAAGAAAACATGAGAAAAAATTGTAAAATACATCCAACTGGCTGAGGAAATAAGGACATGTGGCATCAGGATAAAGTTGACATTATACCAATTATACTATCAACTACAGGAGTCATACCACACAATATCCACCAGTAAATCAGCGCAATACAGCTACATCCAAACTTATATATACAACTACAGAAATTTGTAATTATTGATACATGTTCAATTACCCGAAAGTTCCTAAATGCAATATAACATATATCGTAAAGTTAAAAGGAAGTCACGCTTGGTCAAGGTCCGCGTCACTTTCCATTTTTGACAAGACATAATGTCTGAGAAAAGAAAGAATGAAGTAATAATAATTAAAATAATAATAATGAATGTCAATAAATTATAATGAATGTCAATAAATTATAATGAATGTCAATAAATTATAATGAATGTCAATAAATGATGATAATGAATAATAATAAAGACAAATACGGTTTTGCATGCATTATCATGTTGGAATTTGAATTTGGCGCCAATTTTTTCTGAGGGTTAGGTTAGTGGACATAGCCCAATTGACCTATCTTCCTGCCGAAAGCAGTCATCTTGGCTGATGTCATGCGCTGTTGCCAAGTCGTTATGCTGCCGTCTTGGATAACGTCAGCACTGCTCTCTGGAATAAATTTGGCAACAATGGAAAGTGGGGTGACACATACTTTGCTCTGATACTGACGTTCGACATCACAGAGATTTACTACTGGAATTTTGGGACAGTACTTTTCAGGAGAAGTGAGACAACATATTTTTACCCCCACATACAATTCGTGTATTCACCACAAGGAGAAAATTCGAGAAATCAGAGCCAATGCAGAGACTTACCGACAATTATTCTTCCCACGCACTGTTCACGAGTAGAGCAGGGTTGGAGGGATCAGATAGTGGTACCAAGAGTACACTACGCAACAAACCATTAGGTGGCTCGCAGGGTATGTTGTAGATGGAATGCAAAGGTTTGCAGAATCGTGCTTACTAGATCGTTCCCCCTGTAGGTCCGGGGGTTACAATAGGCCTGAGGTATTCCTGTCTGTCGTAAGAGGCGACTAAAAGGAGTTTCACAAGTTTCGACCTTTATGTGATGGTCCCATGTAGAGTTTGACCTCCATTCTCCAAAATTTTCTCGAAGAGTGAGCCAATTGGGGAAGGGCGCCTTACATGGTGCATTGTGTCCATCGTGCATTGAGACCTTCAGCCCAGTTTCTCGTTGCCACAATGCAGTCCTGTCCATTCTCCATCTCTTGGGTGAGGACACCTCTCTATGGACTTTCTTTGCACCTGATATCAAGCATGGTAGCCAGTCTGTTGTGGTGGAGTCTCCATGTAACCTGACAGTTGTAGCCCCCTGACCACACAGGGATAGCTCTGCTGATACCTGCACCGTTAACTCCCCATGTATGCCATGGGGTAGATGCCCATCTCCCTAGGGCATCAGGGCTCCCGACAATGGCCATCCTGCCAGGTGTCCTCTGCTGCGGCTGGGTGGCACCTGTGGTGAGGGCACCTGGTCGGTGACATCAGGGTGGATGACACGCAATGAAGTGTATTCCATCATCTCTTCCTAGACATGAAACACCAGCAGTCTTTACGCAATCACGAGCTCAATTCAGTGCACAGAAGTACAACTCCAAATCGTTCCCCTCCTTGGCCACGCCGTGGGAGGAACGTCAGGCTAAGGATGGCAGTGGATATTATCCGCCATGATACCTTGTATGTTCGAGAGCTGATGGGGCATCTTTCATGATAATCGAGCATCAGTTATTTGTTGAGCTTTCAGAGGACAAGTTTGGAGAAGTGGAGGGCTTGTACAAAATGAGATCTGGGTCAGTCTTGATCAAAACAGCATCCTCTGCCCAGACATGGGAGTTACTCGCTTGTGACAAGCTGGGGGTTGTTTCTGTAACCATCATGCCACATAAGAACTTAAATATGTCCAGGCTATCGTATTTCACAAGGACCTTCTTTTGTAGTCCGCCAATGAGCTGTGCGCCAATTTAGAGTGGTCAGGTGTACATTTCATTCTGCGTGTCCACCAGGGGCCAAGGGATAATCAGGTTGCAATCGGTGCCTTCATCTAGGCCTCTGAGGGTGATACATTGCCTGAGATGGTCAACACGTTGGTCTATGGATGTGATCTAAAGCCCTATATGCTTCCCCTGACGTGGTGATTTAAGAGTTGGACGTTTGGCCACAGTCATCCCGCTGTACTTCCAGCATCACATACCGAGATTGCGGACGCCCATCACATCCCAGTACTCCATGTGCCCCGCCTCCCTTCTGTGTCAGTTGTGGAGAGCACTATTCGCTTTGCTCGCCAGACTGCAGGATCCTCCAGAAAGGATGGAAAATCATGGAGTACAAGAGCCTGGAATGACTGACATACACTGAGGCTAAGAGAAAACTTAAATGCCAGCAGTATGTGCGTTTGACATCATCTTACGCCACCGCTACAAGAGTTATGGCACCATCAGCTCTGCCAACCGAAGTCAGCTCCCTTGGTGGTGGGGGGCATTTCCCTCCCTGTTGCTCCTGCACCACCTACTTCGGGCACACTACCCCCCGACCATTGGGTCCCCTCTTCTAAGCTGGAGACAGGTAGGTCTTCATCAGCTTCTCTCGCGAGGAAAGGTCCTTTGGGTCACTCTCTTCCCAGGTTTCTGCTAGTGGGAAAGACAACACCCGCCAGTGGCTGAAGAGCCCAAAAGCACCTGGTTTTAGGGCTTCACGCTCATCCTCAGTCCCAGAGACTGAGCCAGTGAAGTCCTCCCAGCCAGGGAAACACAAGGAGCACCCAGAGAAATCCAAAAAAGGAAACCCCTCAGACCGAGGACATTTCGGTGGCAACCTTACCACCACTACCTACAAGCTCTGTACCTGATGATGTGGAGATTTTGATGTGCGCTGAGGTCATAGTTCTCGCCAGACCCTCAGACATAATGGATATAGACTGCTCTGACAAAATGTCGGTGGCAGCAGGTGAGCCTGAGGAGTAAATTGCCTCATTCAGTGTTCCATTCCTTCCCAGGCTCATGATGATGCCATCCTCTAGTGCAATTGTGGCAGTTTTTTCCACTGCCTGGCTGAGCTATGGCATAGCCCTCCAGGAAACCTCGTTCCCAGCAATGCGGACCCCTGCCTTCTGTGGCTATAAGGGATATTACAGGGACCATAGAAACTTTAATCGAGTGTTGGGTAGAGTTTGCGTTTATGTGCTAAAGTCGGTCTGTAGTCAACATGTGCTTCAAACCTGTCTTGAAGCTGTGCATGTCAGAATAAGGACGACACAAGAAATAATTGAATGCAATGTATATCTTGCTCCAGATGGCGCAGTACCCCGGAATGTATTTGCTGCAACTCCCTTTCTATTTTCTACTTCTGGGAGATTTAAATGCCCATAAGCCCTTGTGGGGTGGTGCCACGGTTACTGGCCGAGGCAGGGATGTCAAAACTTGAGTGTCTCAGTTCGACCTCTGCCTCTTAAATACTGGGGCTGCCACACATTTCAGTGTGGCTCATGGTAGTTACTCGGCCATTGATTTATCAGTCTGCAGCTCAGGACTTCTCCCATCAATCCACTGGAGTGCACATGAGACCTGGGTGGTACTGACCACCTCCCCATCTTCCTGTCATTACACAAGCGTCAGGCCCACGGACGCCTG
The DNA here is from genome assembly GCF_023864345.2 of Schistocerca serialis cubense. Classification (NCBI taxonomy): domain Eukaryota; kingdom Metazoa; phylum Arthropoda; class Insecta; order Orthoptera; family Acrididae; genus Schistocerca; species Schistocerca serialis. The sequence goes on along the minus strand of NC_064642.1, from coordinate 813,884,930 downwards.
CCCAGATGGGCTTTGAACAAGGCGGACTGGGAAACTTTTTCCTCTGCTGTCACCGCTGAATCTCCCCCACACGGTAACATCGATGTGATGGTTGAGCAGCTGACTGTATACAGTTGTTTCTGTGGCGGAAAACGCGATCCCCCACTCTTTAGGGTGTCCGAGGCATATGGCAGTCCTTTGGTGGTCGCCAGAAGTCGCTGAAGCAATTAAGGGGCGTCAGCGTGCTCTACTGCGGCATAAGCGGCACCTTTCCTTGGGAGCATCTCATAGCCTTTAAACAGCTCTGTGCCTGTGTTTGCTACCTTATCAAACAACGGAAGCAGGAGTGTTGGGAGAGATACATCTCACCACTGGGTGACATACTTCACCTTCACACAGCCTGGGCAACGATCAAACGTCTTTTCGGGTACCAGGCACCAACATGTGACCCCCGCATTACCATAAATGGCGAGTTTGGACCAACGCAAACGCGATTGCCGAGCGCTCTGGCCGGAGCTCTGCGTCGGAGAACTAGCCCGCAGTCTTTCACACACTCAAATGGCGTTTGGATGTGAACGTCCTCTCATTCACTACATGACGCAGTGAATCCTATAACTCCCCATTTACAGATGGGAGTTCTTCAGTGCCCTTGCACATTGTCCCGACACAGCTCCTGGGCCTGATCGGATCCACAGCCATATGATTAGACATCTCTCATCTGACTACAAGCGACATCTTCTCGTCATCTTCAACCACATCTGGTGCGCATGGCGGGAGAGCACCATCATTCCGGTGGTCAAACCTGGTAAAAACCTGCTTGATGTTGACAAGTGTTTTCTTATAGGACGACTATCTAATGAGTTCCACCCAATAATATCGAAACAGCAGACTGTGTACAGAATTTATTAAATAGCCAATACTAAACACTTTTAAATAACAACAAATTCATGTAACTTACAAAACTTAACAAATTGTTAAAGAGTGAGCCTTAAAAACAATAATGGCGGCTTGCCACCATAAAATCAAGAACCTTTTACAATAGTGCTTTTAGAGTTTATCTAAAAGACAATATCCAATAATAAATTAACTTGGCATTACAATTTAAAATGATTTATATAAAAAAACTTTGAGAAAGATAATGGCGCTTGGCACCATAAAATGAAAGAAACGCAACACACAACCAATAAATATAATAACAAAATAATAATTTGATACAACCAAAGGGCGAGGGCAACTCGCAGCACAATCGCAGACGAACGAGCTCTCAACACTTCGGAGCCTTCCCACTAGAAACGGTCCCCGAAATAAACCACTGAGAGTTCTCCGACATGCCACCCACACCTGCCCATGACTTACGCACCAAGATAAAATTCAAAAATACAGTATAACATCCCGACAGCACATGATAACCACAGCGCCGTTAACTCGGGCGCTCTTAATAAGTGCCGGAAGCCAACACACGCAAATCTCAAACAATTCTCGCTTCCTAAAACGAAACAATAAAAGCCAAGCGCTCATGAACAGTCAGACCACATTCCTAGAAGTGTCTTAACGAAACCAAACGCGACTATTCCACCAAGATAATAATAAGACCGTAAAAAAATCTGTATATATACAGAACATACCACTAAATGCTGTTACACAACCAAATCGTGTTGTTCAGGTCCCAGAAGACCACATATACCAAGCAGCAGTAATTCACTATGTATATACTGTACAAAACCGCCCTTCTTAGGCTGACTTTACCTAACACATCGACTGCCAAATGTACCATACATGAACGCATCTAAAGGTAGGACTCCAATTGAGCAAATAAATTTGTACCAACAAATATCGTAACGAGCCACACACACAGCAAACAGTTGCAGCAACACCGTCCCACATCAGAAAAGTTCAGAAACCGCTGCTGGAGCTTCCAGGGAAAAATCTGAAAAGGCAACCCAACCCACACCACACCCTAACCTCCCTCCTGCGGGTCCGGGGATTAGAATAGGCCCGCGGTATTCCTGCCTGTTGTAAGAGGCGACTAAAAGGAGTCCCTCCCCCTCACGGGGGTAGTTAGCACCTGCGTCCGGAGACGGACGGTTCCACGACCTCTATTTGCGGTCATTTTGCTTTTTCACTTCTCGTTTCTTCCTTCCTTTGGTTGGTTCCTTTCTTTGCTCTTCTCCACCTCACTGTCTTCCTTACTCTTTCCCCTGCAAAATCTCCTTGCCTTCTCATTGCCTTCTTCTCCTTGCCTTCTGATTGCCTTCTTCTCATTGCCTTCTTCTCCTTGCCTTTTCATTGCCTTCTTCTAATTTCCTTCTCTGGTCTCCGCCTCGGCGTTTGAGACAGTCTGTCCTCTCTCTCTCTCTCTCTCTCTCTCTCTCTCTCTCTCTCTCTCCCCCCTTTTTCCTCTTCTTCCTTTCTCCCTGTGCGCGCCTGAAGGCCGACCCACGCGTTCGCACGCGTAGCCGGTGACGGGATAACGCGTAATTCCCCGCCCTGGGTAGACATGTAAGGCACGCGCGTACCCCCTGGTAAAGGCCAGGCCCGGGGAGGGGTGATTGCCTGAGCTGATACCTTCTGACCATGCCGATTGGTCCCTCCGTCTGTTTCTCGGGAGATGTGACCTGAGGTGTAAACATTCACCTAAGGCGGGAGTGCCCTCTGAGAGGGTCCCCACAAGGAAGGAGCGCGCCATCGGAGACGCTGGCAATCATGGGGGATTCTTCTGCAATGGATTTCACTCCATCTCTCTCGACTTCTCCCCAAAAACGGAAACATGACCAGCCACCAGCGACAAAAGTACTACCGCCTGCCCCACAGTTCCTCGTCGTTTCTCGATCTGAGGACGGAAAGGATTTTTCCTCTGTCAACCCTTTCGTTATCCAGAAGGGCGTAGATGGCATAGCCGGATCTGTCAAATCTTGTACTAGGTTGCGTAACGGTACCTTATTACTAGAAACTGAGAGCGCCTTTCAGGCACAAAAACTGCTTCGGGCCACACTCCTGTACACGTTCCCTGTCCGGGTGGAGGCTCACCGAACTTTGAATTCGTCTCGTGGTGTAGTCTATACTAGATCCCTCGACGGATTGACTGACGAGGAGATTCAATCTTTCCTCGCTGAGCAGGGCGTGACGGCTGTCCATAGGGTCATGAAAAAGGTCAACAATGACCTTGTACCGACCTGGACACTTTTCTTGACCTTCGATAGTGTTAAGCTGCCATCGCGCATCAAGGCGGGCTACGAGGTTATTTCTGTTCGCCCCTATGTCCCGACACCTACGCGCTGCTACCAGCGTCAGCGTTTCAATCACACTCGACAGTCTTGTTCCAATGCGGCTAAATGTGTCACTTGTGGCAGGGATGCCCATGAGGGTGACTGTCCACCTCTGTCTCCTCATTGTGTGAACTGTCAGGGTGACCATGCCGCATCCTCCCGCGACTGTCCTGTCTATAAGGAAGAACGCTGTATCCAAGAAATTCGGGTGAAAGAGAAAGTGTCCACCTCGGCTGCTCGCAAGCTATTTGCTAGTAGGAAGTCCATGCTGCTCCCAGCGGGGAAATACAGTACTGTCCCCGCCTCTCCTCGGACTACCAGGGAGGTGGCAACCCAGACATGCGATCTGACCTTCAGCACCACGGTCGTCCGTTCGGCCAGTGCTAAGATCGCGCGGTCGATGTCTCCTCTTCCTTCCATCACCCCACAGACACCAGCCCCTTCATCAGCTTCTGCTAAGACAAAGACCCAGAAGTCAGATGCACGGGCCTTCAGGAAGGAACCGTCCCATGCAGACTTCCTACATACCTCGACCTCCCAGCCTTCGACCGGTACTTCCACCAAACGTCCTTCCAAGAAGGCTCATAAGAAGTACAGTTCTCCTTCTCCGCCACGGCGCATTTCTTCTCCTGCGCCACCCAGCGGTTGCTGCCCCAGGCCGTCATCCGTTTCGCCTGGCCGCACCGCTGGTAGCCGAACATCTGGCCGTTCACCGGCGGAGGAAGCTCCCCCTCCCGGCCATCTTCCCAAGATGGCCGATGAACCTATAGACCCAATGGACGATGACTTTCCGCCTACTGATAGCGGCGGCAGTGCTCGCTCGAAGCCATTCCCTCAGCGGCCTTCGAGGTGACCCCTTCTTTCATCTTCCTTTTCTTCTTACGATGGCTCTTATTCACTGGAATATTCGCAGCATTCGCTCCAGCCGAGAGGACTTGACGTTGCTGCTCCGCTTGCACAGTCCGCTCGTCGTAGCCCTCCAGGAAACGAAGCTACGCCCATGCGATCAAATTGCCTTGGCACACTACACCTCTGTGCGTTTTGATCCAACCCCTGTGGTAGGTATCCCGGCTCATGGAGGGGTTGTGTTGCTGGTCCGGGATGATATTTACTACGATCCCATCACGTTGCACACCGGCCTGCAGGCAGTTGCCATCCGCATTACTCTCCCCACTTTTACACTTTCCATTTGTACCGTTTACACTCCATCGTCATCTGCCGTTACCAGGGCAGACATGATGCAACTTATTGCTCAGCTACCTGCACCATTTTTGTTAACTGGAGACTTCAATGCCCACCATCCCATTTGGGGCTCTCCAGCATCCTGCCCGAGGGGCTCCCTGTTAGCAGACCTTTTCACCAGCTCAATCTTGTCTGCCTCAATACTGGCGCCCCTATTTTTCTTTCGGACACATCTCACACCTATTCCAATTGAGACCTTTCTACATGTACTCCCCAACTTGCACGCCGGTTTGAGTGGTATGCACTTTCTGATACACATTCGAGCGACCACTTCCCGTGTGTTATCCATCTCCTGCAGCATACCCCCTCTCCGTGCTCCTCTAGTTGGACCATCTCCAAGGCAGACTGGGGCCTCTTCTCCTCCAGGGCGATCTTTCAGGCTCAAACCTTTACAAGCTGCGATCGTCAGGTCGCACACCTCACGGAAGTCATTGTTGCTGCTGCTGAATATTCCATCCCTCACCCTACTTCTTCTCCACGTCGCGTACCGGTCCCCTGGTGGACCGCAGCATGTAGAGACGCTTTACGTGCTCGTCGACGTGCTTTACGCACCTTTAAACGCCACCCTACAGTGGCGAATTGTATCAATTATAAACGATTACGTGCTCAGTGTCGTCGTATTATTAAAGAAAGTAAGAAAGCCAGCTGGGCTGCTTTCATAAGCACCTTCAACAGTTTTACTCCTTCTTCTGTTGTCTGGGGTAGACTGCGCCGGCTATCTGGCACTGAGGTCCACTCACCAGTTTCTGGCTTAATGGTCGCGAATGACGTCCTTGTGGCCCCTGAGGATGTCTCCAATGCCTTCGGCCGCTTTTTCGCTGAGGTTTCGAGCTCCGCTCATTACCACCCTGCCTTCTTCCCCCGCAAACAGGCAGAGGAGGCTAGGCCACCTAACTTCCGCTCCTCGAATCGTGAAAGTTATAATGCCCCATTCACCATGCGGGAACTCGACAACGCACTTGGCCGATCACGGTCCTGCGCTCCAGGGCCTGATTCTATTCATATTCAGATGCTGAAGAACCTTTCTCCTGCGGGTAAGGGTTTTCTTCTTCGTACTTACAATCGCATCTGGATTGAGGGACATGTTCCCGCATGGTGGCGCGAGTCTATTGTTGTCCCGATTCCTAAGCCGGGGAAGGACAAGCACTTGCCTTCCAGTTATCGACCCATCTCGCTTACCAGCTGTGTCTGTAAAGTGATGGAGCGAATGGTTAACGCTCGATTGGTTTGGCTGCTCGAGTCTCGACGCCGACTTACCAGTGTACAATGTGGATTTCGTAGGCGCCGCTTTGCTGTTGACCATCTGGTTACCTTGTCGACCTTCATTATGAATAACTTCTTGCGGAAGCACCCGACCGCGGCTGTGTTCTTCGATTTGGAGAAGGCTTACGAGACCTATTGGAGGGCGGGCATTCTCCCCACCATGCATACATGGGCCTTCGCGGTCGCCTCCCTCTTTTTATTCGTTCCTTTTTAATGGATCGACAGTTCAGGGTACGTGTGGGTTCTGTCCTGCCAGACACCTTTCGCCAGGAGATTGGGGTGCCACAGGGCTCAGTTTTGAGCGTCGCTCTCTTCGCCATCGCGATCAATCCAATAATGGATTGCCTCCCAGCTGATGTATCAATCTCACTTTTCGTGGACGATTTTACCATCTATTGCAGCGCGCAGTGTGCACGTGTCCTGGAGCGCTGTCTTCAGCGTTCTCTTGACCGTCTTTACTCCTGGAGTGTCGCCAATGGCTTCCGTTTTTCTGCCGAGAAGACGGTCTGTATTAACTTCTGGCGCTACAAAGAGTTTCTCCCACCGTCCTTACGAATCGGTCCCGTTGCTCTCCCAATCGTGGAGACAACAAAATTTTTAGGTCTTACATTTGACAGGAAACTTAGCTGGTCTCCACATGTGTCATATTTGGCTGCCTGTTGTACCCATTCTTTAAATGTCCTCCGTGTTCTCAGTGGTATGTCGTGGGGAGCGGATCGAACCGTCCTGCTTCGTCTATATCGGTCGATCGTCCGCTCCAAGCTGGATTATGGGAGCTTCGTATACTCCTCTGCACGGCCATTCATCTTACGCCGCCTCAACTCCATACAACATCGGGGTTTACGACTTGCGATCGGAGCGTTTTATACTAGTCCCGTAGAGAGTCTTCATGCTGATGCTGGCGAATTGCCACTCGCCTACCGGCGCGATATACTGCTTTGTCGGTATGCCTGTCGGCTACTGGCAATGCCCGACCATCCGTCTTATCGTTACTTTTTTGACGACTCTCTCGACCGTCAATACGGGTTGTATGTCTCTGCCCTGCTACCTCCTGGAGTTCGCTTTCGTCGCCTCCTTCATCACCTTAATTTTTCACTCCCTGCAACCTTTCGAGTGGGCGAGAGCCACAGGCCACCTTGGCTCCAGGCTCAGGTCCGCGTTCACCTTCACCTCAGCTCGCTCCCAAAAGAGGTTACCCCCGGTTCGGTCTACCACTCCCATTTTGTTGAACTTCATTCGAAGTTCATCAATATGACCTTCATTTATAGAGATGGCTCAAAGACCAATGACGGGGTCAGGTGTTCTTTTATTGTCGGGGCACAAAATTTCAAATACCGGCTCCATGGCCATTGTTCGGTCTTCACAGCTGAGCTCTTTGCCCTCTACCAGGCTGTTCTTTACATCTGCCGCCACCGACATTCTGCTTATGTCATCTGCTCCGATTCCCTGAGCGCCACCCAGAGCCTCAGTGATCCGTATCCGGTTCACCCTTTCGTGCGCTGGATCCAACGCTCTCTTCAGCAGCTGGTGGACGTCGGTTCTCCGGTTAGCTTTATGTGGGTCCCTGGGAACGAAGCTGCAGATGCCGCGGCCAAGGCTGCGGTCCTCCAGCCTCGGACAGCTTCTTGTTGTGTCCCTTCATCAGATTATAGCAGGGTTATTTGTCGGCGCATTTTATCGCTGTGGCATGCCGATTGGGCTGCACTTACAGACAACAAGCTTCGGGCCTTGAAACCTCTTCCCGCGGCTTGGACGTCCTCCTCCCGCCCTTCTCGGCGGGAGGAGGTCGTTTTGGCCCGGTTACGCATTGGACACTGCCGGTTCAGCCATCGCCATCTGCTGACGGCCGCGCCGGCGCCGTTCTGCCCATGTGGGCAATTGCTGACGGTCCGCCACATTTTAATGTCCTGTCCGAATTTTAACACACTGCGTCTACATCTTAACCTGCCATGTACTTTAGATGCCATTTTAGCGGATGACCCACGAGCAGCTGCTCGTGTTCTTCTTTTTATCAATTTGACGAACCTCTCTAAGGACATTTGACGATGCTGTTTTTTAATCCTATGCCTGTCAGTCTGTCTTTTATCGTGTTTTCCCTTTGAGTTGTTGTTTTAAACTTGTGCCTCGCGGTTCATTCTTAACGTAGTCAGGGCGCTAATGACCATTGAAGTTGTGCGCCCTAAAACCACAAAAAAAAAAAAAAAACACCCTAACCTGGCAGACGACTCCAAATTTCAGCAACTTCTTGTCTCTGGGCCAGAGTATCACAGGACCCCACCGGACCTCCACATCAGACAGGCCGGGAGAACAAGTACGGCGATTCCAATTAATCACCACCGCAAAGCTAGCACAGCGGCGAGTCGCTCACGCGAAACAGGAAAAGATCAATTGTGGAAACTAAGCCACTGAATATTACAAATAATGTTATTGAAGAATACTGGCGACTCTCTACATCAAATAAGAGCGCACGCACATTTGTGAATGAGTGGTAAAAAAACGTTAATTAGTGTTATGTCGAAGGCTTTGTTTAATGAGATTGACAGCCACAAAGCTTTACCGACCTATCCAGAACTGCAGAATATTAGGAGCCATAGGTGGAAAATCTAAGTTAATTAAGGTAAAAACCATAGTCAAAATACAAATTGAAGATACTGTTTTTCGGCCAATTTTTGTAGTAGTGGAAGGACTGACGGAACGGTGTATTTTGGCATGGATTTCTTAAGGGAAAAATGTGCAAAAAATTGTCCTAAAACCTGGGAAGTGTTATCTGTTTTTAATGGGAAGAAACGTACTGTAGAGTTGATAAACGTCAAAAGTAGCAACACCAAGCCTTGTCAAGCTATACACATCCAAATTTTAAAAGACAACACCTTTCGACGCCATGACTCAAACGAAATGTGGTGTCAGCAAGTAGAGTAGCAAGAATTTGAGGATAAAATATCAGAATGCACAGGAATCTTTCAGAAACAAAAAGATGACATCAGAAGTGTATTGTTACGTTATGTACGCGTGTTTGACAAGAAACCTGGAGTTATTAGAACGTATCAATATCACATGGATGTCCGCCCCCCCCCCCCCCCCCCCACGACACGTTCTGCAAAAACACTTATACCATACTGTGGTCACAAAGAGAGGCAATGGCCAAGGAGACAAGGATGCTCGCATGGAATATTACAGAGACCTTCTTATTGCCATATTTCAGTCCACTGCTTGCAGTGCAGAAAGCGGATAAATCAGTGAGACTTGTTCTCGATGCCAGGGAAACCAATAAGATTATTGTTCCAGTAACTACCCGACCTGAAAACGTAGAACAACGATTGCAGCGGTTCCACGGAGTACAATTTTTAACTAGTGTTGACATCTGTAGTTCGTACTAGCAAATTCCCCATCACCGTATTCCGTCTCCCTTATTCCTCTCACTTTTTTACTACTGGAGTTAATTTTATTCGGCTTGTGGTTTTATTTATTTAGATATGATTATATATGTGTAGCAGCAAGTAAGTTGGTACATGGTAACTAGTAACTTGGCTTTACGATATTAAAGTTTGGATTTGCAATGTTCAAACTCATATAAAACTGAAACTGAAAGCTGATGGCAGTACACAAAATTATTTGTAACAAGTTGCTATGGTTTTGATTCAATGTTATTACACTGTCTTCACTTGGTAATTCTTTCTGCATAAAAGCAAGTAACTTTGAGTAATGTTGAGTAAATATTTCACTTTGGCTGTAGGAGTCACACTAGCACTCATATAAGTTCAGACATGGAGTGGGAGAGGGAATAAACACTTTTATCATAAATGTGGCACACCGTAGATCAAATTATTGCTTTTTCACATTTGCTCTGGATAATCATGTAGGACCCCCCTGCGGGTCCGGGGTAAGAATAGGCCCGAGGTATTCCTGCCTGTCGTAAGAGGCGACTAAAAGGAGTTTCAACCGTTTCGGCCTTCTATGTGATGGTCCCCCTTGGGGTTTGACCTCCATTTTTCAAAATTCTACAGAAGTACGAGCCTTTTGGGGAAGGACACCTTACATGGTGTACCACTTGTCCTAAGTCCACTAAGACCTTGGCACTCAGCATTGCACCGGCGTTGTAACCATACCCACTATTCCTCAAATTGGGCCTAAACGCCTGATGGGTTGTACAAGTTACGCCTATAGTGCATCTCCATCTGCACCAGCGATCATGATGGACTTTCCATGGCACCAGAAATCCAGCACGGTAGCCAGCCCATTGTGGTGGGGTCGTCATGTACCCTCTAGGTTGTAGCCCCCTGACAACACAGGGATCGTACTGCCGATACCTGAGCTGCACCCACCCCACATCGGCCAAGGAGTAGATGCCCGTCTCCTTGGGTCATCAGGACTCCCGGCAACGGTCATCCTGCCAGGTGGCCCTTGCTGAGGCTGGGTGGCGCCCGTGGGGAGAGCCCCTGGTCAGAGTGGGTGGTATCGGGGCGGACGTTTCGCAGATGAAACGTCAACACGTATCAGGACGCTCTGCGGCCGAGTCTTTCAAAAGAAAAGGTACCGTTTCTAGTTCTGATTCTCCTGCCCTTTCCCCCTTGGCCACTCCATGGGAGGAGGGACAGGCCCGCCGGCTTGGGGCGAAGTACTTCCCCCGCTATTTGGTCTGTTCTCGAACCGATGGAGGGACGTTCGCCACCGCCAAGCCCATGTTCTTTGTTCAGCACATTGACGACATCTTCGGGGAAATTGAGGCTCTCAGCAAGATGCGTTCGGCGTCCGTTCTTATAAAGCCCACCTCCGCCACACAGTCGGCGGCGCTCCAGGCGTGCGACCGCCTAGGGGACATCCCAGTATCCATTGTCCCACATCTGGCACTAAATAGGACGCAGGGGGTTATTTTTCATCGTGACCTCCTGCTACAATCTGATGAGGAGATCAGGGCCAACCTGGAGCGCCACGGCGTGCATTTCGTCCAGCGAGTCCAGCGCAGCCCCAAAGACCGTCGCATCGACACCGGGGCCTTTATCCTCGCCTTCGAGGGTGACGTTCTCCCGGAGAAGGTAAAGGTGATGCGCTACTGGTGCGACGTGCGACCTTACGTCCCGCCTCCTATGCGCTGTTTTAGGTGTCTGCGCTTTGGACACATGTCGTCACGGTGTGAGGCTGAGCCCCTTTGTGGCGATTGTGGACTTCCTCTTCGTGAGGAACATACATGCACCCCACCACCTCGGTGCGTTAATTGTCCTGGCGTCCACTCACCTAGATCCTCAGAATGCCCCGCCTATCAGAAGGAGAAGAAGATACAGGAAATCAAAACTTTGGATCGGCTCTCTTACTCTGAGGCCAGGAAGAAATATGACCGCCTTCATCCCGTGCCATTGACCACCTCGTTTGCCTCAGTTGTGTCCACTCCTTCTGCGGTATCCTCACCCCTATCCTGTCCCCCCTCCGCCTCCTCCGCCCATCAGGGGGCTCTGCCTCCGCCTCCCAAATCCCTCCCTTCCAAATCCTTCTCCCCCGTGGCCCCCACCCCCTCTGCCCCTGGGGCCACCCTTCCTCCTCCTCCTCCCCCCTCGCCACCTGAGAAGCGATCCTCTTCTCAGGCGTCCCTTGGGGAAACGTTCCGGACCCCAGCTTCCGAGGTCCGGCGTTCCAAAACGGAGCCCGCACGTGAGGATCTTCTTCGGGTCCAGCCCACCATCCCTGTGCCTCCTCGGCCTTCCAAGAAGGCCTCCAAGAAGAAGTCTCTATCCCCCGGCGCGTTTCGTCTGACGCTTCATCCGTGAGTCGCTGCTCCCGGCATTCCTCACTTTCGCCGGGACGCTCTGCTGCCAGGTGCTCCGCCGGCCTTTCGCCGGCAAATGATGCGGCCCCTCCTACACAATCAGGGACAGCGGCCGCAGCTGGCGACGAGTCGATGGAACCGGATCCGCCTTCCGTCGGTTGTAGCGTTGTTCCCTCGCAACCTGGCCCTCCGTGGCCGTCGAGGTGACCAGCTCTTCCCCCGTCTCGTTCCCCCAACCTTTTGACTAGCGATGGCGTTGTTTCATTGGAACATAAGAGGTATTCGATCTAATCGGGAGGAATTACAACTGCTCCTCCGCCTGCACTGTCCACTCGTCCTTGGTCTCCAGGAAACCAAGTTGCGCCCGACTGACCGTATTGCCTTTACCCACTATACCTCGGAGCGGTATGACCTCACCCCTGTGGACGGTATCCCAGCTCATGGTGGGGTCATGTTGCTCGTTCGGGACGATGTCTATTACCATCCCATCCCATTGACCACCCCACTCCAAGCAATAGCTGTCCGCATTACTCTTTCTGCTTTCACCTTTTCAGTTTGTACCATCTACACTCCACCGTCATCTGCCGTTAGTCAGGCTGACATGATGCACCTGATCGTTCAGCTTCCCCCGCCGTTCTTATTGTTCGGCGACTTCAATGCCCATCATCCCCTTTGGGGCTCTCCTGCATCCTGTCAAAGAGGCTCACTCTTGGCGGATGTCTTCAACCATCTCAATCTTGTCTGCCTCAATACCAGCGCCCCGACTTTCCTCTCGGACTCTACTCATACCTACTCCCACTTGGACCTCTCGATCTGTTCTACCACTCTTGCCCGTCGGTTCGAGTGGTATGTCCTTTCTGACACCTATTCGAGCGACCACTTCCCCTGTGTCGTTCGTCTCCTGCACCACACCCCATCCCCACGTCCTTCGAGCTGGAACTTACTGAAAGCTGACTGGGGACTTTACTCCTCCCTGGCGACATTTCCGGACCACGATTTTCCCAGTTGTGACAGTCAGGTCGAATACCTCACGGCTGTTATTATCAATGCTGCCGAACGTTCCATTCCTCGTACTACTTCTTCTTCACGTCGCGTTTCCGTCCCATGGTGGAACGAGGCTTGTAGGGACGCTATCCGTGCTCGACGACGTGCTTCACGCACCTTTCGCCGCCATCCTACGTTGGCGAATTGTATTGAATACAAACGACTCCGAGCGCAATGCCGTAGAGTCATCAAAGACAGCAAAAAAGCTTGATGGGCCTCTTTCACCGGCTCCTTTAACAGTTTTACTCCCTCTTCCGTCGTTTGGGGTCGCCTGCGCCGGCTGTCGGGCATTAAGGCCCACTCCTCGGTACCTGGCCTCACCTCAGGTAATGAGGTCCTTGTTGATCCTGTGGCTGTCTCCAACGCCTTTGGCCGCTTTTTCGCGGAGGTTTCCAGCTCCGCCCATTACCACCCTGCCTTCCTTCCCAGGAAAGAGGCAGAAGAGGCTCGGCGACCTTCCTTCCACTCGCTGAATCTGGAAACTTATAATGCCCACTTTACTATGCGGGAACTCGAACGTGCGCTTGCACTGTCCCGATCCTCTGCTCCGGGGCCAGATGCCATTCACGTTCAGATGCTGGCACACCTTTCTCCGGCGGGCAAAAGCTTCCTTCTTCGTACCTACAATCGCGTCTGGACCGACGGTCAAGTCCCCAGGCGTTGGCGTGACGCCGTTGTTGTTCCTATACCCAAACCCGGGAAGGATAGACACCTTCCTTCTAGTTACCGCCCCATTTCTCTTACCAGCTGTGTCTGTAAGGTGATGGAGCGCATGGTTAATGCTCGGTTAGTTTGGATTCTGGAATCTCGACGACTACTTACTAATGTCCAATGCGGCTTTCGTCGCCGCCGCTCCACTGTTGACCACCTTGTGACCTTGTCGACATTCATCATGAACAACTTTTTGCGAAGGCGCCAAACGGTAGCCGTGTTCTTCGACTTGGAGAAGGCTTATGATACCAGTTGGAGAGGAGGTATCCTCCGCACTATGCACAGGTGGGGCCTACGCGGTCGCCTGCCCCTTTTTATTGATTCCTTTTTAACAGATCGGAAGTTTAGGGTACGTGTGGGTTCCGTATTGTCCGACGTCTTCCTCCAGGAGAACGGACTGCCTCAGGGCTCCGTCTTGAGCGTAGCCCTTTTTGCCATCGCGATCAATCCAATTATGGATTGCATTCCACCTAATGTCTCAGGCTCTCTCTTTGTCGATGACTTCGCGATCTACTGCAGTGCCCAGAGAACATGCCTCCTGGAGCGCTGCCTTCAGCGATGTCTAGACAGCCTCTACTCATGGAGCGTGGCAAATGGCTTCCGGTTCTCTGAAGAGAAGACAGTTTGTATCAACTTTTGGCGATATAAAGCGTTCCTTCCGCCATCCTTACATCTCGGTCCCGTTGTTCTCCCATTCGTGGACACAACTAAGTTTCTAGGGCTCATGTTGGACAGGAAACTGTGTTGGTCTCCACATGTCTCTTATTTGGCGGCCCGTTGTACACGTTCCCTTAATGTCCTAAGAGTTCTTAGCGGTACATCGTGGGGAGTGGATCGCACTGTCCTGCTTCGCTTGTATCGGTCCATAGTCCGGTCGAAGCTGGATTATGGGAGCTTCGTCTACTCGTCCGCTCGGCCATCCCTCTTACGCCGGCTCAACTCCATCCACCATCGGGGGATAAGTCTTGCGACCGGAGCCTTCTACACTAGTCCTGTCGAGAGTCTTTATGCTGAAGCTGCGGAATTACCATTGACCTACCGGCGCGACATACTGCTGTGTCGGTGTGCCTGCCGGCTGTTGTCTATGTCCGACCACCCCTCTTACAAGTCCTTCTTCACCGACTCTCTCGACCGTCAGTACGGGTTGTATGTGTTTGCCCTGCTGCCCCCGGAGTCCGCTTCCGTCGCCTGCTTCGACATTTGGATTTTGCCCTCCCTACCACGTTCAGAGAGGGTGAGAACCCGTCACCGCCTTGGCTTGAGGCTCCGGTTCATGTTTCTCTCGACCTCAGCTCACTCCCGAAGGAGGGTACTCCGGCTGCAGTGTATTGCTCACGGTTTGTCGAACTTCGTACTCGCCTTGCCGGTCACACCTTTATTTACACCGATGGCTCCAAAACTGACGATGGTGTCGGCTGTGCCTTTGTCGTCGGGGCCGCCACCTTTAAATACCGGCTCCTCGACCAATGTTCGAGCTTTACGGCCGAGCTTTTTGCTCTCCATCAGGCCGTTCAGTATGCCCGCCGCCACCGCCATTCATCGTACATACTCTGCTCTGACTCACTCAGTGTTCTTCAGGGCCTTGGAGCTCCCTATCCGGTCCATCCCTTGATTCAACGGATACAGCAGTCCCTCCATTCTTTCGCTGATAATGGTTCTCCTGTCAACTTTCTGTGGGTTCCCAGACATGGAGTGCCTGGGAATGAGGCTGCGGATGCTGCAGCCAAGGCTGCAGTCCTCCTGCCTCGGCCAGCCTCCCAGTGTGTCCCGTCATCTGACGTTCATGGGGATGTATGTAAGAGGCTTGTGTCGTTGTGGTGGGATGCTTGGTCATCCCTCCAAGGAAACAAGCTGTGGGCAGTAAAACCGCTCCCAACTGCTTGGACAACATCCTCCCGACCATCTCGGCGCGAGGAGGTCCTTCTGACCAGGTTGCGGATTGGGCATTGCCGGTTTAGCCACCGCTACCTGCTCTCCGGTGACCCAGCCCCGCAGTGCCCTTGTGGTCAGGCATTAACAGTGCGCCATGTTTTATTGTCGTGTCCCCGTTTTAGTCAATTTCGTGTTGTCCTGTCCCTGCCTTCTACTTTACCGGATATTTTAGCTGATGACGCTCGAGCAGCTGCTCGTATTCTGCGTTTTATAACTTTAACTGGCTTGTCCAAAGACATTTAACCTTTTTACTTATTTTATCTGCATCTCTGTCAGGTCCTTCTGGTGTCCCCCCATCCCCTTGAGTTTTAGTAGATTCCATGTGCTCTAACACCAGTGACTGGGCGCTAATGACCTCAGCAGTTGAGCGCCCTTAAACCCTACCCAAAAAAAAAAAAAAAAAAAAAAAAAAAATCATGTAGGAAACATTCACTTGCTACTGAAACGTATTCAAGAAAGAAAGAAAACTGTATCTGAACTCACTACCTTGCCTCGTATTCAGAAAAGTCAGTAATGAAATTCAAATGATTGTCACAGCACTGAATGTTGGTTACGTAATGCAGTGGATTTTTGAATACTGTTAATGAGAACAGGCACCCGGCTAGCCCGCGTTCTCGTAATCTCATGGAAAAAATGTAAAATATTGCTTTAGTTTCACAGAGCAGACCTTGCCACAAAATGTGAAAACGAGTCATGACACAGTTATTCGTTACATTTTTGTGGTAGAATAGAACATGTCGCACAGTACCTTCCAAATCAAACTGAGAAATGCACTGAATAGTATAATACAGTCTGCCGGCACTGTTGGAAGCTGTAAGAAAATGTTAAATATTGTTATGTTATCTCGCTTTACCGGCGAGACGACTGCGATGACTGAAATATATATTTTTTTAGATGTGCCGCGTCTGCGGCCGTTGCCGTCTCAGATTGGTACAACGGCTTCCGCTAAATTAAATGCTGAAAATGTCTAGATTATCTACGGGACGAATGGCTGGCAACTTTACAAATTATTTTAAAAATATATTTGCTCAAACTCTATATATTCAAACAAAAATGCATTAATTTTACACACCTTTTTACAAAAACTGGTCTAATGGCGGATCTCAAGCTTCATGAACAAAAGACTCACGGCCAGCATATACATTTGCTTAACACGCAAGTCTTACTCGTAACGAAACCCAAGGAGAACAGAGAAATTACTAAAATGATTTTTACTGTTTATACATGTACTGAATTGTCCTCTTTATCTGAGGCACAGATCATAATCACTAATTCATTTAACGAGAATACGACTGTCTAGGGTAATAATGTCATGAGCCGGCCGAAGTGGCCGTGCGGTTAAAGGCGCTGCAGTCTGGAACCGCAAGACCGCTACGGTCGCAGGTTCGCATCCTGCCTCGGGCATGGATGTTTGTGATGTCCTTAGGTTAGTTAGGTTTAACTAGTTCTAAGTTCTAGGGGGCTAATGACCTCAGCAGTTGAGTCCCATAGTGCTCAGAGCCATTTTGAATAATGTCATGGATTCAAAGTTAAAAAATGCATAAAACGTCAAATAATTATGAATGTTCTACATACATAATATATTTGTGAAATGTGTACAAAGTATTTCTTTATTGCTTCACTTGGTAATGTTTATTCGTATTTAAATTATTTCTCTTTCGCCGTGTGCGTAGCGTTATATCGATACATGTTAACTAGTCTTACAAACACGGAAAAAATTGTCACTTTTTATGACGATTAGCCAGGAGACGCTACAACCTGAAAGTAAGAAATACACAGCATTCATATTTGCAATCAGGTCCTACCAGTATTGCATTTTGCCCTTTGGGTTAAATGTGAGTGCTGGTGTTTTCATCACTGCACTCGAAACCGTGTTAGGGCCTGACCTCTTAGAAAAACTCACAGTATATACAGGGTGGTCCATTGATAGTGAGCGGGCCAGATATCTCACGAAACAAGCATCAAACGAAGAAACTACGAAGAACGAAACTCGTCCAGCTTGAAGGGGAAACCAGATGGCGCTATGGTTGGCCCGTTAGACGGCGTTGCCATAGGTCAAACGGATATCAAGTGTGTGTGGTTTTTTTTTAATAGGAACACCCATTTTTATTACATTTTCGTGTAGTACGTAAAGAAATATGAATGTTTTAGTTGGACCACTTATTTCGCTTTGTGATAGATGGCGCTGTAATAGTCACAAACATATGAGCACGTGGTATCACGTAACATTCCGCCAGTGCGGACGGTATTTGCTTCGTGATACATTACCCGTGTTAAAATGGAGCGTTTACCAATTGCGGAAAAGGTCGATATCGTGTTGATGTATGGATATTGTGATCAAAATGCCCAACGGGCGTGTGTTATGTAGGCTGCTCGGTATCCTTGACGACGACATCCAAGTGTCCGGACCGTTCGCCGGATAGTTACCTTACTTAAGGTAAGGAGTTCAGCCACATTTTAAACGTCAACCACGTCCTGCAACAAATGATGATGCCCAAGTTGGTGTTTTAGCTGCTGTTACGGCTAATCCGCACATCAGTAGCAAACAAATGGCGCGAGAATCGGGAATCTCAAAAACGTCGGTGAGAATCAACATAGATTGCACCCGTACCATATTTCTACGCACCAGAAATTGCATGGCAACGACTTTGAACGACGTGTACATTTCTGCCACTGGACACAAGAGAAATTACGGGACGATGACAGATATTTTGTACACGTTCTATTTAGCGACGAAGCGTCATTCACCAACAGCGGTAACGTAAACCGGCGTAATATGCACTATTGGGCAACGAAAAACCCACAATGGCTGCCACAAGTGGAACATCAGCGACCTTGGCGGGTTAATGTATGGTGCAGCATTATGGCAGGAAGGATAATTGGCCCCCATTTTATCGATGGCAATCTAAATGGTGCAATGTATGCTGATTTCCTACGTAATGGTCTACCGATGTTACTACAAGATGTTTCACTGCATGACAGAATGGCGATGTACTTCCAACATGATGGATGTCTGGCACAAAGCTCGTGTGCGGTTGAAGCGGTATTGAAGAGCATATTTCATGACAGGTGGATTGGTCATCGAAGCACGTGAACCGGATCTGACGTCCCCGGATTTCTTTGTGGGGAAAGCTGAAGGATGTTTGCTATCGTGATCCACCGACAACGCCTGACAACATGCGTCAGCGCATTGTCAATGCATGTGCGAACATTACGGAAGGCGAACTACTCGCTGTTGAGAGGAATGTCCTTACACCTATTTCCAAATGCACTGAGGTTGACGGACATCATTTTGAGCATTTATTGTATTAATGTGGTGCTTACAGATAATCACGCTGTAACAGCATGCGTTCTCAGAAGTGATAAATTCACAAAGGTACATGTATCACATTGGAACAACCGAAATAAAATGTTCAAACGTACCTACGTTTTGTAATTTAATTTAAAAAACCTACCTGTTACCAACTGTTCGTCTAAAATTGTAAGCCATGTGTTTGTGACTATTACAGCGCCATCTATCACAAAGCGAAAAAGTGGTCCAATTAAAATATATTTCTTTACGTACTACACGAATATGCAATAAAAAATGGTGATTCCTATTTTTAAAAATTCAGTTGATATCCGTTTGACCTATGGCAGCGCCATCTAGCAGGCCAACCATAGCGCCATCTGGTTTCCCCCTTCAAGCTAGACAGGTTTCGTTCTTTGTAGTTCTTTCGATTGACTCTTATTTCGTGAGATGTTTGGTCCGGTCACGATCAATGGACTACCCTGTATAGACATCTTAATAGCAACTCCTACTTGGAATGAGCATATACAACTTTTAGACAGGATGTTACAGAGGTTTTCAGCAGCTGGTGTTACAGCGAAACTCAAGAAATCGAAATTTGTAAGAAAAGACATCAAATTTCTCGGTCACATAACTTCGCCCGCTGGGATAAAGCCTGACCCTTAGAAACTATTAGCGATAAAAAAATTTCCAGCCCCTTGCACAAAGGGACAGCTAAAGGCACTCGTAGGCTTCTGTTCATTTTTCCGCCGGTTCGTTCAGAACAAATTGCTCAGTGACTCTGCATTATTAGACGCAAAGGAGCACAAACAGTGGAACTGGACGCAACAGTGCCAAGCTGATTTTGGTAGTATGAAACATGCTTCGGTAAACTCAAATATTTTAGGGCAACTTGACATGAGGAAAGATTTTTGTATAGCAGCAGATGCTTCATTTTCGGGATTAGGAGCCTGTCTGTTTCAGCTGGATGAAGGTGGGGCACAGGCAATGTTAACGTTATTGGTGTTGCTGCCCGCATACTATCACAGTGTGAACGCAGAATTCCACCTCATAGTTAGAAGCCCTTTCTATTGTGTGGTCATTCAAGGAATTTAATTATATATTTGGCAAACATATACGAGTCTACAGTGACCACCAGGCGCAAAGCTTTTTACTCACATGTAAGTTATTACATAATCGCCTTGCGCGGTGGGCTTTGTTTTTGCTGTCTTACGATTTTGAAATTGTATATGTGAAGGGCACAGACAACCTAATCGCCGATGCACTGTCACGGTTACCCCAAGGATTACCCGAGTTTGAAGAGTTGATAGAACAAAACACAGAATTTAAGGTTATGCTTATAAAGGACACTAAATTTAGATAATATTTTTTGGATATGTGTAACAACATGGCGATATTGCAGGAAGAAGATGAGCGGTGGAAGAAAGTCAGATTTCAATTAAACAGTAACCCACCCGCACCCGCACCTGTACGACAGCATTACAAGTTGTGTAACTGCTACTTTCCCAATATGCTTCGACGCGCACAACAAATTTTGAAAACTGGTATTGTTTGTCAAAAGGCTAAGCCTGTCAATCTGAACTTCGAGACAGAGTTACATCCTGTTTTACCCAAAAACCCTCTAGAGCAGGTATGCATAGATGCTATGGGTCATTTACCCTCTGCAAGAGGAGGGGTGAAAAATATAATTGGTGTATATGATGTATTTTCGAAATATGTGAAACTGTATGCCACAAAAACAACCGCAGCTAAGCCTATTATTAGACGTATGCTAAATGACTACTTTCTGTCTGTTGGGAAACTGCAGGCGATCTTATCAGATAATGCAACCAATTTTACATGCCACACTTGGAAACAATTTCTAAAAGAGCAGCAGGTAAAACAAATTTTGATATCCAAATATAGCCCGCAATCCAACCCCATAGAAGAGTTCTCCGTGAATTGAACATGTTTGAGGATGTATGTAGGCCAACAAACAGTCTAAATGGATTGAATACTTAAACGTTTTTGAACAGATAGTAAATAATCTTCCGATTTACGAAACAACAGTTACACCATCGGAATTAATATACAATAGGAAAGAAAAAAATGAATCGGTTAACCCCATCCCATCTGTTCCAAGACAACCTGGAGATTCAAATGAAATGGTAAGACAGGTATTGATCTCTATTACAGAACAAGCTCAACGCCGTAAGAAACATTTTGACAAACAGCTACTTGGTGTTAACAGATTTGTGGTTAGAGAAAAAGTATTACTTAAGACCCATGTGAAATCTTCTGTCAGCCAAGAAAAACGTTAAGTGGCAAATAAGATATTTTGGTCCGTATATTATTGTACATATTCCGCATGACGGATGGAATTTATTTGCGTATCCTCAAAATGGTACGATAAAAGGACTCTATGCACACATAGACTTGAGGAAATTCCACCATGTTTAAGTTGTCGTTGTCGTTGTCGTTGTCGTTGTCGTTGTCGTCGTCGTCGTCGTCTTCGTCGTCGTCTTCAGTCCTGAGACTGGTTTGATGCAGCTCTCCATGTTACTCTATCCTGTGCAAGCTGCTTCATCTCCCAGTACTTACTGCAACCTATATCCTTCAGAATCTGCTTAGTGTATTCATCTCTTGGTCTCCCTCTACGATTTTTACCCTCCACGCTGCCCTCCAATGCTAAATTTGTGATCTCTTGATGCCTCAGAACACGTCCTACCAACCGGTCCCTTCTTCTTGTCAAGTTGTGCCACAAACTCCTCTTCTCCCCAATTCTATTCAATACCGCCTCATTAGTTATGTGATCTACCCATCTAATCTTCAGCATTCTTCTGTAGAACCACATTTTGAAAGCTTCTATTCTCTTCCTGTCCAAACTATTTATCGTCCATGTTTCACTTCCATACATGGCCACACTCAATACAAATACTTTCAGAAACGACTTACTGACACTTAAATCTATACTGGATGTTAACAAATTTCTCTTCTTCAGAAACGCTTTCCTTGCTATTGCCAGTCTACATTTTATATTCTATCTACTTCAACCATCATAACTTATTTTGATCCCCAAATAGCAAAACTCCTTTACTACTTTAAGTGCCTCACTTCCTAATCTAATTCCCTCAGCATCCCCCGACTTAATTTGACTACATTCCGTTATCCTCGTTTTGCTTTTGTTGATGTTTATCTTATATTCTCCTTTCAAGATACTGTCCATTCCGTTCAACTGCTCTTCCAAGTCCTTTGCTGTCTCTGACAGAATTACAATGTCATCGGCGAACCTCAAAGTTTTTATTTCTTCACCATGGACTTTAATTCCTTCTCCGAATTATTCTTTTCTTTCCTTTACTGCTTACTTAATATACAGATTGAATAACATCGGGGACAGCTACAACCCTGTCTCACTCCCTTCCCAACCGCTGCTTCCCTTTCATGCCCCTCGACTCTTGTAACTGTCATCAGGTTTCTGTACAAATTGTAAATAGCCTTTCGCTCCCTGTATTTTACCCCTGCCACCTTTAGAATTTGAAAGACAGTATTCCAGTCAACATTGTCAAAAGCCTTCTCTAAGTCTACAAATGCTAGAAACGTAGGTTTGCCTTTCCTTAATCTATTTTCTAAGATAACTCGTAGGGTCAGTATTGCCTCACGTGTTCCAACATTTCTGCGGAATCCAAACTGATCTTCACCGAGATCAGCTTCTACCAGTTTTTCCATTCGTCTGTAAAGAATTCGCGTTAGTATTTTGCAGCTGTGACTTATTAAACTGATAGTTAGGTTATTTTCACATCTGTCAACATCTGCTTTCTTTGGGATTGGAATTATTATATTGTTCTTGAAGTCTGAGGGTATTTCACCTGTCTCGTACATCTTGCTCACCAGATGGTAGAGTTTTGTCAGGACTGGCTCTCCCAAGGCCGTCAGTAGTTCTAATGGAATGTTGTCTACTCCCAGGGCCTTCTTTCAACTCAGGTCTTTCAGTGCTGTGTCAAAAACTTCACGCTGTTTCGTATCTCCCATTTCATCTTCATCTACATCCTCTTCCATTTCCATAATATTGTCCTCAAGTACATCGCCCCTGTCTTATCATTATATAATCTATCTGATATCTTCTAGTATCTCCAGGATTCTTCCATGTATACAACCTTCTTTTATGATTCTTGAACCAAGTGTTAGCTATGATTAAGATATGCTCTGTGCAAAATTCTACCAGACAGCTTCCTCTTTCATTCCTTTTCCTCAATCCATATTCATCCACTATATTTCCTTGTCTCCCTTTTCCTGCTCTCGAATTCCAGAAGAAATACGATGAGGTTGAAGTAGGTGTATCTTCTTATGCAGCTACGTCAATCGGAGCAATCAGAGCATTTCACTACTTGTGTTTACATTTGTCAGTAATTGTGGACTCAATACACAAGCAAGCTAGGACATACAGGTCAATTGATGACTAGCAATGTTAACATAGAATATACTTGGACGGTTGACTGAATAGCTGAATAGTTTCTGACCACAGTGTTTTTTGTTGGCAGGCGTTTCCACACCACCACTAGGCTTTATTTATGAATATATCGAGCAAAACGATATTGAATTTTTTTTATGCTCTGATGATATGATTTCTGGTTGCTAATGAATGTTCAGCGTGTTATACTCCATACGCACGACAATCTGATCTAAGTAAAGTGCATCCCAAGACAAGAGTTTAGGAATTAAAAAAAAAACTAGTGTGATCTTACTGAAATAAAAATAATTTTTCAATATTATACGCACGTTTGAGTGCAAGTACACTGCTGAGGTACGATGTGTAAACACGATATGAGGTTAAAGTAGGTGTATCTTCTTATGCAGCTACGGGGCGGCTGTGCGGTTCTAGGAGCTACAGTCTGGAACCGCGTGACTGCTACGGTCGCAAATTCGAATCCTGCCTCGGGCATGCATGTGTGTGATGTCCTTAGGTTAGTTAAGTTTAAGTAGTTCTAAGTTCTAGCGCACTGATGACCTCAGAAGTTACGTCCCATAGTGCTCAGACCCATTTGAGCCATAAAATAGATCCTGGTATGAAAGAGGGAGGAAGTGGAGAGCATAAGCAACTATAAGGAAGACTTTACCCCACTTACTAGTCTAGATACCCTTGCAGCCAGTGGATCGATACACTAAAAATACGACCTTCTTGTAAAACGTTCTTGTTTTCAGCAAAAATGTAACTGCAGAATCATAGAAAAGGCTTGTGAAATGTAATGTTAATGTGAACTTGCGATTGAAAATGTTTTTTGTAAGTACGAATAATGACACTGTGAATCGTCGTACAGAACTGAACTATAAGTTTCATCTAAAAGGCGATGTAATGTAATATCCACGTATTTGATGTAAAATGTTATGTAACGTAATATCAATGTATTTAATGTAAAGAACGATGTAGTAATTTTTGTATCTAGTAAGTATTTTGTGTGCTCTAGTGTGTACGTTTTGTTTTCCTTGCTAAGTAGCAGTGCCAGCATCAGAACTATATAAACTGAGTGATGAAGATAACTCCGTTAGAGAAATGAACAATGCCATTTAAGTACGTGTGTAGAGGAGTCAGGAACTACCTGTGTGTTAAGTGGTTGGGCTCATTGCCCGAAATTTGACATTTCTTCGGACAATTCGCCCAAGGGGGCAATGTAAAGGAATTATATAATGTTTTTAATAAATATATACACACTAGTTGAACTACCAGAGATTAATGCGTAAAGCATCTGCTGAACAAAAGCTACTTCACGCCCTTCGTTTGTTACTTTTAGAATAAGTTACCTTTCGCTGTTATTCTGTCCTAGTGTTAAGACGTGTTGTGCCATTTCTTGCTGATAAAATTGGGTTAAATAATGAAAGTGATTTGAAGCAGAGCGATTTCGTCTTTTGTGATACCATGGGTCCCAGGTGCTGAAATTCTGGAAAATCATTACTATTATTCTAGTTTTATGCAGAGAATTCAGATGGAGACGACGATCTTCACAGCGACGCTGTTCAACAATAGAGGTACGTGAATGTGTTCATCTTTTTCGTCTCGTGGCAGCTACCGCCAGTTTCAGTATATCTGACGCGACATTCAGGACCTGCAGTCTTTCTGTTCATTTAATTACAAAGTCCACGCATTTACGTTTTAAGATGAATAATTGCATTTAACTGTAATTCCTTTTATCCAGGCCACAGGGGATGATTGCACTAAAAATGTACGTGCCTCTATCCCGTTCGTATATTCGCATACATTCGAGTGTATATAAGACTTACTTCAGACATAATATTAACGTTTTTTTACCACTCATTCGCGAATGTACGTGCCCTCTTATTTGATGTAGTCAGTAGGCAGTATTCTTCATTATTTGTAATATTCAGTGGCTTAGTTTCCACAATTGATCTTTTCCTGTGTCTCAACAGTGCTTCACGCGAAATATTTATCACGCGACATCAACAATAGCTTTTATTTCAAAATTTCAACGACCGACTGAATAAAGATTTTTCTAATAATATCAGTAAAACATAATAATATAAGAGGAGGCGGTTCAATAACTATCGGACCATCAGCCTCACCAACCTTCTTTGTAAGCTGCTGGAACATGTGGTATGTCGGCAGTTGGGTTGGGCCCTGGAGTCACGTTGCCTGCTGGCTCCAAGTCAGGGCGGCTTCCGCCTGGGGCGCTCTACCACTGACAATCTTGTGTCCATCGAGTCTGCCATCCAGACAGCCTTTACCAGACGACAACACCTGGTTGCGTGTTTTTTGACTTACGTAAAGCACACGACACGACCTGGTGACATCATATTCTTGCCACATTGTATGAGTGGTGTCTCCAGGGCCCGCTCCCGATTTTTATCCAAAACTTCCTGTCGCGCCATGCTTTCCATGTCCAAGTTGGTGCCTCCCATAGTTCCATCCATAGCCAGGAGAATGGAGTCCCGCAGGGCTCTGTATTAAGTGTCTCTTTGTTTTTAGTGGCCATTAACGGCCTAGCCGTAGCTGCCGGGCCCTCAATCTTCCCTTCTCTGTATGCAGACGACTTCTGCATTTCGTACTGCTGCTTCAGTAATGTTGTTGCTGAGCAGCTCCTACAGGGAGCCATCCACAAGGCGCAGCCGTGGGCTGTAGCCCACGGCTTCCAATTTTCAGCCGCAAAGTCGTTCGTCGTGCACATCTGTCTGCGTTGCATCGTTCATCCGCAACCAGCACTTTACCTTCATTACGATCCACTCACTGTAGTGCAGACACACAGATTCCTAGGACTGGTTGTCGACGCTCGATCGACTTGTCTCCTACATCATCAGCTTAAGCAGAAGTGCTGGCAGCACCTCAATGCCATCCGTTGCCTGAGCAACTGCAGATGGCTGTACTCTGCTGACGCTCTACAGAGCCCTTGTCCAATCCGGAATTGACTATGGGAGTGTGGTTTATGGATCGGCAGTGCCTTCAGTGTTGCATTTACTCGACCCTGTGCAGCACTGTGGGGTTCGAGTAGCGACAGGACCTTTTAGGACGAGTCTGGTGACCAGTGTACTGGTGGAGGCTGGTTTTCTTCCACTGCAGATCAGACGTGCGCAACTGCTCGCCAGCTACACACCACACATTCGTAGTTTCCCTGAGCATCTGAATTACTGTCTCCTTTTCCCGCCCACGGCAGTCCATCTCCCACATCGGCGGCCCAGGTCGGGGCTAACGATTGCAGTTCACGTGCGGTCCCTTCTCTCCGAACTGGAGTCATTCCCTTTACCACCTCTACTTGCGGTCCGTTCACGTATGCCTCCATGGTGTACGCCTCGGCCGCAGCTTCGTGTGGACCTTTCACGTAGCCCTAAGGACTCCATTAACCCTACAGCTCTCCGCTGTCACTTCCTCTCAATTCTTTACGTATTCTGGGGCTCTGAAAAGGTTTAAACCGACGGTTCGATGGCTGATGGTCGCGTTGGTTTTGCCTATGTTCACGACGGCCATATTGAACAGCATTCCTTACCGGATGGCTGCTGATGGCAGTTTCTCGTGCACTTCAGTATCTCCGTTCATGCCCTGGGGAGTCTTTTCTTTTATGTACTGACTCCTTGAGCAGATTGAAAACTATCGACCAGTGCTACTCTCGTCATCCTTTGGTAGCGTCCATGCAAGAGTCCACCTATGCCCTGGAACGGTCCAGTCGTTCAGTGGTGTTCGTCTGAACCCATGGTCACGTCGGAATCCCAGGAAATGAACTTGCTGACAGGCTGCCCAAGCAGGCTACACGGAAACCACTTCTGGAGATGGGCGTCCCAGCTTCTGACCAGCGTTCGTTATTACGCCGCAAGGTTTTTCAGCTTTGGGAGACGGAATGGCGAAATCTCAGTACGCACAACAAACTGCGAGCCATTAAGGGGACCGCAAATGTGTGGAAGTCCTCTATGAGGGCGTCTCGCAGGGACTGTGTGGTTCTCTGCAGGCCATGCATGGGCGACCCACGGCTACCTCCTGCGCCGTGAAGACCCACCTCAGTGTCGGTGCGGCTCCCGGTTGACAGAGGCCCATATTCTTCTACGTCTTTCTTTGGCTGCCCCGCGACTTCATCTTCGGTTGCTGGACTCGTTATCATTGATTTTAGCAGACAACGCCTCATCGGCTGATATGGTTTTACGTTTCATCCTTGAGGGTCAGTTTTATCATTCGATCTGAGTTTTAGCGCCTGTCCTTTGTCCCTCTGTGCCCTACACCCTAGAGCTTTTAGGGTGAAGGTTTTAACGTGTTGCAGGGTAGCTGGCTTTTCCTTTTTATTTTCGCGGTAGGCCAGCCACTGTAATCTGCTTCCTTGTTTTACACTCTTCTGTTTCTTGCATCTCTGTTGTTTTCTTATCCTCTTTTGTTCCTTTCAGTGTTCGTTAGCTTTCCTTCGTTCTTGTGGTCTTTCCTTTCTTTACGTTTTGTGTTATGTCTTATCTATTTTATTCTCACACTTGTGGTATTGTTTTATTAGGAACAATGGCCCATTTACCTCTTAGTTTGGTCCCTTTCCCCCTCTTTTAAACCCACCAACCAACTAGATCGTTCTGTGTGCTGCCCCTGCCTGGCCTTCAGATTATTCTTTATTCGTGAATAATAATGATAGTCACCATATCTCTGTGTATGCACACACACTCACTCTCTCTCTCTCTCTCTCTCTCTCTCTCTCTCTCTCTCTCTCGCTCTCTCTCTCTTCAACCAAAGGCTGGACGAATTAACGGAACGTTCGTTTATATTGCAAGTTGTTCCATTTTTGTTGTCCTGCAGTAAGACGTTCTCTGTGTCAGATTTGTGCTATTCCTGTGTGTGTAGTATCCGATACAACAGTTGCAACGGGCTACCTCGCATTTCCATATATGTGTTTATGGAAATACGTGCAAGATTTTACCAGACCTGTCCTATTTTTGGTCCGTAGAACTCCCCTGTTGCGTCCCACAACCGTTAATTAATAATCAAAAACCCTTATTAAAAGAGATGATGTCAGGTAGAGGCCAGGGTCGAGACTGCAGAAAATCAACAGGTAGGGTCAAGTCTACCTGCAGAGTGGGAATCGGTAGTCAGGTAGGCGTTTTAGTCTCCACCACCCCTATCGCCACATTCGACACATTCTTATGAAAGAGAACTGACAGAATCCGCAATATCTACATCTTAATGGGAATAAAGTGTCTTCCTATAGTTACTTTAGTAGATTATCTAATACTGCCGCTGTACTTAATGTTATGCAATTTGTTCGGTACTAAAATTCGCTTTTCAACCCTCGGAATCAACATTTCTGCTCATGACCCTAATTTACGGCTTCGGTCGAAATTTTGATAAGCCTACCCGCTCCTGCGAAAAAGGTGTCTTACAGATGGAGGGACAGGCTGACGCAAAGCAAATGAAAAAAAAAAATATTTTTTGGTGTGACGTAATTGCAAAAAAAACGCTTTTCACATTTTTTTTCCTTACTTGTAGTTTAAAATCTTGCTTATTGCTGATTTTCATGACTCTAGGCCGACCGGAAATACTTTATAGGTTTTGATGAGTGAGTTTGCGATTATTAAAATATGTGATATAAATAGCCGTAGCTTTTGATTGCACTGTCTTAGAATTGTACATTTATTAAAGCGCCAAGGGATCGTATACCTTAGTATGTGACATAAAAGTAAGCTTGATACTACTACCGGTTCATGAGAAAAAGAGTTTTAAGTTAGACAGCCTGACAGGCAACGGACCCTGCAACGTTTGCGTTTTTACCAGTTTAGATACGGAACCCTAAAAAGGCAGTCATGGCTTTTAATGATTTTTAATGACGGAAAGATGTCTATTCATCTAATCGCTTCATCAGCCAGGTAAATGGTGTCGCAAACTCATTTGTTATTTGCGGTTGCTATGGTTGTCAAACACACATATCCTCTCCAGAGGTTTTTTGGTAGATTGGTATGAATGATGACAGTGTCACAAAAGCAGACTTGTTAAACACGGTTTTCAGAAACTCCTTCAGCAAAGAATTCGAAGTAAGCATTCTTGAATTCCAATCAAGAATAACTGCCAAGATGAGAAACATAGTAGATGCCCTAGGTGTAGCAAAGCAGCTTAAATCACTTGATAAAGACAAGGCCTCTGGTCCAGATTGTATATCAAATGGTTCAAATGGCTCTGAGCACTATGGGACTTAGCTGCTGAGGTCATCAGTCCCCTAGAACTTAGAACTACTTAAACGTAACTAACCTAAGGTCATCACACACATCCATGCCCAGAGGCAGGATTCGAACCTGAGACCATAGCGGTCGCGCGGTTCCAGACTGTAGCGCCCAGAACCGCTCGGCCACACCGGCCGGCGATTGTATATCAGTCAGGTCCCGTTCAGAGTATGCTGATACAATAGCTCCATATTTAGCAGTTATATACAACCCCACGCTCACAGGAAGATCCGGACCTAAAGACGGGAAAATTGCTCAACTCACACCAATACCCAAAAAGGGAAGTAGGTATGATCCACTCAACTACAGCCCCATATCACTAACGTCGATTTTTCAGTTGGGTTTTGGAACATATACTGTGTTCGAACATTATGAAGCACCTCGAAGAAAATGTTTTATTGACACAGTCAGCACGGATTCAGAAAATATCGTTCTTGTGAAACACAACTAGCTCTTTACACTGGTTAAGTAGTGAGTGCTATCGACGGATGATGTCAAATTGATCACATATTTTTAGATTTCCAGAAGGCTTGCAACACAGTTCCTCACAAGCGTCTTCTAATCAAATTGCATACCTATGGAATATCGTCTCAGTTGTGCGACTGGATTAGTGTTTTCATGTCAGATAGGTCACAGTTCGTAGTAATAGACGGAAAGCCATCGAGTAAAACGGAAGTAATATCCGGCGATCACCAGGGGAGTATTATACGCCCTCTATTGTCCCTGATCTATTATTAACGACAGAGGAGACAATCTGAGCAGTCGTCTTAGATTGTTTGCAGATGATGCTGTCATTTACCGTCTTGCAAAGTCATCAAATGACCAAAGCGAATTGCAAAATGATTCAGATACAATGTGTATGGTGCGAAAAGTGGCAATTGACCCTGAATAAAGATAAGTGTGAAGTCATTCACATGAGTACTAAAAGAAATCCGCTAAATTTCGATTACACCAAAAGTCGCACAAACCTGAAGGCTGTAAATTCAACAATATACATACTTAGGGATTACTATTACAAATAACCTAAATTGGAACGATCACATAGAAATTGTTGTGGATAGAGCAAACCAAAGAATACGATTTATTGCCACAGACATGATACGTGAATTGGAGTGGCAACCATTAAAACAAAGGCGTTTTTCGTTGCGACGGGATTTTCTCATGAAATTTCAGTTTTCTCCTCCGATTGCGAAAAGATTCTGTTGGCACCCACCTACTTAGGGAGACATGACCATCACGATAAAATAAGAGAAGTCAGGGCTCTCACAGAAAAAAATTGTGTTCGTTTCTCCCGCGCGCCGTTCGAGAGTGGACCGGTAAAGAGACAGCTTGAAGGCAATTCATTGAACCCTCTGCCAGGCACTTTATTGTGGATAGCAGAGTAATCCCGTGGATGTAGATGAAAATGGCGGAAAAGTCTAGAGACAATAATTCTGATAACGTAACGATAATTCCTGACTGCATTATTGGTAACGATATAGACCAAATTATACCTCCCTAATACGTTAAGTTGGAATTGTTTGTCGAGCAGACTTAGACCATTACCTATCAAAGCTTTCATATAGACATGTAGCCCCAAGATCGTCCTGCACTTTGTCTACTGCGGCGGTAATACTCGATTAGATGTTGTTGACAGTGACGTATTTTTGTTATGACTCGTAAAACTGGAATACATCGTGTTGTATACATAGTTCCGCTAGTCAGAGTGTACACAACTTTCCCACCAGAGCGCGCCCCGCTAAGCACAACAGCGCAGGCGCAGCGCTCGTCCGTCTCCGCACTACGAGATGACGCTGCCATAAAGACGGACCAAATTCTGCTTCCGCCGATCCGCGTATTAATATGTAATGCAGCCAATGAGATTTCTGCTAACGTAGAACCTTTTCTCGTCGCGGATCACAGTCGCGCAGTGATACCTGAACGCGCGAGGTATTATAACGAGTGTACAGACCTCCGATCAGATAGTCTGCATTAGTCTGTATCAGTCTATAGTCAAGTTTCAGTCTGCGCCTAATAAGATTACCATATTCCTGTACATAGACATGAAGAGAAATGATAGACTCTTTGTCAAGTATCAGAGATATGTGAGAATAAGATTAACGTACGAAGACCAAAGGAACTTCAGATTGACTATTGTAAATAGCATCCAGAACCAAGTTAAGTTATTTTTATGCTTGTTATTATTTTAATAAATGTGTGTGAAAATTAATCAAGTTCTGTTTAAAGTTGATCACCGTCAATCTGCTACTCTAAGCGTGGAAGTGGCATTTCTATCGTCTGACCTAACGGCAGAAGATAAACACGCCACGATAAGACCACGAGACATATTGCTGACACTCGCCTACTTCGTTAGAGTGACAAGTCAAATAATCTGATGGTGTGTGTACCGAAGGTCTTACAGTACGCACACCACACGTCTGATACTTTACGATGGATGTGTAGATGTTGTGGAAGGGTGTAGTTTTAATTCATCAATAATTTTAGTGTGTTTTTATTCATAAAGATTTCTCTGTACATTCTGCAGGTGCCACGCTGGTAGCCTTACGAAAACAACCTCCTGTGATTGGAGACGCGTCTCTAGTGTGTGTGTGTGTGTGGCGTTCAGATATGGCTTTTTAACGGCCGCATTGCAACCATAGTCTTCTGACAAACAGGTGGAGACGGTAGGAATTTGTTGCCCGTTACGTCTAGTGACAGACACAGGTCGGTGATTCCCCCAATTTACCAGCTTTGCGTATACCGCTTCTCGCACTTTCTCTCAGGCAGGGTCCGCACTTTGAGGTCGTGGACCTCAGAAGTAGCGGCAACATATACGGAGATGTGACAAATGGCTGCCGTCTGCTGAGTATTCCCACGGCTGACCACAGGCTCGCAATGGCGACGTGAAACCTCATGGTTCACTGCTGCAGCAGCAGCGCCTGCAGATACGAACAGCATTTCATCACAAATATGGTGCTGATTGCACTGTTATCGGGTATGCGCAGCCTCTTTCTTCAGCGCTCATCGTGCGTGTGTTGTGCACTGTTTGAATCCACAGAGTGGTAGACTAATTATAACTGAGTCTTTGGAGAATAGTGTTATCGACAAACGGTGCTCAATCTCTGCAACTCTCTAAGCTCGCGTTTTATTGTATCGTGACTGTGTGAGTATACCACTTTGCGTACGGAAATAGTTTCTTTTTGCTACACTGTGGTCTTTACTCAGTTTCGTTTGTATGGTGAGGACATGTTTACTTCGGAGTAGTTCCGCATCTCTTCGTGAGTCTTACGGTGACATAGCGCTGTAATATTGTGAGTGTTACTTCTTTTTATATTCTGTCTGGGAACAGGGACATATACAGCCCACCGTCAACATGATTCCAGGACTATATTTTGTCACCAAATTTTCTCCCGATATACCCGGTATGGTTCACGTGTAGTGGGGTAATACGTCAGCTGCTCTGGTCCTGCTCACATCTGAAGGATACTCATTATATTGATGTACAGATATGTTTTTGTAAAAATAATGTTTTAATACTGCAGTGCACTATCTGTCCAGCGTGTGTCTTTGTATTCCTATGGATCAGTCGAAATAATGTTAGTAGTAATGATCAAACTCTGCTTTTCCTCTGGTAAATATACCAGCCTTACAGTAATCTCTCATATACAAACAATATTGCAACGTTTTATTTGTTTAGACATCGTTATCACTTGCTTCACTCCACATGGGAGTCCGTCTGGCTGAAAATCGAGTCATCAATGCAACTTCAGAATAAAAACAAACTCGACTGCGAAATTATGTAACATCGACGATGCGTTTCACCCTTTTGGGGCTCCACCAGATTGTGTAAAAGAAGCTGTATATGTAATCCATCCGTCATAAAGCCATAACAAATGGAAATTGGAGGCAACAATGGCAGTAACCCACAGAAGTTTTAAAAGAATGATGGTTGACGGTAGCAGTGCAAGCCTGTTTCTGATTAGTCTAGAGAAAAGGGGGTGGGAAAGGGAGTACTCCCCGCTAAATTTGTTAGCAACATTTATCTGGTAGGGCGACGGTGCATTACGACAGGTTTGCTGTGGCGGACTGTCCTCTCCCCCAATGACTGAGTGCTATTTGTGCCAGCCACTAGGTCGCTTGCGTGTACACAGATACGTATTGCTTAAATAACGCAAATTTCTCCACCACACCTGGGGAATCGGTCTGGCGTAATATTAGGCAGACATGTAGTGCTATCCCAATCGCGACTCGGTGGCCGCGACCGCACAGGGAGTTCCGTACCCTGCTGGCATTACCCAGTGAACACGGGAGTGGAGACCCTCGTAATCCAGGTGTGTATCTGTAGCGTTCTTTGAATTTCCACCGACATGTTGGGATCTGTTTACTGTTATATTACAACGGGCAGGAGACTTTTCGGCCACAGCTGATACAGCAGCAGTGTGAGCCACCAGGCTGGAGATGACTACACCCCAACGCATTCAGCAATTGCTCGGCATGTTCGCGGTCATATTCCAAGCAGCAGATTCCGCCGCTATACATCCACAGTTCGCAGTCCGAGGGGTAGGCCACCCTCGGCGAATTGATGTTCGCTGGGGTGGTTTCAGTTATTAGACGGCTGTATCTCTAGGTGCGTATTTTGTAGCGCTGTACAGCATCTGAAACAGTATGTTTCGTTGGAAGCATCGGAATGTTGGAATATTATTATGACGTCACACAATCTAGTAATGTAGTGGTGGATTGGCAGGGGTTTGTCTATTGGAGTGTGGTATTTCTAATGTTGCATCTTTGATTACACATCGGTAGTGCTTATAGAATTCGCTGTGACTTAATTTCTACCAATGCATTCGTTTCTAACACAAACACCTACCATGACGCGACACACACACACACACACACACACACACACACACACACACACACACACACACATAGTGATGAGTGGTGGCTTAGCAATGATAAATAAATAAATAAGACCCATGCTGCATTGTGATTGCCTGAGGACATCAAGACATTGACGCTACGACGGAACAATTGGGTGGATCTTGTGTGATTGGACACAATACTTATAATTTAGGGAAGTCCGAAGAAATTGCGTAAACGGGCGAAAAATACGTAAAATTAGGGAAGATACAAAAAATATGAGAAATTTAAAAAAATTGGCGAAGCATGCTATAAATTAGAAACCCTTTCACTACACAGTACAACTGACTGGGCTCATGCAGTTCATCTGTACCTATAGAGAGAGAATTACTATTGATAATCTGCTATTGTTTATAACAAACCTGCACCTCTATCACGCGATGCTCAGACCTCGAATGAAAAGGGCTATGGGCAGTTGAGATGATGATGGGGAAAGGTGCTTGATCCACATTGTTAGACTGGAGCTGCCATTGGCTGAGAGGGGGGGGGGTCCTGCCATTTTTTTGTCACGTGATGTCTATAGACTTACGCCATGTACAGACAAGCTAGTAATTACAGCCGGCCGGTGTGGCCGAGCGGTTGTAGGTGCTTCACGCTGGAACCGCGCGGCCGCTACGATCGCAGGTTCGGGTCCTGCCTTTGGGCACGGATGTGTATGATGTCCTTAGGTTAGTTAGGTTTAAGTAGTTCCAAGATATAGGGGACTGATGACCTCAGATGCTAAGTCCCATAGTGCTCAGAGCCATTTGAACCATTTTTAATTATTACAAATTCAGAAAAAGTCCATCAAGAGCTTAATAAACTGAGCAAGTCAGTAACGCGTTAGTACACTTCTGGCCGTTATGGAAACAGTTAATCGGCTTGGCATGGAACGATAGTGTTGTTAGATGCCCTCCTGAGAAATATCGAGCCAAATTCTTTCCAGTTGGCGCGTTAGATCGTCAAAATACCGAGCTACTAGGAAGGCGCTGCCCATAATTCTCCAAACTTTCTCAACTGGGGAGAGATCTGGCGACCTTGCTGGCCTAGGTAGGGTTTGACAAGCACGATACAAGTAACAGAAATTCTACCTGCATGCAGGTAATTTTGCTGAAATGTAAGTCCAGAATAGCTTGCCTCGAAGGGCACAAGAGCGGGGCATAGAATATAGTCGATGTGCCATTGTGCTGTAAGGGTGCCACAGGTGACAACGAAAGGGGTCCCGCTATGGAATGAAATGTCATCCCAGGCCATCACTTTGTCGGACTGTACGGAGTGTGATAGACAGGTCTATATCCCACCACTCTCCGGGGTGTGTCAAGATGTGTACTCGCTGGCCATCGGGACTTTGGTCGAAGTAGGACTCCTCACTGAAGACAATTCTGCTCCAGTCAATGTGACTCCAGGCCCGAATGAACAGCGAAGACGTTTATGGCGACGCCCTGGACAGTGATGGGACACCAACTTGACTGCCGCCCGCCGTACGGCCTACCAACCACAAGTGATGGTCTGGGTGCCATTTCACTTCATAGAAGAACCGCTTCGGTTGTCAACCGTGGCACCCTTACGGCACAGTGGTGCGTAGACAATACTGTGCGCCCTGTTTTGTTGCCCTTCGTGGCATGCCACCCTGGGTTTACATTTCAGCAAGACGACGTCCGTCCGCATACGGCGAGAGTTTCTACTGCCTGTCTTCGCGCCTCCGAACCGTACATTGGACAGCAAGATCGTCACATGTCTCATCAGCTGAGAACGTTCAGAGCATTACAGGCAGGGCCCTCCCACCAGCTCGGGATTTTGACGGTCTAACGTGCCAGTGTGACAGAAATTGACACGATATTCCTCAGGACGACTTCGAGAAAATCTGTCAATCAGTGACAAGCCGAATAACTGCTTTCATAAGGGCCAGACGTAGACCAATGCATTACTGACTTTCTCAGTTCGTGAAGCTCTTTCTCTTGATTATATTATCAAAGTTTCCTGAAAGGATAATCATTTATTTGTGTGTACTTGTACATAAATCTGCCGATTTCCGTCCAGTTCCGATAACCATTTCATGATGCGTCTTTTATTGTCTTATAGTAAATATTTTGGATCATAATTAGCACCTTTTGGCTGGTAAAGAAGTACTTTTCCTGTCGATGCCATAAAGGAAAGTTTTCTCCAATGAAAACCATTCGTCTCCAAAACTGGAGGGTTCTGTCGCCATTAACAGGAGCAAAAGCTAGGCAGGCTTCTCTGTAGCAAGTAGACAATGTCTCTTTGAGAATAGTGTTTCTTGCTCTCAGTTCTGCTTTCCTTAGAAGACGAATGACTGTCCTGCTGCTACTAGTGAAGCTTAAAACTTGCTGAATTTGTCGTGCGTTGACGAATGTAGGGCTAATCACTGAAACAAAATATCCACCGATCGCGAGCTGCTGCAGCGGAATGAGGTCGCTCGTTCACGTTACCACCCTCTTCCTTTCTTCTAATGCTCCTGGCAACCGTCGACTTGCAAAAGCACATGGTCACGGTCGTGTTTATGGGATGAGGTGGGTTGGGCAAACTGGGCAACTGCCCAGGGCAGCAGGTTTAATGGATGTAACTTTGCAATATTTTGATAGTCACTGAAGAAACGATTAAGTGGGACTCAGTATTGATCTCCGTCAAAAGGAAAAGAAAGTAAGCATTGAAGATATTTTCTCGCCTCGACGTTTTTATAAAATCCTCAAAGATTTTTATAAAATCCTCAAAGAAAAACGCACTCTCCAAGTGAATATGTAGAAGACCAGGAGGAAACACACTGAAGATGAACACACTACACGTTCACCATACGTAATTGGAAATTGGACCGCTCAGCGTCGTCGAGGAACGTTTCACGGTGCTGATACTTTTCTTTCTTTCTTTCCTACTTTTTTTTCTTCTTTTTCTTTTTTTTTTTTTTTGCAAAAATCTGAAAAATCCGGAACTACATTGTGCAATGAACGGGATAAATAAAGAGAACGATTCGTTAAAATCAAAACGTGTGTTTTGCAAGGAGTTACTACTGTTGTTAACAAACTTTCTACTCGAATTCTGCCTTTCCGACGTGATGATGATGAACTTGGAAGTGTTTGTAAGGTCAACTTCTTAATGTGCGTGGAACTTATTGCTGAATTTGGATTATTTCTTGCCAGTCATCTGTCGCAAAAGAAAGATTCTGGGAAGGAAAAAGCGCCATACTTGACTTTCGCTACATATGAGGATTTAATCAGAATCATGGGGAAGAGTAGTTGAACAAATAGTGACAGTAATTTTTGCAGCTAAATATTACATTGTTGTTGTTGACCCCAGTATTGATTTTGCGCACAATGATCAGTTAAGCTGTGGTGCTATAGCAAATAACTATGATTAGCAGTAGAGCGTATTGCCGAATTGATACCCGATTCACGACATGGTGGCGAGGACCTGGCTGATGCGGTACTCCACCGTCCTGTCAGATAAGGATTGCGCATAAGGAACTGTTGAGATCAATGCACAAAACATGTCAGGTGCTGTCTGGGTGTAATTAAAGTGCAGCTGCTCACAGAGGTTCAGTGTGGGCTGTAATCATCGTATGGCGGCGGAATTTGGTAGATATTCCAATGCGTTAATGCGGAGCCGTTTTACACCGGAAAGTCATTAATTCCAGTTTCACCCATAGGTGGCAAATCTGCAAGAAATACGTATAGAAGTGTAGTGGATTAGGAACGGAATGTGGGCAGGCGAAGTCAAACAAGTGAGGAAGCCATAATGCTGATTTTTTATTAACTGCTGCTTAAACAATTCGTTCAATATGAGCACTGGAGAGGTCGAAGAGCGGCTGCATCCATAATATAACTTGAACATCAGCTGCTCGCAGCAGTCCTGGTGGAATATACGCCACGTGTTCCTGTGTAATGGCCTCCTTATTATGTAAAAGACCCTATTTTCCACTCGTAAGCGCATTCTTTTAGATAACACCCAGAGCAGAAAGTCATACGGATTCAGATCAGGTGATCTTGCAGGCCATGTATCTGGAAAACCTTTGAAAATAACACTTTCGTGGAATGTTGCATTAAGCAGATCCTTCACTGGGCGAACGACATGAGGTTATTCCATCTTGCATGAAAACAGTGGTTTCCACACAAGGTGCGCTCTTCCACAGCAGGAATGACATGCTCTACCAGCTGGTTTCGATAAAGTGCAGACGTCATAGTACACCGGACAGGCCCCCTTGGTGTACTCTGTTCAAAAGAAGAACGGGTCAACAAACTACACCACCCAGTCATATACGACGAGTGCAGCGGCTCTACGTACGCAACACGCGTTTTAACAGTGCCCCCAAATCAGCAGTTCTGTTTATTCACTGCTTCCTGTAAAGTAAAATGTGCTTCGTCATTCCACTGAATATTGTCTGGCCACATGTCTTATCAACCTCGATCCGTGCCAGAAACCGAAGAACAAATTCAGAGCATAGCTGTGGATCGTGAGGTTACAGACGCTGCAACTTCTGAATCCTGTATGGGTGTTATTGTGGTTGTTGTTGTTGTTGTGGTCTTCAGTTCAGAGACTGGTTTGATGCAGCTCTCATTGTTACTCTATCCTGTGCAAGCCTCATCATCTCCGAATAACTTCTGCAACCTACATCCATCTGAATCTGTTAAGCGTATTCATCTCTTGGTCTCCCTCTACGATTTTTACGCTCCACGCTTCCCTCCATTGCTCAGCTGGTGATATCTTGATGCCTCATAACATGTCCTACCAACCAATCCCTACTTTTAGTCAAGTTGTGGCACAATTCCTCATCTCCCCAGTTTCATTCTCTACCTCCTCATAAGTTACATGATCTACCCATCTAATCTTCAGCATTCTTCTGTAGCACCACATTTAGAAAGCTTCTATTCTCTTCTTGTCTAAACTGTTTATCGTGTATGTTTAGCTTCCATAAATGGCTACACTCTATACAAATACTCTCATAAACGATTTCCTGACACTTAAATCTATACCGGATGTTAACAAACTTCTCTTCACCATAAAAGCTTTCCTTGCCAGTCTACATTTTTATCTCCTATACTTTGACCATCATCAGTTATTTTGCCCCCCAAATAGCGAGACTCATCTACTACTTTGTCTCATTTCCTAATCTAATTCTCTCAGCATGACATGACTTAATTAGACTACGTTCCAGTATCCCCTTTTTGCTTTTGTTGAAGTTCATCTTATATTTTTCAAGGCACTGTCCATTCCGTTCAGTTGCTCTTCCAGGTCTTTTGCTGTCCCTGACAGAATTACAATGTCGTTCTCAAATCTCAAAGTTCTTTTTCTTCTCCATGGGTCTT
Source organism: Schistocerca serialis cubense (assembly GCF_023864345.2). Lineage (NCBI taxonomy): Eukaryota > Metazoa > Arthropoda > Insecta > Orthoptera > Acrididae > Schistocerca > Schistocerca serialis. The sequence goes on along the minus strand of NC_064642.1, from coordinate 813,845,591 downwards.
AATTTCTACTCCAAATTTTTCTTTTGTTTCCTTTACCGCTTGCTGAATATACAGATTGAATAATAGGTGTAACCCTGTACCACTCCATTCTAAACCATGTAAGGTGTCAGGCAATTCCAACACCTTCCATGAAAACACTGGTATGGTAAGCAAATCCCGTAGTATGTCACATAGCTCCAAATAAATCGTGACATTAAATTAACCTAAGTAATACGAGTAACGAGTGAGCAAATGGAATACCACAGACTAACACAAGAATGCCTAAGTGCATGTCATACCTTCCCACCGTGAGACAGACGCAGTTCCGAGGGGAGAAACGAGAACAGAAGCCGAGAGCAGAACCGCGTTAAGCTAGAAGGCCCTACGATAAGCGACGGACAACCACGTTTCCAGCTAACCGCTAGGACCACCCCGCAGCCCTTGTTAAAAGAAAGAGCCCTCCAGAAGAACAGTATAGATCTTACGATAACACAAAAAGGGCCACACCAGCTGCAAGTTTTAGCGTGAGACGTTTTCGCGTCTCTGTTACGTTGCAAACATTAAAAACATTGCGCCACCACGAAAAGTATAACGTTTCTCATTGGATGGACAGAATTTTGTAGGCGGAGCTTAAGGTTAACATTGAGACCCTGATTGGTCAGATGCAAACACAGCCACATAGTTTTTTTTTAGACCAACTTCGGTAAATTGTAGTAAGGAAAAGTTAGAAAAGAGTCGCTTCCGATACGGCGAGCTGGATGGAGCTGCGTCGCCCGACGGCCCCTGACACTGCCTAACCAACGACAAGGTAATGAACGCACGCGATGCCGCATAACAGCGCGTAAAGCTTCACTCAGAACTGCAGAAGTCTCATCTGTTACATCCCCGTTTTACGTAATACTGGTGTCGATCGTCAATTAAATCTCATGGTGTTCACATTTGCCACTTGAAGTAAAAATCTGAAACGCGATGATTTTTCTGTTATATAATTATTAAGAATCCACATCAGCCACTGTAATTTACGACAAGATAGATAAGTAATTATAGATAATTGAGGGTCACTTTAGACCATTTTGATAGTTTTCTCTTTTATGAAACTTAACTTAAATCTAGGTTATAAATGTGATATGGCGTAGGTCATCCTTCGATCCATTGTAGAACTTGGAAACCCATTCAGGGAATATTCTTTCGCATTTTTGTTGAACGCAGTTGGTTTTTATCATCCTGTATTAAAACATTTCCTTTTATCAATAGTGCAATAGTAGAATAAAATTTCCAGTGGTAAACTTTTTCGACGTTCTTTTACCAGCTAACCAAACATAGGAAAACCTTGAACCCCTTCCGCTAAATTTCGTTAGTATTAAGATTCTTTTACAGGGGGTGCAGTGGAGCTGACACTGAAATCATTAAGTATTTGGTTATATCATTGCTAGTCTCACTGAACTCTTCTGAACTCTACATGTCATGTGTGGTCTGGCGTCTCCTTACCAGTAACAGGTCCTAGGTTCAAACTAGTCAATTCCCTAAAAAACCAGCTCAGAGCGTCATTGCGTGAAAGTGGTAGGGAGAAACGACTTATAACAAACAGACACCACGCAAAATGTTAGAGAATGGCGACCCTGCCAGGATGGTAAAATACCATGATTGAAGGTCGACCACATGCCTAATTAGGTCAGAAGAATAGCCTGTTAAAAAATTTTCGTAATACAAAATTTTTTTTTGAAAGGCATAAATAGTTGAAAACAGTAGCTGCAGCGATAGATAGTAATAAAGTATTCAATAGATAGTGAGACATTCTAGCAGAGACAATAGCATGATTAAGTCATGAATTTTAATATTGTTAGAATTAAGTTCTCTCTCGAATGCAAGAGCACAGGTGGCGGATACATCGCTGACAAGTTGGTTCTGACCCAACAAGTAAGTGAATGGTTTGTCAAGTCGTGTGAACAAAAAATTTATGAAACGCGTGAGATCGTATGAGCGCATGTGGACTCGAAGTAGGGCGCGTGAATTGCTTTTAAAACAGAAAATAACGGATTCGGAAAGATTAGCAATGGCAGATCGAGACCTTGACCGAATTGAGGTAGACACCCACCATGAAAATGGACAGAAAATAGAGGACAGTACAACAGACGATGCAGTATCGCGAGAAATAGGACATACAACGCACCATAACAAGGATAATGTACGTCAAGGCATAGAAAACGTAAGTCAGCATACGACAGAGGAGCAGGAAAGTAGAGAGACAGTCGATGAGGATTCTAACTTGCGTCTTAATACGTAGAACCCATAGTACAAGTAATCAGAGCTCCCTCACCACAGAGTACAAGGAATGCGAGCAGAAACGTGTCACAGCACAGTTCAATGCAATCGGTTGCGAACCAACACTTGGGCGAAAACACAGAGCGTACGACGTCGGAAGAACACGCAATAGAACCCACCAATCGGGCAGAATTATTACAACAAATTACTGAAACCATGACAAGGCAAAATAAAGACATAGCGAACCACATTCAAATTCAGAATGCAGAAACCACGAGACAAATGTGTGAGATTAAAGAACAAAACAAAAAAAAATTCAGTTACACCTAAGTCATATTGAAGACGAGGCAAAAGAGTCTCTAGAAGTGATACGAAACTTAATAACAGGTCACAATCAATTAAGAACAGATATTGACAAGGTACAAGTGGACTTACAAACATTGCGTAATGACATTTAGGACGAGATCAAAACATTACGTAACCACACCCAGGGAGAAGTCAAGAAATTAGAGAAACAGATAAACGAAATTACTAGACAAGCAGCAGGTACAGCGCGTCAAATTGTTGAAAACAGTGTGTTACACTAACGTATCACATAAGCAGCGCTGAAAAGATATGATAACCGCATAGTCAAAATAGAAGTGCAAACGAAGCAGTAATTTCAGAAATTGTGAGCAGAGTTGTTGCAAACCATTGAAGAGCGTAGTGAACAGGATCGAACAAGCACTGAGTCTGCAACCACATCCGTATCTGTAACAGCACCGGAAAAACAAGCAATTAACGAAGATATTACGCATTTGCGATTCCAATCACAGGCGGAAAGTAACATACGTGAAATCAGACAGCCTGCACAGCAACAAACACGTTTCGAAATTCTTGATGAACAAACGGCACCACAAACACATGCGGAACCGCAAATGTATGTTTCAATTTAGTTTGTATCGTGCAATGAAGCAGCAAGTTAGCCACGTAAGATTCCGAATCAATATCTGACAATGGAAAGCCAGGTCGCGAAGAGTTCAGTGTAATGCATTCAGCTACACGCTGACAACCGATGGAAGAAAATTATTGCGTACCACTCCAACGATACTACGCAAGGGTAGGCGAAAGTTACAGTGGACAATATCCAATGGATCTACCACAACCGGAAAGAACGACGGGAGAAATGATCAGAAAAAAAGTGGCGAAGAATCGCGAATTTCATATGGAACTATGACGAAGTATGACAACGATCATATCCTCACAGTCAGAAAATTTCAACACTTTCGAGAAGGAAACTTATTACATCCACGAACTTTTATTGATCAATTCCGAGTAGGATTACCAGAACACTGGACGCTAGCACACAAATTAGACTTTATATGTGCACACATGTCAGGAACAGTCGCAGAAACCATGCAGAATGTTGCAGCGACATGCCGATCGTACGAAGATTTCAGAGAGAAGTTTCTCTCACGATATTGGTCCAGCGAAGCACAGAACAGAGTGAAGTACGAATTATTACAGAACCCATATTTTGAAAATTCAGGATAGAAGAGTCCCGTGAAATTTTTCGAATTTATGGCAAAGAAAAATCAGTGCTTAGATGTACCATACAGTGACGGAGAGTTGATTAAATTATGCGCGATGAAGTTGCCATTGAAATACCAGCAATCATTAGTAGGGCGCGGAGGCAATGACGTCGAAGCATTTAAAGGTATTCTAAGGGAACTAGAGTTCATATTTTCGGAAGATGACGCAAGAAAAAGACAAAGCGCACTTGAAAACGAAAGCAAAAAGCTGTGGAATCCACAAGACACAGTACGAAGAAACAATAATTACGAACCTCGTGATAACTTCGCACCAAGAAACGACAATAGATTTCAACAAAGAACCGGTTATGGATTTAGAAGAGAATATGGCAATAACTATAATTCACCCAGGAACGGCAACAACTATTACAGAATGAATAACAACAACCGGAACAGGTACTGGAGAACCAATAGACCGACAAATGATCAACAAAGAAACCACTATCAACAAGCTGAACAAGAAAAGAGAATACAGATAGAAGAGATGGAGGTAAGACCACCAAACCCCGAAAAACGTTCGAATTGACAGCTAAGCGCCCATGCCAAAGATAATGACGCACCGACCCAGGACAATTGTAGCACCTTGAACAGAGAAGTAAATACGTTATCACGAGAAGAGAAGAAGGAAGAAACAAAACCGCAGGGACCAGATGAAAACGAAGACAGGAAAATAACAATATCGTGTTGGGACGAAGTTAATTTCAGAATACTGACGAGGAAGATGAATTACCAGCGGCATGCACAACGAATGTAGGTGGAAAGGACGAAGTAATGAGTATTGCAGAGCTATTTGAGATGCAAACCAGGGAAAGTGAATTCAATGAGGATAATGTGCAGTCGACAGAAGTTGAAAATAAGTTACTAGTGGGCACACAACCCAACGTATATAATGAAGTAAGTTATGAAGCGATACTTAGAGCATTTAGATGCGATAATGTGGAAGTAGCGGCGAAGAAGAAGAAGATAGACGAGGATGAGGAAAAAGTAAAGGATGTTGAAGAAAGCGTAAATGAAGAAAGAAATATAGAAGAGGAAATAAAAGAGAGAGAAGTAGCAGTCTAAGCTTTACAGAAAGTTCGAATTCACAAGGGAAATTCCTGAAAAGGCTCATGTATGATTCAGTGGAGGATTCATTGATGCAAGAAGAAGAAGAACAGAACCAACCCTTTCAAATTCAACCAATTGTGAAGGCCATGGTAAAGCATTTCCCAGTCAATATTGTAATTGATAGCGGAAGTGAAATGACTGCGATCTCAGAAAATTTATTCATGCAGTGTAATGCCAATCAGGAATTGCCAGCTTGAAAACATGTAAGATTAAAGTAAGAGGTCCTATTAGAAACAATGCTGCGAAAATTACGAGACAAACAAGGTTAACTCTTTCGTATCAAGGTCAAAGATCGAAGCCAACTTTGTGATTATACCTAAACTAACTGTAGATTTGATTATAGGTGCAGATTTTTTAAATGAGAGACGAGCGATAATAGATATGGGGAAAGGTAGCATAACATTCGGGAATGTCACACTTCTCTTTGAGCAAAAGCTAAAATTAGAAGAAATACCAGTTATATACAAACAATTAAGAATGATGCGAGATAAAGAGGATGAAGAATTAGAATGGTATGCACAAAAAGGGGGAATCGCCTGAACTCATGTTAGATGTCCTTAAAGAAATCGACGAAAAATTGCAAGAAGTTCAAGGTATTTCAGAACATAGTAAAAGAGAATTAGAGGGTATTTTACAAGATAAATACTGCCAGACTTAGGTAAAAATACCTCTGCTTTAACGCTTTCAGTACAAGTTTGAAGATTAATTTTATTACTGGTAAATAATCAGCACAATATCTCAAGATTATGTTGCAGATAAGATCATCAGGAGAAAGAAGAATGAAGAGAGAGGAAGGTGGGAAAAAGAAAGTAGTTTCAATAAAAACAAAAACAAAAATAACACCAATAGTACCATAGATTAAGGTGAAGGGATAAAACTTAGATAGTCTAACAGCATGAAATACTAAAATGCTATACCCCAAGACACTACACAAAAATAAAAAAAAAGAATTTGAGGATTCTTGTGGAAGTTAAGACTCAAAATATCTTAGAATTGTAACATGGAAAGGGCGCCGAAATTTGTAAAGCTTTTTAAGAAGGCGTAAAACAATGTAGGTACTAGACATATGTTAGATGATTATAAGTAAAACTTTTTGTAAGAACCACTGTAAAAACTCCAGCAAGGACCAGATGCAACGACCTACAAGCTGCAACGCGAGAAGTATCAAGAAAGAAAAGAACGTAATTAGCAAGACACGATTCCTACAAGGCAGAAGCGTCAAGAGAAGGGAAAGGACAGCGAGACCAACAGAGGGCCCTTCTTGTAGCGGAAGTGGGCAGTAAATCTGTGAACCACAGGGTGGCGGAACCCTGCTAGGACAGAACACGGAACCACAGAGTGAGGGTCTTGGAATGACCGGACTCAGTGGAGCGAGCAAAAACGGCCCGACGAGAAGACCACTTGTGCAAGCCACCACTGGCAAAAAAATATGTGTAAAAGTCACACTACTGCTATTAAACAGCACGCTGATGCACGAGACTGAAGAAAACTTCCACAAAGTAAAAATGACATGCCCAAACAATTTATCAAACTGTTACTAAGAGGAGGACTTCAAAGCGACTAGTTATCAATAAATATTTCCATATCCTGCCCAGACAAGAACCAAGAAGCAAGTAAGAAGCAGAGAAAAAGCAGGAAGAGCAGAAGATGAAGATTCTGAAGATTGAGACCAAGAAAGAAGATGGGTGAAGAATAGACGACATACCTTCCCAAATCCCAATCCTATTGTAAACTAGTCATCTGCGAAGTATTACAATGAGAAACGACCGCTTTCAGCGACACATAACAATGACTTCAATGCACACATAGCCAGTAAACCACGAGATTCCTCACTCACAGCTCCATTCCATTATGGGACCTCCACAACAGCAACATACACTTGCAAAGCCAACAAGGAACGACGAACCAAGCTGTACATCAAATACTTGCCCACATCCATCTCGCTCAAGTCCATCACCTTCGTGCAAAAACATTCGCCAACCTCATGCTTAAACATTCATAGGATTGTGTGAATGTGTGAAATCAAATTATGTGATGTAGGAAATGTGCAAAAGAAACGTGTGAAAAAATAAGTTAAGCACACCAGACAGCTAATAAACTACAAAATAACAGACATTGACTATGGACTTAAGTAAAAAATAGACTGTCGATAACAATAAGTCAATAGTTCTGAAATGGACAGTATATAAAGAACAAAAGTAAGGCATAATAAACACTAAAACTATATGCCACTTATTTTCTCCCCATAAAAATAAAAGAATAACTGTATTTTACTTATTTTCTCCTTATAAAAACAAAGAATAAAAAATTATCTTGTTGGATGTTTTCCCTTTTTTTTAACTTATGTACCATTTGTTAGGATAATATCTCAATACTTGTGTATGTATATTTCTTTGTCAAAGCAGTTCTAGGAAATAATTCTTATTTGTTAGTGTAACAATGTTGAAATGAGTGTCTAGAAACAAAAACATTTTACTTGTACATGATATTTAGAAAAGTGTTAGGAATAGATTTTACTTAATTACAGCATTTATAAAAAGAATATTTCTAAGAAAATCGATGTGAAAGACTCCTTACTTTCGATAACAAACTTCTTAAAAAACAAACTTCACACTGAAATAAAGAAAGAGAATAATTAAAAAATAATAATTATAATAGAATAAAAATATTCTTCTCTTGTCAATATAAACATATTTTTGAGAATAATGTGGAAGAATATAAAAATATAAATGAATAATACAAACTAGCATAGATCCAGAATAATGTGGCTGAATAGTAGGCAACAAAATTTAGATAAAGAAATAATTGTTGACTGACTTGGACAACGATTCAATCATTGCCTAAATTTAGTGCAAAAAATTAAGTTCGAAGGGTGGTGATATGTAAGGTGTCAGGCAAATCCATCACCTTCCATGAAAACCCTGACATAAGCAAATCCAGTAGTATGTCACATAGCTCCGAATAAATCGTGACATTAAATTAACCAAAGTAATACGAGTAACGAGTGAGCAAATGGAATACCACAGACTAACACAAGAATGCCTAAATGCATGTCATACCTTCCCACCGTGAGACAGACGCAGTTCCGAGTGGAGAAACGAGAACAGAAGCCGAGAGCAGAACCGTGTTAAGCTAGAGGGCCCTACGATAAGTGAAGAAAAACCACGCTGCCAGCTAACCACTAGGACCACCCTGCAGCCCATGTTAAAAGAAAGAGCCCTCCAGAAGAACAGTATATATCTTACGATAACACAAAAAGGGCCACACCAGCTGCAAGTTTTAGCGTGAGACTTTTTCGCGCCTCTGTTACGTTGCAAACATTAAAAACATTGCCCCATCACGAAAAGTATAACGTTTCAAATTGGATAGACAGAATTTTGTAGGCGGAGCTTAAGGTTAACATTGAGACCCTGATTGGTCAGATGCAAACACAGCCACATAGTTTTTTTTTAGACCAACTTCGGTAAATTGTAGTAAGGAAAAGTTAGAAAAGAGTCGCTTCCGAGATGGCGAGCTGGATGGAGCTGCGTCGCCTGACGCCCCCTGACGGTGCCTAATCAACGACAAGGTAATGAACGCATGCCGCATAACAGCGCATAAAGCTTCACTCAGAACTGCAGAAGTCTCATCTGTTACACACCCCCTGTTACGTAATACTAGTGTCGATCGTCAATTAAATCTCATGGTGTTCACATTTGCCACTTGAAGTAAAAATCTGAAACGCGATGATTTTTCTGTTATATAATTATTAAGAATCCACATCAGCCACTGTAATTTACGACAAGATAGATAAGTAATTATAGATAATTGAGGGTCACCTTAGACCATTTTGATAGTTTTCTCTTTTATGAAACTTAACTTAAATCTAGGTTATAGATGTGATATGGCGTAGGTCATCCTTCGATCCATTGATCCATTGTAAAACTTGGAAACCCATTCAGGGAATATTCGATCACATTTTTGTTGAACGCAGTTGGTTTTTATCATCCTGTATTAAAACATTTCCTTTTATCAATAGTGCAATTTATAAAGAATGTTTTGTGAGCAGAATAAAATTTCCAGTTGTAAACTTAACTGCTTTTTCGACGTTATTTTACCAGCTAACTAAAAATAGGAGAGCCTTGAACCCCTTCCACTAAATTTAGTTAGTATTAAGATTGTTTTACAGGGAGTGCAGTGGAGCTGACACTGAAATCATTAAGTGTTTGGTTATATCATTGCTAGTCTCACTGAACTCTTCTGAACTCTACATGTCATGTGTGGTCTGGCGTCTCCTTACCAGTAACAGGTCCCAGGTTCAAACTAGTCAATTCCCTAAAAAACACGCTCAGGGTGTCATTGCGCGAAAGTGGTAGGGAGACACGACTTAGAACAACAGACACCACGCAGAATGTTAGAACCACTGCTTCCCTTTCATGCCCCTCGATTCTTATGACTGCCATCTGGTTTCTGTACAAAGTGTAAATAGCCTTTTGCTCCCTGTATTTGACGCTTGCCACTTTCAGAATATGAAAGAGCGTATTCCAGTCAGTATTGTCAAAAGCTTTCTCTAAGTCTACAAATGCTAGAATCGTTGGTTTGCCTTTCATTGATCTATCTTCTAAGGTACGTCGTAGGGACAGTATTGCGATACGTGTTCTAACATTTCTACGGAATCCATACTGGTCCTCCCCGAGGTCGGCGTCTACCAGTTTTTCCATTCGTCTGTGAAGAATTCTTGTCAGTGTTTTGCAGCCGTGACTTATTAAACTGATAAATTGGGAATTTTCACACCTGTCAACACCTGCCTTCTTTGCAGTTGAAATTACTACATTCTTCTTGAAGTCTGAGGGTATTTCGCATGACTCGTACATCTTGCTCGCCACATACGAGAGTTGGAACTTTAATAGTGGCAACTATTTATTTATACTTCATACAAAATAGATACATGTTTCAAGGTTTTCTGATCTTCAAAGTAGTCACTAGCATCGTTTATAGTCCATTGCCAGCGACGTGAAAGTCGTAGAATACTCTTAGCAGTGCCAGTTGTGTTGACAGTTCGCGCGGCATGATCTATTGCCCGGCGAATTTGTAGCAGTTCGGAAGCGAATACCTTGGAGTATTTCCTTCAGTTTAGAAATCTAGTTGAATTCACGAGGACGTAAGTTAGGGGAGTGCAATAGGTGGTATAGCACTTAGCACCCCCATCAGTCAAACAAATCAGTAACAGCTCGCACTGTACATGCTTGAGCATTGTCCTGTAAAATGACGATAAGGTCATGCAGAAAGTGTCATCACTTCTGTCTCTTTTGTATCCCGTTTGGTAGGCGGCGCGTGGGTCTGCTCCCGAAAACTGAAACGTTCGCCGCATCCAGGAAGTGAGTAGGAGCAGCAAAAGGTGAAAATCTCTCGGCACTGCTCTTAGAAATGGGTTTACTATATCACAATATTAACTGAATACATAGCTTGGCACTGAGGTGCGAAGCCTTAGACCCGTTGTATGTAGAGCAAAGCTGAAGCGAAGTGTCCCGGCCGTCTGATCTCGATCAAATGGGGAGAATCTGGAGCAGAGCTTACAGAGCTCTCCCGTGCCGGCCAGAGGGCGCTGTCGTCGGTGTCTGTGGTAGTGCCAACCTAGTAGAGCGCACCGACGTTGTGGAATCGTAGCTATCGATACCACATCCCTCCCCCTGAAACGGCGCACCGTCGTCGAGTATGACTTCCGACGGCAGGTGGAGGGACCCGTGGGCGGCGCAGCTGAGGGGGCGGACAGCGGAAGTGCCGGTGCACGCTGTCCACCCGCGACCCCGAATTGAGGAAAATGCCCCGTCGAAAACCTGCCCAGGCCACGCACCGCCTCTGGGTATGCTCGGATGAGGAGGCGAAGCAACGACCTCCACGGGCGACAGCGGCGGCGGCGTGATGGCAGCCTCAGCGTCCATCGGTTCCAGCACCGCTGAGAGACACGGCGACGGCGGCGGTGAGAGGCGCCCGCCCGGTGCACGAGACCGGACCGGCAGCGGCGGCAGCGTTAGGAGCGCCCGTGGCGCAGGCGCGAGCGGCGGAGTCGTCGGCTGAGGTGGCGGAAGCCGCGAAGCCTCCAATTCTGCCGAGGACGGTACAAACGGATCTGATTCCGGTGTCGCTTGACAGTGCCGGAGGCACCAGAAATGACAAATAAGGCGCGCTCAAGCTGGCCTGCCAGAGAAAACGCGATAGAACGCCAAATCCTGCGGCGTCAAGCCAGAACGAGGCGAAGCAGCGGGAGCGCGCAGTGGCAGGTGCAATATCTACATCTACATCTACATTTATACTCCGCAAGCCACCCAACGGTGTGTGGCGGAGGGCACTTTACGTGCTACTGTCATTACCTCCCTTTCCTGTTCCAGTCGCGTATGGTTCGCGGGAAGAACGACTGTCTGAAAGCCTCCGTGCGCGCTCTAATCTCTCTAATTTTACATTCGTGATCTCCTCGGGAGGTATAAGTAGGGGGAAGCAATATATTCGATACCTCATCCAGAAACGCACCCTCTCGAAACCTGGCGAGCAAGCTACACCGCGATGCAGAGCGCCTCTCTTGCAGAGTCTGCCACTTGAGTTTATTAAACATCTCCGTAACGCTATCACGGTTACCAAATAACCCTGTGACGAAACGCGCCGCTCTTCTTTGGATCTTCTCTATCTCCTCCGTCAAACCGATCTGGTACGGATCCCACACTGATGAGCAATACTCAAGTATAGGTCGAACGAGTGTTTTGTAAGCCACCTCCTTTGTTGATGGACTACATTTTCTAAGCACTCTCCCAATGAATCTCAACCTGGTACCCGCCTTACCAACAATTAATTTTATATGATCATTCCACTTCAAATCGTTCCGCACGCATACTCCCAGATATTTTGCACAAGTAACTGCTACCATTGTTTGTTCCGCTATCATATAATCATACAATAAAGGATCCTTCTTTCTATGTATTCGCAATACATTACATTTGTCTATGTTAAGGGTCAGTTGCCACTCCCTGCACCAAGTGCGTATCCGCTGCAGATCTTCCTGCATTTCGCTACAATTTTCTAATGCTGCAACTTCTCTGTATACTACAGCATCAACCGCGAAAAGCCGCATGGAACTTCCTACACTATCTACTAAGTCATTTATATATATTGTGAAAAGCAATGGTCCCATAACACTCCCCTGTGGCACGCCAGAGGTTACTTTAACGTCTGTAGACGTCTCTCCATTGATAACAACATGCTGTGTTCTGTTTGCTAAAAACTCTTCAATCCAGCCACACAGCTGGTCTGATATTCCGTAGGCTCTTACTTTGTTTATCAGGCGACAGTGCGGAACTGTATCGAACGCCTTCCGGAAGTCAAGAAAAATAGCATCTACCTGGGAGCCTGTATCTAATATTTTCTGGGTCTCATGAACAAATAAAGCGAGTTGGGTCTCACACGATCGCTGTTTCCGGAATCCATGTTGATTCCTACATAGTAGATTCTGGGTTTCCAAAAACGACATGATACTCGAGCAAAAAACATGTTCTAAAATTCTACAACAGATCGACGTCAGAGACACAGGTCTATAGTTTTGCGCATCCACTCGACGATGCTTCTTGAAGACTGGGACTATCTGTGCTCTTTTCCAATCATTTGGAACCCTCCGTTCCTCTAGAGACTTGCGGTACACGGCTGTTAGAAGGGGGGCAAGTTCTTTCGCGTACTCTGTATAGAATCGAATTGGTATCCCGTCAGGTCCAGTGGACTTTCCTCTATTGAGTGATTCCAGTTGCTTTTCTATTCCTTGGACACTTATTTCGATGTCAGCCATTTTTTCGTTTGTGCGAGGATTTAGAGAAGGAACTGCAGTGCGGTCTTCCACTGTGAAACAGCTTTGGAAAAAGGTGTTTAGTATTTCAGCTTTACGCGTGTCATCCTCTGTTTCAATGCCATCATCATCCCGTAGCGTCTGGATATGCTGTTTCGAGCCACTTACTGATTTAACGTAAGACCAGAACTTCCTAGGATTTTCTGTCAAGTCGGTACATAGAATTTTACTTTCGAATTCTCTGAACGCCTCCCGCATAGCCCTCCTTACGCTAACTTTGACATCGTGTAGCTTCTGTTTGTCTGAGAGGTTTTGGCTGCGTTTAAACTTTGAGTGAATCTCTCTTTGCTTTCGCAGTAGTTTCCTAACTTTGTTGTTGTACCACGGTGGGTTTTTCCCGTCCCTCACAGTTTTACTCGGCACGTACCTGTCTAAAACGCATTTTACGATTGCCTTGAACTTTTTCCATAAACACTCAACATTGTCAGTGTCGGAACAGAAATTTTCGTTTTGATCTCTTAGGTAGTCTGAAATCTGCCTTCTATTACTCTTGCTAAACAGATAAACCTTCCTCCCTTTTTTTATATTCCTATTAACTTCCATATTCAGGGATGCTGCAACGACCTTATGATCACTGATTCCCTGTTCTGAAAATACAGAGTCGAAAAGTTCGGGTCTGTTTGTTATCAGTAGGTCCAAGATGTTATCTCCACGAGTCGGTTCTCTGTTTAATTGCTCGAGGTAATTTTCGGATAGTGCATTCAGTATAATGTCACTCGATGCTCTGTCACTACCACCCGTCCTAAACATCTGAGTGTCCCAGTCTATATCTGGTAAATTGGAATCTCCACCTAAGACTATAACATGGTGAGAAAATTTATGTGAAATGTATTCCAAATTTTCTCTCAGTTGTTCTGCCACTAATGCTGCTGAGTCGGGAGGTCGGTAAAGCTGCAAGAGCGACCAATTGGCGCGGCCGTGTAGCAAATCCGCTGCGAAACGGATGCCATGCAGCTGGGAGCGGTATGAAGCAAGAAAAGTCCATAGTGCGCGCTCGCGAGAGTGTGTGTTGCGCAGCTTGCTCATCTGCGATTTAAATGTACGCACAAAAAGTTCAGCCTCACCGTTCGACTGTGGGTGAAACGGGACTGAGGTCAGTTGGCGAATGCCATTAGCAGCACAGAACGCTTGAATCTCGGAGGACATAAATTGGGCCCACTGTCGGAGACAATAACTTCAGGAAGCCCCTCAATGCAAAAAATAGACGTCAAAGCCCGAATAGTACTGACAGATGTTGTAGAAGACATAGATACAACAAAAGGAAAGTTGCTGTAAGCATCAATAACTATAACCAGCGGGTGTCCCAGAATGGACCTGCAAAATCAATATGAATGCGCTGCCAAGGCGCAGTAGGAGTCGGCGACGCAAAGACGCGCTTGTAGGGAGAAGATTGATGCTCCGCGCAAGAGCGACAGTGAGCAAACAAATTCTCAATTTGTTTATCAATGCCGAACCAAGTGCAGTGACGACGCGCTAATTGCTTCGCCCGCACTACACCCCAATGACCAGCGTGCATTAATCAGAGGATTTCTGACTGCAACGAACGAGGTACAACCACACCAAACTGATCATTGTCAGTCTGTAACAAAATGACACCGTGGTTTACAGACAAGTTGTGACGTTGCGCTAAGTAACGTCGAACAAGTGGATCACGAATCTTCGTGGCAGATAGAGGTCATTTAGTATGAATATACTGCAAAAGAATCTGCAATGAAGTATCGGCGGCTGTCGCGGAAGCAATGCGACGAAAATCCACCGGAAAATAATCAGCTAATTCCTTAGCTTGCGATGCAATAATCATGCAGGACAATTCGGGAGAATCAAACACTTCGTCGGGACCAATAGGGAGGCGAGACAAAGCATCAGCATTGCCATGCTGGGCCGTAGGCCGAAACTAAATTTCGTATTGTAGTTAGACAAAAATAAGGACCAACGTTGCAACTTTTGTGCAGTATGGGCCGGAACTGGCTTTGGCGGGTGGAACAACGACGTCAAAGGCTTATGGTCTGTGACCAAATAGAACTTGCGACCATAAAAAAGAATCAGGAAACTTTATCACTCCATATACAATAGCTAAAGCTTCTTTCTCGATTTGAGAACAGTTCTGCTGGGCAGAATTGGGCAACTTAGATCCAAAAGCGATCAGGCGAGAATAAATGCGGTGCGAGAAAACCACTCCGATGCAGTGAGAAGATGCATCGACAGCCAAAACAACCGGTTCGGAGGGATCAAAAGGAATCGAACAGCGATCACTCAACAAAGCAGATTTGAGCCTGTGGAAAGCACCGGCACGTTCTGAAGATCACACAAAAGGAACGTTCTTACGCTAAAGGCGATGAAAAGACGCTGTAATCTGCACTGCATTTGGTATAAACAGATTATAATATGTAGTTTGGCCCAACACAGACCGAAGTTCTTTCAAGTTCCTGGGTCATGGCAAGTCTCTAATCGCACTGAGATGTGACGGCAAATAATGGATACCCTGACCGTTAATAATTTTTCCGGAATACTGAATCTCAGTTTGAAAAAATTTGCACTTGCCTCTGTTACACTTTAGTCCGGCCTGCGAACGTACAATAAATAAGGCACGATAATTCTACAAATGTCCGTCTGGGAGCAACCAGATACATCTCTATCGTCCACATAATTGGAACAGCCAGGGACAGTGGCACACAACTGCTGCAAATATGACTGAAAAATAGCAGGAGCCGAAGCACAACCGAACGGTAGGCGGCGAAACTTGAACAATCCAAGTGGGTGTTGATCACAAAATAGCGCTGCGACTGTTCGTCGAACGGAATTTGAAACTATGTGTCCCGCAAGTCAATCGTGGAAAATATTTTTCCCGCACCAAGCTTATCAAAAATGTCTTCAGGACGCGGTAAGGGAAACTCAGCTACCACTGTCTGGGGATTTACTGTAGAATTAAAGTCAGCACAAATACGTAGACGACCGTTTGGTTTTTTCACATACACAGTAGGCGAAGCCCATCGCGAAGCAGAAACAGGTTCAATGACAATACTGTCTTTCAAATGTGTAAGTTCAGCCGCTACGGTTTCGCGTAGTGCGTGCGGTACCGGGCGTGCGCGCTAGAAAATAGTCATGGCATTGTCTTTAGGTACAACATACGCTGCAAAGTCTGTGGCACAACCAAGGTCATTAGAAAAGAGTTAAGCAAAATCATCATATAGTGCGGCAACACTGTCTGCAAAGTAAATTGTCCGCAATTGCGAGGCCAAAAAGTTCAAATGCGTCCATGCCAAAAATGTTCGTAGCATTACTAGAGCGGAGCACATGGAAAGACATTGTACTTCTCGTTGCACCATACGTGGCCTGCAAGCTATACACGCCGAGCACTGAGATTTACTGTCCAGTAAATACAGTCAGTATGGAATGTGAATGACGAAGCGGGGACGAACCAAGCAAGTCGTACGTTCATTTGTTCAGTAAAGAAACTGATGCACCAGTGTCCAACTGCATGCGAACAGAACTTCCACAAATGTTCAAAGTCACAAAAAGTTTCCTCGCATCACGCTGAATGCGAGAGGAAGTGTCTGGCAAAACTTGATGCACACGACGAGCTGCTGACGCACGTAAATCAGAAGGCTTTGAATAAATAGCATTAACGTCCATAGGCTGATGTGAATCGTGATCACGGCGGTTGCCGTGTCGGTGGCACCCACGCGAGTCATGCGAATGGGAGACAAGTTGGGAATTGGAGTTTCTCTTACTACACACAGCTTGCACACGTCCTTTCTTATTACAAAAATAACACTGTGCTTGACGGGGTGGGCAACTGCCCCGCGGGTGGGCACGAAAGCAGTTCGGACATGATTTCAGCTTCTGTGTGGGTGCGAGGCTTGAAACTTGTTTACTTGTGCGCGAGCGGCGCTGCTGGGGCCGGGTGGGAGGACACGTGCTGTGCACCGCTAACAGTACACACAGCCGGGGTCACGTCGAACCCACAAGTAGCCATAGCTGAGGCATCTTGTCTGTCTAGCAAGTCCACTGCTTCCTGCAAAGACGGGTTTTTAAATTTTAGGATTTGCTCGCGGATGCGGTTATCCACCACATTCTACGCAATAGCATCTCTAATCATTATATCCGCGTATGAGCGTCCACACGAGCAATTAAAATCACAATCAGAGGTTAGTCCCTCAAGGTCCGCTAACCAGGATTTATTGGACTGAGTAGGGCCACGCCGGAGGCGAAAGAATTTGTAGCGTGCAGCTACCACATTGACACCTTCATGGAAGTGGGAATTCAAAGCGTCAACCATTTCATCTTAAGTTTTAGTTTCTGGGCAGGTGGTGGGAAACAACTTGATGAGTACACGGTATAACACAACACCCGCGTTTGCAATGAAAAAGGCAAGCCGCTCTGTACCTAGTATGTTGTAAGCTGCGAAGTGTGCCTCGAGCTGGGCGATGTATTCTGTCCAGCATTCAACGTCAGGATTGAAGGCACGAAATGGCAGCGCCGGAGGCGTCGTTGGCGGTGGTACAGGCGGAGACATCGGAGGCGCCGACGTAGCTGCAGTTTGGAGTGTGACCAGTCCATTTGTGGCAGCAAGCGGCTGCGTCATTTGCTGAGCCTTAAAACGTACAAGATTGGACAGTGAAGCCTGTTCCTGTGGCGAAGCCGTGAGTTACACAAATGAAAGTCTTAGTGCGAAAGGTGGGGGCACTTAGATACAGTCACACAGGGCAACCACGAAAAGAAAGCAGTACCGAGCAAGAAAGACTCGTAGCTCCTATTTTGTATCCCACCTGGATGGGCGGCGAATGGGTCTGCTTCTGTAAACTGAAAGGTAGTCCGAGTGTAGGAAGCGAATAGGAGCAGGAAAAGGTGAAGTACTTCGGTACTGCTTGTAGATTTTACAAGTTTACTATAGTCAAAATTATGATTACATAATGGTTATTTAACTTTGGCTGAAATGAGCACGTAGGTGCGAAGCCGTACAGGTATCAACGCTAACAGCTACTAGTAGTTGGACACACTATCATTGAAGTAACTGAAGAAACCAAGTCTGTAATGATTAGCCCCCTACGAAGTAGAAACTAAGTTCCTTGGTCGTCGTCTCGAAATCAAATGGGTAGAATCTGGAGGGGCGCTCGTAGAGCAGCACAGCCCCAGTTAGAGGGCGCTGTCGTCGGTGTCTGTGTCGTAGTGCCAACCTAAGAACTTGTACCTATGCCGTGGCATCGTAGCTATCGATACCACATTTATAATGTGATATGTGAATATTTGTTAAAAACAGCGTTGCTTTCCACTGTGGCCTGTTTTCTGTTTTGAAAAAAAGAAACATAGTGATAATGTTTTCTGTGATTTTCAAAGACCTCCCATTGTGATTTTGAAAGCAGTAATTTCCTAGAAGCTCTCCCAGGCAATAGGTGTGGTCTTTCTACATGTGTTCTGTCCAGTCGTCTCTGCCCTGCTGTTAACTTTATTTTGTGTGATCAACTTTTTTTCATAAATGCGACCCCTGCTATGCTTTTTCTTCCCATTCCACTCAGGTGTGAGTCAGATAAGCTAGCTTAATGTCATATTATTAGCTTATGGTGACTGCCTCCCCACTGTGAAGAGTCTGCTTTTATGAACTCTATGGAAATGCGTTCCACTTTCTACTTCTCTCCGTGGCTAGGAACTCCCTGTTTCCACTTCAGTTCAAAGTAAATATAAATGTCGTGTGACTAGGGCCTCCCATTGGGTAGATCGTTCTCCGGGTGCAATTCCCTCGATTTGACGCCACTTCGGCGTCTTATGCGTAGATGGGGATGAAATGATTAGGACAACACAGCCCCCCGTCCCTGAGCAGAGAAAGTCTCCGCCCCAGCCGGGAATGGAACGAGGGCCCTTAGGCCCTGTCCTACGTGAGCGACAGAAGCGACCGACAGTACGTGACAGCTTCAGGTGACAAAACACAACCGCAGGTGTAGTTACGGAAGTGTCGTACGTGAGCGACATCTGTGTCGCTACCTGTCTCCCGCTGCAACTGGCGACGTTTGAATTCAAGAATTCAAATGTGTTTGAATCTTGTCGCTGCAGCATGCGCGACACAGAGCGACAGCCACGTGTCTTCTTGGCAATGCAGTGTAGCGGACGTGATGGCAGCTATGAATTACTTAACATCCGATTTTAAGAAAACTATCTCGTGTGTATTCCGACTTCCAGTTCGTCAACTCGCAAAAGGAGGCTAGCCTGGAAGAGGCCCAGTCAAACATGTGATGTTTCATGTGCCTGTCAACTTCATATTCAATTGCACCCTGCATGCACATATCTCCTATATAGTCGGTAATGCTGAAGTACCTAAATTGTATTCTCTCCCAGAAAGGTTCTAAATCATTATTAGTATTGGCATTTGGGGGTTGCAGAATCCCCACGTCTTGCTTCAAGGCAACGGCTCGCCGCCAGCCTGTTATTCTAGCTGACGGCGATTTGTACCTTTGCCTGTTTATGTTAGTAGTTACGTCTGTCCCTGCTTGTGTTAGGGGGGTGCTTTCTGACAGTTACGGTAGCACTCCTTATTAATGGACGTTGTCCAGAACATCGTACTCGGTGCGCTCTATTTGTCTTTCGTAGGGCTGTTTATATGTAGGACAGTCCCGCCCACTGCCTTATCGCATGTTCTATTTCTAGGTTTGATAGGTATACAGCTTACAGGATTCTCCTGCCTGCATTCTGACAATTTGTGTCCCTGTTCTGCACATCTCCACATACTGGGTCCTTGTCGCAAGGCTTCGGTCGGTGACCGAACAGTCAGCCAACAGTTAAAACATTTTTGTACAGCAACAAAGTCACTGATAAACAAAGATTCAAACTGAATGAAAAGCCTTTCATTGTGAAGCAACAGTAACCGTATTCTTGGCGACACTTTTAAAATATTGTTTACTGTCCTTTTGCCCTTTGCTTCTGTTTTAAATTTTATTTTAACCTGGCTATCGAACTCGTCTTTAGTAATATATTCACTCAGGTTTATTTTGTAGAGCTCTTCTAAGAATTCCTGGTTATTGAATATGTTGAGACATGGTGCACTGGCAGCAAGGGTCTGAACTTCTTGGGTTATTCACACCTAATGTCCTTAAGCTGTAATTTTTTTTCTATCATCTTTTTCTTGTCTACAGATTGTATGCTCCAGTGTCCGCGTATACTCGCGGACGTGGAGCTTAACTTGGTCAAAAGCCGATGCACACGTCCCAAATACTTCGAAAAAGTGAGGCAAACAGAGAGCGCACATGACGAAATTTGCTGTACGGCAGTCGATTCCCAAATTACGAATCCGTTGCGCATGTTGTTCGTCTCTAAACCGAGTGCAACCAGTTCCGTGAAACGCAGTACGCTGTGTAATTTGTTCCGCAGTTTGCCGCGCTGTTACTCTGTAGCGCCGGGAAATAGGAGCCACAGGCCAGTTGAAGAAAGCTGCAGCCAGCTTTCCGTAGACGGCGTCCAGTGAGTCGGCCGCTACTGTCTGGGACTCCTGACGTGACGCAACGAACAGCTGTGGCTCTCGCAGTCAGCACAGTCCGCGTCCGGCGTCACCGCAGCCCGCTGCACTCCGCGCCGTCGGCAGGAAGCGTAAAGCCGTCGACACACGGACCGTGCATCCGAACGTTGAGCGTCGAACGTGCCGAGTTTCTGACGTCATAGCGTGGAATAGCACGTTCTGGAGTCATTCCGAACGTGCAGAGCAATATCTGGCACGTCAGATATTCTGAGCGTGCGTCTGAGCATTGACCGATGAAATGGCACAACGCCACCTACGTCACACGCACGCCGTCTCCCTGCAGTACAGAGTTGTGAGGCGCCATATTGGCATTCATTTCAAGCTTATGTGTATACATGCTGTTTCCGAGCACCAGCAAATTCAGACTCACTGGAAAACCCGTTGTTAACTGTGTGATTCGTTCCAATAAAGTAACGAGAAACATCATATTCGTGGCAAAAGAATTATTGCAAATTGCGTATTATGAGAGTAGGCTATTTAAAGGCAGCGACACACGGAAGATCCACTAAATCGCATTGTTCTTGGTACATTTGTTATAATTAAATTTCAATTAGTAACATATCTACCATAAGTTTTTCTGAAATGGGTAACATACTTTGATTACTTACATTATATGTGTTGTTGCTTTAGCGTTCGCCGGCACGGTAACTCAGCGCGTTCGGTCAGAAGGTTAGCTGCCCTCTGTAATAAAAAAACCGAGTTAATGGAACAACGACGAACTGAAATGGGTGTCTTGCGACGTCCGCCCCGAGCAGATACACTAACGAAAACGAACAAAATGAGGTTAAAAAAAAAAAAAGCGTAATGAATAGCATCACTGCTTTGTATTGGTTTGGTAGTTGGGGCGGAGGTTCGCGTCTTCACACTACCAACTTTTATTTCCTAACATTCGCGTTTTTATTAGGTTCTGACACTGTATTATTAGTTTAATATAAGTATATACTATAATATTTGATGTTATGTAACTATAAGTTCACCTTCTTTTGAGGGGTGACTTTGTTCGATTGGCTTACTCTACAGGACAGCTTGTGCTACTTGTATAAAGATATTTTGCTCCTTTTTCTTTTACACTTCGTAATGTTGCAGAGATTCTGCTACTGGGTGGGAACAGTGATTAAGTAAGACTGACCTTGGGGTTTTAATAAAATGCGGAGAAGTATTCCAAATTTGTACCCTACTGTTTGTAATGGAACTTTTATGTGTCTCTGTCCTTATTGATTGGACATGGTACTTTCCTTTTCGTAGACGATGGGGGAAATGTGCGGTTTAATAGAGCTAACGTGGGAATTTTACGCGCGCCCGCTGAGTAAACAGTGTGATTTACGAACTAGAAACATCCCTCAACCGCCGCTGGAGTGCGTTGCGGTCGCGTATACGACGTTGGGGCCCACGTACCGTATGCACAAGTCGCATCATTCCTGAGCGTTCAGCAGCACGTTGAACTTGGCACGCTCAGCGTTAACGTTCGACTGCACGGTCCGTGTGCCGAAGGCTTAACGCGCCGCGGCCGACAGAGAAGACAATGGCCTGACGCTCCGCCAACGAAACTCGCCACACGGCACGCAAGAATCCATTCACTGTCACGAAAAAAAGACCTCTCAGGACCAGACTACATTCTCGGAACTATTCTTTAATGCTTAACGTGACAAATTACACCTTTAGCTATTCACGCGGAAACTTGCACTGCACTCCGACAACTTCTTCTCACCACAAACGAGAAAACAAGCGGAGCGCTCGCATAACACGTCCGCACGCCACGCAACACACTGCGCGCTCGGAGATGCAGAGGGCCACGACGCCGCCCCCCAACCACGAGCAGCAGGCCGCCGCCGCGGCCAGCTAATGACGCGCGACCAGCTCGAGTTGCGCGAGAGTGGCTGGGGCCAGCAGCTCGCTCTCAGAGGTGCAGACCGGCGCCGCCCCCAGCCACGAGCAGCAAGTCGCCGGCACAATCCCGCACGTCCGTGTACGTGGCCGCCATGCCAGCTACCGCCTGCGACGATCTGCGTTAGTCATTCTCTAAGTGTCAGTTACCCTGGGAAATTGGATGAGCTGGAAGTATAACAATATATTTTCTGATGACAAATATCTCCACAGTTATTAATGGACGTTAATACGGTATTGTGTGTACCCCTCTTTAAAAAGAATTGAACTGTGCTGGGGACACTTTCAGTCTGGTATCTGAATTTTGGAAGAAATGACAATCCATTCTTCCGCAAGAGCCACAGTCGAAGATGGTATACTGTGTTATTCACAAGAATAAAACTGATGTAAACATTACACCATATATTCTTCCGCGTTTACTGGAATCTCACTGGATCTCATTTCACATGGAGCGGAAGCCAACATGTCTCGAGTACAGTCAAGTACCATAATAGTAACAAGTTTATTCTGTACGTTACGCGCACATCGGCAGGAATCAAACGTTCAAACAGCTATACCGGCGCATTTAAATTGGACAGCACTGGCCAGATAGCTGGTCAACCTCACCTGCTGTTATATGGCAACAAGGCAGTAAACGGTTAGGATTTTTAAAGTCCCAGAGGGCAGCTATCTCGCTCGCATTACGGTGGAGTCGACACGAGGCAGGCGCGAAGAATAACATTTCACCACCGAGTCGGGGGAAAACACAGCACCAGCGCTTCTGGATGGCCAGACAGCGGACCTCAGCAGAAATTTAGTGCGGCAAAGCCACAGGACAGGATCACGTCACATAGTAGAAAAATCTCTTTAACCTAGCGCGGCACAGTGTGATCCGCTGATACCTTCGTAACAGCAAGACCTATGTGGTCGCGAGCAGTGTCGTCAGGTAAACATTAGCCACCACTTCGCTCCATAAGTACCCCAGCATTTCAGCCCGTAAGGCAGATTGTCAGACGGGTCGATGACGTACGTGACGTTCGCACTCGATTGCCTGTTTACAGTAAAGTGACGTCTAGCGCAAGTCTGCTGTAGATTCCCTGCACGCTACTGAGCAACGGCAGCCGTTATTGGGAGAGACGGCTACCTCGCCGTAATTACCAGTCTCAGAGTGTAGTACCACAACCTGCCATTGTTGCACATGGGTGGATCCGGAAGTCTACACTATAGTCCAGGGACAGGGCACCAGCGTTGCTGATTCTCCGTCGGACTGACCGGGGTAGGGTGACCTCAAGTGATCGTCCCTTATTTAGCTGCACTGTCACTATGCACCGACAAAATACTGGTCGGGATAACATCGACTGCCTAAAACCTATCACGCAGTCAATCAGATGAATAAAATCTGTCAAGACTACAGTTAGAAGCAGCAGTAAAATAAGTAAATTTGACGAGTCAGATATTCACAGATCTAATCGTCTTGCAGTTTCAAGAAATGAACTAAATCTTGCAATTTCCGACAGAATTGTGGACAGGGAAACTGATCCACAAGACGCAACACACAGCTAAAATCAGCACGTCAACAGATGACGCAACCTTTTTTTATAAAATCGGGAACGTTCCAAAGTCCGTCCGGGACTGGACGGTGCACAAATAGAATCAAGGTCTGGCGCAGAAAAAAGGTATACCCCATTTCTCTGTCATTACCAAGGACTTTGACCCCTTTAATGGGAAGCTCCTCCATAACGAAAATAGGCAATGCCGTTGAACATCCGGGGGCCACGTTAAACGCAGAGCAAAAAAGGAGGGAGAGGGGAAATAGTGAACAGAGGTCATTGTAAGAATACGACATGCACACAGGAATCCTATATAAATTGACGCAACGAGCAACATTGAAAGAAAGTACTGTTAAGCCTGTGCACTTTAACAACAAGAAACAAACGCCACCCAGAGTGGCCGCTCA
This sequence comes from Schistocerca serialis cubense, assembly GCF_023864345.2. Lineage (NCBI taxonomy): Eukaryota > Metazoa > Arthropoda > Insecta > Orthoptera > Acrididae > Schistocerca > Schistocerca serialis. The sequence continues at coordinate 813,821,484 of NC_064642.1, read as the reverse complement.
GTTTGAGGCGCCATGTCAAGGATTGCGCGGCCAGTCGGAGGTTCGAGTCCTCTCTCGGGCATGGGTGTGTGTGTGTGTGTGTGTTGTCCTTAGCCTAAGTTAGTTTAAGTAGTGTGTAAGTCTAGGGCCCGATGGCCTCAGCAGTTTGGTCCCTTAGGAATTCACACACATTTGAAGAAGAAACAAAACTCGACTTGCAGACGACCTACTTAATTACGTCATCAATAAATAAAAGAAACACGTAGCGCGAACTACAGACCTACTCAAGTGCTTTAGGAAGATTTGCAAGCCTCTAATTCTTAAGAGAAGTGTTAACCATTAAAAAAAATTAAGACACACCCCAAAATGAGCTTTCAACTCACCTTCCCAAATTTGTGTAATTTGCTTTGAAAATGTTAAAGTCTCTGTGCGTTACCGTAATAAAATCTTACAATTTCTTTCCGTAAAGTTCTTAAGGCATCATCCATTCCAGGAGAAAGAACAACCATTAGAGACACACCCCCAAAATGTGTTTTCGACGCAGCTTCGGAAATGCAAATAAACTGCTTTACGTAACTGTTGATTCAGTGAGCCGTTTGCAGAACTGTGCTCCGTCGCTTGTCGCAGCTCCGAGCGCCCTTCCACCTCATCAGACCGGCGTCGTCTTCCGCAAGGCGAGGCCCTCACGCTGCCAAACTGCAACTCACTAAGACATGTGTTAACGGTCGGTTCCATACCACTTGTCCAGAAATAGTTTTAATAAATACACACGGGCAGGGAATACAAGTCCAGTACAAAATATGACAGTGCCTTTGTGAAACCAGAGTCAATATGGAAGTACTGAGCTACCAGTGGGGCAAAATGCTATGCACAGAAATCAAGGCCGGTAACGCCACGTGGCCACATTGAACTAAATCGCAAGAGAGACGTTACAGACACCCAGAACAACTCACAGAGGTGGCTAACAGACGGAAGGTTATACCAAACAGACGCCCAACTTTGGTCAACTCTGGAGAAGACAGCAACTTGCACTATTTAAGGGTGGGGGTTTAAGCATACACACACACACTATATCGAAGATGTCAGGAAATATCTACAACAGATCATTGGGCGGGCCATTAGATTAATGGAATAAAGATGAAACAACTGCCACCAAGGCGCACTACTCAGGCTCATTCTCTCGGAATTTCACGTAAGCTAACAGCCAAGCCATCAGTCACAGTTTTATAACGAGGCCCAAACTTCGTGTCTAGGATCACATGGTCAACGGGCCTGAGCGACCATAGTGCCATACCTTGGACATCAGTGCATGGTGCAGTCCAGCGAATCGGTTGGCATGTAGGCGCACAATGCCTCGCAGTCAGTGCGAAAGACTTTTAATAGTGTAATTACTTATGGTGAGTTGTGTTAATGGTATCCCTTGTGTGATTGAAAAAAATGCGACATATTTAGTCTTTTCGATTTATTTTACAAGATCTGCATCTTCCAATAAGGCAGAGAATAATGAGCAACAGAAATACAACCCCTCCAAATTGAATTTTATAAATAAACAGCATATCCTCTGCTTTGTAATTGAATTTCTTGCTATCAGATCCTTCCTCTCAAGCATGGACTCGTCAGTTTCCATGTGTGGAAAGGGAGGGGCCAGGGGGATTTGCCAGAGGGGGAGAGGTTAACTAATTTATTGATTTAATTAATTAGTCACTCAAACAAATGGAATGGGAGGGCGTTTTCGAAAAATTCAGGCCTGAAACTGTGCTTGTACTGGCGAGGGGGAGGGGCGAGGGTTGAAGGTTTTCAGGGAGGTGAGAGAGGGTAGGGGGATGATGGGTCAGAGGGCTGGGGGTTTCCCAGAAGGGGAAGGGGTTAATTAATATATCGATTTAATTAATTAGTCAATTAATTTGATATCAAAAGAGTACTTGTGTCATCGAGGGGTTTCCCAGAACAGAAGGGGAGGGGGAGGTGGAGGTGTAGGGTTGAGGGGGCTTTCTCAGAAGGATGTATTACCACCACGTGGTCATACATCAATTAACAGAACAATGTGTTAAGGACAAGGGGAGGGGATCAAAAATCACACAAGTTTGCCCCTGAATGTTTGCAACCTGCACTAAAAAATGGTCTCAGAACACATGTTTTCCCTCTACTCAAAGTCAGTGCAGAAGGTCTAGTTGCCACAATGTTATAGGACTATGTGACAGACAGAAAAATTATGTTCCTAGTTTTTCCTGTCATTTGAGAAATGCAAATTTCTCCTCACATCTTTCACCATCAGAGCATTCCCAAAGCACATTATTTTGTCAATATTGCTTAAAATCACGCTAAGAGACACCAGAACACATTGGTTACTGAGCTCAATTTTTGTGCAAAGGAAAAGTAAGCAGTGTGAAAATGGCATTACTATAGGTAAAAGCATTCATGTTCTTAACACTAGAAGTACCAGATTTCGTTGTACGCCTAGTAGTAACATGTGGGTCAAACATAGTGGGAAACCACCGTTTTATTCTTATTTGGGTGGTGTTTTGAGTGTCGCCATGTTGACAGTAAGTTCAGGAAGACTCTAAAGAGTAACCAAAGGATAATTCGGTCTCTAAAATGAATAGCACACTGTCAAACATAAATTTTCAGAAATAATTTATTTATTTTAATATTTACAGAAGAAATTCCACAATCTTAGGTCAATCATCGTTAAAACAAGTAGGTAAAACAATGTTGCAGTGCCTTTCTTTTTATAAAGATTGAATCAGAATTAAAACTGTTTATGTGAGTACTACCAGTATTTTCAGTTTTACAGACAAATAAGGTAAGTACCACATATTTCTGAAAGATTCTAAAACGCAGCAGGTGGCTAAAATGCTGTGCGTGTTTTCTTGCTTTTTGTGATCAATGAAGTAAAACATAACAACAAACAATTTCAGTCTATAATTACAAATATTTGGAAATATTTAAGTACAAATAGCTGACTGAATTGCCTAAGCTGGGATGGGCTCATAGTTCAGGCATTCGAGAGGAGTTTTTGCCTGGCAGCTTTTGCATACGTACTTATTGCACTTGAAGCATACGTTTGATGTTTTATTTCTCTTTGCTGCTTTGTTGTTTGCAGGACCCTGAATTTGACAACACCTCCTATTCCCACTTTGGCCAGCGTCGATATCGAGTGCCTGCAGGGGGAGATTGGCTCCTCTCTGCACTCTGCTGGGTGCCACAAGCTCATCAGCTACCCTGAGGGTAAAGTCTCGAAGTGAAATCACCTTAGATGTAAGTAAATTAAAAATTTTGTGAGCGCTGATCACGGCAAGGTCAAGAATATTGTAAAAGGCATACACAGGTCATCGGTGGGTGCCAGCTCGGACACTGTAGTGCCTAGCCAGTTAGTCAACTATATCTACTCTAGCCTTAGTTTTATTATTTATTTTCTGGAAGTTTTGTCTCTATATTATCAATCACCTGACGTCCAGCATGCATGTTACTCAGAATAAGGACTTTTTTTTCATCTTCCCTTGGTATTCTGTGAGTAGACTGTCGCTTGACTTGTACATGTTGAATACAATGCGTCGTAACCACATCGCGCCGCAGGAGGGACGTCTTTGAGCGATCTCCGACGTATTCCTTTTTGTTTTAGCTCATCTGTTTTTTTTTTCGGTCATGAAGTCAATAGTACACATTATTGGAAGTGTGTTGATATTGCAAAGGACGTGCTAAAAGGTGATTTGAGCCTCTAGACCATCCTTACAAATCAACATCTCTTTAAAAAGTGTGTTGTTGATATAATTCAACAACAATTAACGAATTTTGTTTGTTTTAATTTTTTTTCGGGTGGGCACAAAGTATGCTCCCACCCCCCATCCCCTTCCCCCCTTTGTAATGCTCGTTTTGAAAAATCCATTGGTGTCAGCATACAGATGGAGCATTAAATAAGGCAAATGTTGAACGAAAATGAAAATTAAAGCGATCGCTTTTGACAAAGAAATCTGAAGAATCCATCAGAAAGAACCATTTCAGCTGTGACTTGTGTCATGCTATTGTGACACCAAACACCCCTTTTCGAAACCTAGAAAATCCTAATTTCAAATGTTTTCTTGAATAGTACTGCAATCTGTCTGTTCCGGCAAAGGCAAAGTTGCGTAAAAATTATGTGGATTCAGTTTCCACTGACGCACTGCATAGAATCCGAGAGAATATTGCGTAATCTTGCATATGGATTTATGTTGATCAAAATACTGACAGTCTTGGCCGGTAGACTGTAAATCTCATTGTTTGCACGTCGGACCAAGATGCCACTTCTGGGACTTACCTGACTGTTCAAAACAGCTCCCAAAGAGTAACTAGCAAACAATTCCACACTTTGAGTGTGCTGTATCCAAAACGCCTGAATAAAAACGAGATGCTTCTGCCTTCCAGATGCCGGTGCATATATGATTGTGGCGTTTCAGTTGCATCAAATTTTCTACCCTTTGCTATGCATGTACATTGTACCAACCGTGTAGCAGAGCAAGTATGGCTAGAATTCCCTAACGTAAATAAATTAATCTCTATAGTAAAGAAATATTTTGTTAAGACACCATCATGGATACAGGCGGACAACTTCCAGATGTTCCACAGCCACATGAAGATGATGTTGATGGCTGGAGCACGTGGTTAGCAGCAGTGGACTACAATAAGCACCTCCCAGCAACGTAGAAGGTAACTGCTAAAGTTACAGAGGCGGCGTCGTACAGTAGATTTACAAAGCACGTACTCCAAAATTCTTCAATCCAGCGGGACTTGGCATATATTAGAGCCCGCTACAAATTTATAGTAGGGGCTGTTTCCTAATTAGAAAGGAGACCGGCTAGCGAGAGCATATCCTTACTGAAGGAAGTGAAAAAGAAAGTTAATGAAGCGCCAAGTGAAGTGGGAGGGAAAGTATGAGCAAAAATGGCTGAATTACTTGTATACAACAGCATACATAAGTAACGGAAAGTCCTCGTCCCTTGATTGCAGCATTCGTGTCCAACATGAGACGAAAGTAAAACTCACCCCTGTCACATCTGTTGAGGAAGAGCTTTTTCCGGCTTATGGATGAATACTGACTGACAAGCACCTTAGTTTTACTCTGGAAAACGTAGATAAGGTTTTAGTTATTTAGCGTGAGGCCAGCTATGGTCTGAATGTTTGAAACCACTGTTTTATCAGTAATTAATTACGTTACATATTACAATATTTCAACGTATGGCTGTATGTGTTTTACACTGTATTATTATCTTAGGAAAGCTGAAGAGGTATGAGATCAGTTTGAGCATGAAAGTGGTATAGCGTCTGCTGTGTTGAGCTGTTGTGCGTGTTTATACTTTCCTTTTTTTAATGAGTAACAATATGCTCATATGTCAGCAATGTTTCTTTTACATTATAGTTAGTTCTATGAGATCAGTTTGAGCATGGAAGTGGTATAGCGTCTGCTGTGTTGGGCAGTTGTGCGTATTTATATTTTCCTTTTTGAAATGAGTAACAATATGCTCATATGCCCACAATATTTATTTTACATTATAGTTACTTCTACTACATAATACTTTTTAGGGCCTATTTAAGGTTTTATATAGCCTAAATGAAGATCTGAATGAGCATATTTTAGGTGCCAAAAATGCACTTTTTACAATATAAAAGATGCGTGGTCTAGTAATAACCAGTTGCACAAACATGTATACATAACAACATATAGTATGCCTTGTAAGAAGCTTTGTCATTGTTTATAATGTATGCCTTCAGTGACATGTTATAACGAGTGGGACATAATAACTCATTTTTAACGAAATGAAGCCTAAGACAGGCAACCAACTACGTCCATGAACAGAAATGCTAATGTAGACCAATTATCTACTAGAAGATCAAGAAAATAAAGGTGACTGACACAGATAATAGTTTTAATTTTTCTTTTATATCATAAATGGTTTCAATTTACACATCAAAATCGAACATGGAAGAAGTAACGTAACTACAGGATAGACTCGTGGATGTGAAATGCCATCTGACGTTTTAAATAAGAGAAAGACAAGGAGTTGTAAGAGTTTTTTATTTCCTTATCAGTTAGTATATACTGCCAAATAACAAGTAACCAACAGATGAACAAGATCATATTAGACAGGCCTTACATACTGTAAAAACTACGATATGCTGAAAAGACAACTTGCAGAAACTATAAATTATCGAGGAACCGCCAAATAACAGCATTTTATGTCAACAAAAATCAGATATGCCGAAATGTGCGGATCTAAAGCAACCATGTTTGGCAAGGGAGTCTGCATACATCTGGCGAATAAGGGTCTGAAAATTTGAAGAGACATTTGGCGAACGGAAAAACAGGGTGAATTTTGGATACATGGATCGAGAAGAAGGTTGTTTTAAGCGTGTTACGGAAGAGAATATTCAGATTTTCGAGCACATCATGATTGTGAACGACAAGAATTTGACTCAAAAGATGTGGAACGAAACAGACTTAACCGGGAAGAACTGAGTGAAAGAAGTCGGAAAGGAATAGAAAGCAAGTGCGACATTGGAAAAATTTGATGCACAGAAACACACGATAGGTTCTGCCACAGGAAAAAAGTGCGATATCCTAGCTGGACTAGTACTGGGCTCAAAAACAAGGTAAAAGAAGGGAGAAACAAGAGGAACGAGAGGTATTGTTTAGAAGGATGAAGTGATGAACAACTCATTCGAGAATCCAAACGATCGATACGAACCAAAGAAATAAGTAAACTGCCACTGACAGACAGTTTATAGCAAAAAATATCTTACTTCATACGGCAACTTTTTTTAAAATTTGTGTAATACTACTAGAATCGTTTAAAATTATTTACTTTTGCCTTTCTTTGCAGAAGATCCCTTGGTTTTTCGCTTAAGCCTGGAAGAATGAAATCAGATCCAAAACAAAACAAAAAAATTAAAAAATAAAGAAAGAAGTGAGACATAGCGACCATACACGTTTTTCCTCCAATCCCTTAACTGCATGACGTTCTATAGAGCGTGCACGACATGAATTGCATATGTAAACGTGGAAAAATAACCTGTCGAGACTGTGATGTAATGATATTAATAAAAACACGTTGCGTTTCATTTCTAGCGCTAACGAGTTGATGAAGGAACACAATATCAAAGAAAGAAAAGTCAAGCTTGAGTTATAAAATTTTATTCAAGATGCAATATAAATGTTTACACCTGTAAGTTTATCATTAAGTGCTTAACATGCAGGGTATTCCCAAATTCCCGTATCATATTTCCAGGACTTGTAGAGTGGAGTGAATACATAATAATTTGTTTAGAAATCCATTTCCGGAAACGTCACCCAATGGCGCTACAGAGCGTCAAAGTTATATACGTCGGTAACTGTAAATGTATGTGTATGCAGGATGATTCCGTGGTGATGTTACAACTTTCTAGGACGACGGAGGAGGATAAATGTATCAGTTTGTAGTAAGGTCCTTAAACGGCAACGACCGGTCGAATGTTATAAGCGAAATCCGTCGTGCGTTCTGATACCTCTGACAGTGGAATACATGTACTGGTACTGCTGTTGCTAAGATTTTAGGGCAAGCAACTTCCGGATGTGCTAGTAGGGGCCAAAACAAGAAAAAACGTTTCGTAAACATTGGCTCTAAAATACATACCTGAGGCACTATGAGCACTTGTTTATCTATGCTGCTGTGCAACATCTCCTCTATTGAACAAGTGCTCAAAGCCCTTAAGGTATGCATTTTCGAGCCCACGTTTGCTAAACGTTTTTTCTTGTTTTGTGTGCATACTTATACATCTGAAAGTTGCCTACCCTACAATTTCAGCAACAACAGTAGCGGTACATGTATTACGCTACCAGAGATGCAAGAACGATTTTCTCTTGTAACCTTCGAGTCATCTGTTTCCGAACCAGGGACCCTTACCTCAAATTGCTACATTTAACCTTCTGCTTTCATCCTAGAAAGTTTGTAACATCATTACCGAATCATATATATCGGCGCCTGTAAATGTATGTGTGTACAGTATGACTTTGAGGCTCTGTAGCGTCGTTGGATGGCGTTTCAAGACATGGGTTCCTGCTCAAAGTATTATGTACACACTCCTCTCTACAAGTCATATAAGTTTGTAACGGGAATTTCCGGACACCCTGTATGTACCGTCATTGTTTCTACGTAGCAGTTTAGAGCCTGTTCTTTCAGTAGAGGCTGTATAGGGTCGAAGCAGAGATAATTTACGTTTAGTAGCAGATTTCCTCACATTACAGTTTCCTTGCTAATAACGAACTTCCGATCGAGCGTCTACCAATCTAACGAGAGACGGGTTTCTACGCAACAGACAGTCCTGAGCAGACACCATATACGAATACATCATTATGTAAGTAAAGCCGCACATTTGACAGCTGTGTGCGTGATCTACCAAATAACTTCAGAGCGTTCGCCAACTATGTCAGAAACCAAGCCAGCGAGCTTCGCCTTGGAGACCTGGGCTCTGTGTTAAAGGCACTCAGTACGTGTCAGCTATGTCACTGGCAGCTGCATTAATAAGGTGAGGCTGTCACCGTTCCGGAGGCTGGTCTGAATACCCCTATGCGTTGCTGAGCGTGGTCCTACAGAATGTGGTATGCCCTTGTCTTCCTCCGACCCTTGATTTACCCACCCAACCAACTTTAAGGGGACCAACAGGTCAATGGGAACCAAAATCACGATGCACAAGACATTTTTACATTAAAAATGAATGCCGGGGCTGAAACAAGAAACTTATCGAGAAACTCTGTAGTACTAACTGGAGAGCGTCAGTAGAAAGTCTTCGAACTTCCGCAGTTGAGTGTTGTGCTCCAGTGTGCTTGGACAGCCCCCACGTAAATGGAGTAGACACTCAGCTCAATAAAACCACAAGGATCATCTCTGGGTGGACGATAACTGCTCCACTATATCGGCTTCCAATACTGAGCCATATAGTCCCTCCTATGGTAAGAAGACAAGAAGCACTCTTGAAACAATATTCCAAAATGATGAATAGTCATCAAGTTCCCACGATGAAGATATTCCTGGGTTGACAACAAACAGAGTTCGTTACATATTCCCATCCCTGCGACTGGCGAAACGACTTTCTGATAGCAGATTCACCATTAACACTAATGGCGTGAATCCAGGACTATGAGTGACGCACCCAAAGTGCGGCATATTCATTACCCTCTGCAGAAACGAAGGGGTTTTGAACTCCCACAGCATTAGTGGACGTATATGAATCGCATCCGAACAAGACGCCGAGTGTGCGCATAGAACAGGCACATGTGGGTAAGCTGTCCAGCCCAAGCTGGTTGTGGAGCTTCGAACCGGCACATAGTCGAGGAGTGTAGACTGAGAGGCTACCTGTGTGATCCAAACGTCTTTTTCGTGACTGCACCATCAAGCCTCGAATGGGTAAGAGGAATGGACATTAGCACGTAACAACTGATTGTTGGTTAAATGTGGGGTTTGTGTTTTTTCTCCAGTTTCTCTCGGTATGTCATGTGCAGTTTTATTCATTAATTAAATAAACTGTTAAAACTACTGCAAAGTTTATTGCACGCGATATACTATTTATTTCATAGACTCGTAGTGAGGAGATACCCTAGGATGTAGAATGTCAAGAAAGAAGAATATATAATGAAGACAGGAAGAGCTAGGCCGCTGTTGCTTTCTTAGATCCTATGTAGAAGCTTCTCTGTCCGCTTCCTTACTTAAGTCGCATATCGCGCTGATTAAATTTCCTTCGCAGGTTAACTGAAACTATTTTCCGCTACCCAACGATTTAATACATGCCAAATACCTCAGTCTTACATTAATACGCTGTTAAGTACCAGAAGCCAAGACTCTTCGTATTAAAATACACATCCGACATCGACAATCGTTCCAGGGAAGTCTGTCGTGAGAGTTCGCTTCTGATTTGTAGATTACGAGCATTGTGCGAGATCGAGAAGTAATCCGTGTCGGTTCCTCGTATGGAGGGCGCTACAGTCGGCAACGTGGTATCTCAGTATCTGTGCACACTGTTACCCCATTGACTTCACTAGCGGTGACTGCCGTAGTGTGTGGCATCCGTTGTACGGCTTTCGCTCGTCGTGGAAACCACGTGTTACGGTGTGTAACGTTCCCTGGCAAACTCACACTATTAATAAACTAAAATTTAATTGTACCATATACGCCGCTATGAAGCAATTTGTATGTACTGTGATTATTTAACAAAAAATTATTATTTAATTTTGTGTAAAGGACATTCGTTATTATTGTAATATTTTCTGTAGTAATATTCTCGATGTATTTAGAATGGTAATATTTCTATACTCATAATGTAATTGAGAAATGGGTCAATATCTGCGATAACAAAAATGTAAAATTCAGCCACAGAGGAAAATAGTGTTGTAAGATTACAAAGAGATGTTAATGGTCAGCAGTAGTATAAAAACCAAAGCGTAGTGTGTATTCTTTGTCGTCTCCCTGTAGAGCTGAGAGTGAGAGGAACCGGTGACGTAGCATTTTATGAATGGGTAGACTTCTTTTGTCTGTATCTAGATTTAGCCGCCATTAGAGGAGAAATTACAAACTGATGTAAGTTGAATTATTGTTGTGGTCTAAATACATTATAACTTAACAAAAGTGTGTATTACTAATGTAAATTAGCTTGCCCATGTCATCTATAATATTTCTTTAAAGAATTTTCAGCATTTTTAGCGGTGTTGTTGGGCTGTGCCGCGACCGAACGATTTGCAGCGGCGGCACATTTAAGAAATCGTCCCGGTAGGAAAAATTAACCAAACCCGTAAATCGGGAGCAGATAAAGATTAGCACTACATTTGAGAAAATTTTTTCCTTTTACAGCGATCCTGAGACTGACGGAATTTATTACTAGTTTCACATTTGTGCATTCATAGGCGGATAGTTAACGTTGAAATTTAACAATTTTGGTTCCTTCAAATAACTTAAATGTATACTGAAGTGTGTTTTATCAGTGATAATTAAACGTCGGCTTGGCAATATTTAACCATTTTCTGCTAATAGAGACAGTCTTGTGTTCCATAGCTAACGCCGGGAAAGAATTCAGTAAATATTTAAAAAAAACCACTGCATTTAGAAAATGTGTGCCAAGGCCGAATTATATAAAGGATTTAATTCTCAACTAAAGATTCTTAATCAGTTAATATGAATTCACGTAATTTTAAATGTACTTAATTCTGTGTAAATGAATTTTTATTACCACACGTAAATAAGAGGTCCTACAACAAAGTTCGTACGAACAGAATGAAAGAAAGGTAAATTAACTAAAAAAAAACAAATATTAAAAGAAAAGGTAACTGTTGATTATGATTATTTTCTTTTTCTTTTTAATGAAATTCCATTAAATTGGCGGCCAATAACGCGGGGCACGAATATGCAGTGGCCACAAAATACCCATGAGATAACTAGGGAATTATTGTAGTCGAACTTTGTTGGAGAACAATTAATATTTTTTTCATGTATTGTATGTATTGCCTAACCAATATTGTGTGGTAATACCTTTATATGATTTTTTACATGAGAACACTATATACCCAGAGGCAAGCTGAAGAAGACAGCTCATTATATCGAATAATTAATTACCTACCACAATACCAGGGGGCAGCTGCACCCAAGATAGATCACCATAAGGTAAAGCTACAGTGTAATTGTCCTGTGGGTAGTAAAGTAGCCTCAGTGCAGTGTTCTCGGAACATTAGTGGTGTGCTTGTTGTTAGTGTTTTTTTTTTTTTAAATAACAAGACATTTGAGTAGTTAGTCTTTGTAGTATGTAATAAGTGTTTCAACAAATGACCATTTCTTGTTTGATTATGTCAGTGAAACCTTAGTGTTGGGATATTTAGTTCAGATTTTGTTGACTATGGTTAGATTGCGTAGTCAAAAAGATATAATCATGGATAATGAACAACAGTTAGCAAGTAGTGATACCGAGTTAGAAAGTGAGGCACAAAGTAATGTTAGTGGCGTAATTCAGGAAGTAGAATGTGAGAATCTGGGGGCAGAAGGGCAAGAAATGTTGCCACTGCCAGCCAGTGATTCAGTTGATAGTAGAAATACTGTGCCACCCACAAGCACTAGACACGGACCGGAGAGTGGTGAGGTGTCAGAAGTGCAATCATTAAGGGTTATGTTCGAGCGCATGCTCAATTTCCAAGCTGAATTTGCACGTATGCAAGCAGAACGCGATAGAGAACTTGATGCTAAACAAGCAGAGCGTCATCAACGCCTGCATGAGAGAGACTTGCAGTTAATGCAATCTTTGGAAGCTATACAGAGTGAGATTGTTAGTTTGAGACAAAACTATGAAACCATACCCAAAGCGGTGCAAGAACTGAGCGAAAGAGTAGACAGTATCCAAGTGGCTAACGCCAGTATCGTACATGAAATTAGTGTACTGGCTAACAGGATGGAACAATTAGAAATTGACACAAGTCAAGTAATTGAGCACAAAATGTCCGAACAAGTGCACAAAATTGAAAACGAATTAATAAAAAAAATAGACGAGAGGGTGCACGCCGCGATTGAGGCCAAAGACGTGGGCTCCAATGCAGAAATGCAGCACCTAAAAAAGGCGGTGCACACTGACATTCCGCTGTGGCAGCGGAATGTCAACCGTCGTCTTGCGGAGCTGGAAAACAGCTTGCTGCACGGCGACGCACAGGCGTGTGTCACGCCAGCCAGGTCCAACAATGACAGGCATATTAATACAGCAGTAAAAAATTACGACTGCAAGACAGAACAGGCAACCAATGTTAGCGAAACAAACAAATGTCACTCCAAAATAGTGATTGAAGAAAGCCTGATTAGAAACCGACAGTTTCAGATCTTTACAACGGAGAAGAAATCTGTTCACCCGGTAGTATTTATCAAGGGATTTAGAAACATTTTGCCTAGCGTTTGGAGCCATACACAGAAAATGCAGTTCGTTATGTCTTACATACAAGGAGATGCTGCATTGTGGGCAACCGAAGCAGCTGACAGTTGCGACACATATGAGCAATTTGAAAAGGCATTCTTGGCCAAATGTTGGTCAACATGTATTCAGGAGAGATTACGGAAAGAGGTATATAATCCAGAGCCGTATTCTCCACGATTAGGCAATTTGCGAAAATATTTTGAGAAATACATTAATAAGACCCGTTACTGGGATGAGCAGATTTAATCCCGGTATTTGATCAGACTTTTGAAATCACACTTGCCGACACACGTAAAGGAAAAACTTATACACGTACCGGAGAACGACATGGAACACTTCTTGTCTGTTCTGGACTCAATTGACCTGATTCAGGAGGATGTTAAGGCAGCCTCGGAACAGGCTAGAAGTAACGGAAACGGTTACAGAAATGGTCGAAATAACACGCCTCCACCAAATAATGGAAACGGCGGAAGTAACAATAGGAGACAAGATTATGTACAAAACGGCAATAGTCCGCTGGTGAATAATGACCGGAAAAGGAGGTCTGATGACCGATATGAAACAGGCCCACCAAGCAATAGTAGATGGAAAAATGCCAGGGGGCCGTGGAACACTAATACCTATAACGATGCAAACCGAACTTGGCCACAGAACCAGAGGCCCAGTCCAGACCGGCAAAACAGTGAAAGGTATGACAATAACCGACCGCCACCACAAAATGCGTCAATTGCGCAACCGTGGCGGCCGACGCAACACAACTTACACATAGTGGAGGTCAGCGACACAGAGCAGCCACACCCATCCACCAGTAACAACCCAACAAACTAGATTCAGCCGAGATACGCTCTCCATCGTCGGCTGAGGTTTGGAGTGAGAGCAGCCCGACACAGAACAAAACATCGAGAATCTGTATCCTCAGGTATAAAGACTGGGTACATATGGGACATGAATTAATAACTGAACCACCCACGTGCATAAAGGAGCACAAAGACAAAGTACAAGCGATAATAGAAATCAAAATTAACAATATTGATGTGCAAGCAATCGTAGATACAGGTGCTACTGTCAGTGTTATGAGTATGGACTTATTCGGAGTACCGGGGAACGAAAAGCGTATGCTGACTTTTCCTGTGGACAATTGCAAAGTCACTGGAGCCATCAGTGCACAGCGACAAATAATTAAACTCCAAGTGCGGGTAGAGATGTATATAGGGGGAGAAGCCATAGCGTGCTCATTCCTGGTAGTAAAGGGTTTAAAGGTAGACTGCATTTTGGGGGTAGAGTTTTTGAGAGAAAGGGACGCAGTAATCGACCTTTCTCGGGGAAAATTAAGTTTGATGAACGCGGGTAGGAGGATAGAATTGTCCATGCTCAGATCTGAAGAGGTACCTGTGCCTAATTGTAATGCTATTGACATAAAATGTAGGAATCAGTGGATACTACATTTAGACAATCATTCTCTAGGGCAAAATCTCTATTATCCAGACGTACAAAGTGATCAATTAAAAGCAAATGTGGACGCACTTGTGAAGAAAGTATCACAGTCCGAAAATTTGAACTCAATGCAACAGCAGGATTTGGTACAGTTATTATCTAATTATGTAGATGTATTTTCAGAACGAACAGGAATTGTTAAGGGATATCAGTACAATATAGAGGTGAAGCCTCACAAAACTTACTGTCGAGCCTCATACTCCATTCCTTAGTCCAAGAAGGAAATAGTAGCTATCTCTTAGCAGATCCGCAATCACGGAGAGTACGGGGACTGTATCCGCGTAAGGATGTGAAAAAATTCCTACAGTAAATGACTATAGTCCTATGTGTTATGTGTAACAAAAAAAAAGGACACCATTCTTTTGAAAATGAATGAACATTAATGATGTGTGATCTGTAGAGATAATGTACTAGTGTAAAAGTATTTAGTTATCAGAATATGATTGACTTTCTCTTTTGTTTATGAATATTTGTGTTATGTCTTCTTTTAATTAGTGTTAGCTTAAACATGCTCTAAATGTCTGCACAGATAACCTGATTAGTGCAATTATTTATAGTGTTAAATTGTGACAGAGTTCAGTCAGGAGGAACATTTTAGTAGTGATTAGTTTGTGCAATGCATAATATTCTATATGTGTGTCAAACTTGAAATATTTCTTGGTACAATATTTTCTATTATAGATATATATGTATATATGTGTAGCTGTCAGATTGACAGATTCGAACCCAGAATAATATCGATAATATGAGACGCTGAGAACTATATTTTCAAACCAGTGTTATCAAAGAGAATAATGCACCCAGTAGTGACCCGAGGGCACCATGGGAGGCAAACGTATTGCAAATTTAAGTAGCGCAAGGTTACGCACAAAGAAGCTTCAATTGAAGCATGTGCAGATCCAATCAGTAAAAAAGAGCTAGCCTGATACAGTCCAAGTCAATTTTAGCCTACAGAGACTACACTGTAGTTACGTAGGACCTTGCAAGTAAAGTGAGACATAATTTCAAAGGAGTTATTGAACAATATGCCTGAATCCGGCTGGAATGCACAAATAAAATCTACTCGAACATAAATATAGATAATTTTTGGGCAAACTAATACGAAATTTTAATATTTGTTACCATGTACGCAAATATCACACACCTTGGTAAAGAGCGAACAAAGAAGTTACGAATGTGCTGTTACAAAAATTGCACAACGGACATTGTAAATGAAAAAAAGCTTAAACAAAAGTGCAGTATTGTGTGGCAGAGACAGTGACTGTTAAACCTGCGGCAATACGTCACAAGGTTGTTTTGAACAAGCAATAAGAAACTGTATCATCGTCGTGTGTGCAAGTGGACAAGGAACTAGCACGACACGAACAGTGAGCCGATAACAGACGGTGGACCAAGTTAGTGTCAAACTATAACTCTTTGTGTGTCAAGGGACGCTAGGAAAGCGCATTGACTACAGAGATACATTTTGTCCTAAGGTGAAAACTTGCGTGTGACTAATGACAAGTCATGACATGGTGAAAAAATATTGTGTGCCCATAAAACGTGTTACTGTGACAACGAAACATTGTGCAAACCAGACTAGTGAAGGCCTACTGAATAATAACTGCCAATAACTGTGTGCGTTTTTTCCCACAGCAGGAAAAATGCCCATAAGGATAGTACACTGTTTGTGAACTTATTGCATGTTTGCTGGAGCACTGCAAGAAGATGTCACACGGGCGAGCTGATATACAACGCGCATCCGGCCACTTCAGCCATGCAGCGGCCGCAGCAGCCCGTAGCAGATCTGACAGCCACACGACTCACCGCGCCGTAGCTGTCAACACCGGGGGCGGTGACCTACACGGAGCCGACGCGCAGCGCCGAGCGCCGCTCAACAATCACTCCGCACCGCTCACCAACTACAGCATTATTGACATATTGCAAAATATTTACACAAACTGCATAACATGTCAATGAACTCGATGTTTGATAAACATTGAACATATATTATGTAACCGTTGATGACAAACTGCTAAATCAATTCAAAAGAATGACTGTCAAAGAGACAAGATTAATCATGAACCAGCTGGGATGGCTGGGCTCCGGCACAGTTTTGCCTAGGTTTCCTGTCTGCATTCGCCCAAATGGGGGAGCCATGAACATATATAACCCTGGGACTAATTAAGAGGGCCATTCCATAAAAAAAATACAGAATTGTAAAGAACGTTACTGGCACCATTGTGTCAAAGTATAGAAACTCTTTGCCAAATGCTGCCAGGGGGCAATGTAACGTTCCCTGGCAAACTCACACTATTAATAAACTAAAATTTAATTGTACCATATACGCCGCTATGAAGCAATTTGTATATACTGTAATTATTTAACAAACAATTATTATTTAATTTTGTGTAAAGGGCATTCGTTATTATTGTAATATTTTCTGTAGTAATATTCTCGATGTATTTAGAATGGTAATATTTCTATACTCATAACGTAATTGAGAAATGGGTCAATATCTGCGATAACAAAAATGTAAAATTCAGCCACAGAGGAAAATAGTGTTGTAAGATTACAAAGAGATGTTAATGGTCAGCAGTAGTATAAAAACCAAAACGTAGTGTGTATTCTTTGTCGTCTCCCTGTAGAGCTGAGAGTGAGAGGAACCGGTGACGTAGCATTTTATGAATGGGTAGACTTCTTCTGTCTGTATCTAGATTTAGCCGCCATTAGAGGAGAAATTACAAACTGATGTAAGTTGAATTATTGTTGTGGTCTAAATACATTATAACTTAACAAAAGTGTGTATTACTAATGTAAATTAGCTTGCCCATGTCATCTATAATATTTCTTTAAAGAATTTTCAGCATTTTTAGCGGTGTTGTTGGGCTGTGCCGCGACCGAACGATTTGCAGCGGCGGCACATTTAAGAAATCGTCCCGGTAGGAAAAATTAACCAAACCCGTAAATCGGGAGCAGATAAAGATTAGCACTGCATTTGAGAAAATTTTTTCCTTTTACAGCGATCCTGAGACTGACGGAATTTATTACTAGTTTCACATTTGTGCATTCATAGGCGGATAGTTAACGTTGAAATTTAACAATTTTGGTTCCTTCAAATAACTTAAATGTATAGTGAAGTGTGTTTTATCAGTGATAATTAAACGTCGGCTTGGCAATATTTAACCATTTTCTGCTAATAGAGACAGTCTTGTGTTCCATAGCTAACGCCGGGAAAGAATTCAGTAAATATTAAAAAAAAAAACACTGCATTTAGAAAATGTGTGCCAAGGCCGAATTATATAAAGGATTTAATTCTCAACTAAAGATTCTTAATCAGTTAATATGAATTCACGTAATTTTAAATGTACTTAATTCTGTGTAAATGAGTTTTTATTACCACACGTAAATAAGAGGTCCTACAACAAAGTTCGTACGTACAGGAGGAAAGAAAGGTAAATTAACTAAAAAAAACAAATATTTAAAGATAAGGTAAATACTGATTATGATTATTTTCTTTTTCTTTTTAAAGAAATTTCATTAAAGGTGGTGAGGAGATTGCCTGTATTAACCGAGCAGTGTGTCCTACCCTTCATCTCACTGCAATTTACTGTGCATCGCTGCAGTCCTTGGTGAGTACGGAACATGTGCTGATGTGCTGCACAGTGTAGTTGTTAGAAAATATTGATGGTCTATGTCCAGACCACGTATAAGCTAAGTCGTGATGCTGATATATGCTATGTGTACGGGGCTTTGGATTACTTTAATTACTTCCTGAAACAATTTTTACTTACGTATTCGGAAGAAAGTTGAAACGTTAGTTGTCGGTATACTCTTAGTAGTAAAAAACGAAAAAAAATCTCAGTACAAACGCTAATTCCTGATTCTTGACAGTAACCGCTGAGTGGACTTCAGCACAGTAGCTGCTCTCTGTAGTCAAATGTAGAATTTTTCATGCGCCGAAGAGTCACTTAGGAAATGAATCACAGTTGGCAACGGTGTTTTAAGCCGGACGCATTGGTGGTACCGCATTGCAGGTAACTAATGGATTGTAGAGTGGGAGATTTTTCTTGGAACATATTTATTTTTAAAATGATGGAACGTGAATATTTACTGTGTGTGTGTGTGTGTGTGTGTGTGCGTGTGTGAATGAATGACGGAGCTCGTGGTGCATCGCAAGTGCTACTCACAACTCTTCTTTAGATAAAGTAGATTATCCACAGAGAGAGTAGACACTTGTTTCACGTTCTTCCCCTCCATTAAACCTCTCCATTACGGCACTTGATTGACTTGCACACAACAGCCCATTTAAAACCAAACCAGTTGAAGTGTGCACTATACTTATTGTTCGTAAAGCACTTGATCGCTGCACTACTCCCGTCTGAGCTGCCAGATATTGCATGACTTCAAGCTGTTAATACTTCGTCTGACCACTTTAATAGTAATCGAATGCTGTGTACAGCACTGTAGTAATTCTTACGTAGTTACTGCTGTATTGTGTTGTCAATAAATTCATTTACTTCGAAGCAAGTAATGAGGCAATTTCTGGATTACTGCAGATACTATCTAATACTTGAAGACATTTGTTTGAGATTTTTAGTGTCTGTTACATATGTCGCTGTTATCATTAGTATTGTGCGGAACGAACAACACACGTGTGAAGTGGGTGAATTGAGAAACCTGTAAGGTCCATCGCATCAATGCTATTGAGAAAAAGTAATTATTGGTAGCTTATATCAGAATGTCTTACAAAATTGAGGATAGTAATAATCTTTTGAAAATAATTGTTTCGTGACCGAAACAGAATGGAATGATAGATTTTATCCCTCAGAAAATTTCATTTTACCCCAGACTGGGAACCACTGGTTTAGACTTAAACAGTAGGAATAACTGTGGTGGCCACTTAAACTTGTAACAGTTTAATGACCCCCTACACACGCATCAGGTTATGGGCTGACCGACCGCCATATTTCGTGGCAGCCTTCAGGCACGTCTCGACAGACTGCACTCGGCGATCACAGCACCGGTGTGTTGTGATTTGCTAACCTTAACTTCATTGAGTTTGTCCTGAAAGTTTCTCCTTGGTTTCGCACAGAAACGAGGGTTTTCCTTGGATGTTCTAGATGTAACAAAGCCAAAAAAGCAGACAAAACTGTGGGCAAAACGACTAATGCAAGGAAAGAAATTCACCCGAGTTCCGCTACTTACGCAACTGGGAGCCGATGGTTTTCGTAATTACGTAAGAATGGATGACTCGTGCGTTTCGGACCTGCTGAAATCAAATAATTCTTAACGAAAACGGATAGTCATCAGGCTGTTACCTACATTGATTTCTGCCCCATGGCAGAAGGTAGAGGATCTCAAACTCAGTACTGTTGTATCCCCACAATTATTAATGACAATGATTCGTGAAACACGCAACTTGATTTATAGTTTACTACAGAAATACTTCATGATGATGCAAAATTTGATTTATGTAACACGAAATGGCAAGTAAGTTTAATAAACTCTTAATTCGACGGCAGTCTAAACATGGCAGTTGCGCACACTACGTAGTAAATGCCACAAGTACATAAGAAATGAACCATTTAGCAACTGTTAGAACAGTAAAAAAATCACACTTCGCTTTTCTCATGTAAAATCTGGGAAGGTGCTATGGCATGGAAGGCAACTGAAGAGCCGAATATGACCTTAGCGCTGAATTTGTGAAGTTTCAGTGTCATAAGCTGCTGACAGTGAGTGCTTGGATTTTTCTTTAAACTAACAGATTTGTGGAAGAGTGTCGTCCTTACGTGCCACTGTTAGATTACTTGAAATTCTAAGAAATTTAAACATTTCCTTGATTGTAGTCTTACCAAGAAATCAGTCTGGACATGTAAGTCTTCCATGTACTGCTTGGGCGTTAGCTTATCAAAATAAAAACGAAATGTCTTTCGAAATCCGAAGTTGTTACTGAGTCAGTCTTAAATACTGTGGTATTTAATTTCGGTGCGAATGTTTACCTCACACTGAAACAAATAGCGTAAATATCGTTCGTAGCTAGGTGCTGTGATTTTACGGTCCAAAATCTGTTCCTTAACCTGACTTGCGTGCCGGCAACATTTCCACAATCGCAGTTTACAGGCTGTTACCATCAGAATTTCCTCTAAGCGCAAAGCCATTGGTATCGTGTTTTCTGTTCCAATGGTGAGATTCTTTCACAGCTACGTATTTACCATTACCGTACAGTTCGTCACTATTGCGACTTCGAAAAAGTTACTGTAGCGCAGGTGAGATGATTTGCCTTCATTCTCGCATTGTGTGTATTAACGGAAGCGCCAAGGAAATCTGTAGCATGTAGAAAATAAAACCTTAATTTGATGATAGGTTAGCCCCTGAAGTTTCAGAAATTTTATTAAACTGATATCTTAAGAAGAATTATTCTAATCAACCGAAATGCTTCAGACAACAGGCAGAAAACTTCACGCATGCTAGAGAATCGATTTACTCGGAAATCGAACGAGTAGGTGCTGTTGGTGCGTAGTACGTCCCAGTAACGGAAAAAGTGGTGTTTTGCCACAGGAGGAAAATGCGTTAGTATACGTCGTACGATTGACATTACTTACCTCCCATGTTCACTGACATGCCGTACAACGTGATCGGACAGTTGGTCACGTCTAGTGGTGAGAGGAAATGGAGCCACCAACTCGTTTCTTTCGTTAACATAACCTCGTTTGGTGTGAAACATATTACCAAATTTTAGGAGCGATGTAAGTCTGTAGGGTAGGCATGCAATTCATCTATAGAGGTTGTGAGAAACAATCATAATAAATTGTAAGGGGGTGTGCCACAGTAGGTTGTTGAAAAGACAATAAAAAATAACATACCTTGCATTGTTTCAGAGTTAATATTGTTGTCAGGCTGTTGCACGCGCAAATTAAAGTGCCCTCAACACACAATTGTCAGTTGTTCTCATAGCGTAGATGATGGCGCACGAGGCTGTTCAGTGTATGGCTCCTGTTCGATCCCTACTACAGTCACACTCCCAATTTTTTAATCTCTTGTTTGATTTTAGGAAAAACCGAAGGACACGTTTGGTCACACCGTCTCTTTCCGACGCTTGAATTTCCGTGTGGAACGAACTGATAGGCTAAGGTTAATGCTAATTAACTCGGAAACTCCGTAACGTATCGAATTGTTTCCTTACAGTTAATTGTGAAGACAACTTACTGTGCAACACCCTTAAAAGCTTTTCAGACTGTTCTTAACCACCCTGTACATCAGTCTAACAAAGTAAATGACACAGATGTGCTTTTTATGAAAAAAATTTCCAACATACTCCTTGATTTCGCAATACGATCTGTGAGTTCCACTAAGGGCTCCTACATACGCATCAATTTGTCGGTCCACCTATCAATTTCGTGGCAGCCAAAACACGTCTTGACGTTATCTAAGGTACATTGTTTGTCCTAAGAGATACGGACTTGTTTCACACGGAAAGAAATAGGGGTTTTTATAAACTGTCTTAGAGGTAATGAGGCCAAAAAGAACGTGGGTGAATTCCTTCGCTCGGATTCGTCACTTAGTCCATAGCTCTCAGCTGTTACTTAAGCAGCTGTGCCCCGATAATTTTCATAATTACCTGATAAGGGGCGAATTATTCATTTCTGAGTTGCTGAACATCAAACCATTCTCAGCGAAAAAGAATGACAGGCTGTTAACAGCTTCACGATTTCTAGCGACTAGCAGAAGTCAGGAGTACCTCAAATTCAGTGCTGTTGTTTCCCACGGTTATCAGTTACTATAATTTGTGAAACGCGCAACCTGATTTATAGTTGAGAGGTAATAAATCAAGCTGAAGCAAAAAAGTCGGTTTACATAAACATTATGTACTAGCAAAAAATGACTTCAAAGTGTAAGTTACTTATTTTAAATCCGAACACGAAAGACTACACGTGGTGATGGTGTACATAATCTAATCTAATAAATACTACAGATACATCAGGAAGTACCTGGCAACTATAAGACCTGTAAAAAAAATTCTATCCTTCGCTCTTCATAGCAGTGGTTTGGATATAGGCTGGACTTTAAACGTTTATAGCCATTAAGGAAGTATAGGGCTATTCAAAAAGAAGGAAAAGACTTCTACCGAACTCCAGTGTTCCTGGAAAGAGAGAAGTTCAAATTTCTATGCGTTAAATGAGAGCAGAATGTGTTACACGATAAATCCCAGAATGGCAGCTCATTTCCTGCCACACACGAAGCAGCTGGTGTCTCATTATCGAACTTGCAGCTTGAACAACAAGATGTCTGACCCTTAAGAATGTCAAGAATGTCACACATTTGCCGGGGGGAGGGGGGGGGAGGCGATAAAAACACGGTCCTTTACGTGGATGTCTTACAAATTAACGACCACTATACGTCGATATTCCAGTTTTTATATTAAATTTCCCATAAGTATTGGAAGCAACGTCTAAAAACACAAATTCGACGGACTTTTACTCTGAGCCACGCGAAACCCTTACGGATTAATTAAAAATAATGCTTCATTTCGTGCATCTATATTGCTAAATTCGCATGATGTGTCCCGAGATGATTTGCAGTTTTGAATTTCTCCACACAGTGTCCTTAAGGTTTCGACCGCCTCGCACCCTGTCGTGTGTACTTAAACCCGCGCACAGTGATAAGACCAGCTTTCCTCGGAAGGTTAGCACGACAGCGCTACACAGGGCAAGTTTGTTGGGTGACGTGCGGCCTACTCGCCCGACATCCCAACAAGGAGTGTCGGTCGGTCAAAACGCCTTCATACACTCCTGGAAATTGAAATAAGAACACCATGAATTCATTGTCCCAGGAAGGGGAAACTTTATTGACACATTCCTGGGGTCAGATACATCACATGATCACACTGACAGAACCACAGGCACATAGACACAGGCAACAGAGCATGCACAATGTCGGCACTAGTACAGTGGATATCCACCTTTCGCAGCAATGCAGGCTGCTATTCTCCCATGGAGACGATCGTAGAGATGCTGGATGTAGTCCTGTGGAACGGCTTGCCATGCCATTTCCACCTGGCGCCTCAGTTGGACCAGCGTTCGTGCTGGACGTGCAGACCGCGTGAGACGACGCTTCATCCAGTCCCAAACATGCTCAATGGGGGACAGATCTTGCTGGCCAGGGTAGTTGACTTACACCTTCTAGAGTACGTTGGGTGGCACGGGATACATGCGGACGTGAATTGTCCTGTTGGAACAGCAAGTTCCCTTGCCGGTCTAGGAATGGTAGAACGATGGGTTCGATGACGGTTTGGATGTACCGTGCACTATTCAGTGTCCCCTCGACGATCACCAGTGGTGTACGGCCAGTGTAGGAGATCGCTCCCCACACCATGATGCTGGGTGTTGGCCCTGTGTGCCTCGGTCGTATGCAGTCCTGATTGTGGCGCTCACCTGCACGGCGCCAAACACGCATACGACCATCATTGGCACCAAGGCAGAAGCGACTCTCATCGCTGAAGACGACACGTCTCCATTCGTCCCTCCATTCACGCCTGTCGCGACACCACTGGAGGCGGGCTGCACGATGTTGGGGCGTGAGCGGAAGACGGCCTAACGGTGTGCGGGACCGTAGCCCAGCTTCATGGAGACGGTTGCGAATGGTCCTCGCCGATACCCCAGGAGCAACAGTGTCCCTAATTTGCTGGGAAGTGGCGGTGCGGTCCCCTACGGCACTGCGTAGGATCCTACGGTCTTGGCGTGCATTCGTGCGTCGCTGCGGTCCGGTCCCAGGTCGACGGGCACGTGCACCTTCCGCCGACCACTGGCGACAACATCGATGTACTGTGGAGACCTCACGCCCCACGTGTTGAGCAATTCGGCGGTACGTCCACCCGGCCTCCCGCATGCCCACTATACGCCCTCGCTCAAAGTCCGTCAACTGCACATACGGTTCAGGTCCACGCTGTCGCGGCATGCTACCAGTGTTAAAGACTGCGATGGAGCTCCGTATGCCATGGCAAACTGGCTGACACTGACGGCGGCGGTGCACAAATGCTGCGCAGCTAGCGCCATTCGACGGCCAACACCGCGGTTCCTGGTGTGTCCGCTGTGCCGTGCGTGTGATCATTGCTTGTACAGCCCTCTCGCAGTGTCCGGAGCAAGTATGGTGGGTCTGACACACCGGTGTCAATGTGTTCTTTTTTCCATTTCCAGGAGTGTACGTACAATTTGTTGTGGATTGGCAGGAGCCAACCCACGGAGTTTGGAGGAAGCCGAAAGGCACGCGTTTTAGCTCACGCAGGCTGGCGTGAGGTCTGGAACAGGTCAAGGAAATTAGACTAGCAAAAACCGTACGTAGCTGCTGGAATACTTAACTTTAATCCATAAATGGTGAACGTCGCTCTTGA
The DNA here is from genome assembly GCF_023864345.2 of Schistocerca serialis cubense. Taxonomy (NCBI): domain Eukaryota; kingdom Metazoa; phylum Arthropoda; class Insecta; order Orthoptera; family Acrididae; genus Schistocerca; species Schistocerca serialis. The sequence goes on along the minus strand of NC_064642.1, from coordinate 813,796,700 downwards.
CGTTACATGTTTTACAGCATCAATAGTAACTGGTAATGGTGCCTTGCTAGAATGTAGCAAATGACGTAGCTGAAGGCTGTACTAACTATCGTCTCGGCAAATTAGAACGTATTTTGTCAGTGAACCATCGCTAGCAAAGTCGGCTGTACAACTGAAGCGAGTGCTAGGAAATCTCTCTAGACCTGCCGTGTGGCGGCGTTCGGTCTGTAATCACTGATAGTGGCGACACGCGGGTCTGACGTATACTACCGGACAGCGGCCGATTTAAAGGCTACCACCTAGCAAGTGTGGTGTCTGGCGGTGACACCACACAATTTGTCGGTCAGTCAGCCGATAGCTCGGTTGGGTAGGGCCCTTAAAACGTGCAACACGCTGAAGCCAACTGCGGACAGTGTGAAATTGTATACAAACTAAGAATACTTTTGTCAGACAATTGACAATATGTGGAAGGCCTTAAACTTCAGTCACAGGAGTTTCGTTGGTATGGTAGCGAGTCGAATAGTATCACTGATGAAACCATTTCTCGGGCTACGGTTGCAGTGGCCTCCTTATGGGTCTACTGGTGTTGTTTTTTCGTACTGAATCACTTACGTTGCCATGATGGCTCTGCTGACCATGACGTCAAACTGCAATTAATAGGTGTTGTTTGCTAGTGGCCGTGGCAAAGCTCTTTGTAATGGGTTCGCTGGTGGAGGGAGTAGTGATACGCTGCAGTCCATAATTGGTAATCATCGGCGAATAGTGTCAAGCATTTTGGTGGATTCTCTGATCTTGCATTTCGCCCTCTTAGGTGTTTCTGCATTTAATTGCACTGCCGCAGTGTTTGTAGTTTCCTGCTCCCTAGGTCTGTTGTACTGCCCAATGCGGATGTAACGCTCGTGCTCCCGTATGCCCAGTTGCTACTGGCGTACTCAATATAGATGTCTACACTCTGACAACTAGTATACGCCACCCGCGTGCACAGCATGTATCTAATCCTTGGTGGAGCGTAGCACATCCATCTTCAGGGTGCTGTAGAAGACTGACAGCGTACCAACGAGGCGAAGGTGTTCACCATTCCGGCCAGTGACGCTCTCCACACGAAGTAAGCGCGCTGCTGGCTGCAGTTCGTCCCTGTCCTGCCTGCCTCGGGTTCTTTCATTCGTTACCAAGGCTGTGCAGATGTTTGGGGGGTTGTAACAATCGGAGAACATACTTTGCACCTTTCAAAACTGATAAGTTGTGAGAAACACTGCGGCGCAGCACGCGGATAATCAGAGCCCATGTCAGTTATGGGCAGCAATAAGTACACCCAGGAGGCTACTAAAATGATGGTTGCATCTGAAGCTGAGTCAAAAAGGGAACTGATTCCAGCGATAGTTTGGTTGAGTAGTGCGATACTTAGCGAACTACAGCTACCGGCTATCAGTTACATAGCATGCAATCTGTGCAACACTTGCCTAGGTCACAGATCCGCGCTGACAGGTTTCGGTTGGACCCACTTAGGGTTATATATAACCAAAACGTAACATAGTATGAAAAACTCGACGTGATTAGATACATGAACCACTAAAATTGTTGGCAACCCTTTGAAACTTGGAAACTAAGAGCGTGATGCCTCGAACTAAAAGTAATACCTGTCTATAGGTTCTCATATTTCCTGCTACTGTAAATAATTCACCTTTATTGTACTGGGACAAAGATAAATGAGCGCACTGCATGTGTAGTCACATACCCTTGACTCTGTGTTTAACCTGTGACTGACTTATTAGTTGTTCAGCTCCGAGAACTCCCCTCAGGGGGTCCACAACTCTTTTGTGGATACGTGCGTAGCGAGCACGGGACGCCGAGCTAATGTGGCCTTCCTTCCGTTCTGGGCTGCATACCTTCCCTTTCCGCATCCTTCCCCATCCCCCATCTTCGCCCGCACCCCCCTCACCTCTGGCTCTTTCCTTCCCTTTCTCCCCCTCTGGGAGTATGGTTTGTGCCTACGTCCAGAGACGGACGCTCGAAACTGTAACAAATTCTTTGCTTTCTCCACTTGCAAGTCTTAGTCCTTCCTCTGTCCTTCTCTTTTCCTAACCTCTTCTCTTTGCCCTTTTCTCCGCTGCAGCGTTTGAGACCCCTCTTCTTTCCTTTCCTGTTCTCTTTTTTCCTCCCTGTGCGCGTCTGAAGGCCGACCCATGCATTTCCATGTGTAGCCGGTGACGGGGTAACGCGTAATTCCCCGCCTTGGGGAGACAGGTAGGACACGTACATACCCCCTGGTAACGGCCAGGCCCAGGGAGGGGTGATTACCCGAGCTGATACCTTCCGAAAGTGCCGATTGGTCCCTCCGTCCGTTTGTCGGGAGGTGTGACCTGAGGTGTGAACAATCACCTAAGGCGGGAGTGCCCTCAGACTGGGCCCCCGCAAGGGAGGAGCTCGCCATAGGAGACCCTGATAACCATGGGGGATTCTTCCGCACCGGTTTCCTCACCTTCCACTATGTCTGCTCACAAGCGTAAGTTCACTGAGTCTCAGCCACAGACAGTTCTTCCATCGTTGCCACAGTTCCTTGTTGTTTCTCAGTCTGACGAAGGTCATGACTTCTCCACGGTCAACCCTTTCATTATTCAGAAAGGTGTCGGCGCAATTGCAGGTCCTGTAAAGTCTTGTTCCCGATTACGGAATGGCACCTTGTTGTTAGAAACAGTCAGTGCCCACCAAGCACAAAAATTGCTGCGTACTTCACTGCTCCACACCTTCCCCGTCCGGGTTGAAGTGCACCACACTTTAAATTCCTCACGTGGAGTCGCTTATACACGCTCCCTCGGTGGATTGTCTGACAAAGAAATTCAGCACTACCTGTCGGACCAGGGCGTAACGGCTGTTCATAGAGTTATGAAAAGGGTTGACACGAACATCATTCCAACTCGCACTGTCTTCATGACATTTGACAAAGTTCAACTCTCATCGAAAATCAAAGCAGGCTATCAGATAATTTCCGTTCGCTCTTACGTCCCAAGCCCTACGCGTTGCTATTGGTGTCAGCGGCTTAATCACACCAGCCAGTCCTGTTCCAATCGGGCCAAATGTGTTACGTGTGGCAAGAATGCCCATGAGGGTGCTTGTCCACCTCAATCCCCTCGCTGAATCAACTGTATTGGTGACCACGCTGCTTCCTCTCGAGATTGCCCCATTTTTAAAGACGAAAAGCTCATCCAGGAAATCAGAGTGAAGGAAAAGGTGTCGACCTTTGCTGCTCGAAAATTATTCGCCAGTCTAAAGCCCACTGTGCCTCAGACAGGAAAATACAGCACTGTCCCTGCTTCTCCTTGGCCAACCAAGGAGGCGGCCACGCAGACTTGCGACCCCACCTTTAGTACCACGGTCGTCAGATCGGCCAGCGCAAACATCGCCCATCCAACATCCCCACTTTCGCCTTCCCCCTCTATCGCTCACCCTTCATCGGGTTCTGCTAAATCTCGAGCCCAAAAGTCAGACACCAAGACTTCGAAAAAAGAGCATACCCATGAATATTTTTTACGTACCCCAACTTCACAACCATCGATTCCTCCTTCATCTAAGCATCATATTTCCAACAAGGCTACAAAGAAACCCAGTTCCTCTCCTTCTCCGCCTAGGCGTGTCCCATCTACAGCACCACCTGGGGAAATCGCCCTCGGCCGTCTTCTGTGTCGCCGAGGCGCACTGCTGGCGGCCGATGAACCGGCCGATCGCTGGTGGCAGGAGCTGCTCCTGAACAACCTATGGATCAGGATCTTCTGCCTTCGGCTGAATGCAATTCCATGCGGTTGGTCGCAAGCTCTGTGCAGTCGTTGAGTTGACGGCAACCTTGGTCACATTCCTCCATTTTCTGTTCACACTATGTCCATTATCCACTGGAGTATCTGCGGCATTGGAGCCAATCGGGATGAATTGACGATCCTCTTACGATCCTACTCGCTGGTCATCTTCTGTCTTCAGGAAACAAAGCTGCGTCCCCATGACTGCTTTGTTCTCCCCCATTTTCAGTCCGTCCAATTTGATCTCCCCTCTGTTGAATGCACTCCAGCACATAGAGGACTCATGATTCTTCTCCATGATACTCTCTATTATCACCCAATCCCTACAAACACTTCCTTCCAAACTGTCGCTGTCCGTCTTTCCCTTTCTGAATATAACTTTTCTCTTTGTACTGTATACATTCCATCGTCCACACAAATGGCACGAGCTGATCTCCTTCATCTTCTTGGTCAGCTTCCACCCCCGTATTTGCTGATTGGGGACTTCAATGCCCACCACCTGCTTTGGGGATCTCCACATCCTTGTCCACGTGGCTCACTATTGCTAGACGTCTTCCACCAAATGGATCTAGTTTGCCTCAACACTGAGGTCCCTACATTTTTGTCTGCCTCCACGACAAATTTCTCTCATTTGGACCTTTCGGTCGGTACTGTTCCGCTAGCTCGGCGCTTCGAATGGTTCGCCCTCGATGATACACACTCGAGTGACCACTGTCCATGTGTCCTTAGACTGCAGCCTCAACTGCCATATATGCGTCCGCGACGCTGGAAGTTTGCCCAAGCCGATTGGACACTTTTTTCGTCTCTAGCGAAATTCGATGACCGTCACTTTCCTAGCGTCGACGATGAGGTCACACATCTTACCGGCGTTATTCTTACAGCTGCGGAACGTTCAATACCACGCACCTCCGAATTGCTCCGGCGCCCCCCAGTTCCTTGGTGGAACGAGGCATGCCGTGACGCAATACGTGAGCGGCGACGTGCTCTTCGCGTTTTCCGCCACCATCCTACTTTGGCCAACTGTATCCGCTATAAGCAGTTCCGTGCGCGATGCCGTCGCGTCATCCGCGATAGCAAGAAGGCAAGCTGGAAATTCATTACTAGCTCATTTAACACCTTCACTCTCTCCTCGGAAGTTTGGAGTCGAATTCGACGGTTATCTGGCGCGCCTACATTCTCCCCGGTCTCTGGGCTCACTGTCGCGCGTGATACGTTAGTGGACCCCGTCGCAACTTCTAACTCCTTAAACATTTTGCTGAGATTTCGAGCTCTTAAAATTACCCGCCAGCGTTTCTCCCGACGAAACGTCCAGCGGAAGTGCAACCCCTTGCTTTCTCCTCTCAAAGTCGCGAAAGCTGTAACTCTGTTTTCTCCATGCGGGAACTCCAACATGCACTCTATTGTTCTCGCTCCTCCACCCCAGGACCGGATGGTATCCACATCCAAATGTTGCTGCATTTATCAACCCATGTTCTGCGTTACCTCCTTCGCATTTATAATCGAATTTGGACCGACAGTACCTTTCCCAGACGATGGCGGGAAGCTATCATCGTTCCTGTTCCGAAACCTGGAAAGGACAAACATCTCCCCTCTAGCTATCGCCCAATTTCTCTCACGAGTACTGTATGTAAGGTTTTGGAGCGTATGGTGAATTGCCGTTTAGCTTGGTGGCTGGAGTAACGCAGTCTTTTAACACCTGCCCAATGCGGTTTCCGAAAGCATCGTTCTGCAGTTGACCATCTTGTTGCTCTCTCCACTTATATCATGAACAATTTTCTCCGGAAATGCCAAACAGCAGCATTATTTTTTGATCTGGAGAGAGCATATGATACCCGTTGGAGGACAGGCATCCTCCGCACACTGTTCTCTTGGGGCTTTAGAGGTCGGCTGCCCGTTTTTCTACGCGAATTTATGGCAGAGCGCACATTTAGAGTGCGGGTGAACACTACTCTCTCCCGTACTTTCTCCCAAGAAAACGGGGTACCCCAGGGCTCCATGCTACGTGTTGTACTGTTTGCCATTGCCATAAATCCAATTATGGATTGACTCCTTCCTGATGTCTCGGGATCCCTCTTTGTGGACGATTTTGCGATCTACTACAGCTCTCAACGGACCAGCCTTCTTGAATGACGTCTTCAAGGATGTCTCGATCGCCTCCACTCTTGGAGCATCGAAACCGACTTCCGTTTTTCTCCCAGTAAGACCGTTTGTGGTAATTTTTGGCGACGTAAGGAGTTTCTTCCACCCTCCTTACATCTAGGACCTGTCAACCTTCCGTTTTCGGACGTAGCTAAATTCTTGGGTCTTACGTTTGACAGAAAACTGCGCTGGTCCTCCCACGTTTCCTATTTTTCGGTTCGCTGTCTGCGATCCCTCAACACCCGCCGTGTCCTGAATGGTACCTCCTGGGGAGCGGACCGAGTGGTCCTTCTCCGCCTCTATCGCGCCTTAGTGCGCTCGAAATTGGACTATGGAAGCATAGTCTACTCCTCTGCTCGGCCGTCTATTCTTCGGCGTATCGACTCTATACACCACCGTGGATTACGTTTAGTGTCTGGAGCTTTTTACACCAGCCCTATGGTAAGCCTGTATGCTGAGACTGCTGAACCTCCGCTGTCCAATCGGCGAGCAGTCCTTCTGAGTCGTTATGCTAGCCATCTGTGTTCCATGCCTGCTAATCCAGCCCATGACAATTTTTTCGACGCCTCCTTTGATGTAGGGTATGCAGGCCGCCACTCCTCCCTACTACCACCGAGAGCCCGCTTCCGTCCTGCTCCATTCTCTTTCCTTTCGCTTTCCTAAAACCTTCTTGACAACTTGGGGTACAGCACCGCGTTGGCTCCCTTCACTTGTTTATCGTCGGGCATTTGCTGCTCTGTGTGCACAAATGAAGGAAGCCGCATTTATTTACACTGATGGCTCGAAAACATCGTTAGGTGTAGGGAGTGCCTATATTGTTGGGGACACCCCAAATCACTTTCGGCTTTCCGACCAGTGTTCGGTTTATACTGCGGAGCTTTACGCTGTTCTCCAGGCTGTCCACTACATCCGCCGTCATCAGCGGATACAGTATGTTATCTGCTCAGATTCTCTCAGCTCTCCCCTCACTCTCTAACATCTTTACCCTATCCACCCTCTGGTCCACCGGATTCAGGACTGTCTGCGCTTGCTCCACCTGGGGGGCGTCTCGGTGGCGTTCCTCTGGCTCCCGGGACACGTTGGTATCTGTGGAAATGAGGCGGCCGATATAGCGGTCAAGGCTGCAGTCTCTCTTCTTCGGCCAGCTATTCAATCGATTCCCTTCACCGATCTACGGAGCGTTTTATGTCATCGGGTTGTTCTTTTATGGCACGCACATTGGTCGACACTTCCCCATAATAAATTGCGGGACGTGAAAGCTCTTCCTTGTGCTTGGACCTCTTCCTCCCGAACGCGTCGTCGGGAGGAGGTAATTTTAACTAGACTTCGGATAGGTCACTGTCTTTTTAGCCATCGACATCTTTTAAGCGGCGATGCTCCCCCACTCTGTCCCCACTGCTGTCAGCTGTGGACGGTAAGACACCTTTTAATTGAGTGCCCCTATTTTACTCCGTTAAGCGCCCGTCTACAGCTGTCGCCTGCTATATCGTCCATTTTAGTGGATGACACGCGCTCGGCCGATCGCGTTCTTGAGCTTATTAGTGCCAGTGATATGACGTCAGTCATTTGAAGCCTTTTTTTTTGGGGACAACCAAACCCTTTCTGTAGTGGATTTGTAAGCGTTCCTTCTGCTTTTAGTTTCTCCAATTGTTTGAGTTTCGTTCCCATTTCTGCTGGTTTCCATTTTAGGTTTTTACTGTTTCCTAAGTCACGGACCGGGCGCTAATGACCATAGCAGTTTTGCGCCCTAAAACCAAAACAAAAAAAAAGCTCTGAGAAATTGAGGCATAGTAGTGTGCAGTCCTTTCCTTAAAGAATATCTATTTTCAGTGTGTTTGGGAGAAGCTGTCTAGAATACTTTGTTATGAAGACAAAAACTGAGGGATAATTCTTTCCTATTCATATGTTGATGATTCTGGAGGAATTTCGAAGGTATGTTTCTAATGTGACAATTTAGTGTTTGTTAGCCTTTTTATGTTCCGCTGTCCTTTTGTCAGTTTGATTTCTCAGTAACGATTATCTTCAAAGTAAAATCCACATCAGATTCATAGTAAAGCTTTGAGTTTTGTAGTATGTCCAATGCACCTTATCGTCAGAAAATCTGTTCATTCGTGCGGCGTAAGAATTTAGAGTAAATCATTAATCTTTAGCTCCTACATCTATTGATTTGTAATTGATTTGGAGAACGTGAGTACCGCAGACACAAAAACAGCTTGCTGAGCGAGAGGTAAGTGAATTTTATTTCAAGGTGCACCTTACATTGCGTTCTTGTGCAAACAGTGTGTAGTCAGGATTGGGAGGTATCTTGCTTGTCGTGTCAGCAAGCAAACTTTCAGTTAACACTGTTCCTACTTTCTAATATTTTCTTCAGAGTAGAGCAGTAATTCGGCTTTGTGGGCTTAGTCTAACATGCATCGTTCTCATTGCGCTTTGGTACTGAGTGTTAGATTCCATTGAGTATGCATTTCATTTGGCTTTAAATGGGTTCAATTTTGTCACATTTAGCGTTATAAATATAAAATTTTATCTCAAAACACGGTTCACATGCTCAACACAAGGCCAACAACCAGTCAGTTCGGCTCAGCAGTTTAGCAAAGTTTTCGAAATCATTGTCAAGTTTTCTGTTTCATAGAAAGCTTACCCAGTGCTAAAACGTGTGAGCTAGTTGAGCTGCTGTGGTTGCCTCCGCTTACAACCGGGAATTCACAATTTATTCGTTCTTGCTACTGCTGTTTCATTCTAATACTGGTTATAATCACATTTTCGGTAGTGTAATATGATGCTAGTAGGTAACATTGTTACACATTTGTCATTAAAGAAACCTCAAAATACGTAATATTTATAACAGATGACTTCTACCTGAATCGTAATTTGACAAACCAGTTGTGGAATAGAATGATCAGTCGTTGGTGGGCAGTGTTTATATACTCGTACTCCTCAGCAACCGCGTAGCACCAAACTTACAGGATGACTAACTGGTGTTCAGATGCGAGTGGTGCACACGTGAAGCGGATTTCGTTGTTTAACGACTTTATTCAAATGACTTGGCAAATAAGCAAAATCCATTACCAAAGGAGAAAATTTTTGAGATAGTTATGTGCTCATCTTCCGTTGGCAATATATTCCTAGTTGGTTTCGCATAACAGGAAAGCTTCAACGTGCATGTGAAAGTAGTTAGTACGGCAGCATTAACTTCAAAATCTCACAGCTGTACGAGCAGGTGACGATTTAGTTACATTGGCTTCCAGTATTCAAAGTCTTGTTCACCTGTTCAGTCGTTTAAACCGCTGAGGCAGTTCTGATGCATTTAAAGCTGGAGCTGGTTGTCAGGTGAGGCAGTGGAGACCAGACGAACTTCAGGGGGATCCGATTACCACCTCTCGCTCAATGAAATAGACTGGATTTTTTCGCCATTTACTTAATAAAGTAAATGAAAGGCGTCGCCTTGCGCTTTTAGTTCAAGGTAATTGTAAGTGTTCGTTCACGTACTTTAACATCTACTAAAAATCAAATTTAGGACTTCCAATAATGGAATTCTCAATTTTATAACCTAAGTCAATTTCCTCTGGCTGAGAAATGAAAAATACTAAAACGAATATTTTTTATAATTGTGTTAAAAATTGAAACAAATTATTTACTTCAAGAAATTGACAACGGTTGCCATTAAAATCAACGTGGCAATGTCCTGTTAGGCAATTGCTGCGGGACCTGCCTGGATCATGGCTGATATCATCCAGCGCCTTCAAAACTGACCAGTTGTCGCCCTTTATGGAGGTAACTTCTCGATTAGTCCTTTTTTAAACTGCCTTGTCTGAGTGTAGACTATTTCTGAAACCACGACCTCACTTTTTAGTTGATCCTTGTACTTCACACTGCTACTCTATCCTGTGCAAGCTTCTTCATCTCCCAGTACCTACTGCAACCTACATCCCTCTGAATCTGCTTAGTGTATTGATCTCTTGGTCTCCCTCTACGATTTTTACCCTCTACGCTGCCCTCCAATGCTAAATTTGTGATCCCTTGATGCCTCAAAACATGTCCTACCAACCGATCCCTTCTTGTAGTCAAGTTGTGCCACAAACTTCTCTTCTCCCCAATCCTATTCAATACCTCCTCATTAGTTATGTGATCTACCCACCTTATCGTCAGCATTCTTCTGTAGCACCACATTTCGAAAGCTTCTATTCTCTTCCTGTCCAAACTGGTTATCGTCCATGTTTCACTTCCATACATGGCTACACTCCATAGAAATACTTTCAGAAACGACTTCCTGACACTTAAATCTATACTCGATGTTAACAAATTTCTCTTCTTCAGAAACGATTTCCTTGCCATTGCCAGTCTACATTTTACATCCTCTCTACTTCGTCCATCATCAGTTATTTTACTCCCTAAATAGCAAAACTCCTTTACTACTTTAAGCGTCTCATTTCCTAATCTAATCCCCTCAGCAACACTCGATTTAATTTGACTACATTCCATTATCCTCGTTTTGCTTTTGTTGATGTTCATCTTATATCCTCCTCTCAAGACATTATCCATTCCATTCAACTGCTCTTCCAAGTCCTTTGCTGTCTCTGACAGAATTACAATGTCATCGGCGAACCTCAAAGTTTTTATTTCTTCATCATGGATTTTAATACCTACTCCGAATTTTTCTTTTGTTTCCTTTACTGCTTGATAAATATACAGATTGAATAACATCAGGGAGAGGCTACAACCCTGCCTCACTCCTTTCCCAACCACTGCTTCCATTACATGCCCCTCGACTCTTATAACTGCCATCTGGTTTCTGTACAAATTGTAAATAGCCTTTCGCTCCCTGTATTTTACCCCTGCCACCTTCAGAATTTGAAAGAGAGTATTCCAGTTAACGTTGTCAAAAGCTTTCTCTAAGTCTACAAATTCTAGAAACGTAGGTTTGCCTTTTCTTAATCTTTCTTCTAAGATAAGTCGTAAGGTCAGTATTGCCTCACGTGTTCCAACAAATTCTACGGAATCCAAACTGAACTCCCCCGAGGTCCTCTTCTACCAGTTTTTCCATTCGTCTGTAAAGAATTCGCGTTAGTATTTTGCAGCTGTGACTTATTAAACTGATAGTTCGGTAATTTTCACATCTGTCAACACCTGCTTTCTTTGGGATTGGAATTATTATATTCTTCTTGAAGTCTGTGGGTATTTCGCCTGTCTCATACATCTTGCTTACCAGATGGTAGAGGTTTGTCATGACTGGCTCTCCCAAGGCCATCAGTAGTTCTAATGGAATGTTGTCTATTCCCGGGGCCTTGTTTCGACTCAGGTCTTTCAGTGCTCTGTCAAACTCTTCACGCAGTATCTTATCTCCCATTTCATCTTCATCTACATCCTCTTCCATTTCCATAATATTGTCCTCAAGTACATCGCCCTCATATAAACCCTCTATATACTCCTTCCACCTTTCTGCCTTCCCTTCTTTGCTTAGAACTGGGTTGCCATCTGAGCTCTTGATATTCATACAAGTGGTTCTCTTCTCTCCAAAGGTCTCTTTAATTTTCCTGTAGGCAGTATCTATCTTACCCCTAGTGAGACAAGCCTCTACATCCTTACATTTGTCCTCTAGCCATCCCTGCTTAGCCATTTTGCACTTCCTGTCGATATCATTTTTGAGACGTTTGTATTCCTTTTTGCCTGCTTCATTTACTGCATTTTTATATTTTCTCCTTTCATCAATTAAATTCAATATTTCTTCTGTCACCCAAGGATTTCTATTAGCCCTCGTCTTTTTACCTACTTGATCCTCTGCTGCCTTCACTACTTCATCCCTCAGAGCTACCCATTCTTCTTCTACTGTATTTCTTTCCCCCATTCCTGTCAATTATTCCCTTATGCTTTCCCTGAAACTCTGTACAACCATTGGTTCTTTCAGTTTATCCAGGTCCCATCTCCTTAAATTCCCGCCCTCTTGCAGTTTCTTCAGTTTCAATCTGCAGTTCTTAACCAATATATTGTGGTCAGAATCCACATCTGCCCCTGGAAATGTCTTACAATTTAAAACCTGGTTCCTAAATCTCTGTCTTATCATTATGTAATCTATCTGATACCTTTTAGTATCTCCAGGATTCTTCCAGGTATACAACCTTCTTTTATGATTCTTGAACCAAGTGTTAGCTATGATTAAGTTATGCTCTGTGCAAAATTCTACTAGGCGGCTTCCTCTTTCATTTCTTCCCCCCAATCCATATTCACTTACTATGTTTCCTTCTCTCCCTTTTCCTCCTGACGAATTCCAGTCACCCATGACTATTAAATTTTCGTCTCCCTTCACTACCTGAATAATTTCTTTTATCTCGTCATACATTTCACCAATTTCTTCATATCTGCAGAGCTAGTTGGCATATAAACTTGTACTACTGTAGTAGGCATGGGCTTTGTCTCTATCTTGGCCACAATAATGCGTTCACTATGCTGTTTGTAGTAGCTAACCCGCACTCCTATTTTTTTATTCATTATTAAACCTACTCTTGTATTACCCCTATTTGATTTTGTATTTATAACCCTGTAATCACCTGACCAAAAGTCTTGTTCCTCCTGCCACCGAACTTCACTAATTCCCACTATATCTAACTGTAACCTATCCATTTCCCTTTTTAAATTTTCTAACCTACCTGCCCGATTAAGGGATCTGACATTCCACGCTCCGATCTGTAGAATGCCAGTTTTCTTTCTCCTGATAACGACGCCCTCTTGAGTAGTCCCCGCCCGGAGATCCGAATGGGGGACTATTTTATCTCCGGAATATTTTACCCAAGAGGACGCCATCACCATTTAATCATACAGTAAAGCTGCATGTCCTCGGGAAAAATTACGTCTGTAGTTTCCCCTCTCTTCATTATGGCAGTGTTAATAAACTTCGTATTATATTTGGTGTTAGCAACACTTGCTCAGTTCGAAGTATTACCTGCAATGTGCTTCAGAAGGGAAGCAATCTAGAACGTACTTCTCTGAATCCTGAGCAAAACCGAAATTTAAGTTTCCACCTATCTGGTTCGACCCATGACGTAAAGATGGCCGACACTCCTATTTCCAGCATATGCAGTACAGTTATCGCAGCTCCACGAAACGGACCCACGAACAAAGATAAACACTACTACAGTTACAAAATGAAAGCAGATGGACAAAGTGCAGGAAGTACTGGCTTCAGAGTGGGGACAAGCAGAAACGTAATACCAATAACACCATACCGGATCTAAAATAACGACAACGTCACATAAAAATGCAAAAGATTCGTAAACGCTAAAAAGATAGCCATAGGAATCGAAATCTTCACATGACCTATGGCCAAAACGAGGCCCTCGATAGCAATGAATCCACGTACCATTCAAAAACCCAATACCTCAATTTTCACTTAATCAAATAAAAACACACGAACTATAATGCTAAAGTCAAACCATACTTAATGGATTAAAAACAAACCAAGAAAGAATATACCAACAAACAAATCTAATTTGACGCACGCGCACAGTGAAAAGCAAGTTGTCTGCAGTCAACCGAATCAACTGCAAGGACATGCTCGGAAGCCAAGTTTTTGAAGTAAATTTCCGCCGTTTGTATGTTAATTGTTAGTTTATAGCACACAATTGCTTTTGGCTATGTAGCCATTGTAAAGTGAATTTTGAAATGGCAAAATGTGTGACCTGTCCATGAAGGAAAGATCATGATCGTAAGCACCATATCATCACCCATTGCATCATCCCATGAGCTTCTTACAGACCTAACATCTATTACTGAGAAAAAGGAAAAAAAACTTCCAAACCACAAGAAATACACGCCTCCAATAATACCAGACAAAAGAACAAATTCATAACCAACAATATGCAAAATGAAAGCGAACCTCGCCCGCTCGGGTAGCGTCATCAAATGACTCACAAAGATAACGAAAAATTTCCAAACACACACAGCTAGCAAGTGTGCCACCAAATAAAACACTACACCCATAACCATGACCAGATGTAAACATTTGTGACACCATGGAACTATACCGACACCAACGTGATAAACGGACCCTATGGTGTAGGCCTACTTCAAAACACGTGGGAAGTGTTAGTGCTGGCGGCTGTCTCCTGTGGGGTGCGAGTCCGTTCCAGGTAACTTCAGTAAATATTAACTGCGGCGTTTAAATACACAGCACCTTATAACACGACGAAGTTAAGACCTTCAGCAAGTACCTTTCCACTGGCATTGATTGCCTGTGGGCTTCGCGCGTAGCCGAGCGTTGGAATGTTAACGCGGGCAAGGCAGGAGGCCCACGAGAAAAACAGGCAGCGGCGCTTTCGTCATGAAGGCAGGCCTTAATTCGCTAGCTCTGTTCAGCAGACAAAAGTTTCTAAACCTGTTAACTCGTAGCTGGACGTGTACGTACTAACGGGAATTGCATCTTCTACTGGAATCTCCTATTATGAAGTCTTACTGATTAAAAGTAAAACGAAATTTAAGGTAAATACTCGATATAAATGTTATAACGGCTTGTTTATAGCATTGTCTCATCTGCTTAAGTCCTCGTTTCAAACAAGAAGTGGTGCAATATGCAACTGATAGTCATTTTGGCACGATTTTAATTTTTATAATCCCAGTACAGACGTAATAAATCGTAAGTAGGCTTGCTGACTTCCGATCATTGTAGGACTAACAGTAAGCCTCCATAATACCGGATTCCCGTAGAAGATGCGATTCCCGTAGAAGATGCGATTCCCGTAGAAGATGCGATTCCCGTAGAAGATGCGATTCCCGTAGAAGATGCGATTCCCGTTCGAACGTACAAACCTAGCTAAGTGTTAACTCGTGTTTCTTCTAGGCCTCGCTGGGCGATTAGTGACGTCACAAGCTCATTGCTGGGCACGCATTTCTCGTGGGCCCCAGACCACACAGTGACGCCACTGGTCAAAACAGGTCGGTGGAATGATTTTTTGATAGTTTCCATGAGGCAAAATTTCTTGGAAAAATGGATTAAAATGCCTAGGCTGGAAATGAGTCAGCAACATGTTCATTAGTTTGTATTAAGATTTATAATCACAACATGAAGAGTACTATGTAGAGCATCTTACATAAGCCATTAGGCATTACTTTATCGCCAAAGAAGATAATCAACTTGTCAGGGAGTGATTTTTCGTACTTCATGCACGAACTGGTATTTCAAATGCCAACAATACCACAGTTAATGTCCCAATTTTCTAACATTAGTAGGCCTCTATTGAGGTTCCTTGAATAGTCAGTGCTTCGAACTAGTATGGAAGTTCTGAAGTGGCTGTTTTTCCTTCAAGAAGTGATTCTCTGGAGCAGATGTTTTGCATCTGAAAGTACACCCTCGTTCAGTCTTTCACGTGTTTGTTAGGTTCCAACTTCACATAATAGTGAAAGACCACTCAATTAGTTCTATAGAAACAATGTGAAAGTATTTTACAAAATGAAGGACGAAGTAGTAACGGTGATTGCAAATTATTTGTAGATATAAGGGTTCACAGGCCTACAAGCCTTCTGCATGAGAAATAGCTTAGGAATCTGTTACTGTTAATGTGTATAAGTTGCGAGTGTCTACTGCTGAACGTGTTCTCTCGAACGAACCTTATGGGACAACTTTAGTCCCTCTACGCTTTATACAGTACAGCAGCAAATTCAGTGCAAATTTGTTGATAGTTCACGTAATTTTTCTGTAAGTATATGCACTTGAAATTAGGAAGTGAAATACCTAATGTAAGTAGGAACATCTATCTACATCTACACGTATATCCTACAATTCACATTTAAGTGCCTGGCAGAGGGTTCATCGAACGACGTTCACAATTCTCTAAAATTCCAATCTTGTACAGCGCGCGGAAAGAACGAACACCTGTACCTATAGCTCTGATTTCCCTTACCTCTTCATGGTCATAGTTTCTCCATATGTAGGTCGGCGACAACCAAATATTTTCGCATTCAGAAAAGAAATTTGGTGACAGGAATTTTGTGAGAAGATTTCTCCACATGAGAAACTGCTTTACAATGAAATAAATAACCCTAGCTGCATACAGGCGTTGATATGTCAACGGGAACAGTTGAAAAATGTGCCCCGACCGAGACTCTAACCCGGGATCTCAGATGCTCCATCCATTTTTAAATCTTTTGTTTTCGTTCATTGCATCTGCTCGTGTCGGACGTCGCAAAACACCTGTTTCAGTTCGTCGTTAATCCATTAACTCAACTTTTTTATTAGAGGGCAGCCAACTCTCCGACCGAACACGCTGAGTTAAAGTGTAAGCATAAATCTGAGCCACCGAGGACAGAGGATAGTGCGACTGCAGGGACCTATCTTCGGCACGCCTCCCATGAGACCCACATTCGCAACTTATTGTCCCGCACTATATTCGTAGTACCTCTGCCCATTTTACTCATTACATGCGGCTTTACTGCCGATTCCTGTAAGAGTTCGGGCACTGTTTGTGCATCAGCACAGGTCAAATGGCCGGTGTGCCGTATCTGTTCTTTCGGACACTGGAAATGGTATCTGTTAGGGCCCACCTGGACTCTGCGATCACAGTTTGCAATCTTTATCTACATCCTGACAGGACTCTTGCACCTGCTCCCATAACTGCCCTTCTTCAGCAACTTCCTCCTCCGTTCCTCCTCCTCGGGGATTTTAATGCTAATCATCCCTTGTGGGCCGGCCGAAGTGGCCATGTGGTTAAAGGCGCTGCAGTCTGGAACCGCAAGACCGCTACGGTCGCAGGTTCCAATCCTGCCTCGGGCATGGATGTTTGTGATGTCCTTAGGTTAGTTCGGTTTAACTAGTTCTAAGTTCTAGGGGACTAATGACCTCAGCAATTGAGTCCCCACCGAGCGAGGTGGCGCTGTGGTTAGCACACTGGACTCGCATTCGGGAGGACGACGGTTCAATCCCGTCTCCGGCCATCCTGATTTAGGTTTTCCGTGATTTCCCTAAATCGCTTCAGGCAAATGCCGGGATGGTTCCCGTGAAAGGGCACGGCCGATTTCCTTCCCCATCCTTTCCTCACCCGAGCTTGCGCTCCGTCTCTAATGACCTCGTTGTCGACGGGACGTTAAACACTAACATCCTCCTCCTCCTCCAGTTGAGTCCCATAGTGCTCAGAGCCATTTGAAGCCATCCCTTGTGGGGCAGTGCATTTCCATCTAGTTTGGATCTTCTCATAGACAAGTTTCTTGCAGACCACGACTTGTGCCTTTTTAATGATGGCTCCCCTACCCATTTCAGAGCCAGTCATGGTACCTTTTGTGCCACTGGTCTTTGTCCCTCCCTCCCCTCCCTCTCCCTCCGTTCCTCCCTTACACTGGTCGCCGCACGACGACCTTTGCTTCCTGCTCCTCGATGAACAAGTTACCTCGTTGGTCATTCCAACGTGCCGATTGGCCTATGTATACTGCACAGGTCGGTTTTTCTCCCTCTTTGTCGGGTTGTATTGATGACGTCTTACGTGACGTGTTTGAGATAGTTCGCGCTGCTAGCCTTGCTATCCCACGCTCATATGGACCATTTCGCCGCCGGCAAGTTCCGTGGAGTACTGCCATTGCCATTGCTATCTGTGATCGCCATCGAGCTTCGCAGCACTTTAAGAGGCACCCATCTACTATCAATCTTATTACCTTTAAACGCCTTCGCCAAAGCCCGTTACTTACTCAAACGGAGCAAACGGGTGTATCAGGAAAGCTTTGTTTCTTCCCTCGGTTCTACTGTCTCTATGTCATTGCTATGGGCTACACTTCGCTCTCTCCAAGGTTGCCATCGGCAATCTACCCTCTCGGGTCTTGCCCTCCCAGATGGCCTACGCACGGACCCATTGATTCTAGCAGAACATTTTGCAACAGCATCAGCATAAACCTATGCGGCTGCTTTCCTTCACCAGAAACATTGGGCCATAGCTTCCGCCTTACGTTTTATCCCTTGTCAGTCAGAATCTTACAACGAACCTTTTACTGAGGGGGAATATCTTACCGCAATTTCTTCTTATCATTATACGGCGCCTGGCCCAGACTCCATTCATAACCAACTGCTTCAACATCTCAGTGCTCCACAACGGCCACATCTTCTCCGGGTGTTTAACCGTACCTAGCTCCAGAGTGACTTCCCTTCTCAGTGGAGGGATAGCATCGTGGTTCCTGTCCTTAAGCCTGGTAATAACCCCCTCTTCGTCGAAAGCTATTGGTCAATTAGTCTGACAAACGTTATTTGCAGGTTACTGGAATGGATAGTAGCCTGTCGGCGCAATTGGGTCCTCTCTGGATCTATTGTCCCCTTACCAGTGTGGCTTCCGAGAGGGACATTCTCCGATCCATCATTTATTTCGACTGGAATCCGCCATTTGGCAGGCTCTTTCACAGTGTCGCCATTTGTTTGCGGTATTTCTGGACTTTTGCTAGGCGTATGATACAGCTTGGCGCCATCATACCTTACACTTCATGAATGGGGCCCACTCCCGATTTTTATCCGCCAATTCCTGTTCGATCGGTTGTTCAGGGTTTGGGTTGGTACTGTTTAATTCTCCACCGACCCAGGAGAATAGCATCCTACAGGGTTCTGTATTGAGTACTTCTCTTCCTCATTGCTATAGATGGACTTAAGGCCTCCGTTGGTCCTTTCATGCCTGCTCTGTATGTGGACGATTCCTTTATGGGGTTAGTTCGATGGCCTCTGCAGAGCGGCAGCTCCAGGGTGCTATACATCGTGCCTCTGCATGGACCCTCTCACACAGGTTTCAATTCTCTCCTTCAAAATCGCGGATGGTCTACTTCTATCGCTGTATTATGGTCCAACCCGATTCGGAGCTATACCTCAATGGAAGATAATTATCTGTGGTCCTATAGTTTCATTTCCTGGGTCTTCTTTTCGACAACAAGCTCACATGGTTGGCTCGTATCAGACTTCCGGAAGATAGGAAGTTTCCGTAAACTCAATGTCTTTCACTTCCTTGCCCACACCTCTTGGGGTGCAGATCATTCCACTCTTCTGCAGCGTTATCGGGCTTTAGTGCTGTCTCACTTGGACTATGGTTGTCAAGTTTACGGTTCGGCTGCTCCTTCCACCCTGCACCTCCTGGCCCCCTGCGGGTCTGGGGTAAGAATAGGCTCGAGGTATTCCTGCCTGTCGTAAAAGGCGACTAAAAGGAGTCCCTCCCCCTCAAGGGGGTAGTTAGCGCCTGCGTCTGGAGACGGACGGTTCAACGACTTAAATTTGTGGTCATTTTGGTGTTTTGCTTATTCTGGTTTCTTCATATCTTTGTTTCCTTTCTTTGTCCTTCTCCCTCTCTCACTGTCATCCTTTTTTCGTTGCGTCCTAGCCTACGCGTTTGAGACAGTCTGTCCTTTCTCTTCCTCTCTCACTTTCTTTTCCTATTCTGCTGTCCTCCCTGTGCGTGCCTGAAGGCTGACCCACGCGTTCGCAAGCGTAGCCGGTGACGGGGTAAAGCGTAATTCCCCACTCTGGGTAGACAAGTAGGGCCTGTGCGTACCCCCTGGTAAAGGCCAGGCCCGGGGAGGGGTAATTGCCCGAGCTGACACCTTCTGACCATTCCGATTGGTCCCTCCGTCCGTTTCTCAGGAGGTGTGACCTGAGGTGCAAACATTCACCTGAGGTGGGAGCGCCCTTTGAGAGGGTCCCCACAAGGAAAGAGCGCGCCATCGGAGAAGCTGGCAATCATGGGGGATTCATCCACAATGGACTTCTTCTTCTCTCTCGACTTCTGACCAAAAACGGAAACTTGACCAGCCACCAGTGACAAAAGTACTACCACCTGCCCAAAAGTTCCTCATAGTTTCTTGATCTGAGGACGGAAAGGATGATTAATCTGTGAACCCTTTCGTTATTCAGAAGGGCATAGATGCCATACCCCGACCTGTCAAGTCTTGCACCAGGATGTGTAACAGTACCTTGTTGTAGGAAACTGAGAGCGGCTTTTTGCCATAAACTCCCTCGGGCCACATTCCTGTCCAGGTGAAGGCTCACTGCACTCTGAATTCGTGGCGTGGTGTGGTATTTACTAATCACTAGACATATTGACTGAGGATGTCCCGACACCTACGTCCTGCTACCAGTGTAAGCGTTTTAACCACACCCGCCAGTCTTGTTCTAATGTGGCTAAATGTGTCACTTGTGGCAGGGACGACCATGAGGGTAACTGTCCGCCTCTGTCTCCTGGCTGCGTGAACTGTCAGGGTGACCATGCAACGTCCTCTCGCGACTGTCCCATCTACAAGGATGTACGCTGTATACAGGAAATTCGGGTCGAAGAGACAGTGTCCACCTCGGCTGCTCGCAAGCTTTTTGCTAGTAGGAAGCCCACACTGCTTCCAGCGGGGAAATACAGTACCGTCCTCGCCTCTCCTCGGCCTACCAGGGAGGTATCGATACAGACATGTGATCTGACCTTTAGCACTACGGTCGTCCATTTGGCCAGTGCTAAGATCGCCCGATCAATGTCTCCTCTTCCTCCAGTCACCCCAAGATACAACCACCTACATCAGCTTCTGCCAAGACTAAGACCCAGAAGTCAGATGCATGGGCCTTCAAGAAGGAACCGTCCCCTGAAGACTTCTTATGTACCCCGAACTCCCAGGCATTGACCAGTACTTCGACTAAACGACCTTCCAAGAAGGCTCATAGGAAGCAAAGTTCTCCTTCTCCGCCACGGAGCGTTTCTTCTCCTGCGCCACCCAGCGGTTGCCACCCCAGGCCGTCATCTGTTTCGCCTGGCCGCACCGCTGGTAGCCGAACATCTGGTCGTTCATTGGCGGAGGAAGCTCCCCCTCCCAGCCATCTTAACAAGATGGCCGATGAACCAATTGAACCAATGGACGATGACTCTCCGCCTATTGATAGTGGCGGCAGTGCTCGCTTGAAGCCAGGCCCTCAGTGGCCTTCGAGGTGACCCGTTCTCGCTTTTTCTGTTTCTTCTCACGATGGCACTTTTTCATTGGAATATTCTCGACATTCGCTCCAACCCAGAGGACTTAACGTTGCTGCTACGCTTGCACTGTCAGCTCGTAGTAGCTCTCCATGAAACGAAGCTAAGCCCATGCAATCGAATTGAATTGGCACACTATGCCTCTGTGCCATTTGACCTACCCCCTGCGGCAGGGATTCTGGCACATGGAGGGGTTATGTTGCTGGTCCGGGATGATATCTACTACGATCCCATCACATTGCACACCGATATGCAGGCAGTTGCTGTCTGACTTACTCTCCCCACTTTTACATTTTCCATTTGTACCGTTTACACTCCATCGTAGTCCGCCGTTACTAGGGCAGACATGATGCAAATTATTGCTCAGCTACCTGCACCATTTTTGGAGATTTCAATGCCCACCATCTCCTTTGGGGCTCTCCAGCATCCTGCCCAAGAGGCTCCCTGTTAGCAGACCATTTCAATGACCTCAATCTTGTCTGCCTCAATACTGGTGCCCCTACTTTCCTTTCGGACACAACTCACCTATTCCCATTTAGATCTCTGTATATGTACTACCCAACTTGCACACTGGTTGGAGTGGTACGCTCTTTCTGATACGTATTCGAGCGACTACTTCCCTTGTGTTATCCATCTCCTGCAGCGTACCCCGTCTCCATGCTCAAGTAGTTGGAACATCTCCAAAGCAGACTGGGGGCTCTTCTCTTTCAGGGCGACATTCCAGGATCGAAACTCCACAAGCTGACTATCGCAGGTCGCACACCTCACGGAAATCATTCTCACTGCTCCTGAATATTCCATCCATCTTACTACAACTTCTCCACGTCGTGTACTGGTCCCCTGGTGGACCGCAGCATGTAGAGACGCTTTACGTGATCGTTGACATGCTTTACGCACCTTTGAACGCCACCCTACGATGGCGAATTGTATTAACTATAAACGATTACGTTTGCAGTATCGTCGTGTTATTAAAGAAATCAAGAAAGCTAGCTGGGCTGCTTGCACAAACTCCTTCAACAGTTTTACTCCTGTTGTCTGGGGTAGCCTGTGCCAGCTATATGGCACTAAGGTCCACTCACCAGTTTCTGGCTTGACGGTCGCGAATGACGTCTTTGTGGCCCCTAAGGATGTCTCCTATGCCTTCCGCCGATTTTTCGCAGAGGTTTCGAGCTCCGCTCATTACCACCCTGCATTCCTACCCCGAAAACAAGCAGAGGAGGCAAGACCACCTAACTTCCGCTCCTCGAATCATGAGTTACAATGCCCCATTCACCATGTGGGAACTCGAAAATGCACTTGACCGGTCACGGTCCTCTGCTCCAGGGCCTGATTCTATTCATATTCAGATGCTGAAGAACCTTTCTCCGCAGGTAAAGGTTTTTTTCTTTGTACTTATAATCGCATCTGGATTGAGTGTCATGTTCCCACATGCTGGCGTAAATCTATTGTCCCGATTCCTAAGCCGGGGAGGGACAAGCACTTGCCTTCCAGCTATCGACCCATTTCCCTTACCGGCAGCGTGTGTAAGGTGATGGAACGAATGGTTAATTCTCGTTTGGTTTGGCTGCTCGAATCTCGACTTCTACTTGCCAATGTACAATGTGGATTTCGTAGGCGCCGCTCTGCTGTTAACCATTTGGTTACCCCGTCGACCTTCATTATGAATAACTTCTGGCGGAAGCGCTAGGCAGTGACTGTGTTCTTTAATTTGGAGAAGGCTTAAGACACCTGTTGGAGGCCGGGCATTCTCCGCACCATGCATACATGCGGCCTTCACGGTCGCCTCCCTCATTTTATTCGTGCATTTGTAATGGGTCGAAAGTTCAGGGTACGTGTGGGTTCTGTCCTGTTCGACGCCTTTCGCCAGGAGAACGGGGTGCCACAGGGCTCAGGTTTGAGCGTCGCTCTCTTCGCCATAGCGATCAATCCAATAATGGATTGCCTCCCAGCTGATGTGTCATGCTCCCTTTTCGTGAACGATTTTACCATCTAATGCAGTGCGCAGCGTACGTGTTTCCTGGAGCGCTGTCTTCAGCATTCTCTTGACCGTCTTTACTCCTGGAGTGTCGCCAATGGCTTCAGTTTTGCTGCCGAGAAGACGGTCTGTATTAACTCCTGGCGCTACAAAGTGTTCCTCCCACCGTCCTTACATCTAGGTCCTGTTCTCCCATTCGTGGAGACAACAAAATTTTTAGGTCTTACATTTGACAGTAAACTTAGGTGGTCTCTACATGTCATATTTGTCTGCCCGTTGTACCCGTTCCCTACATGTCCTCCATGTTCTCAGCGGTACGTCGTGGGGAACGGATCGAACCGTCCTACTTCTCCTATATCGGTTGATCGTCCGCTCGAAGCTGGGTTATGGGAGCTTTGTATACTCCTCTGCACGGTCGTCCATCTTAAACCGCCTCAACTCTATACAACATCGGGGGTTACGTCTTGCGATCGGAGCGTTCTATACTAGTCCCATCGAGAGTCTTCTTGCTGAAGCCGGTGAATTGCCACTGACCTACCGGCGCGATATACTACTTTGTCGGTATGCCTGTCGGCTATTATCAATGCCCGACCACCCGTCTTATCGTTCCTTTTTTGATGACTCTCTCGACCGTCAGTACGGGTTGTATGTATCTGTCCTGCTACCCCCTGGAGTTCACTTTCGTCGCCTCCTTCAGCACCTTGATTTTCCACTCCCTGCAACCGTTAGAGTGGGCGAGAGCCAAACGCCATCTTGTCTCTAGGCTCAGGTCGCGTTTACCTTGACCTCACTTCGCTCCCAAAGGAGGTTACCCCAGCTTCGGTATACCGCTCGTGGTGTGTCGAACTTCGAAGTTCATTAATACGATCTTCATTTATTCAGATGGCTCTCAGACCGATGACGATGTCGGATGTTCTTTTATTGTTGGGGCATGCAGTTTCAAATACCGGCTCCATGGCCACTGTTTGGTCTTCACAGCTGAGCTATTTGCCCTCTATCAGGCTATTCTTACATCCGCCGCCACTGACATTCCGCTTATATCATCTGCTCCGATTCCCTGAGCGCCGTCCACAGCCTCAGTGATCCGTATCCGGTTCACCCTTTCGTGCACCGGATCCAACGCTCTCTTCAGCAGCTGGCGGATGACGTTTCTCCGGTTAGCTTTATGTGGGTTCCTGGTCATGTCGGTATCCCTGGGAACGAAGCTGCGGATGCCACGGCCAAGGCTGCGGTCCTCCAGCCTCGGACAGCTACTTGTTATGTCCCTTCATCCGATTTTAGCAGGGTCATTTGTCAGCGCATTTTATCGCTGTGGCATGCCGATTGGTCTACACTTACTGAAAACAAGCTTTGGGCCTTGAAATCTCTCCCCACGGCTTGGACGACCTCTTCACGCCATTCTCAGCGGGAGAAGGTCGTTTTGGCCCGGTTACGGATTGGACACTGCCGGTTCAGCCACTGCCAGCTGCTGACGGCTTCGCGGACGCCGTTCTGCCCATGTGGGCAATTGCTGACGGTGCGCCACATTTTAACGTCTGTCCGAATTTTAATACACTGCGCATTGATCTTGGCCTGCCATGTACTCTGGAAGAAATTTTAGCGGATGACCCAGGAGCAGCTTCTCGCGTTCTTCGTTTTATCCACTTGACAAACCTGTCTAAGGACATTTGATTATGCTGTGCTCTTTTAATCCCTCGCCTGTTAATGTTCCTTTTATAGTGTTGTCCTTTTTAGTTGCTGTTTTAACATTGTGCCTCGCAGTGCATTCATAATTTAGTCTGAGCGCTAATGACCACTGTAGTTGTGCGCCCTACAACTACCAAAAAAAAAAAAAAATTACTTCACGCTACCTGCACCTTCCCCAGTGATAGTGAACTCTTCACTGCCTTGGCTTCGTGAAGCGGCCTATGTTAACCTTGGCATTTATACGCTTGGGAAGGACACTACTCCAGCGTCAGTTTCACGACCTTCGCATGGAACTTCGCGGTAGTACCTTTGAATACACTGATTGCTCCCGGACTGATAGTGGTGTCAGGTGTGCCTTTGCATTGGCACCCGTGTCTTTTGATATCGGCTTCCAGCACACTGATCAGTGGTTACAGCTGAGCTCCTCGCCGTTTATCAGGCCACGGAGTACACTTGTGTCCTCTGGTCACTCACTCAGCTCCTTTCAAAGTCTGCGTGCTGTACATCGCCCATCCCTTAGTGCAGCTGGTCCAGGAAACACACCACTTCCTCACTCTTCGTGGAGCCAGTGTGATGTTCCTGTGGGTTTCTGGGCACGTCCGTGTGCCAGGAAACGGGGCTGCAGACGCTGCCGCCAAGGCTGCAGTCCTCGTTCTTCAGTACCGCGGGTTCCTGTGTTCGTCCGATCTCTGTGTTGCCGTCCGTCAGGAGGTGGTGTCCCTTTGGTATCGCCAATGGCCATCTCTTCACGGGAATAAGCTCCGGTTTATTAAGCGTCTCCCAATGGCTTCGACGACCTTCTCTCGGGCCTCCCGCCGGAAGGAGATCATTTTAACTAGGCTGCGTATCGTGCACTGCCGTTTTAGCCATGATCATTTGATAAGTGGCGCTACCCCACCACTATGTACGAATTGCGCCCGAGTTTGAACTGTGCGCGACTTCCTGACGGAATGGCCATTTTCAGCTTACGTTCCCGCTTGGGTTATCGGTCGTTTTAGCAAGTGACGCGCGGGCTGATGAACGCGTTTTACATTTTATCCGCCAAAGCAATATGCGGTAACATGTCCACCTTATACACTTACACAGACTAAAAGCTTAAGCATATGGAATCGAGACAAAATTGCGAAATAGTCCGCTTCTGAAATTTTTTCAAAGAAAATCTTACATGACCAGGTAGATTTTTACGCTGACTTGGAGAAAATGTCTGAGTAAACAACAGGTATGTAACGCTCATCTGTATTTTGTATGCAATAAAAAAGAACGTATCATCTCACTGTCTTTCACACCTACGAAATAAGGCTAATGCCTTATTTATAGAAAGCATTTCAATTAGCTAATGCAATTGCCACACACATTTCTGAAATTTTAGTTAGACCATTAATGTTCGATAAAACAATCCAAATAGGGGGGGGGGGGGCGAGAGGGAGAATGTTGTTCCTAATTTTTATATTTCAGACATACAAAAGGACGTTATATAATGAAATTAACAGCACTGCAGAATAAGATTAACAAGAAACATAGGGAGTTCACTTAGCGTGCATGCCGATTAGCAAAGCTGGGACATTAAGAAAGCAAAGCTGTCATCGGTAAGATCAAAATAAAGTTATCCAGAAAGTCCGTGCAAAATTAATACGGGTATCAGCTGAGCAAAATAATGTAAATGCCCACTGTGTCGTTTATACCAAATCACAATTACAACAGGTGGTTGCCACCCATACGGGGTTCACAACTTTATGGTCAACACAGTAGCCAAATTGGATCTGACCTGTTATCAGAGAGATACAAAGTAATGATAAAAGCAAAACTGTTAGCGATAAATGATGTAATTCAAGATAAACCGTAAGAAACAACACACTTCAATAAATAGTACGCGAGAAACATAGAAAACATCAATAAAGCAAATTAATATTGGCACATAATCATAGAGCACAATAAAAGGCATTAAAAAACTGTTATCGAGGTGAGTACAAGTAACAATGTTAAATGGTACTGGAGTCTCGTAATTGAAAGTTTCTTTGGACTATTACTACTTAGAGAAGAGTTCAATATAGGTCTGTAGCATAGCTGTGCACAGATCAAGGAATGCGAAACAATAACGTGAATGTCCTCTGTGCTTTGACTCAATACTTAAATACTTGATCGAAATGTTTGTTCTATGAAACACACTTTCATCAGTAGACATATATAACAACTCCCTGAAACATTGGTCTGTATATCGCACTATAAAAACACATCAAAAGGTTTAATTTTTGATTTTTGACACTTTGTATCATCAGTTTCGACTTGCATGGATGATATCCAAATCCCCAAATGCTAAAACTGAGAAAACGTCTATTAAGACATCAAAAAGTGCAAATATTTCCAATGGGTCTACTTCAGAACTTCCTAAAACGGTATCAACATGCACCATATCATACTTACGGGTGGCATTTTGTGAGCAGGTGTTCATACATTGTAAACTTAGAATAATACCGGAAATCAGGGAATTACATACAACAAAGTGTACATTTGGTTCCCTACTTTGCGCCCTAGATGCGCACGTCCTCTGTTACTTTCACTGGTCATAAGTAACTGCTTGAAATATCATTGCAATATTTATCATATTTTAGTGCGTTTACAGGTGAATATTGTCTTACACTGGATGTGCACATACAGTAGAAAGAGTAATGAAACAGAACTGAAATTAGTTGTATGCATATAATTTCTTGATTTCCGATTTTATATTTAGCCGACAATGTATTAACACCTGTTCACCACAGACCACTCGCAAGTGTAACCATATTCATGTTTACTTCTGAGCTTAGTGAAGTGGTGTAGACTTAAGGAAAATAATTATACTTCCTTAAAATTTTAATATAAGCTTCTCTCTTCTCTACTGTAGCATCTGAAGTTGGCCACTCTAGGCTGAAACCGGTTGTTATTTTCATAGTGATTGTCAGAAATCAAAAATAAGCCTCAACAGTAAGTCGCTCCTCAAACGGATTTTTCCAAAACTGACACACGCAGTAGTTGAACTATCGTAAGACACAGTTGAGGGGTTTGTTGTTGCAAGCGTCAGCAGGGGTCGTACTTTGCACCTCTGGAGCGCTAATTCGCTGCCTCAGTCGTCTCAGGCAACCATCTCGAAGTGGCCAATCCCGTCCCACACATTTCGTTGACCTGGTTCATGGCGGTAGTCACGGTTCAGTCCGTGCATAGCTTTGGCATCCTCCCAGCATGATGCGTTGACGCCGGCCGTTAGCCTTTTCCTTCGTAAGGATGGCACATAATTGCTCTTCTGGGGGTTCTGTCACCAGACATCGTGGGCTGGAAGTAAATCAGTGAAAGCCAAAGACGTCTCCATCTTCTGAAAGCCCACTTCAATCCGTACTGCAAGGGTCAGGATGTAAACCACGCAGCATCGTTCGGGGCATATGCTGGCTTGTTTGACTATTCCTGCTAAGAAGTATCCGTTCCAGAAGACGCTGCATCATAATAAACAGCGAAATGAGACGAAAGATTTGTGCAAGTTCTGAAGCTCTAGGTGGGTTTGGGAGAGCAGTTAACTTCGCTCGTTTAAGTTCTTGGGGCGCGTTTCTAGTCTCCAGTAACGAGATGACGAAATTTGCTAACCACGTCTGAATACATTTCCCGCACTTTGACTAGGTTTGTCTCCATTATTGACGCTGCAGTCTCTCCATGGGTGATATCACAAAAATACTTAGTGTCGTACATGGCCGCTACTGTTCTATCTTGGAACTCCTATTTAATAAGTGTTGCTGTCTCTCGGTAATACGCTTCTTCAGATGTTTGGCAACGTGCAAAGCAATTCTGTAAAGTGTTAGAAAATGTTCTCATGTAATACCTGGCTCTAGCTCCTAATTTTTGAAGCCGGCTTTTTAGAACTGCTGGATACTTAGAAATGGATGGAGACTACACAGACTATAAATTTCTCCCTTCATGCAGTATCCACGCTGTGCGTCAGTTCATCAGATAATTGTAACCGCAGCTTCGAAAACCATTGTGGTGATCGTCAAATTTCTCGCGCCAGCCTAGAATATCTTTCCCGATATTCTCAGGACATGCGCTCATTAGTCGGTGTGGTAACTACTCATACAAAAGTCTTGCAGATACCGGCAGACAGTAGAATCCAGTCCAGGTATTTATCAAAGACGTTCCAATCAGCTTTTTTGGTTCAATCTGGACTTAGGAATTACGGTTATATGGGGTTGGTGCACAAGCTAATGGCGTTTTTGTTCCGCATGTTGGTATTTCGGTTGCTAAAGAATTGATGGGTTACTTTTATTTGTAGTTCACTGTTCCCATGGGTTTCCAGACTGGTATTTTGTCATGGGAGGAAGTGGAGCTGTGGAGCTAGAAAATGCAGTGCCACATGGACAAATAGACGTTTCGTACATATTGTTCTGTTTGAGTTCAGTAGGGGAGTGACGGCAGCGGAGGCAGCCAGAAACATGACCGCTGTGTGTGGAGACAATGCCACTGGACAAAACACGACAAAATGTTTCCTAGTTAAAAGGAGGACCGTTTCGTCATTAGTGAAACTCTCCAGGTTCAGGAAGGCCTTTGGGGACTTAAAATCTTTCGCACACTAATCCACAAATGATCCACGTCAGTGTATTGGAGGAATCTTAAATGTGATGAACTGTGATCATTCCACCATCCTGAGACATTAGCGCGCAATGAGAAAGATTAAAAATGGGTTGTATAGGTACTGCAATCTCTAAGCCAAAATCAGGGGGTGATCATATGTGCATCTGTATGCTCACATTTTCTCGTGAACGACACCGAAGATTCTTACCCTGTATCGTTAGTGGTAACGGAAATGGTCTCTTTATGCTAACATGAGAAAGAGATGGATGGTTGAGCCCAAACAAAGAAGCAACTCCGCTTACAAGGACATGCGCGCTTCCACAAAAGATAATTTATTTATCTGGTAGAACAGGAACGATGTGGTGTGCTACGAATTGCTTCCCCGAGGTCTCACCGTCACTGATACTTGTCAAAAACTGAGACGTCTTGCAGACGCAATCCAACGACGACGACGACGACGACGACGTAGACTGCCTTAAGTGATGATACTCCACGATAACGCCCGCACACATGGTTAGACTGAAACGCTGTTCAATGACTTAGCAGCGCAATTTCTTTATACTCAATTTATTCGCTTGATCTTGCACTCCCAGATCGTTCAGATTTTCCGCTCTGTCAAACTGCCTCCAAGAAATTTCCTTTCGTGAGACTTATTTGCCTCAAAACCACGTCATTCGTACAGCTGCGAATCAAAAAGTTACACCCAGCGTTGGTAAATAAATTTAAATAGCCAAGGATGATATATTACGAATGTCTAAATTGCTGCGTGTGTTGTCTTTAATAAAGTTACACAAAAATGCTACAAACTTAAACAGCAACCTAATAAATGAAATACTTTTTGCTGATTTGTTCTAAAGTGAGATAGAATTAAGAGGAAAATCTGAAAACATTTTGAGTTCCAGCGACCAAGCTATGGTTTCCATCGGCAGTGATAAAACGTAAGTCAGGCTAGAAATCATTTTTCCAAGCTGCTGAAGTGAAGGAATCGGAATCTTCAGAACTGAAAGTAAAATGGATGTTATTTTCATCTGTTAAGTTTACTATGGCTACCTCGTAATAATGAGTTATTCTTCAGTAAAGGAAAAATTGCAGCGACAAGGAAGGGCTGTTAGAGATAAACAAAAGCTCGTAGTCGTGTATCCACATTACGGTCTTTCAAAAGAAACAAAATTCGACCCTTAACTACGTACCCTCAGACTCAGTTGAAATATTAAGTTTTGGCTTGTTCCGTTGTGTTGGGGCTAGTTGCCGCATTACAGGCCAAATACCTCTGAGTCTCCCATATACAATATAAATACACATGAATCGATGGCCGAAGGTTCCTATTACTCAGCAGTTGCGAATTTTGAGTGTTACATAGAAATTTATAAGTGAAAGATTGCAATTAAACCAAATCTACAGTACTATTTTAACGACTTCAAATGAGTACGATAACAGAAGTACCTTGAAGAATGCCGTTTATTACTGCAAAACGACTTTTGGTGTCGATGGTCCAGCAATTAAATAAAATATTACTGGAATAACAGGGAAACAATAGATTCCTACTTCACGTAATCAGTTATGAACATAGCTCGCAAGATATTCACTATTGAACGCATACTACGTCTTCACTGCAGAAGCCACCGAAATCTCACAAGTGCCCAAGTTGGCTCTACGAAATATTTTTATCTTCCGCGACCACTCGCAAAATGCTCCTCACTCTCCAAGTGTTTCCAGCACTGCCCTGTCCAGTACTCCGTGTCCTGTGCGGCCCTATGCTCCTGCCCCACCTCCATACACTCTCTCCACTGACCTCGGTAGTCGCCTACCGTAGTAACGAGTGCTGTGATTGACTAGAGCGCTTCCGCTGTGTCTCAAAGCCAACGCACACTCAAACATATTGAAACGCTTACAAAATACTGAATTTCCATTTAAATAACTTAAAAATAAATAAATATTCCTGTGGCTCGCCCATAAACACTCAAACACACATAATGAAATACATAAATAAATCAAACAAATTCGTATGAAAGGAATAGAACAAAAGGAGTCCAGTAGCCTAATGTCTCTGTGCTTTCTAAAACACAGTAAATATTTGACCAATTCATTCATGAATAGTATATATCGGATATAAACAGAGACCTAGATGGATAAATATATTCACAAGCATGCTTCTACCGTTTTGCGTGCAACAGTATCCACAGCTCATGGCCTCGTGGTCGCGTTCTCACTTCTCGAGCACAGGGTCCTGGTTTCGATTCCCGGCAGGGTCAGGGATTTTCACCTGCCTGGAGATGACTGGGTGTTTGTGTTGTTACTTCATCATCATCCATGGAAGTGGCGAGATCGGACTGAGAAAAGGTTGGGAATTTGTATGGGCGCTGATAACCGCGAAGTTGAGCGCCGCACAAACCAGTCATTGTGTAACGCGATAAATAGTAATCGGCCGCTTTGACCTCAATAACTCGTGTACTATTCGTGTTACATGCCTGTAATTCATACCAATTTATGTTTACACCAATATCTTTCTGAACACATGTCGGTCGAAAAATTCGGGCGAACGGTTTAGATTTTGGAAATTCGTTGCTGGCTGTTACTTGTACACTTTAGTCAAATACCAAACTGTAAAGTAATAAAGATGATTACTCCATCAGAATCGTCGTGCAAATAATGGTAATGTACATGTTTCTTTTTCAGGTATCATGATTCCTCTGGCTATTATTAATTTCTACATCAACTGTGAAATGTCTGCAATTATCGTTTCACAAAGTCCACCATCTTTGGCAATCCCAGTATACAAATCTCCTTAGACACAAAACCCACTCCTTGGCACTGCGTCAGCATGGAGTTCCCAGCCACGCGGTCGGACCGGACCACGCAGTGTGGCTACCCCTCTTGCTCTGGCCAATGTTCGGCACCACGCAGCTGCTGACGAGCTCCGGCTTGCCGAGTGGCCCATGTGGCCATGCCAACTCCGAACTTTGAATATTTTCGGGGCGCCACAACTCGCCCATTGCTTTACAACATCTGAATCATACCTGTTCAGGTATCACTCTATTCGCGTAACAGCCACTAGTAGCTCCATTGTAAGGATACAAATCAGGTTAGCTTCAACGGTCGTTAACTTTGGTTACTTTAGAGGATGGATGCGATACGCCGACGTTAGTAGAGAATGCCTTTCAGGCGATAAAGACACACTGAGTTCGAGGGAACGCATGCAGTAGGGTTACAAGAAAATGGATATTACTTTTGCGAGATTGCAGAAAAACTTAGAAGGAATGAGGCCACTGTCCGTGAATGCTGGTAGGTGGTCATGGGGTGTATGGTCACAATACCACGCTTCGGACGACCATGTTGCGCTACCGAGAAGAAAGACCATCGTGTTCGACGTACAGCTTTGCTGCATGATAGTGCATGTGCTGCAGCAGTTGCAGCAGCTGATGGTACCACAGTGACATGAGGAGCTGGTCCAAGTTGATTGCTTAAAGAGCTGAGCCAGACGCCTTGTAGCGTGTGTTCCACTCATACCAAAGCCTGCAAATTCAGTGGTGTCAAGGGAGAGCTCATGAGAGGGCAGGGTGGACGTCAATTACGTTCCCTGATGAAATGTTTCTACCCTGGTGCCAGCGATGGCCGTGGTGGTTGAGAGGTCAGCTGAGAGCCGGCGACCAGCCTGTCTGTGTGCTAGACACACTGGACCCAAACCTGCAGTTTTCGTCTAGGGTGACATTTCGTATGACAGCAGGACGACTGCCGTGACTGCCTCCCCCCCCCCCCCCCCCCCCCCCCCGCACCCTGACACCAGATTTCCAGATTTGTACATTCGTCTGAAGTTTCTACCTGCTGACCGCCATTCAGGAACAGCACTATAGAGGGTGATTTCAAACAGGACAATGCTGGGCGACATGCCGCTGTTGTAACCCAACATGCTCTATAGAGTATAGATACATTGCCTTTTCCTGGGCGATCACCATATGCCTTCTACTGATTAAATACTGGACATCATCCGAAGGCTGCTAGTCACCCACAACCTTCCCCGTATTAACTGCAACAGGCGTGGAACTCCGTCCTACACACTGGCATTAGACACCTGTGAAACACAATGCATGCACGTTTGCATGCTTAGATTCAGCATTCTGGCAGTTACACGGGTTGTTAATATAACAACAGCATTTCACATTTGCAATGGCTTGTTTCGCGCTGACGTCAACCTGTGATTCTGCAATGTTAGTCACTTAAATACGTCACCTAGACAAATGCATTCCTGATATTTCATTTCTGTAGTTTTTGGTATTGGGTTTCTTTTACGTCAGTGTGTACGTCCATTGCGTCTGGTGCAGGATGTTACTGTTTCAAGAACGTGGATTGGCAAGAGAGAACATGGCGGTTTGTAGATATTACGTGTGGTCAATTCTCCAATTCCGATTCAGAGTTGATGAATGTTGTTTATGGAATCGGATAGCAAGTCAGCATTCACGGTTTTACTCTGGATACGTGACTGCTCCGTAGACATGGTGATACGTTGCACTGACGATATATCACAGTATTTAGGACAAGAATGTAGACGATGGTGTTAAACAGGACAATTGTAAAATTTGGTATTTGGTTCTGGTAATGCTCTCAATGTTCAGTTGACATATTTTAATATGATCCCACTTTTGCAGATGGTTGACCCTGGAAAAGATCTTCTGATGTGCTGAGTCATTTCTCTTCTGATTGGTGTCCTTACCTTAAAATACAGTCGCTGTGCACAGTGATTCCTTATGGAATCAGTTGGTTACTTCTCATATATCTGAAGAGATTCTCTAGCAGTGAGTTCCGTTGCTTTCTTAGCAGCACCCAAGCATCCGTAGGGCATGTATAGGTTGTCAACTATGGATGTGAAGATACATCGATCCCTGAAATACTTACATACAGATACAGCTCAAAATTTAACAACTGACAGTGACCTTCGGTAAGCTATCTACTCCAGTGTTGCTCACAAGAATGGAATGAGTCATTTAAGAGAAACTGGTGTGCATTTGATGCGAACAGATTTAATATGCATGCATTTTGAACGCTAATGGGAAGAAGTCAGTAAAATTCTACAGCAGCATACTTAACGTCTCTCTACAGCAGGGACAGATTACTTTACAAAAATTATTCTATTTTTGTCTCAGACGGAACTAGTCGCGTCCAAAGAGTATGGTGACCGTGCCGACAGATGAAATGTTTAGAGAACCGTGCAACTGAACTCGGGCTCGTTTACTACCTATTTTTCACGTGGCTCATCTGTAAAGGGGGTTGGTAGTAAACGGTTGCATTTGCACCCCTATTATTGAGTCTGATATTGGCTGGCTTTTGAAGAGCAGTGAATTGAACTATACTCGTTCAGATTGAAACTTATTTATTCAAAAGAAACACTTTAGCGTTGTGGCCATGCATTTTTAAGTCCACATATAATAATCGGTGCAATTCGTACACTGTTTGTCTCACACCCACACACTTTCACTTTGTTCCTTCGCATACCCTGGCGTCCATGCTTGCACTCGCGGCACTTTGCCGCTCCCAACTCGCCACCACAACGGCCAACGACAAAAGGCCACGATTTTCCCGCTCACATCCACAGTCCTGAGTCGGGTCACATGACACCACAGTAGTCAAAATAATCGCTAAACGTGGCCACAATTCGTTTACAATATTTTATAATATTTAAATACTTAAATCTAAATACATTACGTAATTTTACAAATTATCACCACACATATATAATTCGTTGCAATTATAGGAAAACCAAAACACTATCCAACGGAACTACAACGTCCATCAAAACACAAAACAAGTATTTTCCGGTCTATTTTGCCCAGCATATTATCTCTGCTGCTGTGCTTTAAATTTTAAATTACTTGAAAGAGTGCCATATTATCCCCTGTTACCTTACATACTTGAAAGAGTTCCATATTATTCCCAGTTACTTTACATACCCCCACTTCATGGAGACATTACCTTAGTAACGGCAACATCAAGTAGCACCAGATGGAGTGAACCCATATTACACTCCTGGAAATTGAAATAAGAACACCGTGAATTCATTGTCCCAGGAAAGGGAAACTTTATTGACACATTTCTGGGGTCAGATACATCACATGATCACACTGACAGAACCACAGGCACATAGACACAGGCAACAGAGCATGCACAATGTCGGCACTAGTACAGTGTATATCCATCTTTCGCAGCAATGCAGGCTGCTATTCTCCCATGGAGACGATCGTAGAGATGCTGGATGTAGTCCTGTGGAACGGCTTGCCATGCCATTTCCACCTGGCGCCTCAGTTGGACCAGCGTTCGTGCTGGACGTGCAGACCGCGTGAGACGACGCTTCATCCAGTCCCAAACATGCTCAATGGGGGACAGATCCGAAGATCTTGCTGGCCAGGGTAGTTGACTTACACCTTCTAGAGCACGTTGGGTGGCACGGGATACATGCGGACGTGCATTGTCCTCTTGGAACAGCAAGTTCCCTTGCCGGTCTAGGAATGGTAGAACGATGGGTTCGATGACGGTTTGGATGTACCGTGCACTATTCAGTGTCCCCTCGACGATCACCAGTGGTGTACGGCCAGTGTAGGAGATCGCTCCCCACACCATGATGCCGGGTGTTGGCCCTGTGTGCCTCGGTCGTACGCAGTCCTGATTGTGGCGCTCACCTGCACGGCGCCAAACACGCATACGACCCTCATTGGCACCAAGGCAGAAGCGACTCTCATCGCTGAAGACGACACGTCTCCATTCGTCCCTCCATTCACGCCTGTCGCGACACCACTGGAGGCGGGCTACATGATGTTGGGGCGTGAGCGGAAGATGGCCTAACGGTGTGCGGGACCGTAGCCCAGCTTCATGGAGACGGTTGCGAATGGTCCTCGCCGATACCCCAGGAGCAACAGTGTCCCTAATTTGCTGGGAAGTGGCGGTGCGGTCCCCTACGGCACTGCGTAGGATCCTACGGTCTTGGCGTGCATCCGTGCGTCGCTGCGGTCCGGTCCCAGGTCGACGGGCACGTGCACCTTCCGCCGACCACTGGCGACAACATCGATGTACTGTGGAGACCTCACGCCCAACGTGTTGAGCAATTCGGCGGTACGTCCACCCGGCCTCCCGCATGCCCACTATACGCCCTCGCTCAAAGTCCGTCAACTGCACATACGGTTCAAGTCCACACTGTCGCAGCATGCTACCAGTGTTAAAGACTGCGATGGAGCTCCGTATGCCACGGCAAACTGGCTGACACTGACGGCGGCGGTGCACAAATGCTGCGCAGCTAGCGCCATTCGACGGTCAACACCACGGTTCCTGGTGTGTCCGCTGTGCCGTGTGTGTGATCATTGCTTGTACAGCCCTCTCGCAGTGTCCGGAGCAAGTATGGTGGGTCTGACACACCGGCGTCAATGTGTTCTTTTTTCCATTTCCAGGAGTGTACTTTATTTATTAAACATTTTATTTATAACTATAATGGCACCAAAACATGTATAACAGTGTTATGGTGGTGAGTTAATCAGTGTAAGTACTGTCATGAGAAAACATATATACATAATCCAACAATGTATCCAACTCAAATATACAATTAGATAGTATCCTATTGAGTCTGATGGGGCAGGCAAAATAAATGCCCATGTTAGTCTAAATGTAGGTTGCACATTCACTGCACATTACCACTTCCACTTTTTGCACAGTTGTTTCTGTAAGTTGTACGAAGTTGTTGTAACCAGATCCTTGTTATCACAGGTTTATGCATTGGAATACAGTCTTTCCAAACTTGTCAGCCAGCAGCACTGTGCTTCCTCTCATTAGCCAAGCAATCATATCAAAATTTGATCAAATTCTCATAAATCTTGCCTAGACATACAGACCCACATTGCCCAGGAATCAGGCTATCCAAATCCTCCCTGGAACATCCTATTTTCACTGATCAGTTCTTATTGAGGTTTGTACAAATGACAAACATGCACACAAATCAAACACAAACATGGCATAGTTAAATATATTCTATTTCACCCTTCAGATGTTCCCAGATCAGGACCTCCGACACTTCTACCCCCCTCCCCCCCCCCTCCCGCACCAAGAGAATTTATTCCCAGATGCTGATTCTTATTTTTTTTTAAGCATCACTGTACATAAATACACTCAATATTTTTTTTATGAATTCCTATATAAATTTTCACATAATATTTGGCAATATCTTGAAACCCATTCTTTTATGACATTTCCATGGCTATCTAGATTCAATCATAAATGGCAAACAAACTCACCAAGGTCAAACGTTTACAAGCATCCACTTAGCCATTAGTGTTCTTTCCCTCACTTCCCTCATCAACATCTTATAATAAGCAAGTTAACTATTTCCCATATGCCTTTACAATTTGCATATTTAGTGACTGCCCTATATGACTGTCCCAGCAACAATCCCACCCCCACGCACCAGTATCAACTCCAGGTGCCACAGATACATTAGAAATTTTAATAAAATCTCAACTATTTTTTTTAACAAACTATTTGCAGATTTCCTCCCTCGTATATTCTCCACACATTTATACAGAAATAGACTATATGTACAGTAGGTTTCAGTTACCTTATGACTTTCAACAAGGCTTCTATCACACCCACACCAGTTGTGCAAATCCATTGGACAACAGATTCCCTTATTGCAAATACATACAGTATAATGAAGTTTGTTGACCACCAACAATAGCATCGCAACATACACAGTAACACAAATAATACTCCAATTATAAATACACGTATACATAGCCCCCAATAATTTTTTTTAACTCGACAATAGTGTACATGGGAATCTCACTTCCTTAACCTTTATTCTTTTACCACATATTTTTTCAACTCCGTTACATTTCTCAGTCCAAATGGCTTTTTGGACACTGCATATACCAACCTATATGCATTAGGGTGTGGACAACCCGTTATCCCAAAGGGTCCATGGTATAATTCAAATAACTTTTTAATTTCACCATCAATGTCACTGGATTTTGTTTTGTTCCTCACCAGCACCTTATCTCCCTCCTTGAACTTTGTTGTCTTATACCTTTCTTCATGCCTCCTCTGTCTCTCATGTCCTTCCTTTAACATTTGCTGTCTGGCCATCTGCATCTTCTCTTGACTTGTCAAGTCTTGAGATGGAGGAAAATCTATGTGTTCTGCTATAAGATTGTCTGGCTTGATATCTTTCATGAGCTCATAGGGTGATAATCCTGTTGCACAACTCTTCACTGTGTTCATAAGATCCTCAAACACAGTTATACATTCTGCCCAAGTACTATGCTTTTTACATAGCCTACCCAGCCTACCCTGGGTAGGCTATGTCCTACATAGCCTACCCAGCTCCCTCATATTACCCTCAGCAGGGTTTCCCGCAGGGTGATACACTGAAATCCTTATATGCTTCATCCCAGATCTTTGCATAAACTTCCCCCACACACTAGATACAAATTGTGCTCCATTATCAGACAGAACATTCTCTGGTTTTATAACATTCGCAAAGTAATCTTTCTCTAGCTTGTTAATTATATTCTGGCTAGTGGCCTTTTTCAGTGGATACAGCCTTACAAACTTTGATAATACATCAACAGCTAAAAGAACATACTTTACACCCCCTCGACCTGTTGGCAGCCTCCCAAATAAATCAATAACCAGCAGTTCACCATTTCTTTTAGGAACAATATTCTGCATCTCTCCTTGTACTGCAGTAGTATTATACTTCACTTTTTGACTTTTGTCACAAGAAGCCAACTGTCTCTTTACTCTCCTGGCCATGTTGTTAAAACTAACATAGTCCTGCAGTATTTCCAAACATTTTTGAGCCCCATAATGCCCATGGATAAGGTGGATGAAATTTATTAATTTTTCCACATGCTCATCTGGAAAACATACCTTCCACTCCTCTTTGTCCAAATTTCTTCGTCTAAATAAAATACCCTTATAAATTCTATAATATTTAGCAATTTTTTGATGTTCTTTACTTCCAAAGTTTGTTTTGATAAACTTCAAGGTTTGGTCCCCATTCTGAAGTCTCCTCATGTCCTTACAGATGGATCTGATTTCCTTCTCTCCACCCACTCCTTTCATATACAATATCTGTAGTTCTTTCTTGTCTCCATTCGCTTCATGTTCTTCTCCAATGAAAGGTAATCTTGATAAGGCATCAGCCACATTGTTGTCTGTGCCCTTAATATATCTTATCTCATAGTTAAACTGCTGCAAAAACATGGCCCATCTCATGAGTATATTATTTAACTGCTTACATTCTTGCAAATAGTTCAGAGCCTTATGGTCTGTGTAAACAATCACTTTCCTACCTTCCACATATATCTTGAACTTCTGAAATCCAAAAACTATGGCTAAAAGTTCCTTCTCTGAGATACCATACATTAATTCGTGTTTGGACTGCATTCTGGTTTCAAAAGCGATTGCCCTGTGCTTGGTCTTCCCATCTACTACCCTCTCCTGAAAAAGCACTGCCCTTATCCCATAATCTGAGCTGTCTGCCCCAATACAGAATGGCAAAGACAAATCTGAATAGAACAAAATTTTGTTGTTTTTTAAGCTATTCTTGATGGCTTTAAATTCCCGGTCACACTCAGATGTCTAGCGCCAGGTTACACTTTTCTTTAATAGTCTACATAAGTTAGGTGAATTCAGGCTTTAATCACTTATGTACTTCCTATAGAATGAACATAGTCCTATAAATGATTTCAATTGTTTCCTGTTCGTTGGCACCTTGCAGTCAACAATAGCCTTGATTTTCTCTTTATTGGGCAGAATGCCATCAGGAGTTAACTGATGGCCGAGAAATAGTAATGTTGTTTGAAAAAATTCACACTTACTTAACTTAAGGGTCATCCCGCCTTTAGATATAGCCTTGAATACATCCTCCAACAGCTGACAGTGCTCTTGTCAATTGCTACTCGTAATCAAAATGTCATCTACGTACACTGTCAATATTCTCATTAGTTCATCACCCAACACATGACTTAAAGCCCTTACAAAAACTGCTACAGATGTTCATAAACCAAATGGCACAACTGTAAACATATAAGTCCTGCCCTCAAATAAGAAAGCAGTGTACTTTCAGCTCTCTTCAGCCAATTGCACCTGCCAGAACCCTGAAGTCAAATCAACACTTGACAGAATTTTAACATTATACAATTTTTGCAACAGCTCATCCATGTTCTCTGGCTGATCATTTTCTTTGACTATTATTTTATTTAGCTTTCTTGCATCCAATACTATTCTTATAGAACCACCCCTCTTTTTCACCACTACTATTGGATTACAATACTCACTCCTCCCCATTGCCAGTATGCCCCACTTCAACATCATCTGTATCCTTGCCCTTACAGCCTCTCTATTAGCTATTGCTATAGGATAAAGTTTGGCCCTTATCACTTCATGTGTTAATACCCTCAAAACATAACTGAAATCTACGACTTTTCTGGGTCTGTCAGAGAACACATGCTTATGCTTACACAATAAACCTGTAAGCTGCACCTTTTGTTCCTCATTTAAATGTCCCATTTCATTTACTTTGTCATGTATCTGCTGTTCAGTGCACATCTCTTCACCTACCTCTTCTATCCTTTGTAAATGAGTAATTGTCTCACCTCCTTTTAATTCCCCTTTAAATTTTATTCTTCGTCTATTTCCACCAGCATCAAATTCTACCACTCTGTCCTTTACAAAAATGCTACAGTCATACTAGTACAAGAAGTCCATACCCAAAATTACATTAAATGCCAAACCCTTCACCAGAAAGCAACTAATATCAAAACAATACTCATTACTATTAAATTTCAGTAATACTTCCCTGCTGATGGGCTTGCTACATGTTCCAGTTGCTGTCTTAATTTTGACTCCTGTAACTGGTAATTCTATTAATCCTAAACCTTTAATTTTCTGCCAGAAAGATTCAAAAATTGCAGATAAACTTGAGCCAGAGTCTAATAATGCTCCTCCCACACTGATATCAATTATTGGCTGTATCACCTCTATTTCTACTCTGTTCAGCCCTGATTCCTGTAATAAATCTCTTTCTACTTCACTCCTGCTTTCCTCTTGCATAATGCAAATATCTGTAGGTCTTTCTCCAAAACATACATCAGTATCCCCTTCAAACAGATCCTTAATAGCAAACTCAACATTCTCTTCTTCACTTAATTCTTCCATTTTTCTGGCAATTTTAAATTTTATTTTGCTCCATTCTTCAGGCATCAAAGCTTTATGTAATTTTGCATAGGACACCCAATCACTCAAATCATAATCAGCCTCCTCCTTTCCTAACCATCCACAATTAACATCTTTGAGGCTTGCATCATCAGTTAAGAAAACATAGGTTTCAATTTTATCTTCTGGGCAACCGACAGCAACATTCTCCATATCATTACGCATTTCCATATCCACATTGAAGTCATTATCGCTACCACAGTTAACACCTGCACCCACAAGCACAGTAACCTTATCAGTAGGTAATTTACCAGCATTTTCCACATTGTCAAATACACCACTCATATTAGCCTTTACATCACACTGAATAACCCTCTCCTCACCTTTTCCACAATTCTCCATACTATTTGCAATAGACATCTCTACCCATTCATCACACCCACTATTACTGTGAACATTGCCCCTTAATTCCATATCCACTTCTGTTCCCCCTTTTGATGAAACTACCTCTGTCTCTGATCTTTCAATGAATTTTGCTGCACACAAACCAATATTGTCTCCTCTGCTTGTAATTCCTCTTCCCTTTTAAACATGTCATCAATGTAAAACTCACACTGTTCATTGCTGATATTAGCCTTGTTCCCTTTTTTCCTCTTATACCTTTTATCTATATTTCTATAACTGTTAACCCCCTCCCCCATAGATTTTCATTTCCTAAGACAGCATCCATATGACATATCCCAATTTCCCTATTTTCCTTGCTGACTTTATTACTCCTCCCATCATGTCCTTGTCTGGCCCTGTTCACATAATTACCAGCCCCCCTGCGGACCTTAAGTGAGGCATCAATTAGTTTTTTGATTGCCTACCCTGTCCATTTGCATCCTGCATTCCTACTCTCATACCTTCTCTATCACTCCTCATCTGATCAAAATTGTCTCTTCTCCCTCCAAAATTTCTGTTATACCTTTGTGGCTTGCTTCTACAATCTCTATCCTGATTATTCTGATCACTTCTATCTTCTCTCCACCTCTTATGGTTATTACTGTATTCATAATTAACTGTTTCCCCTTTGATGATACCTTCCACTCTCCCTTTGTTCCATGTATTTAGGTTTGTAACACAATGCCCTGTCCATATTATCCACAAAATTAAGAAATTCTTCCACTGAATCTGTTGCACTGTGAATCAAATCCCATTGCAAATGCTCTGGTAATCTTCTCTTTAGTATAGATATTTCTGTTAATACGCCCAGTGGCCTATCCAGATGATTTAATTTATTCAGTTCTCTAACACAGAACTCTCTCATACTGTCCTTTCCACTCTTGTAACTGGATCCATTCAAAAAATCGTTTTGCAATCTTAATTGTTGTGCTTGGCCCCAGTATTTGTTCAAGAACAGGTTTTCAAAGGTTTTAAAATCACAAAATTTATCATCATTTTGGTTTGCCTATGTTTGAGCTCCCCCTTCCATCTGCCTCTTATCATATTTAATTTTTGCCTGCTCACTCATCTCTGTCACAAAGTTATCCTTACACGCAGCTAGAGAGTCAACTGCATGATATTTATTATCCCCATTAAAAGGTTTTGACTGAAATCCATGCCCCAGAGGATATCCCAACAATAAATTTCCATTCCCTGCTGCCACAGTATTAACTGTTTCCCACAAGACATTTATTTGCCCTTCTAATTCCTTCTTATTGTCAGTAATTCCCTTATGGCAATCCAGCACTCCTATCTTAATGGATTCAATGTCTGCCTCTGTTTGTCTTTGAAATAATGTGCATTTCTGTTCCAGTACCTGAATCTGCCCCACAAGATTACTTTGCACAGTGTCCACCTTGGCTACTA
Source organism: Schistocerca serialis cubense (assembly GCF_023864345.2). Lineage (NCBI taxonomy): Eukaryota > Metazoa > Arthropoda > Insecta > Orthoptera > Acrididae > Schistocerca > Schistocerca serialis. The sequence goes on along the minus strand of NC_064642.1, from coordinate 813,753,558 downwards.
GGCCTCTTTCAACCTCATCAAATCTCTCGATAATTCCCTCAACAATTTTAACTGTGTTTTCAACTGTATCTGTAATTTGAGTGAATATGAGATCTAGCTGATCAAATTTTTCACTCACTGTCTTTATTTTATCACTAAGCCTTAATTCCATATCCCCTATTTTCGAATCCATTTCCCCAAGTATTGCAGTTTTATATTCCCTATTTTCGAGTCTATTTCTCCTAATTTACTAGTAAGTTTTACAAAAAATGTGCTGAGGTCACTTCCTGGTATCCAGCCTATTTCTTTTGGCATGCTAGGGCTACTACAGGTACTCCTAACATCCACTGATTCGCCTTCACTTTGAGATTCACGCGTCTCATCGGCCATGGCTAATGAAAGGACACAATTTTGCAATGTAGCTGCTGGCTGTACTTATCTTTTATATCCTCGTGTGACGCGACGTCTGCAGTGAGCTCCGCAGCACAGCTATGCAATGAATCGTAATCGGCGGCGTGGACACACAGCAAACTCAATCAGGAGCGAGAACACGTTGCGTAGGCCCCTGGCAGCATGTAGTCGTGTTGGTCGGTGGCACGGACGACGGCGTTGATCGTCGGCAGCACGTGGATACAGCTTCGACTGCTTTACCCGTAGCAACACATGGACGTGGCACGGACGACAGTTTCTTGTCGCGGCAGCACGTGTAGCGGCACGGACGACTGTTTTACCCGCGGCAACACGTGGACACGGCAAGCACGGCGGTTTTACCCGTGGCAACACGTGGACACGGCAAGCACGGCGGTTTTACCCGTGGCAACACGTGGACACGGCAAGCACGGCCGTTTTACCCGTGGCAACACGTGGACACGGCAAGCACGGCCGTTTTACCCGTGGCAACACGTGGACACGGCAAGCACGGCGGTTTTACCCGTGGCAACACGTGGACACGGCAAGCACGGCCGTTTTACCCGTGGCAACACGTGGACACGGCAAGCACGGCCGTTTTACCCGTGGCAACACGTGGACACGGCAAGCACGGCCGTTTTACCCGTGGCAACACGTGGACACGGCAAGCACGGCGGTTTTACCCGTGGCAACACGTGGACACGGCAAGCACGGCCGTTTTACCCGTGGCAACACGTGGACACGGCAAGCACGGCCGTTTTACCCGTGGCAACACGTGGACACGGCAAGCACGGCCGTTTTACCCGTGGCAACACGTGGACACGGCAAGCACGGCCGTTTTACCCGTGGCAACACGTGGACACGGCAAGCACGGCGGTTTTACCCGTGGCAACACGTGGACACGGCAAGCACGGCCGTTTTACCCGTGGCAACACGTGGACACGGCAAGCACGGCGGTTTTACCCGTGGCAACACGTGGACACGGCAAGCACGGCCGTTTTACCCGCGGCAACACGTGGACACGGCAAGCACGGCCGTTTTACCCGTGGCAACACGTGGACACGGCAAGCACGGCCGTTTTACCCGCGGCAACACGTGGACACGGCAAGCACGGCCGTTTTACCCGCGGCAACACGTGGACACGGCAAGCACGGCGGTTTTACCCGTGGCAACACGTGGACACGGCAAGCACGGCCGTTTTACCCGCGGCAACACGTGGACACGGCAAGCACGGCCGTTTTACCCGTGGCAACACGTGGACACGGCAAGCACGGCGGTTTTACCCGTGGCAACACGTGGACACGGCAAGCACGGCCGTTTTACCCGTGGCAACACGTGGACACGGCAAGCACGGCCGTTTTACCCGTGGCAACACGTGGACACGGCAAGCACGGCCGTTTTACCCGTGGCAACACGTGGACACGGCAAGCACGGCGGTTTTACCCGTGGCAACACGTGGACACGGCAAGCACGGCCGTTTTACCCGTGGCAACACGTGGACACGGCAAGCACGGCCGTTTTACCCGTGGCAACACGTGGACACGGCAAGCACGGAGGTTTTACCCGTGGCAACACGTGGACACGGCAAGCACGGCGGTTTTACCCGTGGCAACACGTGGACACGGCAAGCACGGCCGTTTTACCCGTGGCAACACGTGGACACGGCAAGCACGGCGGTTTTACCCGTGGCAACACGTGGACACGGCAAGCACGGCCGTTTTACCCGCGGCAACACGTGGACACGGCAAGCACGGCCGTTTTACCCGTGGCAACACGTGGACACGGCAAGCACGGCCGTTTTACCCGTGGCAACACGTGGACTCGGCAAGCACGGCCGTTTTACCCGCGGCAACACGTGGACACGGCAGGCACGGCCGTTTTACCCGCGGCAACACGTGGACACGGCAAGCACGGCCGTTTTACCCGCGGCAACACGTGGACACGGCAAGCACGGCCGTTTTACCCGTGGCAACACGTGGACACGGCAAGCACGGCCGTTTTACCCGCGGCAACACGTGGACACGGCAAGGACGGCCGTTTTACCTGTGGCAACACGTGGACACGGCAAGCACGGCCGTTTTACCCGTGGCAACACGTGGACTCGGCAAGCACGGCCGTTTTACCCGCGGCAACACGTGGACTCGGCAAGCACGGCCGTTTTACCCGCGGCAACACGTGGACTCGGCAAGCACGGCCGTTTTACCCGTGGCAACACGTGGACACGGCAAGCACGGCCGTTTTACCCGCGGCAACACGTGGACACGGCAAGCACGGCCGTTTTACCCGCGGCAACACGTGGACACGGCAAGCACGGCCGTTTTACCCGTGGCAACACGTGGACACGGCAGGCACGGCCGTTTTACCCGTGGCAACACGTGGACTCGGCAAGCACGGCCGTTTTACCCGCGGCAACACGTGGACTCGGCAAGCACGGCCGTTTTACCCGCGGCAACACGTGGACTCGGCAAGCACGGCCGTTTTACCCGTGGCAACACGTGGACACGGCAAGCACGGCCGTTTTACCCGCGGCAACACGTGGACACGGCAAGCACGGCCGTTTTACCCGCGGCAACACGTGGACACGGCAAGCACGGCCGTTTTACCCGTGGCAACACGTGGACACGGCAAGCACGGCCGTTTTACCCGCGGCAACACGTGGACTCGGCAAGCACGGCCGTTTTACCCGCGGCAACACGTGGACTCGGCAAGCACGGCCGTTTTACCCGTGGCAACACGTGGACACGGCAAGCACGGCCGTTTTACCCGTGGCAACACGTGGACACGGCAAGCACGGCCGTTTTACCCGCGGCAACACGTGGACACGGCAAGCACGGCCGTTTTACCCGTGGCAACACGTGGACACGGCAAGCACGGCCGTTTTACCCGCGGCAACACGTGGACACGGCAAGCACGGCCGTTTTACCCGTGGCAACACGTGGACACGGCAAGCACGGCCGTTTTACCCGTGGCAACACGTGGACTCGGCAAGCACGGCCGTTTTACCCGCGGCAACACGTGGACACGGCAAGCACGGCCGTTTTACCCGCGGCAACACGTGGACACGGCAAGCACGGCCGTTTTACCCGCGGCAACACGTGGACACGGCAAGCACGGCCGTTTTACCCGTGGCAACACGTGGACACGGCAAGCACGGCCGTTTTACCCGCGGCAACACGTGGACACGGCAAGCACGGCCGTTTTACCCGTGGCAACACGTGGACACGGCAAGCACGGCCGTTTTACCCGTGGCAACACGTGGACTCGGCAAGCACGGCCGTTTTACCCGCGGCAACACGTGGACTCGGCAAGCACGGCCGTTTTACCCGCGGCAACACGTGGACACGGCAGGCACGGCCGTTTTACCCGCGGCAACACGTGGTCGACTCATCAGACTGTGTAACTGACTGCTTCACAATCGTGGTGGCCTTATATCGGCGTAACCACGGGGCAGCGCGTATCTTGTCCAGCACAAACACTCCGGTACTGCGAATGCACCGATTTAGCTCAGAGGCCCCACACTGACTGTTCAAAAGCCTAACATCAGACGGACATCCGATTCCGAAATACTATAGAATATGGAAGAAAGTCCTATCCCGGACGAGCCCCCAATTGCAACCGAACTCGGGCTCGTTTACTACCTATTTTTCACGTGGCTCATCTGTAAACGGGGTTGGTAGTAAACGGTTGCATTTGCACCCCTATTATTGAGTCTGATATTGGCTGGCTTTTGAAGAGCAGTGAATTGAACAATACACGTTCAGATTGAAACTTATTTATTCAAAAGAAACACTTTAACGTTGTGGCCATGCATTTTTAAGTCCACATATAATAATCGGTGCAATTCGTACACTGTTTGTCTCACACCCACACACTTTCACTTTGTTCCTTCGCATACCCTGGCGTCCATGTTTGCACTCGCGGCACTTTGCTCTCCCAACTCGCCACCACAACGGCCAACGACAAAAGACCACGATTTTCCCGCTCATATCCACAGTCCTGAGTCGGGTCACATGACACCACAGTAGTCAAAATAATCGCTAAACATGGCCACAATTCGTTTACAATATTTTATAATATTTAAATACTTAAATCTAAATACATTATGTAATTTTACAAATTATCACCACACTTATATAATTCGTTGCAATTAAAAGAAAACCAAAACACTATCCAACGGAACTACAACGTCCATCAAAACACAAAACAAGTATTTTCCGGTCTATTTTGCCCAGCATATTATCTCTGCTGCTGTGCTTTAAATTTTAAATTACTTGAAAGGGTGCCATATTATCCCCTGTTACCTTACATACTTGAAAGAGTTCCATATTATCCCCTGTTACCTTACAACCGCTGGTAAATATTCTCAGCTTGCTCAATAATTTGAAACACGACAATCTTGGACTTCATCTACTTATGACTCCGATTATTGTACTAAGCAATGAAACTATTTTGAGCAAGAGAGAAACTCCCCCAGAAGATAATTGCGTGTGACAGTGAGTACCCAGAAGCCAAAAAAGCAGCCTTTGTGACTGTTTCGTATGTAATACGAAAGGGCATTCTGGATCCGAAAGCTGCTGAGCCAAATCTGTTTCCAGACTGGGACGTTCCCAGTGTAGTTTTCAGTCTGTGAATGCCTAGGAATATCGTGCTCGTTATTGTCACTGAAAATTTTTTTGGCTCTGTGACGTGACCTAAATTGCGTTACATTACTTTCTTAAGCGCGCAGGGTGGGAGGTACCAGCAAACCAATTAATAACCTTTCGATAAAATGTTGTTACTGACTGTTAACGGGTGACACCAGTATTACAACAGAACATCTGTCAGACAAGGCAAATTTTCACTCTGCCCCCTTTCACTACTGCTGGTAGATAGGCATAAATCAAAGACGTTGAAAGATACAGCACAGAAAGTACATAAATATTACTACAATATTAACTCGGTACATGACATGCATTTTTCCTGTATAATGGCTTCTAGGAGCAACAAAATTTTAGACTCACTTTCAAGAAAATACTAATTTTGGAAACCATATGACTCATAATCTGCTCATTAAGAGGGAGAATCTTAGTATATGGTCTACAATACTTGTTTTACTGTATGAAACCTGCGACCCATGTGTGTTTCTCCAGGATGCATAGCTCACGACGCGCAAATTAGCCAGACATACTCAGTGTTACGTAGTGAGGATATTCAATGTTGGGCGTCGCTAAGCATGATTACAAAAACGCTTTAAAACTGTTTTACTTGCTTATATTCCTAAAGTCAGATATTTAACACACTGGAACAGCAAAAACTTCAAATTGCTTTAGAAATGAGTTCAAAACATGGGAGTTTGATTCCGTAAAGGATCAGAGGTTAACTATTAGATTTCTCGTTGAAATCAATGCTTCTGATGACTGAGGTTTTTCATGTTCTATATTTGGTCTCATATATTATTTTCAACATATGCTTGATGCGAGACTTCTTCTCGCATGAGAACTACATTAAGTGAAACAAAACAGTATACGGTATTTGTTCACATCGTTATCCCGCGTAGAGCAACGACACTTACTCATTACGGTTCTACTGATTGTCACGAACAGGTTTGTATTCAGTTTTGTTGTGCTAATGTGACGGCGCTACTAAATATGTACACCTTTGTTACTACTTACGCCATTCAGTGTTTCTAGCTACTTTAGCGCTTATGTACCCTGCTTCACTTTTAACAGGCAGAGAACTTTGCTGTTAGTTGTACCAATAGGTCGGCAGTTCATATTCATTCATTCAGTGCTGCAGTAGCTTCATGCACTGCTTGGCGCAAATAGGAAGTTATTTACCACTTTCAGTTTTAAACAGGCAGTGTACTATACCGTTTCCTTTCGTGCTAACAATTCAAAACTAAATATTTAATTCCTTGTAACCACTTAGGCTGAAGAATGCATTTAGCTATTACAGCGCCAATATACGCAATTCGTAATTAAGAACTGGTAGACTGTTTCATTGTACATATGTCGGCACAAAGTGTGTAACGTCGAACTACGTTTTGCGCTTTAATTTCAAAACCAAGCTTATTTTAATCGTGACCGCTGTGAGCTTGCTTCATGCCATATTAGCACAATCCATCAATTAAAACTGTCGCTGTGTAGCGTCATACTTGCATGTGCAACGTCATCTGGCGTCAAACACTTGTACAGTCAACAATATTAATAATACTGTGTTTTACTAATTTTTAACACTTTAGTTGTATAAACATTTATTACTATTCTTGCACATTGCGTTGTATTTCCCTTGGTTTAATGCTTTTTCTAAGTCGTACGTAATTTCATACTATGGTGCTGCAGGCGCAACACCCACTCTTATAACGCAATCTGGTATTAAAAATTTGTATCATCTAATGATCAGCAATTTTATGTCTTCTTATGTCCGTTACCTTGAAAACATGTAAATATTACGTCCAGTTGTGCTTGTAACTGCTATGTCTACTAGTTGCATGCAGTAACCTGGCATATGTCCTCTTCAGCTTTGTAATGCGTTAATTGTATGCCGATATTGGTTCTGTAACTCATTGTTATGTCATGAGTAATAGATTTAAACAGATGTCGGATGACGAACGCCTCATTGGGTTCAGTCAGTGACTTTCCTTCTGTGAGCGACTCAGCAATGAGTAGATATTAGCAGCACTCTTTCCTACCATATCGCTCGTCTTTCAGTTCTATCATAGGGATATGAAATTATAAGGGGCAACTCAACAAATTTACTATAACCATGCTTCATCGTTTTTATGCCCTTCAATTATCTGTCGATTTTATTGTGTACTGTATAAATCTTGTGTTTTAAGCAATCCTCTCATCTCAGAACTGTCATAGTGTGTAATTGTTTTAAAGTACATCAGGTAGAGTGAGCAGTTCGCTATTAATAACGGCAATTATGTTCTAGGTGTAATCTGAACTCCATGTGTAGATAAACAAGCACGTTACTAGTCATGTGCATTTGAACTCTCCCCATTTCTCACTCTGTTTCAGAATTTTAATCAAAAATTTATTGGCTTTGTATACGCTGAAGCGCCAAAGAAAGTTGTACGTATTCAAATAGAGATGTGAACAGGCAGAATACGGCACTCCGGTCGGCAACGCCTACATAACAAAGTTTCTGGCGCGGCTGTTAGATCGGTCAGTGCTGCTACAATTGAAGGTTATCAAGATTTGAGTTTGAACGTGGTGTTACAGTCGCCACACGAGCGATGGGACACAGCATCTCTGAGGTAGCGATGAAGTACGGATATTCATGTATGACTATTTCAAGAGTGTACCTTGAACACCAGCAATCCGGTAAAACATAAAATCTTTGACATAATGCGGCCGGAAAAAGATCTTAAAGGAACGGGACCAATGGCAAGAGAAAGGTTCAACGTGACAGAAATGCAACCCTTCAGCAAACTGCTGCAGATATCAATGCTGGGCCATATAGTGTCAGCGTGTGAACCAGTCAACGCACTAACAGACACTGGACGGTTGACTGGAAACACGTTGTCTGGTCGGACGAGTCTCGTTTCAAATTGCATCGAGCGGATAGACGTGTGGAGACAACCTCATGAATCCATGGACCCTGCACGACAGCAGGGGACTTACTGTTCAAGCTGCTTGCAGGTTCCGTGATGGAATGGGGCATGTGCAGCTGTAGTGATATGGGACCTCTGATACGTCTAGATACGATTGAAAAGTGGCACATTTGTAGCCATCCTGATCAATCGCCTGCATCCATTCACGTCCTTCTCCATTCCGACGGACTTCAGCAATTCCACCAGGAAAATACAACGACCCACACGCCCAGAATGGCAACAGTGGCTCCAAGGAGACTTCAGAGTTCATACTCCCGCTGGCCGCCAGACTTCCCAGACATGAACATTATTGAGAATATCTGGGATGCATTGCAACGTGCTTTTCAGAAGAGATCCCCGCCCTTTCGTACTAACACGGATTCATGGACAGCCCTGCAGGGCTCATGGTGTCAGTTCCCTCCAGCACGTGGAGTCCACGCCACGCCCTGCTGCCGCACTTCGTCGTGCTGGCAGGGGCCTTATTCGATAGTAGGAAAGTGTACCAGTTTCTTTGGCCTTCAGTGTATGTCGTTCTGTTTTGGTTAAATTGCAGATAGGTTCTTTTAGACACTGTGCATAAGGAATAATCACATGCGGTCCCAGCATTACCTTGAGTGCTGGTTGCCTACTGCTATTGACCTCCCATCCCTCCCTCCCTCCCCCCTATTTTCTAAAGTGGAATAGTACTCTCATAGGTCTAAGATTACATCTGGAAGCTCTCACGTTACTTTAATCAGTTGTTTTGCATTTAGTTCTCGTACATATACTTAAGATTCTTCAGTTTCTTGATAATCGTTTATTGAAATACCTTAGCAATATTAGATACTTCAGAATATTGGATACATAATATATTACTATATTCCTCAACATGACTTCATTGTATTGTCTTTTAGCATGTTCAGTTTAATGATCAAGCCCATTACAACATTCGATTTTCGTGCCTTTATTTACCTCTGTGTTTTGGGCATGTTATCATTTTCAATTTAAGTTTTTTATCTCAATTGTTCTTTTTCTGCTCTTTTAGTAATATTAGGTTTAAATGAGAAAAAGTTTATTTGATTAAATAGGATTAATGTAGCTGAAAATATAATGAATAGGGAGAATCATATGAGAGGAGATATTTGAGGGATTTAGATTTAATTTCCCCATCAGAAGTAGTCGTTAATTTACTATTGTTTGGTTTAAGAGACCATTACTTACTTTCAGTCATCTGATGTTTCAAATTGTACTAATTGTTTAGTTATTTTAGATTGACACTCTAATGTTATTTATTTAACTAACTCCTTAGATTATCTTAGATAATCACTTGATAAATAAATTTACTGAAGTTCTTTCAATTACAATTGGTATAAATCTGTCCATAAAGAATGTGCACTCTATACACACAGTTCACTTTGGGAGTGGAGTGAAATTTAATTTCATAATCCATTTATTGAACGTAATCAATTTACTTTCATACATTAATACGATCTTACTACATAATACTTGGCAGCAATTGTTCCATATTGCTATCCACATGTATACTCTCCGTTTGACCTGACAGTCAATGTATAACTTAAGAACTGCAAACTTATGTTCACTTTTATATACATTTTTATTGTGACAGTATATGTAGAAATGTAAGATATCTGAAGATATGTGAAGATGAAAATGTAATCCCATTGGATCTTTAATTCTTTCTACTGTTACATTGGGTTTCCTTCTCTTACGGTGTTTGTATAGTGAATCAAACTAATCGTAATAAATGATTAGAAGACAGCGTTGTAATGGACTTTTCGAAGCCAATAATTGATTTCGTACTGATAGCCAGTATATGCAAATGTCGGTGTTTGAAGATAAAACGTTACTGCTTATAGGTGGCTATAAAAGTAATTTTGTCTAACCTTTGATCTTTATGTAACCTCACCAGTACCACATGGGGCTCCACTTGATGTAGTCTCTCACTTCCTCTTCCTTTATAACCTCTTCCTTTTTAACCTCTTCCAGCCTACCTCTTCTACTAGAGGAACGAACTGCTAGTTACAGAATACATGGTTTTCTTAATTGTAATTAATGGTACCTATGTTACCATTATCTTTATACGAATTTTTGTGTGTTCGTGTTGTCGTGTGTCAAGATATATATTAAACAGTTAGTGTAACACTCGGTAATTTTTCATGTTCACATTTTAATAGCCTGCAAAAGGGTTGATTTAGATTTTCCAGAGCAGTTCTTAAAAACTGAGTTTGTGGTGTGCTTGAAGCATTGCACTTCATCTGGGAAAAAATTGTTCCTCAGTACAGAGAACTCTCTGAAGTAGTTGCAGTCAACGAGTTCATCGTAACTGAAATTTGTATTACAAATAGAAGATTGAAATCACTGTCTCTGAAAGGAAACTGTAATATTACGTGAAAAGTTGCTGAGATTTTTAAATTAGTGTTATTTCTCACTAGCATTGTAATCAAGCCTGTTACAAAAATTCTCCACTTACTAGAATTGGTAAATGGTAGACACAGAAACTGTTTTACAATTGAACTGTTCCGAATACTTAACTTTGTATGACCAGATCAAACAACTTGCATAGTTATTTCAACAATAACTGAGATTAAGAAAAAATTTTAACTCTAGAATTTACTTTTAAGTAAGGTGTAACCTGAATTTAGCTCTCGTTGTGTAACAATCACAAACTTTCAATGTCAAATAGTTCAGCAGCATTGTTAAATAAGTAACTTCTACAACATACAGTGTCAGATACATCTTTTAAGTTATCTTCTATTAATCACCATTCCTTTGTAAGCAGTATTACAGATGCGCAGTTAGACTAGAATTACTACTTTAAAAAGATTGACAACCTTAGTACAGCAACGGTACTTTTATGCACAGTCTTGCTAATAACTGTTAACGAAGTCTGACTTTACTTCCACTTACTTCCACTTGTAACGTGCGCATGAGGCACACAATACTCATTAAAGCCTGTACTATGGTAAGTGAGCGGGGTTCACCTTACGAGACAGGATTTTCGTATAGTTATTGACCGCGTGTACCAGAATGGTGGCAAATCAGACTTACACCCATTCTGCAATAACAATGATACGTCAAGTAAGTTCAAAATGCAGTTACACGTCTGTATGCACCAAAAGCAACACTTAAGATGCTACCAATTTGATAATAATACGGTCGCCAGCCTAATTAGGCATTAACTGAGTTTCTTCCCTGTACAAGTTGATGTATATTCATGCAAAACAACACGTAGTAACACTGCATAATATAGTAAAATTTTAGAACCAGAAAATCTATTGAACTGATAGTTTCACGTTCTGTACTGATATGGAAAAACCATGAATACATAACACTACACTATAATATATACTACAAAGCTCCGTACTGTCTATTGATCTGATTAAAATCGGGCATAGGTTACCCTAGAAATAGCACTTTCGAGCCACACACAAATTGTCAATTCTGATAAAGATAAAATACTGATAAATTTTGACTTATATATTGAATTTAACCTTTGCTGGTCAAACCAATGTGGAACACTTCAGAATTCAAATGAATAAAAGGGGGTGGGGGGACCCTGAAACTGTTATTATCACTATATTAAAAAACTTGATTACTGAAACTATCATGCATTCAAGATTTCCAGTATATCCGTTACTACTCTTTTTATATTATTTACTTCTCATATAAATACCTTTATATCTGTCTCGAAATAATTAAACTTCATTATTATATCGATATTAAAGTTATCTTTCAACTTCGTTAGACCTTCGTTATTCATTTACTGGTTCATTAACAAAACAGTTCTTTAAACACCATTATAACATAGCTAGGTCTGCAAGTAATTATTATTAACACAAAATCTAATTTTTCATTTCGGGACATTCGGATTACACAACATTTGAAAAGGATCCTTTCTAGGTTAGTTGTGAGGATAATTAAATGAGGGGAAAGTTCTGGTAAAATTTACGTTATTATTGAACAGTTCACTCTAAGGTCCATACGAATACAGTAGTAAAAGTTTCAACCTGCTTTTATCAATGCAGCGGTTGGCGGGCGGCGAGATGGCAAGGCACAGAGCACACATACAACCACAGCTATGGCTCTTGACGTATCGGCACTTTAATTCTTCTTAGCGTCGCAATACTTTTCCATTTAGTGCCTATGGAATATTGCCATGCTGTGTGGGCGTTGGAACAGCATACCCGAGGCTCAGTGAAACTACGTCTTCCAGGAGAGCCTCCTCACTGCAGAAGGTGTTGCTCAGACCAATGCCAAACTCCAACTACAACTGCTGAGCCCGTTGTGCCGTGCAGTGCCCGCGTGCATTTTCCCGCGCTCACCTGCCATCCACCTTTTACCGCTCCCTGACAGGCCGGGTATTCATCCGAGGTTTTGCATTCTACATATCCTAACACATTGCCTACGTATGGACCAGAGGCACAATTACAATTTTCAACATCTTACAATAGTTTCAACATGTGTTACATTTCAATTCTATCACAATATTACTTGACATTTGACATAAACATTAATCTTCACATTGAAACTTGTTTACAGTTTTCTTAACACAATGACATGAAACAAAAACAAACGAAATCAGGACATCAATTACACTATTTTATCGAAAAATCTGATGGAAAAAAAATTTACTTATATGTTGTTCTTGTTACACACTTACTTCATGATCTTCTCTTCCCTTTTCTATCGGCCTTCCTTTGTCAACTTTTGTTCTTTTCGACCCCAATGGTATTAGGTTTCGAGGCCAGAGGGTGTCTTTCGTTCTCATTTTCGCCTTCGATTGGTGAAAGGGGGGGAGGGGGGGGCGGCGGCCTCAGACACGGTGAGAGGGAAGCCAACGTTCCTGGGGAGCAAACCCATCACAGAAAGCCTGGCCCGCCGGGCTGGGTGTTAAGCGATCAAGTTGGTAAACGATCCATGTAAAAGTCTTCAGTCCCACGCCTGAAAATCTTCGGATATCAAGACCAAGCAAGAGATAGAACAAGCCATACCAGATGTGTAAACAGCAGTGTCGGCATGATCACTCACAATATCCCTAGTTCGTGAACAAAATGTGAATCGCAGTTGGAGACTTTGCTCTGCATCAGTAGTGAAGTAAATGGGATCGAAAAAGAAGCCTTACACATCTCGAAGGATGCTTCTCACGATGTAAACCATGTCAAATGTTAACTGTTGCTGGTCATGGAGGTGTGATCACCAGTAGAAATATTGGAGCATTTTGGAATCATATAATCCCAAGTTCCTGCAATTACTACAGGGACAATCCTGGAAAGGTCCACAGCGCTGAAGTGACCTTGATGGCTGGTGAACAGATGAAAGTGAGACAGAGAAGGCTGATGTTTCAAAACTCCAATGATCTTATGTACCATGCTGTAGACTGCTCACAAGCAAAGTAATTTTGTGGTTGCCAGTTGCGAAGAGAAGACAATGCGAAGACAGGGATAGAACGCTGTGGTAAAGCATTGCTGTATCATATACTGGTGTACTTCCACCCGTAACAGTATGTCTGCAGTACACAGCCTGCCAGATGATACCATATTCCAAGTTCTGTGTCTCAGACCTCACGGATGTCTGTACTGTTTCTCATCATTTGTATGTTGGTGACTATAACTGGAAGAATTGCGATCATTTGTCATTGAAGAAGCTCGTTCCGCGTATCAGTCAGCGAGAATACGAGAAGAGGTCCAGCCAGAACTTCACCTGCTGCCTTTCACTTCGCGAAGAAGATCGTGGCGTCCGCTGAATGCAGTCCTTACAGCCATTTCACTATCACTACTGCCTGACCTGAAAGCACCCAGCTTACAAGACGTACAGTGGAAGATGCAAGTTGTTGGCCAGCACCTCAAGTGGAAATCCGTTCCCGACGATTTACAAGCCTTTCAGCGAGACATTCCAGAGTTGGCTGTGGAAGGTGACTGACAGTTTAAAGGCCAGTGGCTCCGAAGTTGGGGACATCCCCCCCCCCCCCCTCCACCTTCCCTATCATACGTACTTCATACTGTTGTTTACTGCTTCTGTATGTAAATTAATTATATAAAATAGCAAGTAAAATTTCATGTTGAAAATATATGTAAACTGAAATTAGCTGTCTGATCTCCTAGTAATCACATGACTATAATATGGTTAAATATGCAAATTATGAGTAATATAATACTGTCATTAACACGTCAAATAGTTTCAATTCATAAGTGCAAATGTTTCTCACCATTGCAGAAGACGAAAGTTGCCTTCAGACGCAGGTAATAAGTTAAAATGGTAGAAAGAGGACAGAAGTGGTGTACTGTAAGGATCCCGTTAGAGGATGTAGTTTATAGAGAAATGTGTCGTTAGGCTAAAAAAAACTGAAGCAGATGCAACGCCCGTTGTATCCATACAGTCGTTGAGATGGAGTTATAGCACATTGGGCAGATAGTAGAAAATAAAACTTGAGTGACTAAGGATTTTTCCCATCATTACTGCAAGGTGAGATCCACTAATGTTATGTGATTTCCATGAAACTGTCTTGACAACAATAAAGAAGTTCGTTGTAAATTAATATTATGCATGCATTGTTATCACGTCGATATTTTGAATAGTCATGTTAGTGCATTGGTATTTCCGTATATCTCTAATTTATTTGAGAAAATGCTGTGCCTGAACATGGAAGCGTTCTAAATGTACCAGTAAACCCCTGAGCCTTGAAGACTCGAACTATCATGTATAAAACAGCTTCAGTCGTCTGATTACTTATAAATTAGCTACTGCGTTAAAACTTGCATGTCAAATTTAAATTCAAATCTTTCATAAACTTTCCAAAAGGAACTGCATGTACATAAGCGAGAAAACCACTCGATGTTCGCATCCTCATACACTGGATGAATTCTCAAGATAGTTCCGTGTTGTGAGTTACGCTACCTAAGTTCACACAATTTGTAACTGTAATACTTACTTAGTTTTGTTGTTAAACTTCAAACATGAGATTATGCCTCGTAATGTGCAGATCATGACAGCATTGTATACAGGGTGTTACAAAAAGGTACGGCCGAACTTTCAGGAAACATTCCTCACACACAAATAAAGAGAAGCTGTTATGCGGACATGTGTCTGGAAACGCTTAATCTCCATGTTAGAGCTCATTTTAGTTTCTTCCACCTACGCTCAATGGAGCACGTTATCGTGATTTCATACGGGATACTCTACCTGTGCTGCTAGAACATGTGCCTTTACAAGTACGACACATGTGATTCATACACGATGGAGCTCCTGCACATTTCAGTCGAAGTGTTCGTACGCTTCTCAACAACAGATTCGGTGACCGATGGATTGGTAGAGGCGGACCAATTCCATGGCCTCCACGCTCTCCTGACCTCAACCCTCTTGACTTTCATATATGGGGGCATTTGAAAGCTCTTGTCTACGCAACCCCGGCACCAAATGTAGAGACTCTTGGTGCTCGTATTGTGGACGGCTGTGATACAATACGCCATTCTCCAGGGCTGCATCAGCGCATCAGGGATTCCATGCGACGGAGGGTGGATGCATGTATCCTCGCTAACGGAGGACATTTTGAACATTTCCTGTAACAAAGTGTTTGAAGTCACGCTGGTACGTTCTGTTGCTGTGATTCCATTCCATGATTAATGTGATTTGAAGAGAAGTAATAAAACGAGCTCTAACATGGAAAGTAAACGTTTCCGGACACATGTCCGCATAACATATTTTCTTTCTTTGTGTGTGAGGAATGTTTCCTGATAGTTTGTTCGTACCTTTTTGTAACACCATGTATATTAAGTCAATAACCACGTGAAGTAATGGAACTTAAATTTGTTGCTCCTGGAAGCAGCTTGATTGTTTATACACAATCGACCAGGTCATCGGACTGTAATAATATTTATATTGAATGGAAAGTCTGTCAGTAGTTGAATAATCCTCTCATTTACCACTCTCCACTAGTAAACAACTCCAGCTGTGTAGTTGAGCACAAATGTTATTAACGTAGCTAAGCAGCAACCTCTTGTAGCAAGAGGAGATTGTAAAACCACTTTCTACAGTGGGGTGTATCCGACTACAAGACCACAGTGCCATCTTGTTTAATCAACACACGTCAAATAATGTTCTTAAACTTCCTGCTGTGGGTTCGTCATGTGAGCACCCCATCTCAGATGTTTTCCGATTTCCAGTATTTCCTTACTTTCAATGTTTCTCCATATTTAGCTTCCAAATCATTCTGTACGAAAGGTCAAATTCTCCTTTCCCTGATGTGTATCATCACTAAAATACGCGGAAGTCTACCTGAGGTCAATGATAAATCAGCTTTTGTGCAAAGTTCGTAATGTTGATCAAACTGACATTTCCTTAGTGCAAGAAACTCAAAGTTACCATTATCAGTAAATAATAAATGTGCATCATCCTTAGCAGTTGATGAGGCTGTGGCAATGTAGTGAGCATTCCATCGAAATTATTGGTAATCGGTTTGAGGTCTAGTTCAGGGTTGGTCCGTAACTTTAGTTCTGCCTGCACATCTTGCAGCTCCTGATTAACTGAATTCCGAGCTTCTGTGCTGGTGTCCCATTCTAGCTGCTGTATCGAGCTCGGAGGGATGTTGCTACTGTACAAAGTTGTTGGGCGTTGTGATGTATAACTTTGCTACTCGTGGTCTGTTACGGGGACTATGAAAGTACAGTGATGTAGCTGGAAAGCGATTACCCTGCGCATTTAGGGTTAAAGATTTTTAAACCCATTCATTCGTGAGGTCACTTTTGTCCTATAGCTTACGGACACATTTTGAAAATCCGTAAACTCAATTTCTTACAACTTCTAATCGAAACGCAAAGGGATTAAAACGTGGTACAATGTATCAGAAACATGTCGCACACGTTAACGATTACTTCGTGAAGGTCCAGGCCGTTAGTAACTGTCAATGTAACAATACACAGTCCAGCAGAACGCACTAGCCGCTGTCCAGGAAAGACGTGGGCAGGCCACACTCCACGTCCAAAGCTTAGCTGCGGCGATACGGCCCTCTTAGAACACCACTCCGGCTCTCGTTGTTATACAGTGCAGACTTCGTAGTAGGGAAGAGATATCGGTGGCGGTGGTGATCGATCAGTCTCTTGAATGGGTTGATGCAGCCCGCCACGATTTCTAGTCTTGTGCTAACCTATTCATCTAGAGTAGCACTTGCAACCCACGTCCTCTATTGTTTGCTGGCTGTAGTACAATCTCTGTCTTCCTCTACAGTTTTTGCCATCTACAGCTCCCTCTAGTACCACGGAAGTCATTGCATCTTAACAGATGTCCTATCATCCTGTCCCTTCTCCTTATCATTGTTTTCCACATATTCCTTTCCTCTCCGATTCTGCGTAGAGCCTCCTCATACCTTACCTTATCAGTCCACCTAATTTTCAACATTCGTCTGCAGCACATCTCAAATGCTTCTATTCTATTCTGTTTCGGTTTCCCCACAGTCCATGTTTCACTACCATACAATGCTGTACTCCAGACGTACATTCTCAGAAATTTTTTCCTCAAATTAAGGTCGATATTTAATATTAGTAGATTTATCTTGGCCAGGAATGCCCTTTTTGCCAGTGCTAGTCTGCTTTTGATGTCCTCCTTGCTCCGTCCGTCAGTTGTCATTGTGCTGCCTAGGTAGCATAATTCCTTAACTTCATCTACTTCGTGACCATCGATCCTGATATTAAGTTTTTCGCTATTCTCGTTACTATTACTTCTGATTACCTTCGTCTTCTTCGATTTACGCTCAATCCATACTCTTCTCTTAGCAGCACAGCAGTCGCACCCGAATGAGTTGCGTTGGTCTGCACAATGAAAGATTTCTGGAAATCACACTGCAAGAAATGGGGTTAGCCAAAGCGGTCTTCACAGCATCATAGGCAGACAGCTGCGGATCTCCCCACCTGAACTCCGCATCTGTCTTACGTAGGTGATTCAAGGGAACAGCTGATTGAGCAAAATGGGGCACGAACTTCCTCAAGAAAAATTGGGCCTGCCTATAAACCAAGCAATTACCTTCTTGTTCTGAGACGAAGAAAACCCATACAAATATCTAGACTGTCGTTGATCGAATCTGAACTTTCCAGCTGACAGTAAATGCCCTAGGAAAGAGATTACATTATGTGCTAGACTTACTTTAGATAGCTTATTTATGAGGCCGCCAGCACGAAAACGAAGTAAGACCTGCTCCAGATATTGGTGTTCGGAGAGGCCGCTGTAGACGCCATCGTCCAGATAATCGTAAATAGACTTAATTTCAGATCCCGCGAGGTATTATTCAATGATCGGGAAGCGACGGCTCCACTTGTGTGCAGTCCAAATAGAACTCTATTGAACCTAAAAAAGTTCGTCAGTGCAAGTGACCATCACTGGCTTGGATTTTTCACTGAGATGAATCTGATAAAGTGCCTGGTTCAGATTGAAGAGCGTAAAAATCTTTCTCCATAAACCTGTTAATTCAGTGGCGTAAGTCGCTAACGGAACAGGTTGCAAAATAACCTTCATTCAACCGCATATAAAAAACGAGCAGGCGGTACCCAGACCACCCTTTCTGGACCAGAAAAATTGACGAGGCAGAAAGAGATGCAGATGGCCTAAGTACTCATTCCTCAAACACATTCTCCACTCTGTCGTGAGGCTTGTCTAGCACAGTGAAAGCAGATACGGGGATTGCCAAACTGGAACATCATTAGTCAGCCGTTTCTTGTAAAGGATCCTATTGGTGACGCACGATTTATTGGCAAAAGAGTCAGGAAACTGAGTGAGAACTTTAAACAGGCCCTCACACTCCCCTCTGGATAAATGGCTCATGCCGAACTCTGACCTCTCCACAGCTACATTCTAAGTTCGTCACAACTTGACATGAACATGATCTGAATTTCAGTACAAAACCTAAAGAAAAATGCTTTATCAGCTTTATCTACAACTAAGCGCGCTTGCTGGATCCAGAGACAGCCAATTACAAACTGCCTGAAAGATATTGCCCATCTAATACTTGAACTAGCAACCAAAAATCTTGCGTACACACATCACTTTCCAGTAACCCATCAG
The DNA here is from genome assembly GCF_023864345.2 of Schistocerca serialis cubense. Taxonomy (NCBI): domain Eukaryota; kingdom Metazoa; phylum Arthropoda; class Insecta; order Orthoptera; family Acrididae; genus Schistocerca; species Schistocerca serialis. Next base: position 813,734,549 of record NC_064642.1, on the reverse strand, counting down.
GGATAACACCTGTCCGTTGACAGCAGGATGTCCTTGTAACGTGAGCTCCAAGGGAGAACACGTATGTGAAAGATGACTACAATACGACTGGTAGTTCTAATCTCATCCTCCCGCACATCGCCATTAAATTTTTCGTTCTTTGCACAAATTTTGGAAAACTGAGTAAGATTACAGAAGAGTAATTTTTTACTTACCTTGATTATCTCGTTGTAGATGGCTCAGTCTTGTCTAAAACTACTTACTTGCAGCTGAAAATTTCAATTTGTTAGGTTCGTGAAAAGGAAATAACGGTTGAACAGTTTCCTTTTGCTATGAACATCCTTCTATTTACTCCCATTCTTCTAAATCACACATACTTCCACGTTCAAAAAACCAGTAATTACATTGTTGTTGACAAGGTCAACAAAATGCATGCGTTTCCGTCAGACATGCCCACCACTCCTTACGTTCTCTGCTGTACTCAAAATATTACAAAGACATTACATAGTAGAAGAGTTGGCAAAACAAAAGATGAATCATCGCTAAAATATCATTACTTCATAAATTAATCCAGACATAAATAATTGGTGTTCGATTGTGCCATAAATGCGAAATTTAAGTATGCCACAAATTATGTAATTTCAAATAGTTTCCAAAAGAGCAATTTTAACTGTTACTACCAATCGATTGTCACACAATATCTTTTTTATACATTTTAGCCTGACATACGTCATATACAAAATAATATGAATTCTTGTAATGAAACAACTGATACAATTTTAACCTATGTGAGATCAGAGATCATACATGGTATCGGTTATGTCTATATAAAAAAAAGGTAATCTCAGAGGAGGAAGAAGATTAATTATATGAGGTATTACTGCCGGATTCGAGTAAGATGTAGACTCTACAACCAACAAAAACACTTCAATAACATGTGGCAACTCATCCAAGGTTAGCACATCCAATCCCTGCACCAAGGTAAATATAGGATGGGGAGCTTAGCAAAAAGTCATCAAATAGTGATTACTACAGCTCCAGTAGTTACTGCGTTGCCGTACATATCACCTTGATTTTCTACATTAGTCAAAAAACGTATGGAAGAATCTGCAGAAGGCTTCCTTACCAACATTGACCATCTGTAGATATAGCTACTGGGTAGCTGTAGATATTGCCTTGATTTTCTACCCTAGGCGAAAAACTTAAGAAAGAAACCACCAGAGCTTCCTTTCCAACATTTTGGAAGCCCTTCTTTCCACACAGACGTAGACAGCAGCCAGCCTGCATCCCAAATTTGAAAATACACTACTGGCCATTAAAATTGCTACGCCAAGAAGAAATGCAGATGATAAACGGGTATTCATTGGACTAATATATTATACTAGAACTGACATGTGATTACATTTTCACGCATTTTGAGTGCATAGATCCTGAGAAATCAGTACCCAGAACAACCACCTCTGGCCGTAATAACGGCCTTGATACGCCTGGGCGTTGAGTCAAACAGAGCTTGGATAGCGTGCACAGGTACAGCTGCCCATGCAGCTTCAACACGATACCACAGTTCATCAAGAGTAGTGACTGGCGTATTGTGACGCGCCAGCTGCTCGGCCACCATTGACCAGACGTTTTCAATTGGTGAGAGATCTGGAGAACGTGCTGGCCAGGTCAGCAGTCGAACATTTTCTGTATCCAGAAAGACCCGTACAGGACCTACAACATGCGGTCGTGCATTATCCTGTAGGGATCGAATGAAGGGTAAAGCCACGGGTCGTAACACATCTGAAATGTAACGTACACTGTTCAAAGCGCCGCCAATGCGAACAAGAGGTGACAGAGAAGTGTAACCAATGGCACCCCGTACCATCACGCCAGGTGATACGCCAGTATGGCGATGTCGAATACACGCTTCCAATGTGCGTTCACGGCGATGTCACCATCGCAGGTGCTCCTGTCTGTGATGCAGCGTCAAGGGTAACCGCAGCCATGGCCTCAGAGCTGATAGTCCATGCTGCTGCAAACGTCGTCGAACTGTTCATGCAGGTGGTTGTTGTCTTGCAAACGTCCCCATCTGCTGACTCAGGGATCGAGACGTGGCTGCACGATCCGTTACAGCCATGCGGATAAGATGCCTGTCACCTCGGCTGCTAGTGACACGAGGCCGTTAGGATCCAGCACGGCTTTCCGTATTCCTCTCCTGAACCCACCGATTACATATTCTGCTAACAGTCATTGGATCTCGACCAACGCGAGCATCGATGTCGCGATACGATAAAACGCAATCGCGATAGGCTACAATCCGACTTTGATAAATGTCGGAAACGTGATGGTACGCATTTCTCCCCCTTACACGAGGCATAACAACAACGTTTCACCAGGCAACGCCGGTCAACTGCTCTTTGTGTAAGAGAAATCGCTTGGAAACTTTCCTCGTGTCAGCACGTTGTAGGCGTCACCACCGGCGCCAACCTTGTGTGAATGGTCTGAAAAGCTAATCATTTGCGATTCTCACCATCTTCTTCCTGTTGGTTAAATTTCTCGTCTGTAGCACGTCATCATGGTGTAGCAATTTCAATGGGCAGTAGTCTATCATAATAGTTGTACCAACCCCACAGTCGCAGCTGTAGCAAACGTTGTTTCGGGTGCAGAAGAACTGTCGCAACATCATTAGGGTATCGATGAAAGGCCACTCTTGGATACCCGGAATTAAATAAGTAGACGGCCGTGCAAAGCAAGTATCTGCACATGCAGCTAATGGAGCTAGTATATATATGATAAGCTCCCTCTAATATGTGATACCAACGCTCACGAAGCGGTTGTCTTTGGACTAGTAAGAGGAATGGTCGCAGACATCCAAAATCAAAGGCGTTCACTAAACGTTAGTTCATCCAACAGTTTGGAGAGTTCCAGGGTATCATAAGAAACAAACATCAGTGAGCTTCACAACAATTATAGTACGGCTGAAAATTAACCATTGAAAGTTCAACAAACACTTGTGTCGAGTCGAGAGAAGTGTCATCCAACGGATTTCTACGATGTCCTCGGGGCACGTATCACATCAACGTCCTTACAGGTAATCTTCGGACTCATTGTCATGTATCCCCAAGCATCCTCCGAAGTTTAACATCGAACGCTGTAGCGACGTACAACCTTTCGTACGAATTCGACAACAGTGCCAACATCAGGATACAGCTCCCAGTTGCTAATTAATGTTTAATGTACTTACAATGCCAGAGGAAGACCAAAGCTCAGTTGACTACTATTCTGCAGGATACGGAATGCTGAGTGTCCAAATTTATGTCGCTGTGTACTTTCTATGCTTTTGAAACAATTGTCAGAGAAAATACAAGGAATATTTCATTGTTAATTTAGATATAATCATTAATGTGGACTCACCTGGCAATACCCCAAATGTGTACCAACGGCGAGTTATTTCTTGTTCTGTTACCAGTAGAATTTTTATAGCATACTAGCACTGAGTATCTTGCGTTCTATTTTCGTCCTGTTCACTCGTTTTCGTGTACTCTGATTGTAGATCTTGTTTTATGTCTAATCCGATATTTGTTAATCCTGTGTTACATCGTACCAGGACACGAATTCAAATAATGTCTTGCATGTACTTTCGAAACCAACTGTAATACCATTTTCTGTGTTTGGTTGGCTCTATGTGCACGTTCCAAGAGTCAACAAATTAAAAAAGAAATGAAGTGACGCCTCTTATACTTCGTGCTCTATTCACACACTTGCTGCATCGACATGCACGGATCAGGCAATGTGCTATCGTTTGGCAGTACACTTTCACACGCCTAACACTTCCACTACTCTGCTGGTCATTCCTGAACGAAGGGCAGCTCATGCCAAATCCAACTTTAGGAATTCTATCGGACTCCTAAGGATATCATTTGTCAGCTGCGTACAACATGAACTTTACAAAAGATATTGGGCAAATTTATGGTGTAATGCAGGTACAAGGTTGTCATACAATGCGAGAGTAGCCTGACCACAGTGTGTCAGGAAACCCAAGAGCGACCAGCTGAGACCCACCTATCAATCTCTATCCAGTTACGTCAAACGCACTACCGGCTGATACACATTCTTTTAAATGAAGACTGTACCTTCCAGAAAACAGTCACTGAGGACCCCTTTCAGATTTGACGAAACGACTGTAGAACACGAATGTTGTACTTCAGGAACAGGAAAGGGGTTTCAAATTACGACACTTGAATATAGCGTAAAAGCAGCTGGTACAAGGACTGGCGATACCAGTACTAAGACATGACTGTACCAGCTTACAACTGGGTTACTGATCATCCGTAGAGTCTTGGCTACAGACGATTCATACAGGCGTTGGACACACCTCCAGTCAACGATAAATTATACCTCTAGGTGCGTAATGTTTGCAACACTTGTGCATGGGCTCGTGCAATTCATTAATATAATTTGAAATACCAATTAAATCTTCATGTAAATACTTAATTGCGGTTCACAAGTACAGTGAGCGAACTATAACTTCATAAGTTCGATTCGTCTACAAGATTTGTGGGACATGGAATGTAATTTATCAAAACCCTGGAATAAGAGAACAATTGGAAAGCTGGTGCATATGAAAAAGGAAACATGTGAAGAAGCTTCAGGAAATTTGAGAAATCTAAAGAACCTATGCAAAATACATTTATGACTCACTGCTGTAAATCAGCAGCAATTGTATAAGGGGGACTGCTCTTTCTTTAGGCATAATACTTTATGTATCTGGCTGCAGATGTACCTGTCGCTGCAAAATTCTCAAACTTCGCTTACAACTTTCGATAGCTTATTTTTGTACACTTACGGTTCAAAGTCCGCCCACAGTGTTGCCTTTGCTTTCGTCGTCAGGGCTGTTAAGTTTCACTACTGGCTTCTCGACCAGTGCACAATTTTTACAGCAGAGATTTTTGTCCTCTATCAGGCTGTTCACTACGTCTGTAGGACCTTCCGAGTCTGGATGATCCAAATCCAGTCCATCCCATCGTTCGACGGATGCAGGAATGCATCCATTTGTTCCCGGATGGGAGAGCCCAAGTGATGTTTGTGTGGGTTCCTGGCCATGTTGGTGTGCAATGTTGGTGTGCCTGGGAATGACGCTGCTGATGCTGCAGCCAAGGCCACAGTCCATCTCGCTCGGCCCGCCTCTTACTCTGTTCCCTTGCAAGATATTCGTACTTTTCTCTATTGGCTTTTCTCTTCCTGGCCGTCTCGCCGTGAAGAAGTAATGTTAGCTCGGTTGCCAATAGGGCACTGCCGCTTCAGTCACCGCCACTTAGTGAGTGGCGACCCTGCACCCGGCTGTCATATCTGTAGCCAGCCATTAACAGCCAGATGGTTCCTGATCATCTGCCCCTATTTTGACCACTTACATCTCAGGGTCGGGCTGCCGCCCACTTTGCCGGGCATTTTAGCGGATGACACGCGAGCTGTGGCTCCCGTTTTAAGATTTATAAAAAGCAGTAATATGACGAAAGAGATCTGGTTTTCACCTGGTGACTCCGGTGTCTTGTCGACGTCTTTCAGATACTCTTCTGTAACGTCTTCAAGTTTTAGATTTTTTCTTCCTTCCTGTATTGGACCTCGCACTGGTTTTTTTACACTCTCGGACCCAGCATTCTATGGTCCTCTACTGGGCGCTTATGACTTTGTGTTTTGCGTCCTAACCCCCCCAAAAATATATTCATCACATTTATGAAATTCGTCGGAGAGTTTGCCCTCTTCTACGTTCCTGTACGTAAACAAATAGAGTGGGTCTAGAACACGAGCCATTTTTTCTACCTGACGCGAAATAATACTTGTGTCAGCGCGCCAATTACCTGGCTTGGCATGGCAGGGCTGTCTCCGTGTGTCCGGCCACAACACGTATTCTCCACCGTTGTTGGGTGACAGCGGTAACACCTTGGAAACGGCCTTCTTCATCGCTCTCAGGCATCAATGTTGCGGAGCCATAGCGCAAAACTGCCGCCCGTTGAATCCACACTGCTGCATTCTTTAAGGAAACTCGATTTCTGACACACTGCCGTGAAATATGGCCCATGTAAACGTCCTTTGAATACCACACGCTGCCCAGGGACTATCCTGATACAACGTATCACGACAGTCACACGTACGCAACTTCGCGCTCATTCGCAGAAATAGGCAAATATTACAAGAAACTGGATGTAAGTGGGATTAAACGGCAAGTATAAAATGAACAACGACGCTACGAAAGTGTTATATGCGCACAAGAGAAATACACACATCAGAGAAAGTTCTGCATCACGTCGGTTCCGTGAGTTCCGGAACCTGTACAGAAAATTTGAATAGAGATAAGCATAAACATCTTTTCCGCCCTCTTTTGCTCATGAAAACCACAAATTGCATATTTTACCACCATACAGCGAGACCTTAAAAGATGGTGGTCCAAATTTCTGTACACACCGGTACCTCTAACACCCAGTTGCACGACCTCTTGCATTGATGGATGCTTGTATTCATCGTGGCATACTAGCCACTAGTTCACAAAGGCACTGTTGGTCCAGATGGTTCTCAACGGCGATTCGGCGTAGATCCCTCAGTGGTTGGTGGGCCACGTGGTCCATAAACAGCCCTTTTCAATGTATCCCAGGCATGTTCGATAGGGTTCATGTCTGGAGAACATGGTGGCTACTCCAGATGTTATCCTAAAGGAAGCCATTCACAAGATGGGAACGATGGGGGCGCGAATAGTCTTCCATGCTGCCGATATGGTTGCACTATCGGTCGGAGGATGGTGATCACTTATCGTACACCCGTTACGGCGAATTCCTTTACCACCAGCGGTATACTTCTGCCCCCACATAATGCCACCTCAAACCAGCAGGGAACCTCCACCTTGCTGCACTCCCTGGACAGTGTGTCTAAGGCGTTCAGCCTGAGCGGGTTGCCTCCAAACACGTCTCCAACGATTGTCTGGTTAAAGGCAATTACGACACTCATCGGTGAAGAGAACGTGATACCAATCCTGAGCGGTCCATTCGGCATCATGTTGGGCCCATCTGCACCGCGCTGCTAACTCCTGTGGCAGCACGAAAAGCATTATTCAACATAGTGGCGTTGCTGTCAGGGTTCCTTCGAGCCATAATCCGTAGGTAGCGGTCATCCACTGCAGTAGTAGCCCTTGGGGTGCGTGAGCGAGGCATGCCATCGGCAGTTCCTGTCTCTCGTGCCCCCTGCGGGTCCGGGGGCTAGAATAGGCCCGAGGTAGTCCTGCCTGTCCCCGTCAAGGGAGTAGTTTGCGCCTGCGTCCGGAGATGGACGGTTCCACGACTTGTATTTGTGGTCATTTCGGTTTTTCTCTTATTCTGGTTTCTTCCTTCCTTTGTTTGGTTCCTTTCTTTGTCCTTCTCCCTCTGTCTTCCTTACTTTTTACCTTGCCTCCTTCTCCTTGCCTCCTTCTCCTAGCCTCCTTCTCCTTGCCTCCTTCTCCTTGCCTCCTTCTCCTTGCCTCTGTCTCCTTGCCTCCGTCTTCTTGCCTCCTTCTCCTTGCCTCCTTCTCCTTGCCTCCGTCTCCTTGCCTCCATCTCCTTGCCTCCATCTCCTTGCCTCCATCTTCTTGCCTCCGCCTCCGTCTCCTTGCCTCCATCTCCTTGCCTCCATCTCCTTGCCTCCGTCTCCTTGGCTCCGTCTCCTTGCCTCCGTCTCCTTGCCTCCGTCTCCTTGCCTCCGTCTCCTTGCCTCCGTCTCCTTGCCTCCGTCTCCTTGCCTTCTTGTCTCTGCCTCAGCGTTTGAGACAGTCTGTCCTTTCTCTCCCTCTCTCCCTTTATTTCCTCCTCCTCCTCCCCTTCTTCTTCTTCTTCTCTCCTCCTCTTCTTCTTTCCTCCTTGTGTGTGCCTCAAGGCCGACCCACGCGTTCGCACACGTAGGCGGTGACGGGGTAAACCAGTAAGGCATGCACGTACCCCCTGGTAAAGGCCAGGCCCAGTGAGGGGTGACAGCTTGAGCTGACACCTTCCGACCATGCCGATTGGTCCCTCCGTCCGTTTCTCGGGAGGTGTGACTTGAAGTGTGTACATTCACCTAAGGCGGGAGTGCCCTCTGAGAGGGTCCCCACAAGGAAGGAGCGCGCCATCGGAGACGCTGGCAATCATGGGGAATTACTCCGCAATGTATTTCTCTTCTTCTCTCTCGACTTCTGCCCAAAAACGGAAACTTGACCAGCCACCAGTGGCAAAAGTACTATCGCCTGCCCCACAGTTCCTCGTAGTTTCTCGATCTGAGGACGGAAAGGATTTTTCCTCTATCAACCCTTTCGTTATTCAGAAGGGCGTAAATGCCATAGCTGGATCTGTCAAGTCTTGTACCAGGATGCGTAACGGTACCTTGTTGTTAGAAACTGAGAGCGCCTTTCAGGCACAAAAACTGCTTCGGGCCACACTCCTGTACATGTTCCCTTTCCAGGTGTAGGCTCACCACACTTTGAATTCGTTGCGTGGTGTGGTATATACTAGATGACTCGACGGATTGACTGACGAGGAGATTCAGTCTTTCCTCGCTGAGCAGGGCGTGATGGCTGTCGATATGGTCATGAAAAAGGTCAACAATGACCTTGTACCGACCCAGAAACTTTTCTTCACCTTTGATAGTGTTCAGCTGCCGTCTCGCATCAAAGCGGGCTATGAGGCTATTTCTGTTTGCCCCTGTGTCCCGACACCTACGCGCTGCTACCAGTGTCAGCGTTTTAATCACACTCGCCAGTCTTGTTCCAATGCTGCTAAATGTGTCACTTGTGGCAGGAATGCCCATGAGGGTGACTGTCCACCTCCGTCTCCTCGTTGTGAGAACTGTCAGGGTGACCATGCAGCGTCCTCCCGCGACTGTCCCATCTACAATGTTGAACGCTGTATACAGGAAATTCGGGTCAAAGAGAAAGGGTCCACCTCGGCTGCTTGCAAGCTCTTTGCTAGTAGGAAACCCACGCTGCTCCCAGCGGGTAGATACAGTACTGTCCTCGCCTCTCCTCGGACTACCAGGGAGGTGTCGACACAGACATGTGACCTGACCTTTAGCACTACGGTCGTCCGTTCGGCCAGTGCTAAGATCGCCAGGCCGACGTCTCCTCTTCCTCCCGTCACCCCTCAGACACAAACACCTTCATCAGCTTCTGCCAAGACGAAGACCCAGAAGTCAGATGCACGGGCCTTCAAGGAGGAACCATCCCGTGCAGACTTCCTACGTACCTCGCACTCCCAGCCTTCAACAAGTATTTCCACTAAAAGACCTTCCAAGAAGGCTCATAGGCAGCAAAGTTCTCCTTCTCCTCCACGGCGCGTTTCTTCTCCTGCGCCACCCAGCGGTTGCCGCCCAAGGCCGTCATCCGTTTCGCCTGGCCGCACCGCTGATAGCCGAACATCTGGCCTTTCAGCGGCGGAGGAAGCTCCCCCTCCCGGCCATCTTAACAAGATGGCCGACGAACCTAATGAACCAATGGACGAAGACTCTACGCCTATTGATAGCGGCGGCAGTGCTTGCTCGAAGCCAGGCCCTCAGCGGCCTTCGAGGAGACCCCATCTTGCTTCTTTTTTCTTTTTCTTCTCACGATGGTACTTCATTGGAATATTCGCGGCATTCGCTCCAACCGAGAGGACTTAACGTTGCCGGTACGCTTGCACTGTCCGCTCGTTGTAGCTCTCCAGGACACGAAGCTACGCACATGCGATCAAATTGACGTGGCACACTATGTCTCTCTGTGTTTTGACCTACCCCCTGTGGCTGATATTCCGGCTCATGGAGGGGTTATGTTGATGGTCCGGGATGATATTTACTACGATCCCATCACATTGCACACCGACCTGCAGGCGGTTGCCGTCAGAATTACTCTCCCCACTTTTCCATTTCCGAGAGTCTCGCTGTTAGCAGACCTTTCCAACCACCTCAATCTTGTCTGCCTCAATACTGGCGCCCCCTACTTTTCTTTCGGACACAACTCACACCTATTCCCATTTAGACCTCTCTATATGTACTACACAACTTGCACGCCGGTTTGAGTGGTACGCACTTTCTGATACGTATTCGAGCGACCACTTCCATTGTGTTATCCATCTCCTGCATCATACACCCTCTCCGTGCTCAACTAGTAGGAACATCTCCAAAGCAGACGGGGAGCTCTTCTCTTCCAGGGCGACATTTCAGGATCAATACTTCGCAATCTGCGATAGTCAGTTCGCACACCTCATGGAAGTCATTCTCACTGCTGCTGAATATTCCATCCCTCACACTACTCCTTCTCCACGTCGAGTACCGGTCCCCTGGTGGACCGCAGCATGTAGAGACGCTTTGCGTGCTTGTCGACGTGCTTTACGCATCCTTAACGGCCACCCTACGATGGCGAATTGTATCAATTATAATCGATTACGTGCGCAGTGTCGTCGTCTTACTAAAGAAAGGAAGAACTTAAGCTGGGCTGCTTTCACAAGCACCTTCAACAGTTTTACTCCTTCTGTTGTCTGGGGTAGCCTGCTCTGGCTATCTGGCACTAAGGTCCACTCACCAGTCTCTGGCTTGACGGTCGCGAATGACGTCCTTGTGGCCCCTGAGGATGTCTCCAATGCCTTCGACCGCTTTTTCGCAGAGGTTTCGAGATCCGCTCATTACCACCCTGCCTTCCTCCCCCGAAAACAGGCGGAGGAGGCAAGGCCACCTAACTTCCGCTCTTCGAATCGTGAAAGTTATAATGTCCCATTCACCATGCAGGAACTCGAAAATGCACTTGCCCGGTCACGGTCCTCCGCTCCAGGGCCTGATTCTATTTATATTCAGATGCTGAAGAGCCTTTCTCCTGCGGGTAAGGGTTTTCTTATTCGTACTTATAATCGCATCTGGATTGAGGGTCATGTTCCCACAAGCTGGCGCGAGCCTATTGTTGTCCAGATTCCTAAGCTGGGGAAGGACAAGCACTTGCCTTCCAGCTATCGACCAATCTCCCTTAGCAACTGTCTGTAAGGTGATGGAGCGAATGGTTAACTCTCGTTTGGTTTGGCTGCTCGAATCTCGATGCCTACTTCCCAATGTACAATGTGGGTTTCGTAGGCGCCGCTCTGCTGTTGACCATCTGGTTACCTTGCCGACCTTCATTATGAATAACTTCTAACGGAAGCGCCCGACTGTGGCTGCCTTCTTTGATTTGGAGAAGGCTTACGACACCTGTTGAAGGGTGGGCATTCTCCGCACCATGCATACTTGGGGCCTTCGCGCTCGCCTCCCTCTTTTTATTCGTGCCTTTTTAATAGATCGACAGTTCAGGGTACGTGTGGGTTCTGTCCTGTCCAACGCCTTTCGCCAGGAGGATGGGGTGCCACAGGGCTCAGTTTTGCGCGTCGCTCTCTTCGCCATAGCGATCGATCCAATAATGGATTGCCTCTCAGCTGATGTATCAGGCTCCCTTTTCGTGGACGATTTTACCATCTATTGCAGCGCGCAGCGTACATGTTTCCTGGAGTGCTGTCTTCAGGGTTGTCTTGACCGTCTTTACTCCTGGAGTGTCGCCAATGGCTTCCGTTTTTATGCCGAGAAGACGGTCTCTATTACCTTCTGGCGCTACAACGAGTTTCTCCCACCGTCCTTACGACTCGGTCCCGTTGCTCTCCCATTCGTGGAGACAACAAAATTTTTAGGTCTTACATTTGACAGGAAACTTACCTGGTCTCCACATGTCATATTTGGCTGCCCGTTGTACCCATTCTATAAATATCCTCCGTGTTCTCTGCGGTATGTCGTGGGGAGCAGATCGCATTGTCCTACTTCGCCTATATTGGTCGATCGTTCGCTCAAAAATGGATTATCTTACGCCGCCTCAACTCCATACGACATCGGGGTTTACGTCTTGCGATCGGAGCGTTCTATACTAGTCCCGTCGGGGGTCTTCATACTGAAGCCGCTGAATAGCCACTAACCTACCAGCGTGATATACTGCATTGTCGGTATGCCTGTCGGCTACTGTCAATGCCTGACCACCCATCTTATCGTTCCTTTTTTGACGACTCTCTCGATCGTCAATACGGGTTGTATGTCTCTGCCCTGCTACCCCCTGGAGTTTGCTTTCGTCGCCTCCTTCAGCACCTTAATTTTTCGCTCCCTACAACCTTTCGAGTGGGCGAGAGCCACACGCCACCTTGGCTCCAGGCTCAGGTTCACATTCACTTTGACCTCAGCTCGCTCCCAAAGGCGGTTACCACCGGTTCGGTATACCCTTCCTGTTTTGTCGAACTTCGTTCAAAGTTCATTAATATGACCTTCATTTATACAGATGGCTCTAAGACCAATGACGGTGTTGGGTGTTCTTTTATTGTCGGGCCACAAAGTTTCAAATACCGGCTCCATAGGCATTGTTCGGTCTTCACAGCTGAGCTCTTTGCCCTCTACCAGGCTGTTCTTCACATCTGCCGCCACCGGCATTCTGCTTATGTCATCTGCTCCGATTCCCTGAGCACCATCCGGAGCCTCAGTGATCCATATCCGGTTCACCCTTTCGTGCACCGGATCCAACGCTCTCTTCATCAGCTGGTGGACGACGGTTCTCCGGTTAGCTTTATGTGGGTTCCTGGCCATGTCAGTATCCCTGGGAACAAAGCTGCAGATGCCGCAGCCAAGGCTGCGGTTCTCCAGCCTCGCACAGCTTCTTGTTGTGTCCTTTCATCTGATTGTAGCATGGCCATTTGTCAGCGCATTTTATCGCTGTGGCATGCCGATTGGGCTACACTTACGGACAACAAGCGTTGGGCCTTGAAACCTCTTCCCATGGCTTGGACTACCTCTTCACGGCCTTGTTGGCGGGAGGAGGTCGTTTTGGTCCGGTTACGGATTGGACACTGCCGGCTCAGCCACCGCCATATGCTGATGGTTGCGCCGGCGCCGTTCTGCCCATGTGAGCAATTGCTGACGGTACACCACATTTTAACGACCTGTCTGAATTTTAATACACTGTGCGTTGATCTTGGCGTGCCATGTACTTTGGGTGCCACTTTAGCGGATGACCCAGGAGCAGCTGCTCACGTTCTTCGCTTTATCCACTTGAAAAACCTGTCTAAGGACATTTGATTATGTTGTCTTTTTAATCCTATGCCAGTTAATGTCTTCTATAGTGTTATCCCTTTTGGTTCCTGTTTTAACCTTGTGCCTCACAGTGCATTCCTAACTTAATCTGGGCGCTGATAACCATTGTAGTTGGGCGCCCTAAAACCACATAAAAAAAACTGGGGAAATGTTGTTCAATAAGGTCGCCAGGGGGAGTAAAGCCTCCAGGTGACCTTAGTACAATGGGATTTGGGTGTGCACGCGCATGCGGTAAGAGTCGGGAAGTGATTAGCACACATGAAACAGGCACTCCAGTATGTACCTGAGAGAACAGACCACTTCAGATGACTGGTAAGCTGGGCAGTGCAGAATGATAGGTCGAAATGCGAATAGGTGTGTGATGAGTCTGAAAAGCATGTGGCTGATCCTGTGTTAAGTCAGAGGAGGTTATATTGATTGAGGAGGACAGCCAAGAGGACTCGTCTTTGACAGGTTCTGGGAGATCCGCAAAGAGGATGGTGTGTATTAAAGGCACTAAGCAGCAGAAAGGGATGAGTTAGCTGCTCAATAAGCTGGAGGAAGTCTGCCAGGGGAATGTAAACGGTACAAAGGCAAAAGGTCAAGTGAGAAAGGAAAAGGAGAAATGCAACAGCTTGAAGGTGGGTAATCAGGGAGGTGGATTGCCTAGGAACATCATCCTATATAAGCAGCAAGACTCTCCCATGGGATGAATGACGACGTCTGGAGGGGGGTCGAAACAGACTGGGGAGCAATGCAAGAGCTCAAAGCAGTCATGAGGATGCAATTTTGTTTCCTGAAGGCGGAGAACAAGTGGACACTGATTCTAGGAGCAGCAATAAATCCTCAAGAAATTGAAGCCTTCAAGCGTTCTGTTGGAGGAGAGTCAGGACAAGGAAGGGTGTCACCTCGTCGGGTGCCAAGTGCCTGACTTTGATGACTCGCAGCTACAGGGCACAAGGATCCTCCTCCCTGAGGTCTACAGATGTGTTGGCAGTTTCCTGTTGTCAGCCTGTGGAGTCGAGGGTGGGGAAGCCATTGGTGTTGCATTCTGGTGGCAGAGAGATCACCCAGGCAAGGGTATCACGTAGTGACACACTCTAAGACGATATTCAAACTGGAAAAGGAAAAAGACGTTTTGCCTCTGTTTGACTTCTTTGGGCTTTATGGTTGTAATAGTACTGCCTCCCAAAATTTGACATCAGCATTATGATACTGTCTGTATAGTTAAGTCTGTATCATATACACTCCTGGAAATAGAAATAAGAAAACCGTGAATTCATTGTCCCAGGAAGGGGAAACTTTATTGGCACATTCCTGGGGTCAGATACATCACATGATCACACTGACAGAACCACAGGCACATAGACACTGGCAACAGAGCATTCACAATGTCGGCACTAGTACAGTGTATATCCATCTTTCGCAGCAATGCAGGCTGCTATTCTCCCATGGAGACGATCGTAGAGATGCTGGATGTAGTCCTGTGGAACGGCTTGCCATGCCATTTCCACCTGGCGCCTCAGTTGGACCAGTGTTCGTGCTGGACGTGCAGACCGCGTGAGACGACGCTTCATCCAGTCCCAAACATGCTCAATGGGGGACAGATCCGGAGATCTTGCTGGCCAGGGTAGTTGACTTACACCTTCTAGAGCACGTTGGGTGGCACGGGATACGTGCGGACGTGCATTGTCCTGTTGGAACAGCAAGTTCCCTTGCCGGTCTAGGAATGGTAGAACGATGGGTTCGATGACGGTTTGGATGTACCGTGCACTATTCAGTGTCCCCTCGACGATCACCAGTGGTGTACGGCCAGTGTAGGAGATTGCTCCCCACACCATGATGCCGGGTGTTGGCCCTGTGTGCCTCGGTCGTATGCAGTCCTGACTGCGGCGCTCACCTGCACGGCGCCAAACTCGCATACGACCATCATTGACACCAAGGCAGAAGCGACTCTCATCGCTGAAGACGACACGTCTCCATTCGTCCCTCCATTCACGCCTGTCGCGACACCACTGGAGGCGGGCTGCACGATGTTGGGGCGTGAGCGGAAGACGGCCTAACGGTGTGCGGGACCGTAGCCCAGCTTCATGGAGACGGTTGCGAATGGTCCTCGCCGATACCCGAGGAGCAACAGTGTCCCTAATTTGCTGGGAAGTGGCGGTGCGGTCCCCTACGGCACTGCGTAGGATCCTACGGTCTTGGCGTGCATCCGTGCGTCGCTGCGGTCCGGTCCCAGGTCGACGGGCACGTGCACCTTCCGCCGACCACTGGCGACAATATCGATGTACTGTGGAGACCTCACGCCCCACGTGTTGAGCAATTCGGCGGTACGTCCACCCGGCCTCCCGCATGCCCACTATACGCCCTCGCTCAAAGTCCGTCAACTGCACATACGGTTCACGTCCACGCTGTCGCGGCATGCTACCAGTGTTAAAGACTGCGATGGAGCTCCGTATGCCACGGCAAACTGGCTGACACTGACGGCGGCGGTGCACAAATGCTGCGCAGCTAGCGCCATTCGACGGCCAACACCGCGGTTCCTGGTGTGTCCGCTGTGCCGCGCGTGTGATCATTGCTTGTACAGCCCTCTCGCAGTGTCCGGAGCAAGTATGGTGGGTCTGACACACCGGTGTCAATGTGTTCTATTTTCCATTTCCAGGAGTGTAGTTCTACATGTCCTAAAGTCTAAACTACAACAAAATTGGAAGTACTCCTGAACCTTTCATTTACATACTTTCCACATGCAAATCCAGATACAGGCATATTTCAAAAGAAGAATTCGACAAGGGGAAGCAGCAACAAAAACTACAGGTTATGTATTAATTCAGTGCTGCTGCCACTCACCTCCTGTATCATTTTGACGCTTGGATATTTATTATTGTAGAGAAGGTGGTAGAGTTACATGTGGTGGAGGACAGTAGGGCAGTAGGGATCGAGTTTTGTGTGTGTGTGTGTGTGTGTGTGTGTGTGTGTGTGTGTGTGTGTGTGTGTGTGTGTGTGTAACTATGTTTAAGAGGTACAAGTGACTGTTTCAGGTGAATGTAATATGACTGCCAAACATAATTTGTTTGGAAAATTTATACTATGAACACACAGAACAAATGGATGTTTCCACATGGAGTTGATAAACTGTAGACTATAATCTGGTGTGGTTAAAAAGGACCAAATTCTCAGACAGCACTGTTGACAATCAGATGAGTACCAGTTTATTTGTTTAGTGTCTTGTGACAGTGACAGAACATCTGTGTGGAAGTTTTTCTATTTTGCAGTTTACCATGGTTGATAACGAGAATGTAAAAACGAGTGAGCAAAACCTTTTAGGCAGTGAGCAAATAGAAAGTACTGCAAACCTTGGATATAGTATCAGTGAACAATCTTCAAAGGTAAGCACTACCAGTAATCCAGAAGTAGGTCAAGGCTTCAGTGGGAGGACTCCCAGTGAAAATGTTGTTACTAGTACCCCAGTTGCACAGGAAAAAGTGGAGATAACTTATTAATTTTATTGGTTCAGCATAGGAAAGAAGCAAAACTGCAGATGGGACAAATAAGGAAGGATATTGGTCAGCAAAATCAGCAGTTAACTCGGGTGAAAAATTATATTGGTCAGCAGAGTCAGCAATTAACTCAGGTGAAAAATTATATTGCTCAGCAAATTTCAGAATTGAGAGCAACAGTTACCAAAAATACTGAGCAAATCAGAGTAGTTCAAGGGAGACTGGCAGCAGTAAAAATTACTGGCAAGACAGGGCAGAGTGAACTCAATACTCTTGCGGGAGCAGTACAAGAAAGAGTAGAAACTTTTGAAGCTAATTTCACACAAGAGTTGTCCGAAAACAGTGAGGTGCAGAAAATTACAGAAATATGTGGATGTAGAAAACTCTAAACTTAGGGTACAAATTGTTGAAACTAGAAGATTTGTGGCAGAAAAGGTAGAGTTTTACAAAAGTAATTCTGAATCAGAAATTCCTGAAACTGACAGTAAAATGATTAATGTAGAATTGAAATGTAATGAACACAGCTTTGTGTAAAAACAATGTTGTAGATTTAAGTCAGAAATTTGTAGAAGTTCAAGAGGGTGTGGCATACCTTTGAAATGCTTTCCAGGAGATGGGAAATTGCATCCTACAGACTTTTTGCAGTACTGCAAGGATAATTTTAGTAATGTCATTACAAGTTCTGTAAAATTAAATTTGTTAAGCAATTTTTGGACAGAAAAGCAGTTTTGTGGGCCAATCTTAAAATGACTTTCAATGACTGAAAGGCAGTATCTAAATAAGTTCTGGTGAAAATCTGAGAAAGCTAGGATGAAGAGTGATTTTTTAAATGGATGAATTTATACAGAAAGTGATGGCACCATGAATTTTTTTGTGGGAAACAATTAAGGAACTTCTTTCATTTAGACAAACTGTTCAATAAATTAACACAGATGGATGCCTTGAAAAGAAAGTAACTGAAGAGAGTACAGTGGGAAGTGATATGCAGACCAGACGAATCTGTAGATCAGTTTTTGAGATACATAAACAAGTTACATAGAGAATCTGAAAGAACTGAGAGACATGTTGGCAACAAGGCAGCTGGGATGAGGAGGTATTCAGGCAGTTATACTTTGCATATATGCAATCTGATGAACTGTCAGATTTGAGCAGAGAGGAGCCTCCTGTAGCTGTAGATGTAGGGAAAATGCAGCAGTCCACAGCAGTTAGGCAGCGTAGGTTAGTTGCAAAGTCTAACAGAAAGAAGAATGTTCTGCTGCTAGGCAGTTTACATGGTAGAGGTGTGGGCAGGCAGTTGCAGGAAGTGCTGGGGAGTGAGTGCCACGTCACCAGCATTGTGAAGTCCAGTGCCGGGTTGGCTCAGGTGACTGACAGAATAGGGGAGTTATGTAGGAATTTTACAGAGGAGGATCAGGTAGTGATAGTGGGTGAAGAAGGGAACGGTCTTGACAGGGATGGGGGATATGGTGTAGATGGTGACCGGGTAAAGATGGCTAATTAAACTGGTGGCACCAATGTGCATTTCATTAAACTGTTTCAGCATCATGATTGACCTCATCTTAATGCAACTGCTAGGTGCATTAACAAGGGGCTGGTGAAGGTTCTGATGGCGAAAGGCATGGGTTGCATTCCAATGATGTCAGTTGGGTATATCAGGAGGTCAGGTTTAGCTAGGCATGGCCTACACCTCAATAGGCATGGGATGGGGAGGCTGCCAAACCTTATAGATGACAGTGTAGTGGGTGATGGTGGTGGGATCACTCATGGCGAAATGGTGTTAGAGCCGCACCTTTTTTAGACTGAAGTCAGCTGACACGCCTACCTGCTTGAAGCAAGTCCCTCGAAGGGCGCACCTTCAGAGGATGTCATGTTTCCAAGTAGAGAAGGAATTAGCATATTTCATCAGGATATGAGGTATTAGAGATAGTTAGTTCTTATAGATGTTAAGCAGTTCCTTGTGGGATGGGGGAGTGGCTATGTACATAAAAAAACAGTATTCAATTTGAGTCCATAGACTTGTCACAGCAGTACGCTGAACAAACATTTGAATGTTGTGCAGTGGCAGCTGAAGTTAGTGAAACTAAACTTCTAATTGTTCTTGTTTATAGGTCCCCGAACTCTGACTTCCGAGCATTTCTGCTGAAGCTAGAGAGGGCTCTTGATTCACTTTGTAGGAAGTACCAGAAATTAGTTATATGTGGTGACATCAACAAAAATTTTGTATATGATGGCGCAAGAGAAAGTATGTTGGTAGATCTCCTAAATTCATATGTGCATTTTGTATTTTTTCCAACTAGGGTGGAGGAGAATAGTAGCAATGTCATAGACAATATTTTTATTCATTCTTCATTACTAGATGGGCATTCTGTTAGTAAAAGAACGAATGGCCTTCCAGGTCATGATGCATAAATTTTAACACTAAAAGGCTTTTGCACTCAAACAAATGTCACATGTAATTACAAACTATGTACTAAAGTTAATCCAACAGCCATAGAGAGTGTTTTAAACTTTCTCAAGTAGCAAGAGTGGCAGGATGTTTAGTGCTGATAACATAAATGATAAATACAATGCTTTCCTTAACACATTTCTCATGCTCTTTGAGAGTTGCTTTCCATTATAATGTTCAAAGCAGGGTACTAGCAGTAATAGTCAACCCAGGTGGCTGACTAGTGGAATAAGGATATCATGTAGAACAAAGCGAGAATTATATCAATATGTTAGAAGTAGTCACAATCAAACTGCATCAGCCCATTACAAACCGTATTGTAATGTGTTTAAAAATGTTATTAGGAAGGCAAAGAGTATGTGGTATGCAAACAGAATAGCTAATTCACAGGATAATATTAAAAGCATATGGTCAGTTGTGAAGGAAGTGCGTGTTCAGCAGCACAAGATCGGCGATATGAAGTCAGTTCGTAGTAAAAATATTTCTCTTACTGATAAATCAGATATATGTAAAGCATTTAACTATCATTTTCTGAGCATTGCTGGTGAACTAAATTAAAATTTAGTTTCTACGAAGAATCAAATAACTTTCCTGGCAAATGCCTTTCTGAGATTAATGTTTGATGTACTCCTCTGTGATACAGACAAGGGGGAGATAGTCAGTACTTAAATCACTGCAGACTAAGGACTCATGGTTATGATGGAGTGCCGAGGGGGATATTAAAGTACTGTGCTGCATATGTTATCTTTGTATTTAGCCATTTTGTAATTTTTCCTTTCAGAATTGTCAGTTTCCTGAATGATTAAAGTACTTAGTAGTAAAGCTAAGCTGTAAAAATTAGAAAGGGGTAATGTAGATAATTTTAGATCTGTTTGTATGCCATCAGTGTGTGCTGAAGTTATTGAAAAGGCTGCATATGTAAGGATAATTGATCATTTTATATCACACGATTTGCTATCAAATGTACAGTTCAGCTTTGGAAGTCTCTTGACAACTGAAAATGCTATATTCTCTTCTCTCTGTGAGGTACTGGATGGGATAAACAAAAGTTTTTCAATGCTAAGCATATTTTTTGATTTAACTAAGATATTTCTCCAGAAGTTGGGCCATTAAGGAATATGGGGAGTAGCTCACAATTGGTTCACCTCTTACTTCGGCAACAGACAGCAAAAGGTCATTATTCACAACGTTAAGAATGGCTGTGATGTGGGGTCCTAGTGGCTCACAGTCAAGTAGCGGGTGCCCTGGGGATCAGTGCTGGGGCCACTCCCATTCCTTATTTATATAAATACATGCCCTGTAGTATTATGGGTTAACTCTACAATATTGCTGTTTGCTGATGACACTAGCTTCGTAGTAAAGCATGTTGTGTGCAACATTGGCTTGGTTTCAAATAGTGCAGTTCATGACCTAAGTTCATGGCTTGCAGAAACTTTTTATGTTTATCTTTTATTACTTTTATGTACTAATTTCATGTACTGACACGTTTCATGACATTGGAGATTTGCTCCTCAGTTTTGTCTGTGGAGAATTTATGAAAGAAGGTAGCCCATACTGCATTTTTCATTTCCTCAAGGTCATTTTAATTTTGCCTTATGGCGTGTCCATAATAATACTGCAACCATATATTTCTTTGCCTGTAAGCCAACCACTTCCACTAATGGCCTTATCATCAGCTAATTTCTTTCCCATCACATTCCTCAGTCTTGTACCTAATCTTTCCTGAACATATCCAGCACATTCCATTTTTTTCTATCTGTGTGTCAGCATAACTTTGTGGTACCCTTTTGAGTCTCAATCTCCTATGTAAGATGTATACATCACACCATATTTCTTCACTGTCCTCTGAAATATTTGCATAGCACATTCAGATTCCATCCCTCCACTACAAACACTAAAATTAATCAAACTTTTATTATTTTCAGTCCCACAAGCACAGCCATGACAGTACTTGATAATACATTCCACATCAATGACTTTCCCGATGTCCAAGGAGGTAGCTGTTACTACACCATTTAGGGAACTATGGCCTCACCATTGCCAGGATGCATCCAGGGCTGTAGACAAACAAGTACTGCTGTCATTCACATCTACACTTACCTGAACAGCATTTTTCATACTATCACTTGCTACGTCTTCTACAGCCTGTAGAAAAACTTTATTGTACTTGTCAAACCCTGTAGGGGTAGGTAAGTCCATAAGAACACAGAACATTTGTGCACTTCTGTACTCTTTGTCTATATACTTCATGCATAAGCAAGTTTAATATTTGTGTTATGCACACTGTGTTTAGTCAGCCAAAAGTGTAACCACATTCACTTAAATTACAAATATTACCAACAATTCTTAATCTTTATGCACAAGCTCTTCTAACACATCAACTACCTTCACACCACCATTACCACATTCCTTATACTGCAAAGCTTTATTAGTTCAGATAGAGCAGAGTGTTCAACAATGACGCTATCTGAATCAATAGTTGACATATCTATATTACCAGCATTAATATTGTAAAGTCCATTGTCCAAATATTTCAGTTTTAGCTTTGAAGCACTTTGAGAAGTTGAAGTTGATTCAAATGTTTAATCACTTTGTATTTCAGTATTAGCAGAGTAAATATGTTTGGTGAACCACTTTCTATAAAATTTACATTGTTCAACACCGAATTTCTTAATTCTTCCCACTGCTTTCAAGTGGAATAGGAAATTCATGCACACATTTATTCACTGTAAACAAAATAATCACGCCAAAAACAGGTAACAATGACTAAACTGTCTGTATAAACAAAAGATAAGCAACTGTAAAGCTCTCTTAGGTTAGCAAACTTCAGGGACTAAAAAGTCATCAAAACGAAACAAATGAGAGCAAAAGTTTTTTTTAATGGAGCTGACTGTGTGCAATTAGGATGTCATGGTGTTTGCAGCCACTTCTAAATTCCTCCAAGTTTGGTACTTTTTGTGGTCCATTTTCCTGGATGTTAACTTTTCCTTGTTCAGAAAACTACAGAGAGTTTTTCAAGACAATAACTAAAAAAATCAATTTTTTGACTGTTATTCTGATACAAATCCCCTTAGACTGCATACAGCATGATATATGACAATTTAAAGAGAATGCTGCATGACAGTATAGAAATGTATGAATTTTGTCACTTGATACAAAAAATGAGTTAGAAAAAGGGTTCAGAAAAAACTTTGTCAACTTACAGGAAATTTTTGTGCATTTCTATAGTACAGTATTTTTTTATTTTGTCTTGAAAGGTTGTTATATCAAATCTGAAGCTGTAAATGGATATCCAGGAATTGCCTGAGGATTGAAAGGAAAAATCCCTGGCCCTTAGAAACCAGGAGTCCAGTTAGTTGACGACATTGCTCCCAGCTCCACGTAATAGTGTGTTCCTGCTCTAACTTTTCCAGCAGTTATGTCAGCAACATCACAAAGAATTCAAACAATTTGGCAACACCCCAGGTGGCTGAAGTTAGTGCTTACAGTTTCTCCACAGGCAGAACAGTATTTCTCCATTTTATTTGGCAGCAACAAAATTAGCCTCCAGATGTGATTTAACTGTGGTGATCATGAGGAGGGTTTTTCCACAGCTGTCACAGCAGGTAGTCCCAACTGATTAAGTTTTGTGCAGGAAACCCAAATAACCACACCTAGTGCAGTGCTAGAGTTGTCGAGTGGCTGTATCTGCTACAGTACATAATAACCCAACCATCCACCCTCCAAATACCAACAGAATGTGTTATACAAAGTGATAGGTGGCTGGCACTAATGTTAATGCAGCCCTAAGCCAATGGAGTAAGTTCTAACTGCTAAAAATGTCCCACGAACACAGCTTTCATTTCTATAAAACTTGGAGAATGGTCGAGATTGGTTATTTGAAGAAATTAACAGGTAGTGTGACCAGAAGTAACATTTCTGCAGAGGGACATTGAGTTCTACAAAAATCAGTTGTCAGACATAGGGATAGTGGCACATGAGTACTACAAAGGCTGGTGACCTGTGTGCACATAACATGGGGTATGGGGGAGGGTGGGGAGAAAACATTGTTCAAATAATAAAACTTTTCGGATGGCACAAAATAATAAATCTGTGGCTACTGCTTCACTGCCATAACCACCAAGTAAACTTACTTGAGGAGAATCACTCTGCCTCCTGCCGCTGAACGTGGGGCTCCTGCCGCTGAACGTGGGGCTCCTGCCGCTGAACGTGGGGCTCCTGCCACTGAACGTGGGGCTCCTGCCGCTGAACGTGGGGCTCCTGCCGCGGAACGTGGGGCTCCTGCCGCTGGAAGTGGGGCTCCTGCTGCTGAACGTGGTATTCGCTCAAAGAACAAGTCGATATGTTTCTCATTTGTGGAGAATGGCAGCGACATTCAGTGAGAGCTAGAGACTTGGACACTGAAAGATATCCTCAACATACTCACCCTACACATCATACATTTAAATGTACATATGATACATTGAGAACAACTGAATCTTTAATGTACTAGAAACATATCCGGCAAAGGAAAGTTACTAACGTGGAAACAGAAAGTGGCACTCTTGCCACTGTCGTTCGGTGTCCTTGTGTTAGTTTGTGTCAAATTTCAAGGGAATCTGGCATGAGCCAGAGTAGTGTTGGTCATGTTCTGTATCATCATAAATATAATTCTTACCATATCAGTCTCCACCAAGAATTAACTGGTACAGATTGTATGCATAACATTGGATTCTGCTGATGGGCTCAACTTTACATTCAGAGGGACGGCACATTTATTAATTTGACTTTATTTACTGATGAGGCTACATTCATTATACATGGAAGTGTTAATCTTAATAACATGTATTATTGGGCAGCTGCAGCAAGTTGCACGCCAAAAAGTGTGTTTGGTGAATGTATGGTGTGGGATTCTGGAGGACAGGATTATACGCCCTTATTCTATCAAACGTAATCTTAATGGTAGGATGTAAACCGCATTTCTGCAAGAAACATTAGGTCTGTTATAGGAAGAAATCTCTACATGAACTAGGAACAGAATGTGTTATCAACACGATGGGTGTCCAGCACATTTTTCGCTGATGGCTATAAATTAGTTGCAGAGACAATTTCCAAATCATTGGATTGGACACAGAGGAGATGTGTCATGGCGGGCTCATTTGCCAGATTTAATGTCTCTTGAGAATCCCCACAAGAAAAAATCCAGAGGTGTTATTTATAAACATGTTCCAACTACTCCTGAAGATATGCAAGAGAGAATTGTCAGAGCATGTGCTTTGATGAGTGCAGATGTGATAAGGAATACAACTCAATCTATGATAAGATCGCAGTGCTGCATTGACACCAATGTTCATCACTTCGAACACCTTCTGTAAATGGACGTTTGTGCCATATTTGTGACCTTCATTGACCTTCAAAGACCGTACTATTACACATTAGTGGATTTGTCTCTATAGCCGCTATCAGAAAATAAGTACCAAACTACAGCAATCCATTAAAAAAAAAAAAAGTTGACCTTCATATCTCTGACGCGACCCCAAAAACCAACATCATATTATGGCCCCCTTTGTCCCATGCAACTTTTGTCCCACAAACTTCTCAGCTCCTGTCATACTTTAAGAGTTATTTTTGGTGGCAATAGTTAGTGACTCACCCTGTATATATAGAAAGTAATGTAGAAAAGGGAATTGTGTCCACTGACCACAACCCACTAACACTGAAACAATATACTGCAAGCTGCCACAACACGTTGTACTCTACACCACTGTACCAACAAAGCAAAGCCCACTTTTCTAGCACCATTTACAGTACTGTAGGATTCAAATAGTATGCAAACTAGGCAACGGGTTACAGTGCCTCCTCATAAATGGGACCATTCTGGTAGCTGTGGGGACTCAAATATGTTTTTGAAATCTGTACATCTGGATGGTCAGAAAACCGTTAAGTGAGCCTTTGCCAAAGTAAGTGTTTGTTTCTAAAGTTTTACAAATTTGAATTTGTCAGTAACTGGTAATTATATAGATGCTCTCATATGAATATTTCTCTTCAGTTGCTTCCTTAATGTGTTGCAGGTGAATGCTGAATTTTGCAGTTAAGATCTTTCTGAATACTAACATCATCAGAAATTAGAGTTCCACTGCTGGGTGAAGTTTCCATCCAGACTTCTTCAGCCATTACAGTCACAAGCTACTAACATCCCTACATCTGCTGCCCATCTGCTGAAGTCACCTCTCCACCTCCCATTGTCAGCCTCAGTGCTTCCCTGTTTCACCTCTCTGTAGAGACTCCAGCAGAGAACTCCCTCAGCCCATCTTACACACATTCTCTGGGTCTCATGACCCACCCACACACCTCCACTTAATTTCCATTTATCTCCCACTCCAGTTTCCTCACTGAGTCGTTTACATATTTCCCTATCTCTCTTGGCAATTTCCAGTACACATTTGTGATACTACTGAAGTGTCCCTCAGCCTTTTTAACGGCTTATGCATTGAAAATTTGTATCTATCTGCCACGAGACTAAATTCATATTATGAGAGAATATATAATAAAATATATTACAATTTGTGGGTCCCAGTTTGTTTGAGTCGGGCAGAATGAATATGGGATCACAGTAATTGTATAAGCACAAATTGTAAATATCTTAGAAAAGAGTCTGGACACCCCTAAGTAAGATGGAATTGACCACAAGACTTCCAGAGAGGTGGGCCCACCAGCATACCTACATAGAAGGAAATGGGTTGTATTGTGTTGTCAGGAAAGAAGCAATAACAGCAGAATGGGTCAATCAGTGGACCCCATGACAGTGAGTGTGTAATAGTCATTAATTTGGAAGGAGTGGAGGCTACTCAAGTCACATCCAATAACGTAAGTTTAGACCAGGTGCAAAAGTCAGAGAAATAGTATTGACATCAAAGATTTATACCAAATAAATTAATAGGAGATGCCACAGACCCTCCATTGTACACAAAACAGGTCAGAACACTGTTGCAGAAGCTGTGAGAAGACACTAAAAAATTTAAAGGAGCACCATATCCAAAATAATGGTGAAGTTTTACAGAATCTCAAAATTTAGCTCAGATTTCAGTCAGAGATGCTTTTAATATTTTCCACAATAAAACTGTCTGCAAATCTGGCAGAGAATCATGAAACTTAAATTACACATTTGCGATGCTACTTCAGTGACCCCCAGCCTTTTTAAAGGTTAACACATTAAAGCACCAGCCATAAACAATATTATCACTGGAAGTTCTTCGACATAGTCAGCTACTGTAAAATTTCTAAACTGAGAAGTGTTTAAGATCTCACGGTAGCCTCTGTTTAAGTACCTACTAAGTGATGTACTCAACTGGAATGAACTGCATCTCCCAACATGTAAGAAATAAATATATTTTGACGGCACAATTGTTTGTAAATACGAAAGGAGACGGAAACACAAAGCACTAAAGGCAGTCATAGTCGTAGCGTGTGGCTCGTAATATTCGTGAAGAACCTTAAGACGCTGTACAGTTCGCAAGTGCGAAATAATGAAGAAGACTGTGTTGAAGAATCCAGCATGTATCCATCAGTAGGTGACGGGTGAACATCTGCCTGCAATCCAAAATGACGTGGCGCAGGCTGATCCACACTTATATTGGACAGGTGAAAGCAGCTCGTTACACGAGACCTAACCACCCGCTGGAGCGTCCAGCAGGCCAGTTGCGAATACGGCGTGAGCTGTGTAGCTGACCTAGGCTTACGGCAAGAGGCGGCTGTGGCTGCGGTGTTGGTGCGGCCAGCGCCTGCCATCATCCGGGACGGTGCTGCACCTCACGGCAGCTGTGGTGGTTAAATAAATTCCCTAGTGAGTGCCTGTCCTGTTGCTTTCCCTCCACTACACACTACAGCGGCGTGTGTTTGGCAACCATATAGACCCAATGAGTGCGTTATTCACGGCTCCGACATCCGCTGGAGTTCCGTCAAGTACTGCTCCATAATAATCCGAGAGCTTCCCATGTCTCTGAACTTAGAACGAGAAGATTCTGATTTTCATGTCTCCTTTAAACCTGCGTTAAGAGAATTTTGTGAATTTTGAAACTGAAGGTTGCTAGTGAGCGGAGTGTTGAATCGTTTAACCTGTAATGTCATTGTGGGGAGCCAGAAGGGTGGGTTCTTTGAAGTTTAATGACAGAGGGGTATTGACTACACATAAGCCACTGGTACGCTGTAACAACGTTGGAACTTCTCGTAGGTGATTGAGGCTGAGAGTGTCGGTTGAGTTTACAATTTTTCCTGCACATGGCGCCACACAGCGTCGGTTTGCAAGGCTTTCCTGGGTTGTCGTATTGGTTATTGCAAAATCATATTTGGTTGTGTCTTCTGTGAATAGTGAATATGTAGTACAGTCGAAACCCCTACAACGATTACCGATACCCTGACGAACCCGGGTGCAGCGATAATTGTGTAGAGTCCCAGCTGCTTCCCTATATGTACTATTCTGTATACAGCTCATTATAAGGACGGGGTAGTTTTAGCAATACCCTGTAATAACGAAGACAAACTTTCGTGGACGTATCTATTTTCAGCTTCTAAGAATTTACCATAAGGGTACGTATGGTTTCTAAAACCTCAGGACGTTCAGCGTTATATTTTCGGAAGCTTCGCTTCGTACAGCGGTAAGCAAGTACCGAAATCCTTATAGCCGCGGGCGACCCCTTCTCAGCGTCAGTTACAGAGTCATAGACCTCCTGCCTTTGAACCATTGTTATGTGTTTGAATATGTACATTGTCGAAGTTGAGTTGCATTCTTCAATGTTGTGTGGGGCTCAAACGAAGTTTATTTCCGTGACTTAAGCGATTTTTGAATGTTTCTATCTTGTTGCAAATACGGCATGGCCTTGACTAATAATATTTGGACAATGGCTGCAACTCGGAAACAGATAAGGCTAGAGATTGAAAAGGAGATTTTCAAAGAGATCGATAACGGAACGAAACAGCTAGATGTCGCGACGAAGTATAGACCTGCTCAGTCAACGTTATCTGCATTCCTCGATAATCAAAAAGAAATTGAAGAAAGTTCTCTATGTGGCAAGTTTAACATTTCAAGAAAAAGAATGAAAGCGAAACGGTGGACGATGTGGACAGTGCTTCACTGCTATTTAATAATGAATTGCGAGCACAAAAGCAATAAATGGCCCATTGAAACGTCAAAAAAGCTTAGATTCCTATGATTTGCTTGGCGATTCCTATTTTAAGGCTGTTTACGGATGATTGCAGAGATTTGGAGAAAGACATGAGATCATTTTTAAAGTGATTTCAGGAGAAGAAAAATTAGCTGCTTTATGTGATGCAGAATGTTGGCACGTGTAGACTGGTGGAATAATACAGTCCCAAAAAGAAATACAGTGCATATGAGAGCGGGCTGTTCTACCAGCTGATGCCAGAGAAATCGATGGTCTTTAAAGGAGAAAGGTGTAGAAGAGGGAAGCAATTTAAAGTACTCCTTAGGGTCCTTCTCTGGAAACAACGAGTCGCTGAGACGGAAGTTGACACCTCTCGCGATCGGACGATCAATTAATACCTGATGATTAAAAAATATTAGAAACCCAGCACGCAGGACTACATATATTTTATCTTATTTTCCTTTAATTTTAAAATTGATTCGGGACCTTCATCTGTGATGTTACGCGTGTGCATGAAGACTACATATAGTACAGTACTTTTATGTATTTCCCTTATTATAAATGTCATTTATTTTAATCCATTCAATTACAAGGCATATTGAAAAGCATGGAAGACGTCTGCTTTCTTTAGTGGGTGACTGCTTTTTCTTGACAAAGAGATAAAAGGAGAAATAAGTATGCTGCATTTCTGGTGGATAATTGTAGTGCACGTAACAAAGTGCCAGCGTTGAAAAATGTAGAATAATGCTACTTCTCCCCGAAATGTACTCCGATCCTTCAGTCACTAGACATGGGAATAATTAAGAGCTTCATGACGAAATACCGTTCACCTCTAGTTCAAGACGTGATTTCAGATATTGAAAGAAAGGTGGACAGTCCCTAGTGTAGCAAATGCAAAGCAAGCTTGTGACATGATTCTAAAATCTGTCATCTAAGAGTTAAAGGGTAATTTTACCTGCTGAATATACTGATGATGACAGTGATGTAACAAGTGAGAATCCTTTTCGTCTGATGTAACTAATAGGTCAATTGGAAAATGTTCAGCAAGTATGATATTCAGTCGCCAGTGTTTCAGCTGAACAATTGATTCC
Source organism: Schistocerca serialis cubense (assembly GCF_023864345.2). Lineage (NCBI taxonomy): Eukaryota > Metazoa > Arthropoda > Insecta > Orthoptera > Acrididae > Schistocerca > Schistocerca serialis. The sequence continues at coordinate 813,705,325 of NC_064642.1, read as the reverse complement.
GGGAGAGGAGATAAAGACAATATTTACAACAAAATCTTTAAGGAAAAAGGAGCAAAGAAAAATAAGGGAATTCTTCTGTACACGAGCGTAAGGTACTCTAATGATAAGTGGAGTGAACAAATTGTGTTTTGTTATTTGTTTTTAATGTTATTTCTCTTCGAAAAAGTGCTACAGTTACTGCATATGCCGCCTTTTAAGTTGCAGTACTGTAGCAGTCATTATTAAGAAATCATCATCTCAAAAATGACACTCCTCTAACAATATCATTTTCTTGGTGCCATGAATATTGTTCTATAAAAGTTTCACCATATACGATATACTGAACTTACCATGTTTGAAGTCTTCCCTAAAACTGCAGTCACCTTTAAACGTAGGTATGCAATAGAGAAAGCATATATTTGAAAATACTGTCGTAGTGTTTCCAATCGTACTACAGTGATGTAGTGTTGATACTATTGAATATTTGTCATGTATAAATGTCTGACATACACTCATTATTCGTTACATATGCCTTACTGCTGTGATCGTTCTGTAAGGAAGAAAGCGGAAAAACGAATGTAATAAGTTACCACGTATTTCTGGTTGATAATGATCTAATAAATAGGCGGTTACGAGAGACTTTTCTACAAAACTTCACGACAAATACGTTAGCTAATTCATTAGTAAATTGTTGTTAACATTTTACCGAGCCAGACAATAATCGTGGCTCGAAAAGGAACAATCTGAGAAAAGGTATCACTCCCAGCTAAATTATCCTCTCCACAAAAAGCAGTAGTAGCAATATCTGGTGCGTTTCAGACATAAGTGCGTGCCCTCTAAAAGAAAGCTGCATACTGAAAAGAATTATCAAAAGTGGTTAATTTTCGGTCCTTCAGGTATCAATACAGATACGGGCAAAAGAGCAGTTTCAGTATAGAAAATTTCGTTTACGTAACCATCACCACTTCACATTGACGGGGAAAACAATGAGAAAGTGCTACTCAACAACGATATAATTGCACTTGGCCGTTATCGAAAACACGCGGTGATGTTAAACAAATACAGTGTCTACAGAGCAAAATGCATCACATTTTCAGTGATGTCAGGTCGGTTGTGCATATACTATCAACCCCCTACACCGTAGCGTCGTCAACACAAAGTGCAACAATATTGTGGTCGACCAATACAGCTATCTGCTCACATTGTCAACGTCCTAACTGCCATGCGCGAAATGCAATATAATAATTGACTTATGCTCCTACCAGTATTAAAATAATTTAATACTACTGTCTCATAAAAGTAGATTAATATAATTTTCTCCAAATTATTCACTTTTAATAACAACTGAGAACAAACAACTCTACCTAAGCCGTCCCAAGTCCCGTTGAAAAAAGAGGAGTGAGAAGAGTAACGCCTCGTTAAAAAACCTTGGTTCACTTGACCTGGGTGATAGTACCTTGTAAGGGTTCCTTGCCAGGATAACGGCGAACACCTCAACAGCAGTTCAAGCGGAGCAGCAGATCATCGAAACAGTGGAAATGGCAGAAGAGGCAAGTTTTGTAAAGAAGATAAAGCATATCTAAAAGTCCAGACACGTCTGTGTGGCAAACACCGATACCCTGGCCAGCGTCTGTTCACCATGTGAGGTGCGGCTCAACACTGAGCCTCAGGAACTAACAGTTCCTGGTTCCGTCCAACCAGCATTAGCTGGAACCCGACTACAAGCACAATAATTCGTACAAGTAACACTGAAGTTACTCCTGTGGCGACAATCAAGCTATCGGATTGTGGGTAGCTTGGGCTAGTACGCGGAAGAAAGTCGGAGTTCTCTGGTAAACTTCCACGAAAGTCTTACGCATATATTGATACTTTAACTTCGGAACATTTATTCAGACGAGCAAACTACAGGCTCTTACTACAGAACTCAACAGAGAGAAAATCCAAGTCCTTGCACTTCAAGAGACTAGATTCACTGATTCGAAACGAGACTATAACGACAACCGTATCTTTAAAAGCAAAACAGACATAATTTGTTATGGCCTTTATTGTGAATAAGGACAACCTTGAACCTAGTACATAAATAAATCTAATTAGCAACAGACTAATGATCATGCGAATTAAGCGCACAAGCAAGACATATACAATTATTAATGTTCTTCGCGCCGACTAGCATTGACAGCAAAAAATAACGAGGCAAGACAGAACATTTTTGGGACGAAGTTGAAACTCAGATGACCAAAATTGGAAAGGAGTACATAATAATTCTTCTCCGTGATTTCAACGCACAAAATGGTAAAGAGAGGAAGTATAAAAAAAATAGTTGCAATTACGCAGCACACAAATTCACGAACAAGAATGGCGTCAGGCTCATAGAGTTGTGCCAACAAAACAATCTAAAAATAATGTCAACATCACTTCGAAAGTACTCTAAGAAGCAAAAAACTTGGCGATCCCTTATCTTTAAGCAAGGTGAATTTGATGTAGACCATGTTGCGGTCTACTAGGGTTTCCGAAAAGAAATGCACGACATTGAAATCCGAAGAGAAGCAAATATAGATTCTAACCACTATCTTACCAGAATCAAAATTAAATTCAAATCCAAAAGGAAATACCAAAGGAAAACACCACTAACTCCTAAATTTGATTAAAAAAAAAAAAGAAATCAAAAGTTACAGAGGAATGGAAAAACAACCTACAAACAACTGAAAAGATTTCCAAACAAAAATTATAGAGGAAGCAAGAGAACTGATCCCATTAACGAGAAAGTCCAAGCACCCATGGTGGAATTCAGATTTTGATAATGCAATGGAAGGGAGATAACGAGCCTCCTAAACTATAACTGTGCGAAATAGGAAATCACACAAGAAAATTTTTTTGAAGTGAGAAAACAAACAGCTAAAATACTTAGACGAGCTAGAAGAAATCTTTTAATGAACAACTAAACTCAATTGAAGAAGACTTTAGGAACCACAAACCAGACGACTTTTACAGAACGCTTGCAAATCAGATCAAAAGATACACTCCACTAAACTTCTGTTTCAAGAAACAAAACGGAAAATTGGCTCTAGCTAACAAAGAAAATTGTCAATAATTAGCCAAATATTTCTCACGACTTCAAAACTGCTCACAACGATGTACGAGATTCCCCAGATTACAAGCAGCACATACGAAAGAAGCTTCAGTACCGCCAACTGAAAAAGCAATTTGTAGTCACATTAAAAAGCTCAATAATAATAAGTCATTGAGAGAAGGTGGAACTGTAGATGAACTACTGAAGAACAGTGGTCCAAATTCCTGAAAAAGGGATTAATCAAGTCATCCAAGAAATTTGGCAGACAGAAAAAATTCCAGAGAATTGTAAATGTGCTTTAATTCATCTATTGCACAAAAAGGGTGACTGATCAGATGCAAACCAGCACAGAGACATTTTACTTCTGCGGTCACTCACAAAATTTTATCCTCGTGTCTTCTAAAGTGAGCACAAAAACAGCTAGAACATACAGATTAAATTTAATTAGGCTTTAGACCTAATAGGTCGTTCCCGGAACAGATCTTTAATCTTAAAACTATTTTAAAAATTAAATCAATAAATACGAAACCATTGCTCTGCACATTTGTTGATGTTTTAAAAAAAGCTTACGATTCTATAGACAGACCATCTCTATGCAATATTCTAGAAAAACGCGGACTAGATACGAAAACTCGAAAACTGTTCAAACAAACACTGTGAGAAACCAAATCAAAAATTAAATTGATATATGAAATGTCGTAACCAGTCTTAGATAAAACAGGGGTAAGACAAGGAGATGGGATCCCGCCACTATTATTCAACATAGTTTTAGACAAAGTAATGAGAGAATGGGAAATGGAACTAAGAAAACAAAACTTTTGGAATCCAATCGAACTAGGAAGAGGGCAAGGAAAACTGAACTTCCCATGCTTCGCGATTGCAGAAGACTTGGCGATTGTAACCAACAAAACAGCAATAAAACAAATCGAGACCCTCGAAGAATGTGCAGAGAAGGTTGGCTTGGAAACCTCCTTTTACAAGACTGAATTCATGTGTTCCAAGTTAGATATTCCAAAACTTTAAAAAAATGAGGTGAGATCAACAGAGTCAAACACTTTAACTACCTCGGTGGAATTATTAAACCAATAGGGTTTTAAAAATAGCAGAAAAATCAGATTGCAGGAAATCAAGTAAGTGGCCAGACACTACAACACAGTAATCAAACCGACAGTCGCATATGCAAGTGAAACACACTCATTGAATCGAAAACTAGATTTACAAGAAATTCAGATAGTAGAGAGAAAGTTTATTAGAAAAATTTTGACACCATGATACACACAAGATGGATATAGACTGCAAACCATCGAGACAACAGAAAAAGTTTCAAACATCGAAATTGACGTCAGAAAGAGACGAATAAGGTTCTATGGACACCTACACAGTTTACCTGGAAACAGACTAACCACAAGTCTATTGAACTATGTGACATCCCTTAAAGGATCAACTAAAGTTAAGAAGGATTTGATAAAAGCAAAAATAGAGGTAACAAACACATCAACCAGGGATACATTCAGAAGCAAAATTGACTAGTGGAAGTTTATTCCAGAAATGGAACCAAGACGATACCGAGCAAAGTGGGCTGAAGAACGAAAGAAAGTCTTCAGGGAGAAAATGAAGAAATATTGGGAAAATAAGAACCCTAAGAAATATCGAAAATCACCCGATTATCGTTCTCCAATTGGAACATTCGCTAATAACAATCGTAATATTGACAAGAAACTCGAAATTTTAAAATTGTGAAGTAAGTATGCTCATAAACATTTTTGCACTTTTTTCAATTAAACACATCTCATTGCTGCCAATCTCTCATCATTGACCAATGAAAGGTCTAAGCGAAATACCCCTTTCAGTTGTCAAGTTATCATTTCAATAGTGCACTTAAATATTCATTAATGGACTTGACGTTCTCCTGTAACAGTACTGGAGGCAGCGGGTACTATCCATCAGTGTCATTCGTGAAGTTCCTAAATGCAGTGTCGGACTTTATGGGAAGGTTTCTTTCGTACTTGTAAGCCTTTGGTGTGAGAGTTGGAAATGTATATAGTGTCAGAAATAGAAATGCGGCACATTTTTGTTATAACAGTGGGGAAAACAATTCAACACTGATAATTGAACTTAGGCATGAATATTTATCCCCAGCTGTGCTTAAGCATATAGCTTCCTATGCTCCATAAGCATAAGAAAAACAGAAGATTTTCAAGTCCGCTGAATCAGAAGATGCTGCTTGTTTAACATGAGGCTCTCCACTCAGTAGCAGTTCGAAACAATCGGCTGTCAGCGCCTCGCCGCAACAGGTTGAACTTCACAACCTGACAAGCTCCTGTAAGAAGTGTCGAGGCTAGCAGAGCTTACTAGCGGGCTGTGGCTGAATTTTCGCGGGTGATGTGGAATTCCACCCTTAGAACAATTGGCCAGCCGCGTTAGCTCCCTCTGTCCTAGCATCGTGGATTCTGACGCCATAGAGATTGCAGATAGAAAAGACAGGCCGCGGCGCGTACGTCACGATTGTAGGTCTGAACTCTATCGATCGTTCAACTCAGCAGACAAAATGCGTTTCCAAATCCGTTAATTCATAACTAGGGGTGTATGTACTAGGGAGAATTGCATCTTCTACTGGAATCTGCTGTTATGAAGTCTGACTGATTACTAGCCCTGAAATAAAATTTACGATCAATTCTTGACATAAATGGTATAACGGCTTTTTTATAGCAGTTAGTCTTTTCTGCGTAACAGTCCTCATTTCATACAAGATGTGGTACCTTATGCAACTGGTAGTCATTTGGCATGATTTTTATTTCATTGTACCCCAGTACAGCGGTAGCAAATTATTAATAGGTCTATGGACTTATCGTTATAAGACTACTAAACAATAAAACTACGTGATAGTGGATTCCAGTAGAAGGTGCAATTCTCGTTTGTAGATGCACACCCAGTTACGAGTTAACAGGTGTAGAAACGTAGTTTGTTCCTGAGCTGAGCGAGTTGGCAAGCGAGCTCGGCCTACCTTCGTGGCGTATGTGCAGCGGCCTGTCTTTCTCGCAGGTCTCGATTACATCAGTCTTCTAGAGGATTATCTACTTAGGACGAAAGCCCTTATTCCGCAGTGACATGAGGGGAAAACAAAGTGGCATCGTGAATTCTGTATTTAGTTAAAGTGGCCTATTTCTGTCACTATGACAAAGTGACATGCCAGATTTTTGAATTTCCTGCCACTTCATGCTTGGATGACTTCTCTGCTTCCACCATGACGTCAGCGGGGTGAGGCAGTTCATCCATTTTCCTGATTTTCTTCCTAATTTCAGCTTTTTTATAAAAATTTATCTGTAAATAAACTCTCTCCCCTTGTGGGATGTGCAAGCACATATTGTATTCAACTACTGAGGAATACTGACTGTTGATTGGCCCTGCGATGCGCATGTGAAAAGTGTTATGTAACAAAACTTTAGAATCTCTGGAATACTGAATCTGAAATAATTAAAACTAATCTAATTAAATGCCAAACGTAACATACTGTGCTTTCAGAGCGTAATATTTAACTGAAACTCAATACTGAACTACATTATGATAGTTGCATGACATCAGGTGCAATTTCTGATTTGAAATACCCAAAAAAATAAAATGTTGTTCTACTCAGAAAAAAAATTCTGAAAATTAATCTCCTTGCTTGGCTCAACACTTGAGAAATCTGACTATGAACTGTGCGAAGTGAGATCTGTCCTGAAAAAAATTAACCTACCTCTTGCTCACCATGCTTTTGTATGTCTGATGTAATGGCGTTCTGGAAAGCAAACTGAAATCAGCAGAAGCAACAGCTAAAGAAAAAATAAGCCAATAATTACAAAATTGATTTTTGCTCGTCAAAAATAATCTGTATCTTCATGTGGAGTAAGGTGCAATGCACACTGGACACAACATTCAAAACTTCACTAAGAATAATGGACATGACTTATACTTAAAAGAAAATCGTTCTTCAAAAATTAACCATTGATTATTGACAAAAAGGGACTATATAACATAAGATGACTAAAAATTACGAAATCCTCCAATTACAAAAATTACAGACATACAGTTAATAGTGTTATTTGAGGTACAATAAAAACAAAAAGATCAAATTAACGGTACTCATGAATCTTATTCGTCGTTTAAGTGACAAAAATATCCTCAGTTAACAGTTCTGCCAAACAAACATTTCCTTCCTACAGTGCACTGACAGTCTTGAAATATTCCACCAAAGATCTTCTTTATGAGCAGGGTCAATGACATGTTTACAAACAACTTTTATCTTCATAAAAAATATTTCAGATAATTGCTTTCAGATTCACAATTACCAAATAACCTTCTCTACAAAACTCAACTGCTCACTATTATACTTCAAGTAAGAACGCCCTAGCGCTGCTCAACTGACAGGCGAGCAAGCGAACCACAGATAAACACAGTCAAGGATATTATTCACTGCTCGTGCAGTGCGCTTATTCAGCGTCATCACAGAATAACAAAGGTGAATTATTTTCAATGGCACAAAACATACGAAAACCTTACAATTCTAGAATATCCAGCCATTTTATACAAAAGGCAGCTAGACTTTGTCACATGGGTGGGTGGAGGGAGAGGGGGGAGGATATCCGATGGTGCCATCGGTGACGCTACGACTGAGGTACTTCGTTCAAGTATATTGACGTTGATGATTTCAGGCTGAAATGAAGTCATTTGAAAAGAGATTCAAAGACAATTATCTGTAGCCTATGATTGTGGCAGCGTGTGTTTCCTTGTTTCTCCTAAGTAAAACATTGTTTAATGCCAAAACGGTATGAGTGACAAGGTAGGTTTACCACTTTGACATGTTCTATAAGTCAACTCAAGTGTCGCTGACAACGTCGACAGTCAGTGCCTGAGAACACTGCACATCTCCGCAATTTACAAAACGTGTGTCATTGTTGTCTAATGTAGCCCCAAGCTCATTTAACTTCGCACAACAGATTTCCTGTTTCCAGTCAAAAAGGAGTTACACTTTATGAGAGGACTGCATCTAAGACACCTTGAGGTCAGACTAGACTAACTTGATATGCGCAGTTACGATAATTTCATGCAAAATGAGTTTTTAATTGTTGTATTTATGTGTAAGTTTGGTTATTATATTCCTTCTGCAGCGCATAAAAGTCGTTGTTTAAGCATTACGAATAATTAGGCGAACAGCATTGATAAGCATCCAACTCTGAACTGGATTGATAGCAACAGTCCTGTGCAAGAAACATACAGAAACAATTTTGAGAATATTTCTGTATTTCTCAGGGTAATAACAGATCAGTAACTCTAACTGTATTGCTCGTAGTAGTTGGGATAGTTAGTTTATGAGCTTGTGATACTTCTGTAAGTGTGTTACGATATTTATAACTAGGTCCTGGCAAAGAAGAGCTGCATTGAGGCAACTCGCTGCCGAATTTGATTTAGGAAGGGCAGTGAAATGTTTGTGGAGTGGAACAATGAAAAACGGAGGTATTTTTCGATAGCTCCGGCAACCTGAAGAACAATATTTTCGGCCACACTCTTCTTGTTGTCAGGGATAAAAACTTTAAATGAAACTTAAGCGTGTATAAATTTTTTATTCCCCATCTGATCTCTTAAACAGCTTCCACCACGTATTTGTAAATACACTAATATTAATGTTTTACCTACATTGATAAAATACGCAGGATAACGGATGCAACTATAGGTTTGTTAGATATTACTTATTCCTTCCATACTGGTAAGTTACATTTAGTTTGAACATGAACCATCACATGAAAGGTTTTCTTCTTTCTTTGCAAGGAAGTGTCAAAATTTAATTCATGAAAAAGTCCCTCGGTATCGACTTCTACTTGGACCTGCCGTGGTCTTTCCTCTTTTGAAAACAGTGACAGTTTCCCATTCTGCTGTGTCAGAGTAAAAATTTTTAATAGCTGTTTGATATGTGTGAGGATCATACACCTTGAAGAGAGGGCATTTGGAGATCTTACCGCCTGCACTGACAATGTTTCAGCAGCGTCTTTAAGTTCACAGTAGTCAGTTGTATGCATCTGATTCGCTGGACGAGTTCATAATTTCAGCTGATGGAACTGCTGAGGTATGCACTGCTTCTCACAAAGACCATGTAGCTTCTGGTAATGATGTTGCAAAGATTTATTCCGTGATTTGACATTGGAACAAGTCCAATGCCATGAAACGAAGTACTAAAATCACAAGAGCTCTGAAAACGCATTTTGAAAACAAAATATGTTTAGAACGTTGACATTTTCCCCTCTTCATATATTTCTTGTCATGATTTCTCTAGTCTTGAATACCTCTGAAATTGGGAATCACATCCATTTATGTGACTTGTTTCGTAAGTAATCAGTCACTCACATTTGATGGCACTGACGTTTCATACATATTTTAATGTTTAATCTTCCACTGTAACAGAAGAACCTTACGATCATAGACACATACCAAAAGACTGATGTTAATGAAGTTTGTTAATATACGAGTTATTAACCCATGATCTTCAGAAAATTGACAGGGCTGCTTCACATGCATAGATTGATTCAGTTTGTCTCTGTTGTAGCGTGTGTCACGTTTATTTTCCACTGTGTATTTTTTTACTGTATTACTGATGATGCCACAGATGTAATCTTCCGGTCGGAGGCTCTCTGAGCTGTTTCCAATTTGAACATCGCTATTCATGAAAGCTGAAGGTTTAACAGCAAGCTATATTCTGAAGAATTTCGTTGCCAAATACTGTACAGAGAAACTGTTTCCTTGGTTGTTTACACTTATATTATGCATTCAGAGTTTCTATTGCATTTTGCGTCGTATACTCGAGTACTGCTGCTGTAATAGGATACGCAGCGTCTTTGGCGAATTTTATGAAGCACTTTAATATTTCGTCAGCAATATAAATCTCCTGTTGGACGAATGATAATATCGTAGACCTGCAACAGAAAAAGGAAAATTATTCTCTGTTATACAAGCACACAGAAGAGAAGATACACACGTAAACAATTGAGAAATCTAAATGCACCAAAGCAAAGACATAACACATTTTGTTAAAGTCATTTTACAGTATGATATTCACCAACTATAGTAGCAGTGTGTATATTAGACTCATTGAGTCCAGTTGCAAAGATATACATCTAAATTCGTGACAGGTATTTTATTAAGTCGCATTGCGTTTCGGATACGGTGAGTCCATCATCAGTAGATAATGTTGCTTCGTCTTTAGCCTATGATTCAGTATTTCGTCACTCTACCTTGTTGTCTGTCAGTTACGGGTTTTGTATATTTTGTGTTTGGGAAAGTTAAACTCTTAGAATGAGATTACTCCTAATAAGGCCTTGGCCTGAATCAGTTATAACATGGCAGGTCATGTCATGTCACGCCCGATGTTAATATCGATGACGTTAATATCGTTGTAGCAGTATATTATGTAATAATTTTTTTAATATATGAGAGTAATAAAATCTGTTTCTGGCGTTGATTGCTACAACTGTACACAGCACGAAAAATCTGCAGACAGTATTAGAAAGATTACTGTCATTTATAAATTTTAATTCTGTGGAAGTCTGTGGAGTGTACACATATTAAGCAAGTTAGTAAATACATAAATATAGTATATACTGTAATTGTCAAATATGTCTGTCACAGGCAGTAAGAAAACAAGAAACAGAGCTTTAAAATGCTGCATTAGTAGCAAATATGTATTATCGTACGAACACAAATTCCCAAAAGCACTTCCAGTTTTGCGAACAACTGCTTTAAGGTGCTATCTGTTATGTCAACTGACAAACAATTTTTCAGGCTTCCGAGCACTCATAGTCGTTGATTGTCATTAGATGACTAAACCCGATGCGTTCGCAGGGGAAGGTCGCAGAAACCTTGGCTGAAACATCAGTTTTGCCTTCCAGCGGCAGTTATAACACATTGGACAAGAAAATAATTGGACGCCCCCAGAAGACATGGTGAAGTTTATACCGAGTAACGCTTCCTACGGCCTCAATAACAGCCTCACTTTCCTAGACATGGATGCATGCGCAGATTAGGTTAGGAAGTGTGCCATAAGGACGTTGTGTCCTCTCCTGAGGCATGCTGGCCCTCAGTAGCGGCTCCTTGATACCCTGGAAACTCTTACTGAACGGAGTTTACGACCGAGCTGCGCATGCGCATTCTTTTACCAGGAGAGATCTAGTGGATTTTCTGGCCACAGGAGTAACTCAACATACCCCAGACATTTCACAGAATCGCCGGCCCTAGTGGCCGAGCGGTTCTAGGCGCTTCATTCTGGAACCGCGCGACCGCTACGGTCGCAGGTGCGAATCCTGCCTCGGGCATGGATGTGTGTGATGTCCTTAGGTTAGTTAGGTTTATGTAGTTCTAAGTTCTAGGGGACTGTTGACCTCAGATTTTAATTCCCATAGTGCTCAGAGCCACTTTTTAGTTCACAGAATCACTACCATGTGTGGAAGTACAGTGTCCCGTTAAAAAAATGACAACAAGATTTTGTTGCATAAGTGATAACACTTGAGGACCCACGATGTCTGCTCTGTACCGCTCTGCTGTTAGAGTTTCTCCAACTCCCAGCCTTGACTGAACTCACAGCTGATGGATCCTCACACGAAGACTTAGCAGTAAAACCACTATATATGCCTCTTCGAAACACTGGAGGAAAGGGACCTCTTCCCAGTTCGCCGCCATATTCACCGGCGATTATCATCAGGGGGCGTCCAGAACTGTTTTCTAGTCACGGCACCACTCCAAACGCATCCACCTGTGTGGTGTTGGTAACTTTACTCTACGCAGGGGACGGTAATTCCCTAGTCTGCCTGCTGCTGGTCTCTGACCACGGTGCGAGATTAGACGGAATGTTCAGTACCCTCTCTCGGATGACAGGTGCGGATGTGTGCACGATTCGGCGATTCTCCCTTTCCGTGGTCTGTTGTAGAGGCCCGGAACCTTGATAACAAGAATGCGTGGCCTCATTTCCCACGCCGTCCAATGAAAGGCAACATCGCAAATCTGGACGCTGCACTATTCGCTCTAGCGGCCTAATGGAGGCATTTCGTATTTTTGTCATGCGCTGATACCGCTGTGTCATTCGAGTACGTGGTATCTATGTGGCTTTCACAGTGATCACTGAACACTTGGCGTTCTTCACGCCCCTCGTAAATCCTATGAGGACTGGTAACAGCGCTCGACATGAACGACACTGACCCACCGCGGTCCCCGTTCTACCAGTCACAAATTTGGAAGTCGGATCATTTACATACCCACCGATTGCGAAGTTATAGTGATATCCGGTCATGTGTTCTGAGTGCTTCACATACTTTCTCAGGAAGTACAAATGATTATAAAAAAAGGAAGAAACTAAAAATGCTCGCGAAATAGCGATCGGTAGAGTTGAGTGGTTTGGTCGTGAAACTGATTCCTGTTTATGTTCTCCAATAGCATGTGAACAGTGCAGGTCTGTGAAGAAACGGCTTTCAGAATAGAGATCATATTACCAGAACTGTGTCACCGTAACTGACGTAGTAGTAACCAATCTAAAAATGGCTCTGAGCATTATAGGACTTAATTCTGAGGTCATCAGTCCCCTAGAACTTAGAACTACTTAAACCTAACTAACCTAAGGACATCACACACATCCATGCCCGCGGCAGGAATCGAACCTGCGACCGTAGCGGTCGTGCGGTTCCAGACTGTAGCGGCTAGAACCGCTCGGCCACTCTGGCCGGCCAGTAACCAATCTCTCTGTGTCCAATGTTTGCATTGTTATGAGGCATTCTAGCATTTCTGCAAACGACAATGCCACGGAGTAAGCAACAGATCTTACTGAAGCTTCAGGTAGGTGAAATAGGTTGCGGTCGTTAAAAAACTTGTCTGAGGGCTATCAAAGCTGTATTGACAGTCGAGTAGGGAACAGACTATGAAATAGTACCAGCAGCAAAGGTGTTTGCTTTCATTATTCCAGCCATGGACGCTTGCAAAGTTAGCCTTACCTCCTCTCTACTCGAAGTGAGAAGACTTCACAGGAAGAACAACTCTCAAAAGAATAAAGACTGTTGTAACATGAACGTGTGAAAGATATTCGTTCTACAAGACTTTGCTTTTCCATAGTACAGCTGTGAGGAAGTTATTTACTGTTCATTCAACAGAACTGACTTGACGTAGGAAGCATTTTAACTGAAAGAACAATAGTAACCACCACCTGCCGGTCCACATTCGGGAATATCATTTAACGTTGTTACTATCACTTTCCTTCAAGATTGTTTATTTAGCAACAAGAGTCCACCAGCGTGTATATGAAAAGATATTTTAGACAGCCATCCTCCTAGGCTGCGTACCTTTGATATTATTTTACAGTATTAGTTAGTGTTAAAATCCTGTTTTCTTATTTCAGTCAGCCCCATACTCAAGCTACAATTTCTCATTTTAATTAAAATTGTTGCTGTCTGACTAAGTGTCCGTGCTGATTTTCTGGGGCAGTATATGGCCCACACTCGCGGTTAGTCATCTAGAGAGCAACACTGGGTGTCCCTGCTGCTCACTGATGCCCATTCGCTCCCACATTCTGGCCACCCGCCCGGCAGCTGCTGAGAATATGTGCGATGTCTTTGATGTGAAACAAGTACGGCTCGGACGTAACTTCAACCCTGCCTTGCTCAGAGTCAACTCAATGTCCAGAATCCAAATCACAATAACTTTATTTTTAACAAATATAACAATTGTAATAAAGCTGGGGCAAGTAATGCATTTCAATGTCACAGCACTTTCCTTTATTGAGAGTGAGACAGAACTGTATCTCCATCTGTTCTCTTCACGCTCTTCTAAGTCTTGGCAGGTGAGATGAAAGGAGAACGGGGATAATCGAGCGTGGACTGAGAACGGCTCAATCATTTATGTAATTCCCGTAAATCCCCAACAGCGTTCATAGAAACACCTACACTGATGAGACGTAATATTAGGACCAGCTGCTTAGCTGCGTATTGGTCCACCTTTGAAGCGCAATGCAGAAGCCATTCAGCGTTCCATGGAATTTTGAAGTTCTTGGTAGGTTTCTGCAGGTATGTGGCGCTAGATAGCAACGCACAGGTCAGGCAATTGCCACAAATTACAAACCTACTGTTTCTGGGAACGAATCTTGGCCCAATGTCCTATATGTTTCAGATCAGTTGAAACTGATGATCAAGACAGGAGAGTCATATGAATGCACTGTAACACCCCTCAGACAACTTTAGCATGGTTCTGGATTTGTGACACGGACAGCTATCCTACTGCCCTGCCAGATGTCACCGCCGTCGAGGAGGGATGTAGGTGATCCACAAAAACGTTCACGCAGTTCACAGCTGTGAAGGTGCCTTCAATAACTTCCACAGTCCCATGGAAGCCGAGATAAATGTCCCTCACAGAACAATACTACCCCAACCGGCCTCTATCCATAGTGAAGAGGTCGTCACGACCAATAACCTGGTGACGCAAAAAATTTTGATTCATCCGACTAGGCTACACTTCTCCATTGATCCAAGGTCCAGTCACGACGATCCAGTGCCCGCTGCAATCGTGATTGCTTCGGTTAATGAGGGAACGCCTGGGAGTTGACTGCTGTTGAGGCTCTTGTTGAGGGATGCAAACACTTGTGCGTGCACCAGCATTGTGCTCTGTCGTCGCATCTGCCACAAATCGCGCCTAGCCTGCTTCACGAAGTGGGCGAGCCTCGGGCTTCACCATTCTGTGATGAGGCGTGAGGTCCACCACGTTGCGGCCCATTCGTGGTTCACCGTCGTTCTACCACATTCTGCATGTATGTATGTTCTCAGAAAACTACCGTAATATACATTTCCTATCCTACTTATTTCCTCTCTCCTTCCACTCGCATAAAGGGTGAGGGAACAACAACTGCCTATAAGCCTCGTTACGGCCCCGCATTTCTCTCATTTTATCTTCGTGGCCCTTAAGCAAAATGTACGTTGGTGACAGTAGACTTGATCTGCAGTAGACGAAAACAGGGTCGTCGTCCCTCCAGGTATTCCCATTTCAGTTCCGTAATAGCTGCGTGCTGATCGAACCTAAGGGTCCCAAATCTAGCAGCACGCTCCGAACAGATACCATGTCTTATTTTAATCCGGCCTGTCGGGCATCCCAAACACTTGAGCAGTAGCCAAGAATGGATCACACTAGCATTCTGTACGCCGTCTGCTTTACAGATGAACAACTTTTCTCAGAATTCTCCAAATGAAATGAAGTCGATTATTCGTCTTTCCTACTACCTGTCTGAGCTACTGAATCCATTTCAGCTCCAACTGCACTGTTACGCCAAGATATTTTATTGATGTGACTGTGTTAAGCAACACATTACTAATGCCGTATTCGCATTTACAGGATTATCCCTGCTATGCATCAGCATTCTCCGTATAGTATTGTTTCTTCTCAATAGCTGGGTTGCTTAAGTAGTTTATATATGCACCCTGTTTTTCTTTGACAGCTTTAATTATATCCTCATTCCAAATTGTTAGGCCTTTTCTTACTACAGGCTTTCTCCTGTTTGGGTCTGGGATGTCTTCAAAATCATGAATGAAAAAGTTCTACATTGATTCACACTGTCGGTTAAGGATTCATTGAGGTGATTTTAGCTTGTGAATGTAAATCCCTCCTGTAACCCTTTGTTTATAATATGTGGGCCACAAATTGTTATTGATATTACCAAAAGAGTATTCATGATGAGCAATATACGATGCAAATATGGTCTTGTTTAAGTTTTTGCGTCCTGTACAGAAGCAAGAAGAGGACATGTTAATTTGCATCTGCCAGGCTTTCAATGCCACTCTTCACTGGATTAATGTGAAAAAATTTTATTCTGTAGTTTAATGTCTATGTGGAACGGTATTTCATATAGTTCAACAGTTGTCACCATGTATTATATCCCGACTAACTGTCAACTAAGCAGAGTGAGTGTGGCTACAAGTACATCGGGCAAAAGAAAGACTGTATCAAGTGGGATACATAGTCAGTTTACGCTTTGATCGGATGGACAAGTCGACAGCGAAAACATCAGAGGCGGGCACATGTTCTCCTTTAATCAATGAGTTTTCGATTTTTTTTGGATATAAATATGCAGTCAGTTGCTTTTTTGGAGTTTTGATACGACTTATTGTACTATCAACTAGTTTTCGAGCCACTGCAGGTTCATAACGTAATGTACATATTACATCAACATTATGTCGTACACCAAGTGTATATAGACGACGTGGTGATAGTGCTGGCAGAGATAACGAAAATTTTGTAATTAGTAACAAAACGGAAAGGTTGTTATTTTATGGGTACTTACAGGGCACTGCATGGTGATATCCAGAGTAAACACGTTCCCACAATGCTCATTATCGATTATACACAATAGTTAACTACGGCTGGTTTGATACTTATTCACAGAAGGGAAACACTGGATGTAATTACAAAGAATATGAAATCGGTAGATGTCTGTCTTTCCTACTCATGATCTTCGGCGCAAAGGGCTCTTCATGAGAGAATACAAGCACAGATAGCATATTTAAGGCAGTTTTCCTAGCTGCAGGTATGTTCTTATATTGGCAATGTACATCTAATATGGATTAAAAAGTCACACAAGAGACAAACAAACAAAGTGAAATATTAAGTATGTAATTAAAGGGCAAATGGGTTACAGTACGCCATATTTGTTATGTGACTATGAGAATATAATTTATGCAAGAGGATGAATATTTCTTATCACCTTCATTTCTCTTTCTGTATTAGGCAGGAATTGCCTGTTATGGCACCCATCTCTGTCGAGGTATTCTTTGCTCTCTTCTCCCATGGCACTTATAATTTCTTGTCTTTTAGGGAAGTCTCTCACTCTCCATTCTTTGTTGATGTTCGTTAAATTTTCTTCTGTAACCTCGAATTTTAGCATTGAGTCTAAAGATTTGCAGTTCTTCTCTAATAACTTAATTTCTTAGCCTGCCTTCTCTTGTTCAAACTTTAACACCTCTAAGGAATTTCATTTCTTGTGCCTCAACCCGGCTTTCTTGCTTCTTGGTAATCATCCAGGTCTCACTTCTATAGAGCAGTGTGGAAACTGCAACAGTTTTGTAAAATTTAATTTGAGTGTCTTTCCTGGTTTTGTTTTTTAGGTACCTCTTAACTGTTCCACATACCCAATTGAATTTATTTAGCTTCATTTCAATATCTCTGCTGTAGCCATGTGTCATTTTACATCCAAGGCAACAGAAATGGTTCACTTGTGGTAAAATCTTCTGATCTATCAGTATTTTGGTCCCGATTGGTTCTTTCCCCATGAAGGCCATTGTCTTAGTTTTTTTTTTTTAAAGTTCCATGGTAAATTTTTCACTTATTTGTTTTAGCGAGTAGTTTCTTTTCTGACGGTCATCTTCCTTATCTTCTAGGATCACTGCCTCATCAGCACGTAGTAAATTATTTAAAAGAATGTTTCTGTCTAGGTAGAATCCTTTATGAAATATTGATTTCCATATATGTATTATTTCATTAATGTTGGTGTTGGACAAAGTTTGAAAGATGCAGAACTTTGTTGTACCCCTTTGTTAGTTGGTATCTCCTTAGTTGTTTCACCATTGAGATCTAGGCTGATATTTGTGTCTTGATATAAACTTTTTATCACATTTACAAGATGCTTTGGATATCTGCGATTCATCATTATTTCCCAAAGTTTCTGTCGATTGATATTGACAAAAAATTTTTTAAAGTCAATAAAAGCAATGTATTTTGACTTATTACACTCTCTTCGTTTTTCTGTTATTTGTTGTAGAATAAAAGCCGCATCTATTGAGGAGTGTCCTTTTCTAAAACCCATTTGTTCCTCATGCAGTCAGTACTGATTCTTCTATGTTTTTACATCTTGTATTTAAAATCTTAGCATACATCTTGTATGCTGAGTCCTGTAAACGTATTCCTCTGTAATTATCACATAGGCTTTTATCTCCTTTTTTAAAAATTGATATCACTGTAGCTGTTGTCCAGTCGTTGGGAATACTCTTCTTCTTCCAACATTGGTTGAAGAGATGTAGCAGTCGTTGGTAGCATCATTCCTCCATATTGTAATAATTCAGCTTTAATGCCGTCCTTTCCTGTTGCTTTTCTGTTCTTAAGTGATGTTAGTGCAGATGTTAATTCGTCAGACTGATTTCATCTAATCCTTTCTATTCTAGTTGTTCAATTTCTGTTTCTTGTGCTTTATGATCAAACCACAATTCGCTGTACAGATTTATCCACTCTTCTTCTTCAACACAATTTATTTGTATTTTATTTCTTTCTGGTGTGTTTCATGCTTTTAAAACCTTATTTGGCATTTGTGGTCTTCCATGGATATCATGTTCGATATTAGAAATAAAGCTATCCCACTGTTCCTGATGTACTTTCTTTACTACACGTTTAGCATTATTTCGTTTCTCCGTATAGTATTGTTTCTTCTCAATAGTGGGGTTGCTTAAGTATTTTATATATGCATCCTGTTTTTCTTTGACAGCTTTCATTATATCCTCATTCCAAATTTTAAGCCTTTTCTCATTCTAGTCCTTTTCTGTTTTGGTCTGGGATGTCTTCAAAATACTGAAAGAAAAAGTTCTACATTAATTCACATTGTTCGTTAAGGATTCTTTGAGATGATTTTAGCTTGTGAATGTAAATCTCTCCTATAACCCTTTGTTTATAATATGTGGGGCACAAATTGTTATTGATACTACCAACAGAGTGTTCATGATGAGCAATATGCGATGCAAATCGGGGCTTACTTAAGTTTTTGCATCCAAAGGCCTCTTTATATTCTTTGTAGCACGTTGCAAAAATTTTCCCGTTTGTCCTGTACAGAAGCAAGAACAGGAGCATGTCACGCTTTCGATGCCACTCTCCATTGTATTAATGTGAACAACTCTTATTCTGTAGTTTAATGACTGTGTGGAACGGTATTTGTTATAATATGTGGTCTGAAAAGATTTGTAAGTTTGTATGACACTTTGTCAAGAAATGTAAGGCGGGCAAATTTTGGCGTTTATTTCTTGGCTTCTGATGGTGGTGGTAGTTGCCTAAGTTAACTTTCGATTTTTCAACTAGGTTGTTTATGAGGGAACTGTTATATATTTTTGGCTATAGATTTAAGTATGTTCATTGATTTACATTCATCTGCTTCACTGATGGTGTTGCATAGCGTGCACTTACAAGATGACCCAAATAGATTTTGTGTTGGTCAGGATGGTATACGTTATTGGTAATTGTAACATCAGCAGTGGTGGATTTTCTATATGTTTGGGAGGTATGCTTGTTCTTGTGACTACAAAGACTGAAAATAGTCATATGAATCGAATTAATTCCTTCATGTCCCTGATCTTCAACTATGATACTGATATTTAAGTACATTTCATTCATGTCATCAACTAAATTATTTACTTCTTCTTTTGGACCAGTGAAATGTGCCATTGTGTAACTCACGTATCTTTTATACCACATAATTTTGGCGGGATATTGTGGATGAGTTAATAGTTTTTGTTGTAGGTTATGTACAAATAAGCCTGCAAGCAAACACACCAGGTTACTATACATTGCCAGACTAGTATCTCGTGTATAATACTTACCATTGAATAAAAATATATGTTACAACATTAATTCAAGCGATATCCTGAGTTCAGAAATTTCTCCATTGATTAGCTTTTCTGTACCTGATAAAAATCTTTTGTATTACTGACAGGTTGTATTTGAAGAATATATTTCTCTAGACGTTTACTATGCCAATGGAGGCAAATACTGCAGTGTCTAGCGTTATTAGATACTTAATGTTGCTAATTAACACAAAAATATTTTTAATTGAAAAGATGTTTTCGATAGTTTAATATTTCTTCAGTGTATTATTAAGATTTGTGGTATTTTGTGTCATAGCTTGTTTATAACATTTACAATTGGACATATAGGATAACCACTTTTGTGAATCCTAGGTTGAGACCTTAGCCTCGTGGACTGTTTATTCATTACAACACGGTACTGGGCTTCATTAATGGTTAGTAAAAAACTTAAAATTTAATAATTTTTTCAGCTGACCGTTATAATTTAGGGGTGTGGTCTCTTTTTAGTTCAGTGATAATGTTAGATACAAAAAATTCGATTGGGTTGGAATTGTAGTCACTTCGATACACAATAACTGCTGTGTTGCTGTTATCCGCTTTTTTTAGAATGGCACCATACCCAGAAAAGTTTCTGTTGATGTCTGTATTATCTCTTTAATTTGGATTGATGTTGAAAATTTGTTTACCTTAAGATTTCCTTTTATGATTATTTGCTTTATGATCTATGGTTAAATTTAGCTATGGCACAGGCTATTTTGTTGATAATAATTAAAATGTTCACATTATTGAGTAAATTGTATGGTTCTTTAGAATCAGGTGTAGTCTAGTGTGGAATTTATTACTTTAGTCTTTGTTCAATGGCTGTACTTGGGAAAACCCCTAAACACTGTGTTTTTGGGCACCAAAAGTATGCTACTAGTTGTGCTGCTGGCCGCTTCTGTAATGGTAAATCGCTGAAAATTTTACCGTATGTCCTTAACATGATGTTCTCTGGGAATTTCTAAACCTTTCTTCGATTTTAACATGTCTTACAGGGATCCAGAGGTTTAAATTCACCGTACATAAGTAAAACATCTGAACTGAGGCGTAAATGTAGTTTTAACTGACGTAGAGACCGCATGGCAAGGGTTCTGACGTCACTATCTTGAGCTGGAAAGTATTCGTTGGTGCTTCTTAACTCCGTAAGCACCTTACAAAAAATTGTACGAATTTTTTTGTACTTTCAAACACCGCATGATTTGGTATACTGTAGGCGTAGCCTAAAAATATTGAGCTCTTCTGTGTAAAGGACTGTAAAGTGAACGTATATTGGACGGAAAACGATTGTGTTTTAACGTTACAATATATGTATTTATTTTTCGTTTATATGTGTGGTAGTATGTAAATACGTCGAAGTATATAAGTAAAATGTCAAGACTTTACTGAGATACAGACTTCATCTTATACAAGCAGCACACCCTGCTGTAACAGGGCAAAGAAGGGAATTAGTTGAACAATTCTTCTGTCGGAGCACAGAAAAGACAAATACGCTTACTCTGTAAAAGGTTCAGAGAGAAGTGGGGAACCAGCTGCCTCAGTCCATTTTCCGCCTTCGCCACCAAAAGTTTTCGGCATGAGAACATATTCATCCTTTCTTGTGCTGCAAGACAGTAGCAGAGAGAGACTGACATTAGAAAAGAGATAGAGAGAGGGAGAGGATTTGGGGGATGTGGCAGCGAAAGAGGAAGAGATGGATGAATGTTATAATAGTGGGAACTAAAGAGAAAGGAGACAATGGAAAACAGAAAGAGAGATGAGTGGAACCACACATAGGCTTAGAGGTCTGGAACGTTCCCATCCTCCCTCCCAATCAATAAAGTTAACAAAAAAAGACTGCCCACTTTCTCCCACATCACCCACGCTTTTAAGTTTCCTAATCTAGAGACCAAAGCCTCAGGGAAACCACCCCCAAGGACACAAGTGGAGAGGAGACAATAGAGGCTGAAAAAAAGATAACAATGGCAGTGTGACACAGAGAGACAATGAAAGTGAAAGGAGGAGACAGTCGTAAGGAAGAGCGAGAGAAGAGTATGATGACAATGACAATCGGAGAGAGACAGACAGGAGAATGTCCAATGAGAGAAGAAGTAGACATGGGAAGGGGACGTAGCAGTGAGAGGGAGATGATGAATACAATGACATCGGTACTAAGAGGGACTCAGCGCGACTGCTACGGTCGCAGGTTCGAATCCTGCCTCGGGCATGGATGTGTGTGATGTCCTTAGGTTAGTTAGGTTTAAGTAGTTCTAAGTTCTAGGGGACTGATGACCACAGTAGTTAAGTCCCATAGTGCTCAGAGCCATTTGAACCATAAGAGGGACTGGGTAAAAGGAAATAGAATGTTGTGTATTAAAACAGTGCGAATATTTCACATGCCAAAATCATTGGTGAGGTCGTCGAAATGAGGACTGACACAGTTGGTTACCCACTTTTCAGTTAAAGTCTTTTATAGAGCAGTCCATTTGCATTCTTTGTGCTCAAATTGTGGTATTTTACTGCTGGTATATACTGCTACATTTAACAATAACTCGCAGGGTTCCCTAAGTGATCGTAGTAATGTTGCCGACCAAAGTTTCTTTTCATTTTGACTGGTAAACAGAAGAAAATTCTGTCCTATTGTTCTCATCCTTTTCATACACTCCTTTATTTCCTTTTGAATCAGCAGAACTAAATATGCTACTTTGTTTCTTACCCAATAACTTGTTTCCACTTACGTCAGTTTCATCTGTGTCACATAAATTCCTCATAAGCGCTATTACACTGTCAACATTCTACATCCTGTTATCGTATCTCGAGGTGGATCTTCAATTATTATTATTATTATTATTTTTATTATTATTATTATTGGCCCTTGATGTAAATTTAATATTTATCTGTAATGGGCTGTGTGCGTTTGTAGCAACCAATGTTTTACACTCCTGGAAATGGAAAAAAGAACACACTGACACCGGTGTGTCAGACCCACCATACTTGCTCCGGACACTGCGAGAGGGCTGTACAAGCAATGATCACACGCACGGCACAGCGGACACACCAGGAACCGCGGCGTTGGCCGTCGAATGGCGCTAGCTGCGCAGCATTTGTGCACCGCCGCCGTCAGTGTCAGCCAGTTTGCCGTGGCATACGGAGCTCCATCGCAGTCTTTAACACTGGTAGCATGCCGCGACAGCGTGGACGTGAACCGTATGTGCAGTTGACGGACTTTGAGCGAGGGCGTATAGTGGGCATGCGGGAGGCCGGGTGGACGTACCGCCGAATTGCTCAACACGTGGGGCGTGAGGTCTCCACAGTACATCGATATTGTCGCCAGTGGTCGGCGGAAGGTGCACGTGCCCGTCGACCTGGGACCGGACCGCAGCGACGCACGGATGCACGCCAAGACCGTAGGATCCTACGCAGTGCCGTAGGGGACCGCACCGCCACTTCCCAGCAAATTAGGGACACTGTTGCTCCTGGGGTATCGGCGAGGACCATTCGCAACCGTCTCCATGAAGCTGGGCTGCGGTCCCGCACACCGTTAGGCCGTCTTCCGCTCACGCCCCAACATCGTGCAGCCCGCCTCCAGTGGTGTCGCGACAGGCGTGAATGGAGGGACGAATGGAGACGTGTCGTCTTCAGCGATGAGAGTCGCTTCTGCCTTGGTGCCAATGATGGTCGTATGCGTGTTTGGCGCCGTGCAGGTGAGCGCCACAATCAGGACTGCATACGACCGAGGCACACAGGGCCAACACCCGGCATCATGGTGTGGGGAGCGATCTCCTACACTGGCCGTACACCACTGGTGATCGTCGAGGGGACACTGAATAGTGCACGGTACATCCAAACCGTCGTCGAACCCATCGTTCTACCATTCCTAGACCGGCAAGGGAACTTGCTGTTCCAACAGGACAATGCACGTCCGCATGTATCCCGTGCCACCCAACGTGCTCTAGAAGGTGTAAGTCAACTACCCTGGCCAGCAATATCTCCGGATCTGTCCCCCATTGAGCATGTTTGGGACTGGATGAAGCGTCGTCTCACGCGGTCTGCACGTCCAGCACGAACGCTGGTCCAACTGAGGCGCCAGGTGGAAATGGCATGGCAAGCCGTTCCACAGGACTACATCCACCATCTCTACGATCGTCTCCATGGGAGAATAGCAGCCTGCATTGCTGCGAAAGGTGGATATACACTGTACTAGTGCCGACATTGTGCATGCTCTGTTGCCTGTGTCTATGTGCCTGTGGTTCTGTCAGTGTGATCATGTGATGTATCTGACCCCAGGAATGTGTCAATAAAGTTTCCCCTTCCTGGGACAATGAATTCACGGTGTTCTTATTTCAATTGCCAGGAGTGTATTTATTAACGTTATAAAACTTAATGTAACTTTTATCAAACTTCGAACACCTATCTTTTTAGTGTAAGAAACCTGTGCAAGATGTTGGATTACCTATGATAGTCTGTAATTTTCGTAGGAAGAAGAAATGCCTAATTAAATAAATATTTTATACACAGAAAAGGTTATCTGCATCTTTTATGACCATTGTCAGTACGTACTTGAACGTGTGGAGGTTGCGATAACATATAGATAACTGCATCCGCTATGTCTTCAGGTTCCATCATAGGCGTATGCATATTTTCTAGTGCTTCAAGCGAATACTTTTTTAAGTTATTATATATAGCTGTTTTCACAATTCCTGGCGATATTTCCTAAAACAAATATCAAAGGTTAACAAACAGAAGACATTACTTAGTTTTAAAAAACTGTTTTATTTGCCCTTGAAATTTATTATTTATTTAAGGATCATTTATATATTTCTCAAACTTATTATCCTAGTTCTAGTATATTAAACGTACGACGGTTATTGGGCAAGTAAGAAACAATCGGTCACAAAGTGGAAACCGCAGTGAAAATCAAAAATGTTTGTTTTGGAACAGTTAGTTACAACTTCCACCTCCTTCTGTACATCGTCGCCGCTCCGACTTAGACGTCCGTTCTAGCATTGTACCAACTTTAGAATACACTCATCAAGAAGGCAGCTTACTGTGTTTTCCGACAATTTTCTACTCCGGTCTGCAGCTCGTTGTCTGTGTCAAAATGTTGTCTTCATAGCCGGCAGTTCATCTGAGCAGGGATGAAAATCTTTGGGAGCAAATTGCGGGCTGTATGGTGGGTGATCAAACACTTCCCATGGAAAACGCTGCAGGAGCGTCCTCACTGTCCTTGAAGTGAAGTGTGCGGTCGGAAACTTTCATAAACAAGATAATGCATGACAGTTACGTCACGTGGAGTTGCATGAAACGAAGCCAAAAACTCCCGGCACGCCTCATATTTTGTGGAAGTCACCATTCTCTGGGCATCGTTATGCACTCATTGTGCGCTCAGAACTAGAAAGAGCAACTTTACACTATCTACCGGCATACTAGAGACACTGTCCAACATATTTGTGGGAAGTCTGATCGGATTTTCACTGTGGTTTCCATTTCGCGACCAATCATTCCTTACTGTCCAAATTAGCCCTCATACATTGTGAAATAAAGGTTTTACAACAGGTTTCACCAATAAATTACATGACTTGTTCAGTCTAGAAAACGTAAAGAAGGGTTGTTAGGTCAGATTCACTTTTCACGAGGTGTTAAACTCATAAACAGAGAATAATTTCAATTACATAATTTAATTAGTGAGATGCCTATGTTTGGCTTATGTACACTAAAGTTCAAGCCTGATCTTACTCAGTCTGATTAACGAGCTACTATTTTTCCAATCGTATATAAGTATTGTGAGACAGATGCTTTCGAGTAAGTGTTTAGTGCATCCACAGAATGGTGTGTGTTCTTAGCTAATGAAAGAACTTATACATGCATTACTCGGTCAAATGTCTTGAGAAATCCATAGCTGTTAGTAAGTTATGTTACGTAAGTAAAATTGTATAAAGACTCGTTGCACTACTTTTAGGCACTCTTTCTGAAACATGGGTAAAATTATTTTTATGTGCGTCTTTAGGTAGCTGATCTGGCGAGAGAGTGAAACGGAAGTATAGGGCCAGAGCTTTATGCTCGTGGGTACACACACACACACACACACACACACACACACACACACAGTATCCCAGGAATACTGCAACCAACTTTCGTGGGCGGGGGTTGTTGAATGTGTCTGGAGGAACAATTCTAGAATAGCAACCCGCGCTCAGAAAGATCAATAGTAGAAGAATGCGGTAGTTTAGACACTAAGTCAGTATTTTCCAAAATCCTAATGTGGAATACAAGAGGCAGGACAAACTCAAATGTCTCCATCCATTAACAAATTAAAAGTTACTTCTATCTCTTCTTTCGTTGCTCCACGAAATTGTACTGGATAGGCATTGAAAAATGTGTATGAAATTCTGTTTAGCAGGAATGAATCAAATTTGGAAGTCCATCTAGTTGGGCACAGTTTCATCAGAGCCCAACACGTCTGTTAGTTCATCAGTTTCTTTTATTTGTCATCTCTGAAACACGTAATCACTGAAGAACACATACATTCATGGCCCTTTGTCGTAAAACTGTTGCAGTTCCTACATATTCATGACGGAATCATTTCGTAGCAAATTTTGTTGCGTAATGAACAACATGTAAACTCAGTATCTAGGTAAAATGCTTTACTTCCTGATTGCAAACCTGTGTATTTGCCATTCATAGATACAGCATAATTATATTATTGACCACTGTATTTATCCAGCTGTATTTTCATCTCGTCTAAATAATTTTATTATTTACTTTTCAAAATTCTCAGTATCATAGCCACTTACACCACTGCTTTCCTCATTTCAATCTCATTTCCATTTGAGTTAGTAAAATTTAAGTGCAAATATCTTATAACACAAAGTTGGTCCATTCTAGAAGTAGTAGGGCAAGGAGAGAAAGAGACAACCTTGAGCCCAACCTAGAAGTCATTCTGGGAAATATCACGCAGTTGAGCTTTTCATATTTTACTGATGTCAACATCAGTATTTCCTTATCTCCAGTCACTCGAGGAAGCATCTCACGCTGCTCGTCCCAAGGTCAAGGAGGAGAGGGCCTGTGCACACCTACTGCCACTGTGGAAATTTTGCATTAAGCACCCCCCGTCCCCGCATACACACACACACACACACACACACACACACACACACACACACACACGTTGAGCACCCCCTGCATTCGTGGGAGCGAGATTCGACTGCTGTTCACATGCATTACTAACTTCCAAAAATTCGTTTAAGGACTGCCTATGCCTGTCCTCACGTTGGTACCTAAGTATGATTCGCTGTGGAATACTGGAACGAGTAAATTGCATACTTCTTAATTCACAAATAAAAACCGACATTTGATCTAAAATATAAGTAATAAATTAGGAATTCTTATTCATTGAAAATGAGATTTTTACCTTAAATACTATCCCACAACGTCTGAAAACATAAATAAGAGCAAGTCCATTTTCACATCTTGCTCCTGTTACTTACCAGATGGTTGCATGAAAAATCGATATTTCTCTGTAAATAATTAAAAATCAGCATTTGCTTCGAAAATGTAAATAAAAAATTAAAAATTCGTATTTGTTGAAAGTGATCTGTAGCTTAAATGCGACTCCACAAACCCAGAAAACGCGAAATAATTGCAAATCCCAATTCCTCCTATCACCAGCAGAATACTGCACTGTAACGTCGAGTCCATAGTTAGATCTTTGTACCACGACAATAGATGGCTCCAGTGTCAATTAAAAAACAGCAGCAGCACGAAAAATGCATAATTTACATTTCTATTAGAGGTTAAAACGCTGTCTGATGTTGCAACATTGCAACACTGCAGTGTAAAAGAAAGTGTGAGTTAATTTCCACATATATACAGACGTTAAATTAGTGACCAAAGTCTGAAATATGCACCCCAAGGCAAAGGTCAACAGTCGTCATTTTAGAAATTAGGCCTGACAATTCTATGTCGTAAAACTACCCTATCCAGGCCTATAGCTGCAGAAAAATATGTCTACGTTGGCATTCAAATAGAGACACTGGATCTAATTATTCACAACACACCTTCAAAGTATGTATTTCAAAGTGTTTAAATAGTGTGAAGCACCAATTTAGGAGGGACATCGATGATACGTCGTGTTGTTCAATATAAAAAACATAAACGAAGCTTTCCAGTGGCAATTATTACTATTATTACAAATAGCACAGCACGTAAATAACTGCAGCTTGCAGTCAGAAGGCCCTGTAAAAGCTTTATAGACTGTATTTGACCGATATTAACCCTCTCAATACCAAAGGGTTGGGGGGATACGTTACTTTATGCCTTCCTTTTGGAAATATTGAAATCTAGTCAGGTGTTTTATTTCTTAAAATTAAAAAAAAAAATATTTATTGTCTTTAATGAAGTCTTCCCCCAGATTCTATGAATCTTCCACATTTCTCGTTTAAGTTTAATCGGAAAATTTAAGTTTAAGTGAGATGTTCATAAAGTCTTCCGCTCTTGATAGTAATGCGACTTCCCACGACAGTCGTCTTACTCCACAAATAATAACATGGTGTGACCTTAGAACGCGGGGAAAGTATGTGTCTCTGGGTTGACAACAACAATGGTCTCAACAATGATTCATTTCCGTTTGGGTCTTTATTGTTTCCTGTTCAAGGGCACTTAGTTCAGTGTTAGATACAACTGTGATTGAAAATGTAGCGACAGTCACTTAGTGACAGAGGAATACCATAGATCCTGGAAGAATCTACAGATTCTCAAGTTGAATTTGATGAAACTGACGACTAGTTAGTGAACCTGAAGAAGTATGTGTTGTGCTCGAGGATATGGACAGTGACAGAGAACCTAAGACTGGGAACCTAAAACTGATGAGGAGGCAGCTGCCAGTTAATGACAAGTACATTACAAGCACTGGAAAATTTTTTAGCACCAAACCTCCTCACATTAGAAGACTAGTGGCACAAAACATAGTCAGAATGAGAAGGCATAAAGGCGAAGGTAAAGTAGGAACAACAAGAGAATCATTCGAAATTTTTTATCTCCAGAAATTGTCAACATCATAATAAAGCGTACCACTGAAGAGGCACTGAGGCAGAAAATACCCAAGACAGACAGTATTGAACTCATGGCGTATATAGGACTTATTTTTATTATGGGGAAGGAGAATGACAGTAAGTCATCTGTTACGGATTAATGGTCCTACACTTCAGGAAGGTTTGTTTATACTGTTACCATGAGCCGAATCACTTTCCAGCAGCTGATAGTAGAGAGTCGAGAAGCGATCGCAGGAAACCTGATAACTTTGCTGCAATAGGAGTAATTTTTCATAAAATAAATTAATGACTGCGAAAATATTATTTTGTTGGGATGCACATTGTTACTGATGAAATTTTTTCATTGTTCCACGGCAAGCGTCCCTTCAAGACCTTCATGAAGGGAAAACCTGGTAAATACGGTTTACTTATACGCATGCTCACAGACGCTAAAACCAGATATGTTCTCAGCATGGAGCCTTATGCTGGGAAAAGAAATGATGGTGCAAAACAACAAAATTCCGCTGCAGCTGTGGTCAAACGCCTGGTGGTTCCTCTACATAAATCAGGGTGGCATGTCACCACAGACAGATATTACGATTCAATTGATTTGGCCGAAGATCTATGGAGGAATCACAAGCAAACTCTCTTGGGAACATTACAAGCTAATAAGAAGCATATACCTCAAGAACTGAAAGATATCTCATGACGAGAATTACATTCTAGTGAATTTGCTTTCAGTGATACTAGTACTGGAAATATTCCAATTGTTTCTTATATTCCCCATGAAAGATCTTAAAGAAATTTACTGTTTCTATCATCTCAACGTTATGACGCCGCAGTTGGTTCACCTACTGACACTAAGAAGAAAACAATTACAAATTTACATTACGGATTCCTCCAAATTGCTTGACATCTGAGGATTATTATGGAGGAGTACGAGACCAGCTGACGAACCCTTTGGTTAATAGTTATTAATAGTGAAGCCTCAGTATTGTGTGATTGATAGAAGATCAGCACCGTCATGCCTTTCACTGTTGCATGGACAGCGAATCCTGTATTTTAAAAAAAAGGAAAAACAGTTTAATTAGCAAAAATCAGTCTGACAAGTAAAATGAACAGGCAAACTGCTGCGCAGTGATTTATTTCAGCCCATCATTTTTGCAGTGCAGTCCGAGCAAAGCCGAGTTACCCGTTGCCAAATAAGGAACAACTGTAGGGCATAAACGAACATTTTGAGAGAATTGATTGGCGACTCCATGTTGTCTTGTGCACTACGACCAGGTAACAGGTATACTTGAAAAAAGAGACAGCATTGGTCGTATATTTTTTACTATTGCAAAATCGATTTTCTGTCACTGAGTGACCATCTTCAGTGCTATATTGTATAACTTAAATTGGGATGCACTGTTGTCACTAAGCTTACGGCAATCACATAGACTCATGTGATTGCCGTAAGCTTAGTGACAACAGTGCATCCCAATTTAAGTTATACAATATAGCACTGAAGATGGTCACTCAGTGACAGAAAATCGATTTTGCAATAGTAAAAAATATACGACCAATGCTGTCTCTTTTTTCAAGTATACCTATTTTGAGAGAAATTAAGATCAGTTTTGATTTACAGAGTTTCACATAAATTCAGAAGCTGCATTTTTCTGATAGGGGCACATTTACATTACGTAACGGTTAACCATTGTGTAAGACAGATTGTTCATGATAAAGCCACCCTGAGTATTCCTGTGAACCATTATTGACATAGATTCTAATTTACAGACGGTCAGGTGTGTTGTAGATTAATCGGACTCTCATACATAAGAAAAGTTATTTGCAAGGATCTATTTGCGTTCAGGAGTAGGGAAGCAATAGACGATTCCATATCAGAGATGGTAACCAGAATATTAGAACCTTTCTTTCAGATAGTTAGCGAGAGATTCACTCACACACACATACAGAGTAGTTTGCCAATTACGAAACAAAAGCATTTAAAACACCAATTGTAGAGAATAGACGGGAGCAGAGAGGGAAAAGGGCCTTGAAACACAGCGAAGTGGGATGTAAAATACGCGAATCTATGCTGTTTACAATTAGACACAACGTGATGTGGAATAGAAAGAACGCAACATACCAGACTTCATTTACTAAAAGTGTTCAATGATTATCATCCGACGAAGCATATAATTTTGAAGATAAGTTGATAAAATATTGACAACAATGTGGTTCCTTTTATTCCATGTAAGATATTACGGATGTGATTACAGAGAAGTACATTTGAATAGCGATGAAGTGACGACCTCTTGTGTGTACTAAAAAGTGTACAACGCTCTGAGCAATAGGGTTCCCGTTAAGCCACACTTTATTATTAGGACTATCCCGGCAGCCTCTGAAAATTGGTGACTGTGTTTCACTTCACTCTGAAATGAGAGTCCCATTAAAAGGCTGAGACAGCTAATGGACGACACCGAGTTTCCAAGTACCTGATATACCTGAGTAGGAACCTCAAAGGCCTTCCCAGTAGAAACTAACGGACCTTCTGTTGAGCTGGTGCCATCTTGGCGACTCTGCAATGCACAGAACAGAAACCAGAACCCATTCACGAAAAGCTGGCGTGTGAGTATGTAGGGAACTTGATGCAGACAGTGACTGGTGCATCGAGTCTTGTGAGACTGCCGTAGGAACATCTTGTCTCAATACTGGTCGCCGTGGAGTGATTCTCTGGAGTGAGATCGAAGTGGTTGGCAGCCTGTAACGTCGAATGATAGGGTGGAGCTACCTAATTTCTGCCCTTTATTGTGCTACAGTGGAAACTGAGACCACCATTAACATGGTGACACTATGGGAAATTCAGCGCCATCAAAAACAGGATTAGGGGGGAAGAAGAAGAAAACTCTTGAGCACGGTCCTTCGAGGGGATGGAATTGGTTGATTTGAGCGCACTCTATGTGAAGAGGTGACAGCGTTTCGGAGTGGGCACTCTGACTTGCCATTCATGCGACATTTCAACATGCCTCGTATTCAGTTTCCAGACTGATTGAGCCTTGCATTCATCCAAAGATCTACTGTCATTTTGTGACATCCACAGCTTCCGTTCGTTGTCGGACGGTTCTTCTTTCAGTCCACTTTTCCGATTGTGTTCTTGTTACCTGACCTACAACTGCAAAAATATAGCTTGGATGTCACCCTTGCAGGTAAATTACTGCAGATAAAATTCATCACGTGTACTCTGGGAGACAGCAAACAATCGATTTGCAAGGGACAGCAGCTCTGTGCCAATGTCGAGTGACCGTTTCTCCTGCGGAACGATTACTGAGAAAACATCGCACATGATGCGTATTGAACTGTTCTCAGTGTCGCTTGTAAAGCCGCGGCCGGCTACAGAGAAATGCGAAGATAAAAGCCACCGGCTGTCTGTCAACAGCCACGCGGCACCACGCAGCCTCAACTGCAAACTGACAAGTCATGCGGGCCCATCTTCGCCTTCTTCCACCACTGATTTCAGCATGGCAGATAAAATGGTCAACTCCTTGCTGCAAGTCTAATTGCTGAGCAGTGTCTTCTTCGTACTAGGCCTGAGAATTCCGATTATTTGTTGAATCCAAGCACGGAATAAACAATTACTGTTACATGACTTTAATATTTGATAGCCGTATTTACTAGATGAGTGCGACAACAGGGGATTACTTCATTGCATTTGTTCCCTTATTCATTCTTTCAGCAAGGCCAGTGGACCAAGGTGCCCATGGAGAGCTTCTATGATGGTTGGAGCGCAGGAGGGAGTGGAGGAAGGCAGTGGGACTGCGGAAGTAAGGAGACGGATTCTGTGTGGGTAAGTCAGCCAGTAGGAGTCTTGCTACCGAAGGTTGGAGTCAAAAACTCGGAGCATTGGATCAGACAGACAGCAAGTTTTAGATTGGCACACAGTCTGCTCCATAGTGGCAGATTCGTCTGTGAGATTGTGTTAGCAATGGTTTATTTAATTAACTTCCTATGTCTATAACGAAGCCTGGATGCTTATAATGAGCTTTTTAAGTTTCTGTTTACTCCATTTCCTTTCCTGCAATTTATGTACACTTGTTTCAACTGTCTATTTACCAGACTGGAAAATTCTGTATGATTGAAAAGTGTATTTACGTAACCACAAAATTAAGAAACACCAGTCCCGCTCGGAGGCTTCGAAACGAAACAACATAATGCATTTGAAACTCACCCCACACCGTATGTTGCTCTTCCTGGCAACCAGATCCTTCTTCAGTCCTTCAAGCAGAGCCTTGACAGCATGCTTGCTGGCGTAGTACATCGAGTACAATGGATCGAATGGCATGATATGACCAGCTATACTGAAAACAAGAAAAAGAAACAAACTTGTACTGCCTGTACTATGTGGATAAAGCTTATATACTGTGTAACTTGGCAGGATTTAACCACCAAACATGAATAATTTTGACAATTCGTATTTCATTTACTTAGTAGGGGATCGCAGTTTTTAGGGGGGCGGGAGCTCGTTCCTTGGTTGGTGCTGGGTAGCCTTATACTAACATTTCTGTGGAGATGCAAACTGAGAATGTAATTTTCTGACAGAAAGGCGAAAGTGGGACTTCACGGTACCTGTGATCGACATGGATGCTGCTGGGAAGCCCGTTTCATGGATCTAAAAGGAGAATGCTGATAGTTTACAGCCCAAGACAGTCGCCTCATCATGAGGCCGGTGGAAAGGACTTCTCTTGATTGACCTGTGGTCGCTACGGAGGCTTAGGCGAGATGACGCAGAAAGCATGAGATTGTAGACATAGAATCTTACAAGTGCCACGAACAGCGTTTTTCAGCATAAGGAATGTACGTGGGATGCCTGCCGCAAATGCGTGTTAACGGCCGAAAGAAGTACTTACGCGAAGTGCCATCCCGCATTTCTGCCAAAAGACACAGAAACGTTTTCGGTTAGTTCAATTGCAGATGGAGGAGAGGTCATAATTTGTTCTAGAAACTTCTATTGGGCTGAACATGAGCTGTAAGAAGTTGACTGATAGCTTCTTGATGTGTAGAGTGGAAGGTACTCAATTTGTAGTCGGGGCTGTGATTGGCTGTAAGGAGAATACACACTAACGACGGGAGGTTTACTAACTGGACGCTTCTGCCGGGGGGCGTCTCTTGGTGGTGTCGGTAGGATATATTTGACTACAAAGCGATTTTGAGAGCTCTCTAGTGAGTGTCGGTGAGTGAAAAACTTAGGTGGATACCGTTTCGAGACATGGCTGGCGAGGTGTCAGAGAACTGTCTCAGCATTAGATTCGAATGTGCTGATGTTGCCACTAGGAACTGCATCATTCGTCTCTCTATGAACAGAGGTATGTACCTGTGCTTCTTCGGGGAGACGAAGTCATTACAGAGAGCTACTTTACGACGTTACATTTATGAAATGTCTCTGCTCCTGGCTTATAAGGAAGTAGAATTCTTAATTCGTCATTTCACGGAAGTGGCCTCGACCCCAGGAGGTTGCAGACGCCGTTTGACGTCCTCTGTGTAGTCAGAATTTTCAGCTACGCAAAGCACTTTGTCTCTACGACTACTGGCAGCAGTTTACAGATAATCGCTCCAGAATTGTTCTTCACAGAATTCAATTCGGCGATATACGCACCACGGCTCGGCAGATAGGCACTTTTTCAGAATACGAGCGTTCCATTTATTTGATCTCAGTGCCTTTTACTGCCAGTGCCAGTAAGTGTAGGGGCTTTCTTAACTTAGATGTTAAACAGTGTCAACCACTTAAATGTTTCTGTCGAATAAAATCTCAAATTAATATCAATGAGTAGCAGCTAACGTCCTATGCCAATGAATGATCATTTCACATTGTTTCTTCGAGAGTTGTTTTTATAATAAAAGTATTGTCAGTACCCGGATGATCTACTCTTGCTAGAATTAGACTCCAAACACCGATCTTGATCAAGTCAGAGTGGAGATTTGTCACAACTTGGGGACTAACCCAGACGGTACTCCCAGTTGGAGACTGTCAGTGGTAAGGTTAATTTAATTCACTTATTAAGCGTGATCATGCCACTGCCATCACATCATTTACTGCCATACACATAATCACACGCAATTAGAAGGGGTAGTATTGGCACTGAAGTGACAGCACTCTTATGAATACGTCTGTATTTCTCATTGTTTTCTTTCCTTAAAATACATAAACTTCAGTGTGATACTGAAGAAGTTGCAGATTCCTCCCTACCA
Organism: Schistocerca serialis cubense; assembly: GCF_023864345.2. Taxonomy (NCBI): domain Eukaryota; kingdom Metazoa; phylum Arthropoda; class Insecta; order Orthoptera; family Acrididae; genus Schistocerca; species Schistocerca serialis. The sequence continues at coordinate 813,670,400 of NC_064642.1, read as the reverse complement.
ACCATGGGAGCGAAACAGAGGATTAGGTGTGAGGAGTGTGTTTGATAGATTCGACAGGTGCAGGAACTGATACACCAGATGTGCTGTACATTTAGTTCCTCCGAGGAATTTTTCGTTGATGAGTATTACTAATGTTAGTATCAACTCTGCAGCATGTTGTTGGTCGTAACAGTGAGCAAGTGACAGTATTTAGCACTACTGGGCAGTGGTTTAGGCACATGATGAGTTAGTACACAGATATAGCAAAATGCCTGCAGCTCTACAGAGAGTAGGTTATGAAGATCTGTAGGTTACAATAATTGTATGCCTTTGTTTCTATAGTTCAAGTGAACACAAAGAAAGCACACTGCACGTCGTCAGGTCTACGCGAAGAAGTTTTAATGTCCCGTCGACATCGGGGTTACTAGGGACAAACACTAGTCCTGTTTAAAATGATCACATTAAGAAATCAATGGTGGCCTTGAAAGAATTTTTCTGGCTTAGGCCTTAAAATGAACAAGGAAACCACAGGAAATTTTCATGGGGATCGCTGGACGGGGGTCAAAAATCCACACCTCCACCTTTTTTATGTACCATACCGTCTCGCGCAATTCTAATTTTCCTGTTTCCTTAGATGCATGAGAATTCTAGATGGTAGCAGAATGCTACATTACTTTCACAGACGCTGTCTTCTAAGGGGAAGCGAAAGTAGATCCGTTGTAACGACTCCTTCATTCGAGAAAACCGCGTATAATGCAAATATTTTTTTCTGACAATCAAACGTGTTATCTACTCTGGTGTCAAAAATCCAAGCAACAAACAGAAATCATGCAAGGTTGCGTTAATTTTGCAGCAGAACAATATAAACAGATGACAGTAAAGTAGAAACAATGTAAAAAATACAGAACGTAAACAACTGCACCATTTTTTCTTCGTTTTTTTTTTCAGCTTAACGCATTTTCACACACATTCCGACGACTGGTTAATGTGACTGTCCCGCTTCCATTCTCTTCACTGCAGAGAGTCTGATAGGCGACTCCTCTGTGCCACACGGCACCGTCTGTGACTGTGTACACCACGACCGCGGTTGTCGGACTACTCGACAAATACTGCCTCGTTTGATGGGTGCTCTGACGTCATCGTTGGCGTTACCGGAATGTCATCGTTCATGCAGATCACGATTGTATGGACGTCTGTTGACATTTGCTATGATTATATCGTGAATTATACAGACAACGGGGGAATAGTGGTTTAATTTTGGACACCAGTGCAGACTGTGGAGATAAGAATCAGTTTTCATGTTCGTTAATAAACACGCAAAAATACAAAAACTTCTAGCCATTCTCGAAACGTGAGACGTTGATTGGAAATTCGGCAACGAAAACGCCCAACAACAACAAAACAAAATCGTAATGGATATTTTGCAACTTGCGCAGTTGTTAAATTTTTCATCGAGTGCAGATAAAACTAAAGTTCAGACGAGGTCGGCTGTCATAGACAGGACATTACCGACTGTCACTCACGCAGACACACACACACACACACATATATATATATATATATATATATGTATATATATATATATATATATATATATATATATATATATATATATATATATATATATATACCGCCGCCCGAGCCACCACCACCACTACCATCACCACCACCACCACCATCACCATCGTCACATCAACACTACCACCAACAGTAACAGCACCAGATTAACAGTAATGATTCACAGTGGTGTCAACAGTTAAGTGAAAACGAAGACCATAAACTCTAAAAATAAAAAAACCAACTGCAAATCTTCAAGTGTTATCTTAAACTGGGTAAACACTACACAGTTTGTAACAAGTGAGGTAGTGTTTGTTCTTTTGGCAGCTATAAATATGAACCAATACCTCGAGAAAAGAGTATTCGGAAAACGGAAATCATTTTATTATTTTTCAACGACAGTACACGATATCATCACCTGTAATTCTACTGTCCGAATTGTAAAGAAAGTAGCTAGTCTTCTAATAATGAAAGGTAAATGAGGTGTAAAGCTAAACCTAACAGGAAAAGTATCACGCACGCTTATAACGCTGCACGAAAATTTGCAAGAGTGTACTTACGAGATGACATTGCTTGTGGTTTTTCAAAGCAATATTCAATTTTTATACCACGAAAAATCATTTCTAGTTATATAGCTGGGTAGATAATCTACATATCCTGAAAAAAGTATATTTAAAGATGTACATTTTTCTGCTCTGGGAATTTGGTGAGCGTAAAAAACCGAAATAGTTATGATAGGTCTCAAAGAAAAAAAAAAAAAACAGAGTACAAGTTTACAAAAATCTGCAACCTAACAGCTAGCGTCAAATGAGGCGTAATGCAACAATTTATTTTAAGCTGTGTGGTGCCGGCCGGAGTGGCCGCGCGGTTAAAGGCGCTACAGTCTGGAACCGCACGACCGCTACGGTCGCAGGTTCGAATCCTGCCTCGGGCATGGATGTGTGTGATGTCCTTAGGTTAGTTAGGTTTAAGTAGTTCTAAGTTCTAGGGGACTTATGACCACAGCAGTTGAGTCCCATAGTGCTCAGAGCCATTTGAACCATTTAAGCTGTGTGGTAATACGAAGTTGGTTTACTAAGTGTAGTGAAAAATCAAGGGAAAAAGTTGCTCGATAAACAACTCACCTTACTTCTGGACGTTGTCTCCCATGAGGGAAACACACGTGGTCCAGCGATCTTCCAGCATTTTCATCCCATCAATAGAAATAGGTTCTGTCATACTCTTCGAAATACTCGTTGACTGCGGCTGTAACGTTTTCATTTGTTGAAAATTCCTCCCCAGCAAACTAAAATTTCTGGTTAGGGTACCGAAAAAAGTAACTTGGAGCTGAGCTTCGTGTGCAAAGCGAATGAGGAAGCAGTTCAAAGCCCAGTTACACCATTATCACTGATGTGTGGGATGGAGAATTATACTGGTGAAAGAGCACTTTTTTGTGTGCCAGCCTAGGTTTTCCTTCAGCCAACACAGTGTAAAATGATCCAGCAATGAAGCATAATAAGGTTCAGGTTCGGTTCTACATTTTCCCAGCTAATCAATGAGGAATATTCCTTGAGACTCGCAATAAACAGCACGGCACTGGAGAATTCTGAACCAATCTCATTGTACATTGGTACATACATTTGCTACATGATGAAGAGGAGTACTGTAATCCAAGAACTGTCAAGAAACTTATTACCTCCTCCCTAAGGTATCTCATGAAATGATCTTCATGTCAGAGCTATCGCAGGCGTCAGTGCAGAATTCGAGCATAGGGCGTTTTTGAGGTACCCGAGACAATGTTTCTCACACGATAGCTGATGTTGACGTTTATTGGAAGCTAAGAAGCCCAATAAAGCATCTTCCCTGACAGTCACATGCTGAATGGCTGTATTTTTAAGAATACCTCTATACAGACTCACAAGACGAAAAAGTATCACTATAGACGCTTTGAGGTCTACCTGCATATGTGGATGACGAAGCCGTCGTCGACTCCCCTGTCCAGCATGCTCTGGACGGCCTCCCTCGTGCAGACGGACAGCCCCAGGACGTTGACGTCCAGTGTGTGCTGCCACTCGGCTGTCTGTCCAGCTGGGAACACAGCATGCCACCATCATCAGTCAGCAATAAAGCGAAGGACGAGGCCTGCAGTGAAATCGTGTGTACCGTCACATCATTCGAAAAAAAAAAAAAGCATCATTCGAATTGCTTACGCTATTAAAGTTACTGACACTGTATACAATGAAGCTACTCAGAACAATTTTATGTGTAGTGACAGGGCATCGTCGTTTAAGCCGATTCCGTAATCCTCGTAACAAGAAGTCGAGTGCATACTGTTGTATCTACGTCTTCACAGCCACTTTATGTCACAAGTACTATCAATTTGAGACTGTTAAGACTGTCTTCCACAGGGTCCAACCTGTAAAAGTCGGAGGGTGTCACTTCTGAACTGTGCAATGGGTAAGGGATGTTGGTCCAGTGTAAGAAGGTGCCAGATTAGCTGCCAAAGATTCGTGCGGTTTGGCATTACTATTGTGAATTTGGTTCGCTTTCTTATTCTTGTGTAATGTCTTCCGGGTAATGACGCCTTTATGCATGCGAAAGGTGAACGAGTCTCTCGCTATTTATGAACAGCGGCATTACAGAAAAATCAAGAACCGCGTCCTTATTATTCCAAAAATAGAAATAATGAATTTTTTTGCTGCTGGTTGCCTCTTACATTTGTTTAGCATTCGGAAGAAGATACGTCGCTTGTACCTCGACCTTTATTATTCTGGATTATATACAGTGTGGTCGGAAACAATCTGAAAAGCTTTTGAGGCTGTTGGAGAGTAGGCTGAGTTGAGAAATAGTTGTTAAGAAAAGAACTCGATACGTTGCTCCGTTTCCGAAATAGTAAGCACTGAATGTGCTTGAGTGCGCAAATTCAAGCGGCCCCCCAGATTCAATTAGTATCAGTTGTTATAACATGGATGCCAACTTTCGAGACTGTTCAGCCTTCGGCTCTGTTTCGATCCTTACTACCGTCCCATGATTATTTATTCTGGCGATCTCTTGCTCGGTATTCGGGAAACAAACGAACATGTTTGGCGACACTGTCTCTGGCGGTCCTCTTGAATTTGCGCGCTCAAGTTGCAACGGCCTGACTTCCATTGCCTTTTATTCGGACACGGCGCAAAGTACTGAATTATTTCTCAGCGCAACTTACCCTGCAACAGCATTAAGTGCTATTCAGACTGTTTCTGGCAACTCTGTACATTCACGTTTCATCACCGGCCAGTAGACGGGATGCAACGATATCTTTGTTGGCTTCTAATACTTGCAAACTTCTCTTTATCAGTCGCAATCCAATAGATTCACACATTCTGATAGTACAAATTTTCTTCCATTCTGCGTAATGCTTTTGGAACGCAAACAATGTTCTTTGAAAGCTCTCAGTTTTTTAAACAATTCTCTGCATAAATAGACTTTCGCCTCGCTGAGGATTTGTGTCCATGATTTTAGTTTAAAGTGTCCCACTTTTGACACCTTGAAACAGTACGTAACACTGTAATTCCTTTACTAACAAAAAAATTTATTTCATTATATTTCATGAATCTCATATTTTATTTTTCAATTTCAGTATTGCTTAAATGTTTTGAAGGAATCATCATAAATCATTTGTAACTGATGTTTTATCAGAAAGGTGCCTCAAAACCAACATGCATTAAATTTATGAATTTAAACTACAAAGAACACAGGTAAAACAAAACAAGTCGCCTGTAGTGAGAAGTTCGTAAAATAAATCAATCGTACTGTGCAGATGGAATCTGTTGCCTAATTGAAAAACGACTCAACTTAAACAAAAATCATTGAAACGAGTTCTGTAGGTTAGAAATATCTATAATACCAAAGATATGCGTAACTTTGTGTTACAAAATCAAAGTGGTTGTGCCAAACTTACACTAATGATGCGGCAGGGAATCATTCCATCGTGTAACACTGGTTAAAAATGGATAAAGGTAAGAGGGTAGATGGACAAGCGTTAGCTCGCCCTCTCGGATAAATCCAACGAGTAAAACGATGTTAACCTGGTATGTAGTCTCTCTCTCTCTCTCTCTCTCTCACTCACTCACTCACTCACTCACTCTCTCTATTTGTTTAGTCGATTCCCACTAACCATGACCCCATAAACTAAGGCACGCTAATTTCTTCTGTGCTGCATTTTCTCCTGCAGGCGTTCCAGTTTCGAATCCATTACTGCGATGACCCCGTCGATCCATCTCATCCTTGGCCGCCCATTTCTTCTGCCTCCGATCTTGCCCAGTATTACCGCCTTTTCCATCGAATGGTGTCTTCTAGTAATGACCCCAAAGTAGGACTGTTTTTTTTTTTTTTTTTTTTTTGTTTGTTTGTTTGTTTGAGAATTATACCGTCGAAGCAACAGTCTGGTATTATCTTCTGTATTCGTACTCTTTGCAGTCCATGAAACTCTTAAGAATTTTCTTCCAATGCCACAATTCAGAGGTATATATTCCACGCCGTCCAGCCTTCTTGCGACTCAGGTCTTACGTCCGTATATCACAATTTACTATAAGGTTTTTTGTTTTAAAGTTACGTCTCTACTCCTTAAAACACTGTCGACGCTGTACCTCCCCCATCCTCAAAGCAACAACGGTTTCTTGTTTTGGTGGCTGCATTCACCAACACAGAAAATACCTCCGTTTTTTCTCCTCCTGTATGCCATGCAGTGATATATGCAGTTGCACAATTTTCGTTTCTTTGACGTTCTCCCTCGGACCAGCAGGATGTTTAACTCTCTTTCACCTTCTGCAACCAGTATGGTGTCATCTACATATGTAAGATTACTTATATCAATCTCAGCTAATTGAATTCCAGTTTATTCTTCATCATGCCCAGCATTCCTCACAGTGTCCACTGTTGAGCCAACTGACTTTCATCCTTTCCTGTCGCAAGGTTGAACTCCCCTTGGTAGCGTTGCAGGCATGTGTCATTGTAGGGGGGGGGGGGGGGGGGAGAGGGTGTAGAGGTGGAGCAGGGAACAATGGAAGAGAATCATTCTACGGTTGGGGGGGGGGGGGTGGGTTACCAACGAAGATGGGACCAAGATTTATACTGACCCACTCCTGACGAAGGTGCGTCTTAACAAGATAACATTAAAGGCCGGCAGTATGAATAAGCACCATCCACCCTGTACACAAGCAATTGACCAAAATAACTAAAATCTTACATGACATTTTAATTATTCTTCAAAAAAAGTGTTCAGATGTGTATGAAATCTTATGGGACTTAACTGCTAATGTCATCAGTCCCTAAGCTTGTACACTACATGTTGTTGTTGTTGTTGTTGTCTTTAGTCCTGAGACTGGTTTGATGCAGCTCTCCACGCTACTCTATCTTGTGCAAACTTCTTCATCTCCCAGTACTTACTCCAACCTAAATCCTTCTGAATCTACTTGGTGTATTCATCTCTTGGTCTCCCTCTACGATTTTTACCCTCCACGCTGACCTCCAACGTTAAATTTGTGATCCCTTGATGCCTCAGTACATGTCCTACCAACCAGACCCTTCTTATAATCAAGTTGTGCCACGAACTCCACCCCAATTCTATTCAATACCTCCTCATTAGTAATGTGATCTATCCATCTAATCTACAGCATTCTTCTGTAGCAACACATTTCGAAAGTAGCTATTCTCTTCTTGTCCAAACTATTTATCGTCCATGTTTCACTTCCATGCAAGGCTACACTCCATACAAATACTTTCAGAAACGACTTCCTGACACTTAAATTTATACTCGCTGTTAACAAATTTCTCTCCTTCAGAAACGCTTTCCTTGCCATTGCCAATCTACATTTTATATCCTCCCTACTTCGACCATCATCAGTTATATTGCTCCCCAAATAGCAAAAATCCTTTAATACTTTAAGTGTCTCATTTCCTAATCTAATTCCCTCAGCATCATCCGACTTAATTCGACTACATTCCATTATCCTCGTTTTGCTTTTGTTGATGTTCATCTTATATCTTCCTTTCAAGACGCTGTCCATTTCGTTCAGCTGCTATTCCGAGTCTTTTGCGGTCTCTGACAGAAATACAATGTCATCAGCGAACCTCAAAGTTTTTATTTCTTCTTCATGGATTTTAATACCTACTCCGAATTTTTCTTTTGTTTCCTTTACTGCTTGCTCAATACACAGATTGAATAACATCAGGGAGAGGCTGCACCCCTGTGCCACTCCTTTCCCAACAGCTTCTTCGCTTTCATGCCCCTCGACTCTTATAACTGCCATCTGGTTTCTGTACAAATTGTAAATAGCCTTTCGCTCCCTGTATTTTACCCCTGCCACCTTCAGAATTTGAAAGGGAATACTCCAGTCAACATTGTCAAAAGCCCTCTCTAAGTCTGCAAATGCTAGAAACGTAGGTTTGCCTCTCGTTAATTTATTTTCTAAGATAAGTCGTAGCGTCAGTATTCCCTCACGTGTTCCAACATTTCTACGGAATCCGAACTGATCTTCCCCGAGGTCGGCTTCTACCAGTTTTTCCATTCGTCTGTAAAGAATTCGCGTTAGTATTTTGCAGCTGTGACTTATTAAACTGATAGTTCGGTAATTTTCTCATCTGTCAACACCTGCCTTCTTTGGGATTGGAATTATTATATTCTTCTTGAGGTCTGAGGGTATTTCGCCTGTCTCATACGTCTTGCTCACCAGATGGTAGAGTTTTGTCAGGACTGGCTCTCGCAAGGCCGTCAGTAGTTCTAATGGAATGTTGTCTAATCCCGGGGCCTTATTTCTACTCAGGTGTTTCAGTGCTCTGTCAAATTCTTCACGCAGTATCGTATCTCCCATTTCATCTTCATCTACATCTTCTTCCATTTCCATAATATTGTCCTCAAGTACATCACCTTTGTATAGACCTTATATATACTCCTACCACATCTCTGCTTTCCCTTCTTTGCTTAGAACTGGGTTTCCATCTGAGCTCTTGATATTCATACAAGTAGTTCTCTTTTCTCCAAAGGTCTCTTTAATTTTCCTGTAGGCAGTATATATCTTACCCCCAGTGAGATAAGCCTCTACAGCCTTACATTTGTCCTCTAGCCATCCGTGCTTAGCCATTTTGCACTTCGTGTCGATCTCATTTTTGAGACGTTTGTATTCCTTCTTGCGTGGTTCATTTACTGCATTTTTATATTTTCTCTTCATCAATTAAATTCAATATGTCTTCTGTTACCCAAGGATTTCTACTAGCCCTCGTCTTTTTACCTACTTGATCCTCTTCTGCCTTCACTATTTCATCCCTCAGAGCTACCCATTCTTCGTCTACTGTATTTCTTTCCCCCATTCGTGACAATCGTTCCCTTATGCTCTCCCTGAAACTCTGTACAACCTGTGGTTTAGTCAGTTTATCCAGGTCCCATCTCCTTAAATTCCCACCTTTTTGCAGTTTCTTCAGTTTTAATCTACAGTTCATAACCAACAGATTGTGGTCAGAGTCCACATCTGCCCCTGGTAATGTCTTACAATTTAAAACCTGGTTCCTAAATCTCTGTCTTACCGTTATATAATCTATATGATACCTTCTAGTATCTCCAGGATTCTTCCATGTGCACAACTTTCTTTTATGATTCTTGAACCAAGTGTTAGTATGATTAAGTTATGCTCTGTGCAACATTCTACCAGACGGCTTCCTCTTTCATTTCTTACCCCCAATCCATACTCACCTACTATGTTTCCTTCTCTCCCTTTTCCTACTCTCGAATTCCAATCACCCATGACTATTAAATTTTTCGTCTCCCTTCACTACCTGAATAATTTCTTTTATCTCATCACACATTTCATCAATTTCTTCTTCATCTGCAGAGCTAGTTGGCATATAAACTTGTACTACTGTAGTAGGCGTGGGCTTCGTGTCTATCTTGGCCACAATAATGCGTTCACTATGCTGTTTGTAGTAGCTTACCCGCAATCCTATTTTTTTATTCAGTATTAAACCTACCCCTATTTGATTTTGTGTTTATAACCGTGTAGTCACCTGACCAGAAGTCTTGTTCCTCCTGCCACCGAACTTCACTAATTTCCACTATATCTAACTTTAACCTATCCATTTCCCTTGTTAAATTTTCTAACCTACCTGCCCGATTAAGGGATCTGACATTCCACGCTCCGATCCGTAGAACGCCAGTTTTCTTTCTCCTGATAACGACGTCCTCTTGAGTAGTCCCCGCCCGGAGATCCGAATGGGGGACTATTCTACCTCCTGAATATTTTACCCAAGAGGACGCCATCATCATTTAACCATACAGTAAAGCTGCGTGCCCTACACGCTGCGTAACCTAAATTATCCCAAGTACAAACCCACACACCCATGCCCGAGGGAGGACTCGAACCTCCGCCGGGAACAGCCGCACAGTCTATGACTCCAGCGCCTGAGGCCGCCCGGGATTAACCGAAGCTGAATGTATAAAACATTTGATGAGCCCAGGAAGATCATAAACGCTTATGCAAACGTTTGTGGAGGATGCAGTGTCTGTCGAACGTTCGCCAAAAGAAGTCCATTCGTAAACGGTCGGCGGAATTGGGAGTTCTAAACTCTACATTACAAAATCATATCAGGAATGATTATAAGCTAAAGGCATTTAAACCTTCGTTTGCAAACGAACTGCATGGTAACAACATCCGAATAGTCATTAGGCTTGTGTGGGTGAATTCTTGATGTCTTAGCAACTCTTCCTTCAAGTGACAGATTGTTTTTCTTTGACAAGTGTGCAATATGTCGCAGTGCAAGAGACAGAAAGGTTTCTGGAGTAAAGAAAACCCATATTTTTATGACGAACTAGAACACAACCCAACACATGTCCTGACGTTGGCTGCAATGTCTGCAACCCACTTGGTAGCTCTATATTTCTTCACCTCTTCTGTGAACCACACTGCTTATGTCACCATGCAACGCGATTGGTTTATTCCGCATCTGCAAGATCGGGAACTGCTCGGGCGTATGTGGTTTCAGCAGGATAGGGCACCAGTCCATTCTGTTATCGCTGTTAGAGAATGCTTCAATGAGATATTTTATTATAAACGGACTGGATGTTGTTCTGTCCACTCGCTTGTACCTTTGGAGTGGCCGCTTCGAAGTTGTGATCTGTCATCCTGTGAGTAATGCATTTTAAGGGGTTCATAAAATGGAAAGTTTCTGTCACACGTTGCGAGACAGATGTACTTAAGAATTTTGTTCGGCGAACGTTTACTGCCTTCATGCCAGAAATTTGGAGGAGAATTTCGCATCTTACATGTAAGAGAATCACACTGTGTTGTGAAAACGGTGGCGTACCCAGACACTCCGGAATAAATAATTAAGAACAGTCACACAACCTCAAAGATGTCCTCTGTCATGTTGCCATATGAACACAGTGTCAACATCTAAGTATATACGGACACACCATAGGGGGTAATGCGACTTTGTGATCACTCGTTGGTCTTCTGGGTAATCCACGTTCCAAAATTCGAATCTCAATGACGGCTCGGAAGTTCTTAATTGCCGAGAACATAAAACAAATTTTTCCACAAATTATTAGTAAAAAGGATTTTTCTTCACTTGTGAAGATTTCCAATCACACATTAACCATTTGGAATTAACATCGTCCCTCACGTATGCTTAAAAATAATATTTGACCGGGGAAAACATCTGAAAACCTATCACGAGCTTCTAGAATCCATTGCACGCAGAGTCGCCGCTGTATTGCTTTCCAAATGTGGACCAACAGGCTTTTAAGCAATTGATCATTATGTTTTTTCTCATAAGTGTGTAAAAGATTTTACCAATTGTTGAATGGCAGTTTATTCTGGCTATAGTAACGCATTATTAATCTGTGTCGCCTACCAGGATAACTGTCTAGGCCTGTACAGCACACGTCTTGGAGACTCATTCAAACCCCAGACAGGTGAGCCCAATGTTGCGCCGCTACTGCCGCTGTTAATCAACGGACGACCGCCTTCAGTAACATGAAATGTATTCGCAGTAGCGATTATGGGCAACCATCAGCTGTATAATGGAATGATTGTAATTGTCGTTGTACGGAAATTACTACAGATCAGAACAAAGCAGACTAGCAGGTGGGCATTATCTGAAGCTAATTCCACAGGTTCGAATACTGTAATGCGCTGGTGTCCCCCTCATACCGCAGCACTGCAGTTACTGCAACTGTCAGCCTGTGTCCCAGCTCGAGGTAGTTCCTGCTTATACGTATATAGGACGAAATTAGGCCTCCCTCGTGTGTGTGTGTGTGTGTGTGTGTGTGTGTGTGTGTGTGTGCTAAGAGATTCCTCCTGCTTATTTTTCGTTCAAATTCCATGAGCCGTGAACAACAGCTACGTCTCCTATCCCTAGTCTCAACAACTGGTTTATCTCGCAGTGTGTTTGCCGTTTCAACATGACATTGCCTTATCTGCCCGCCTATGAACGCCTAATGCTATTAGTTTTCTTTGGCTACGTGGTCTATAGCTGGGCTCGTGATATGGCTTACCGCCACACACTGCCTTTGCTATTTCATCATGGAACTGCTTCATCTGCCATCTTGGAACGTCGTAGACGGCTGGTTTGCTTTCGGCATTTTCCCAGAGTAGCTTATGATTCTTTTCTTTGTTGTTCCTGCTGCCTCTTTTCCTCTTTCATTGACTAAGCGTATCAAACTTAGTGAACTGAACGATGCTTTATCGAAAATTGTATCAATAATATGTGACAACTTTGCTTCTTATGCTACACGCAGTTTGTACAACAGAAATGAGTAGTGGTTGCTTCTGTGAGGGCGCGCTCGCACGCGATCGTACTGGCGCCACTTCTGCGCGCGTTCCATCGATTCTAGCCCTCGTCGTATCATCTTTGCTTGGTTGAGTGTTACCTTTGGGGCTGTGTAGTAAGGAGTGGTGTATGGAAGACGGATCTGGACGGGTGTGCCTGATTACCCTGCGTAATGACCGATGCAGAGAGTTGAAACCGTTGACCGTTAGTCTGTAGGTGCCCTCCTTTACCTGCAGCGTTTACCGTTGCTTCGGGTGAGCTGAGAGGGCAAAAAGCGGCTCTCGTCGCATGTATCGTGGTTACGAAATACATCAGTTAATTGTGGTGGCCTAAATACGCCGAGGTGTACTGAACCTCTTGTTAGCAGCTACCAGCAGGAGGGCAGTATTATCCAGTCCATACTTGGAGTCCTGAAGCTATTGTCCTCCTTCGCATTTATGTGAAATCATGTACGAAGACTATTCAGTAACTGCTCTACTTAAAGACTGTTAATTCTCGTGCGGTGCTAGCTGGCCAGGTATCCGGTTCTTTTATGCCTTTCAGTAACACCTTTTGGACCTGTGTGTGTCAGTCTGGAGGTTTCTGTAAGTGCCAAGCTAGTATTTTGCAATGGTAATCTGGTTCCTGAAATCACTGTTATCATTATTCGATACTACTGAGTGTGATTTTTCTTTGTTGTAGACGTTATGGCCTTCTTTCAAATGACTTTATACATTTTTCCTTGTTATTTCTAGGAAGGTTAACTTGCAATGTTTATGAGCGGGGCGCTCCTGTGCTAAAGTTTTAATAGTTGGTATACTTGCGAATAATTTTAATTGTCCGTTTAAATACTACTGTGTATATTAATTTCTGTCAAACGTGTCTGCTGTTTGTCGTTTGGTACATGTCGACAGCTTTGTATAGGCAGCTGTTGTGCTGGTCCGATGCAGGAACGCGTCTTCCATCTGCTTCGGCGGCTTTCCCGTCAACGCACGAGGCCTAGGTGTTGGCAGGTCACACACGCTTCTGCGGATTTCTCATTTCCACCTCAAGCTGAGCAGTTTATTGCCATTCTTTTGGTATCATGACTTTGGTCATTTTGAGAAAGTAATTTGGTCAGTGTTTCTGTTGTTGTAAGATCATTGTAATTCACATGGTTCAAATGGCTCTGAGCACTATGCGACTTAACCAACATTATAGGTACTTGTGTCCAACGTTTGCCTCGGAGCAGGTCTTGAGCATACTGTTGCAGTGGAGAAATGGTTCAAATAGCTCTGAGCATTATAGGACTTAACTGCTGAGGTCATCAGTTCCCTAGAACTTAGAACTACTTAAACCTAACTATGTACATTACACACATCCATGCCCGAGACAGAATTCGAACCTGCTACCGTAGCTGTCGCGCGGCTCCTGACTGTAGCGCCTACAGCCGCTCTGCCACCCCGGCCGGCTGCAGTGGAGATGTACGCATTTTAACGCCCTTTATTTGATGTTTGTTGAACTTAAATTCAAGTCCTGCTGTGGGGTTAGTCCAAAGTTGTGCTGTTAGACGCGCAGACGCAGCCCTGCCGCCCGTTTATTTCATCGATTGTTCGTAATCGGTGCGTGTGAATTCCTAAGGAACCAAACTGCTTAGGTCATCGGCCCCTAGACTTAAACTCTACTTAAACTAACTTACGCTAAGAACAACACACACACCCATGCCCGAGGGAGGACTCGAACCTCCGGCGGGAGGGGCCGCGCACTGCGTGACATGACGCCTCAAACCGCGCGGCCACTCCACGCGCCTTTGTAATCGGGCCATCACTGTGTTGCACCGTTCACATGTTCTTAAACTACCACTTGTAATTATAAGTATAGTGCAAATGTCATTATGCATTGCGATATTACTTTAAAAACCTCAATTATCTGTATTAATTTAACGAGATTCTTGGTAACTGTTGGTTGGCTTATGAGAGAATTGCTATTAATTTTTTATTTTTATTTATTTATTTATTTTTTTCTTGAGGTGAATGATAAATGACGCACGGAGTTGGCCCACCCTTGCACATGTTTTCCTTAAGTTAATCCCGATCCTTGCTCTGAGTCTCAAAAATATCACACGACATGAACAAGACATCCAGCCGTGGGCCAGAGAGAAACAAGAGAAACAGTAAGCGTACAAGAATCCTTTTCAGCACCGGTTCTGTGCGTAATTTACCACCTGTCCATATAAACCGTAAATCTCTTTCCAGATTCTTTGCAGCATCATGACGTCTCAAGATTCTTACTTGAATGGAGACGAACTGTGGCTCACTTACTTGTGGGAAGGTTTTCTCTGCAAACGCCGGCGCTGTTGATAAGAACATCGACCCCTCCTAAATTCTCTTTGATCCATTTGAAGGCGCATAGAACATTCTCCTCGCAGGTAACGTCACATTGCAACGGATAGAGCGTACCCGGAGCGTCCTTCAGTTCTCGAGCCTGCAAGAAATAAACGACAGATTTGTCGAATCTGCACGAGACAGAAGAAAAAAAATCATTAGGAGATAGATCAAGTGTATCATTTAACAAAATTCCAATCTACACAAGTGAGTGTCGTAACTACATGAACAAAGGAGCTGTTGCCAAGAAGGATGATAATATTTTTGTTTCTCTCCCCAGACCCTCGGAATTCGCGAAGACAGGTAGCCTCACTTAACTTGATCATATGTGTAAAGAAACTTACCATAGTCATTCAATGTTAAGCTTTTACCACTGACTAATCGAATTAAAGCACCAAACAGGTAACAACCAAAAACTTACATTTTCATAATTCTTCAAAGAACTTAAAGCAAATCAGTATGAGAAATAAACAATTTTTAGGACTTCAGTTGGTTATGTGTTCACTGTTGTACTTAGTGCACCAGAGACTTAAAGACCAGCTCTTCACCTGAACAGTAACCACAATTCAGATAGGATATCTCGCCGGCAGCTGTGACCGAACGGTTCTAGGCGCTTCATTCAGGATCCGCGTGACCGCTATGGTCGCAGGTTCGAATCCTGCATCGGCCATGGATGTGTGTGATGTCCTTAGGTTAGTTAGGTTTAAGCAGTTCTAAGTTCTAGGGGCCTGATGAACTCAAATGTTAAGTGCCATAGTCATCAGAGCCATTTGAACCATTTTTCAAATAGGATATCGACTATGTCAGGTGTGCCGCTCTACTGGAAGCCACATGCCCTGCTCTTAATCTATTGATGGTGGAAATCTTCCGCTTTAGACTAGAATTGTGGGGAAACAAGGGTGATGTGGTATGTGCTGTTAGATACTTCGGCCCCAGGTAGTCTGAAGTTGATGGCGCAACATAACGACTCTCTTTCAGGAATCTATTCATAACCTTCCATAAAAGGAAGACGTATGGACAACTTATTACAAAATATAACAACGTAGCAACATATCAGTATCACGTGCTGTTCCTGATTTTGTTCTGTTCATTGTGAATGCATTATAAAAGAAAGACAGACACAGCCATAACACAAAAACAGACATAAAGCGAAGTAGCAACGGAAGTAATAGTGGGTTCTTCACTGAGGGACACCGCTAATAAATATGGACTAAATTTCATGACACTATCACTTTCTCTGTCGAACAATGAAAACTGGTTACCCCAATCTAGCTACATCTACTGTTTACAACTACACTGATGGGAAAAATCGCAATATCAAAAAGTGATTAATGTAGAGTAATGAAATTTACGGAATACATTTGTCTAGTTAACATATTTAATTGATTAACATTAAGAGGTCATAGGTTAATGTAAGCGCGAGATAAACCATTCTAAATGTGAAATTTTTGTACACTGATAACCCGTGTAGCCACCAGACTGTCAAATGCAAGCATGCAAACGCGCATCCATTGTGTTACACAGGTGCTGGACGTCAGTTTGTGGGAAGGAGTTCCATGCCTATTGCAGTTGGTCGGTCAATAAGGGGCGGTTAATGCTGTTGGTGGATGACTCTGGAGTTTTTGTTCGATGACGTCCCATATGTGCTCGATTGGAGACAGATTCGCTGCTCCAATTGGACAAGGCAACATGTCGAGTCTTTGCAGAGCACGTAAGAGTAAAACAGCGGTATGTGGGCGAATATTATCCTGTTGGAAAACAACCCTGGTCTGTTATTCACGAATGGCGGCACAACAAGTCGAATCACCAGACTGACGAACAAATTTGCACCCAGGATGCGTGGGCTGTTCACGAGAGAGCTCTTGCTGTCGTACGAAATATCACCCCTCACCATAATTCCAAGTATAGGTCCATGTGTCAAGCATGCAGACAGGATGGTTGCAGGCCTTCAGCTGGATTCCTTCTTACCAACACACTAAGGCAGAACCAACATTCATCAGAAAACACAACAGACCTCCACTCAGCCCTCCAACGAGCTCTCGCTTGATACCACTGAATTCGCAAACGGCAGTAGTTTAGGGTCAGTGGAGTTCACGCTATAAAATGTCTGGCTCGGAGCTGTCCTTGGGGTAATCCATTTGTAACGGTCTGTTGTGTCACCGTGGTTCAAAATGCTGCTCAAATGACTGCTGAAGATGCAGTGCGATGTGTCGGAGCCATACTCCCAAACAGATGGTGTTCCCTCTCGGTAGTGCCCCGTGATCGTCCAGAGCCCGGTCTTCTTGCGACCGTACATTCCCGTAACCACCGCTCCCAGCAGTCATGTGCTGTGGTTATATCCCTGCAAGTCCTTCTGCAGTATTGCAGAAAGAACCTCCAGCTCCTCGTAGCCCTATTACAGGACCTCGTTCAAACCCAGTGAGGTGTTGATAATGGCGTCTTTGTCCCTGTAAGGGCAACGTTGACTAACATCAACTCACCGCGTATAATCTCAAAGATAACTAACCATTACGACCGCACGTATTTGAAGCCAACCCATTTTGGCTTCTCATAATTGTACTACTAGCGAAAATATTAAGTGACAAGGGCGAATTGTGAATCGACATCATCTTTAATATGAAGACACACGCTTACCATCTTTCGTTTACGTCGCAAAACTCCTTGGTGTTGAGATTTCCGTCAGTGTATAGGACCACCTCTTCATCTGAGTAATAATCGCAATTTGAATAGGATTTTAATTATATCCGTTTTATTGGAATCTAAGTGGGTGCTCTTAACCCATTAATGGTGAGAATTTTCTTCCCCTTCAGACTAGAATCTTGGGGAAGCAGGGCTGTTGTGATACGTGCTAATAGATGGTTCTGTACCCAGATTCGTTGAAGCTGATGTAGCAACATAACGTTCACCATTCTGCCGTTGTCTCAGCTAACTGCAGTTGGTATTTGTCATAGTGAAGATGAAATATTAAAGTCTGTAGCAGTTGTTGCTCCTGTCGGGCAACCAGAGCAGCGCGATATTCACTAAGTCTTCGATTTATGGAGTTCTTGCGATGTAGCAAGATATCTTAGGAGGTCCTGCGCTAAATAGTTCGCAGTTTTTTCTCCAAACAGACCTGGCAACGGGCAAGAGAGTAATTATGGAATCTGTACGTATCAAGAGTCTGCCGACTTGTTTCATATTGTATGATCTGTCAGAAAGGAGGTAACATAGGTGTTAGCCCGGATTTTTCTGTGGGTCCCAGACAGAAGCGGCACATATTTATCTTTGCAAAGTACACAGCTTCTACAAGGATGCCTCATGTCGTCGAGCCCCCTGTGAACAACTATTTGCCAGGCTTTCCAAAATCAGTATCATTTGGACATGGTTGAGTCTCAAGTCGCTTGTATATATCGCCGCTTTGCTAACTTCATTATCTTGTACTGAATAACGAACGCGAACTGGGATATCTATTGCTTGACATCAAATTACCCCAGTTCAGGGTATATTCATATTGGATATATGTATACCACGAACGTACAGGAAAAGACTATGTACAGCCCGAGCATTTTGCTATGAACTGGAGCCAAGCGGACTGTCTAAAGCAGAATCTTCGCCAGTTCGGTGCAGGGCTTACCTGAAGAATCCACGAGCTACGGAGACTCGTACAGTTATCCCAGTGTCCACCAAAGACCAGAAGCGGCCAAGAGGGAAGAGAGGGCATGTGGAACACATTTTGTTGAGTGTGACTCGAAATTCCCCAAGATCTCCAGATAAAAATTCGTAATCTGAAAACCCAATAACTGAAACCGATGTAATATCAAATATGGGACGTGAGGTTCCTGAAGTGTTAGTTGTCATCTGCCGGAGCGAGAGCTTCAAATAACTTTCACATAACACTAGAATCTCCGTTCAACAGTAAAGGGAATGTATATGGCAAAGTTGGGACAGAAACTCTCCTCGTTGTTGGGTGCGCAAAATTATTAGGTTAGGTGAAATGCAAATAAAACGTAACTGCTAGTACACACAGACGAAAGTAACTAACGGTGGTCCAGTTAGCCTGATAACTGCATGCTTGCACAAGGTGTCAGCATTAGACGCGCCGTTCTTAAAGTCATTCAGCATAGCCTAAATAGAATTACATGGATGCAGCTCAACTATACCTTAGCAGAAAGGGGCTACTTTCATACAGCTAGTACAAACCAGGAAATGTTCACTTACATTATCGACTGTGAGAACAAGCATTCTTGTAAAGTAATGTTAAACCGCTCATCAGATAACTGCTCCGAAAAATTAGTTTCGCAACAATCACGTGAGAGATACAGTTTAGCGCTGCTGACAACAAGTAAAGTAGATCATCCTGAGTCCGCCGACAAAGAGACAGTGATTGGCGAACATGGTTAGCGATGTTGGTCACCAAGAGAAAACATTCCAGAATCATAGACGAGTTGTGGCTGATGTTCAAAGTCACTATAGATCTCTACGTAGCTAATAAAAATATGATGATGCCCTGTTTTGGTTAAATAGTAAGCCTACATTCTGAAATTGCTGCAAATTGAATTTTGTTACACCCTTGCTAAGGAACAAATACAGTATCACTTAATACAGTCTCTGACTTATTGGCTCTCCATGCTCTTGCACTGTTTTGCATGATACAGTCGTAGGTCTTCTCATTCGTTGTCAGTTCCCGTCAAAGTTTACAGTATACTGATCACGTAGACTCTACCGACAAGATGTTTCGGTTTGGAGGGAAATGATCGATTCAGTAATTCAGTTTGCAGTAACTGCACAGCTCACTCTTGTTTTCACATCATGCAGGGGCTCTTGACGTAATTGCTGAAAATTTAACAGAACTCCAAGGTCGGTTATTCTTAGAGTTCATGTTTCCAACCTATTAGTCACGTGGAATGTACCGCTGTTAATATTCCAAGTAAGAAATGTTATTTCCAGCGCATGACATACATTGTCCCTCCAAATTTCTCTCCGATAAACTACCGTAGTTAAACTGTAAGGTCATAAAACAAAACATCGGTTCTTTGTAATACAAATATTACATAGCTTACCAGAGATGTATGACGCGTGCTTTTTACGAAGTTCAAGCCCGATTACGGTTTGGAAATTGTAGTATATTCCTAACAGTCCTATAAAATGATCGTCGGCAGCTGAAAATGCATACGAAGAAACAGCGACATCTCACGAAGAAATAAACACCACTATCAGTAGCCAGAGGAGGTGTAACAGTCTTATCGCAGGTTATCACTGCTCCTTGTAACGTTCTTCTTGCAAACTGAAGTCATGGTCCAATCAATGTTAGGTTGTACTGCTCATGTGCAGGATGCTATGACCGTTTCACCTTGAGACCACCTCTTTCCACCATTAAGGTGTTCATATGTAGCATCAGTCTACTTCCCTCCAGAACACACAGTTTCATTGATTTCGGTCTGTGCACGTTTCATGGTATTCATTCGTAATATTTCGTAATATTTCTAGATTTCGCAATTTTACATATTCCATATAGGTAAGAAAAGGGGGTCGCTACACTTTCACCTCCGTAATTACAACTACTTTTCAAGATCATCCAACCACCCGCTTCCCCCATCCGAAATACAAACACATGGATCATTGTATATAGGAAATGTCTTAGGATTTTTGGTAGGTTAGCGATTACTAAATGTTTTTGTACTAAATCTGAAGTACCTTTTGCATATACGTTCACACCAAGAAAATAACTCATTCCTTATTTTTTATAGGTGTACTTTTAATAATTCCCAATTTAATTTTTAGCTTATAACATAGACCTGCATCTTCATCATCTATTTCTTTCTCCAGCATGTAACTTGACAAATACAGAGAAATACTTTCTGGAATTCTAATACATACAAAATTTTCTTCCTGTAAAATACTAATTTTGTGGTTTCAACTATTAGCTCCGTTTCTTTCTGCAGTTCCTCTAGGCGAGAAGATTCGAAGATTTTAATTATTCCTCTTATTTTTTCCATTATACTTTTGGTAATGCATACTACATCTTCCAGTGTGTGTGCCGGCATCTCCTCGGCTCCACATTCTTGGGGGAATTCAGTATAGAACTTCAGTGGTAGGACAACCTTCGTTCTGGAGCACATTAACTGATATCAAATTGATATGCAAATTAAGTCGTGACAGTTCACTTATTTATGACATAAGCCTATTGTTCTGCTAGGTGGTTTTTCATGTAATCTCTCCCCCTTCCCCACCCTCTCCCTATTGTTCTGTTAATTGCTTTATGGGGGCTGATTTATGACTCCCTGAGGGTAATTCATCCTTCTGAGAAATCTCTCACACCTCCCCCTCCCCGTCCTCCACCCCTCCAGGAAATCCCCTCAGGATACAAACACTTTCGATATCTAACTAAGGGATTAATAAATTAAATTGAACAATTAATTAACCTCTCCTCCTCTGGGAAAACTACCAGCTGCCTTTCCCTCCCCCAGATCCCTTCGCCTCCCCCATCTGGAATTAGGAGAAATAGACTTAATTGATTGTCCACTTGACAGGAATCGATTGGGGCGTATCGAATATTTTTAAATAATTTATGGCAGGCAAGGGAGTATGTGTGACATAGTTATTTATTCCTTTAAAGAATCTGTCGGGAAATTTACTGTAGTGTATGTAATACTGGTTCTTTAAACAGTTTCTGGATGACAAGACAGTATGGAATTTTTAAACATTTATGGCGCTATTTTATTGTGGTCATACATTGAATACTGTCATGAAACACTCATCACACATAGGGGCAGATTGTCCTGAAGATTTATGGCGAAAAAGCTCTCAAACACGTCACTGAATGTGGGACCAATCTCACTGCACAGTGCGTGCCACAAGTCAGGAACCGTCGCAACTGTGAGACCGCACTAATCCTCTGCAAACAAAGGATCAGGCAGTGGCATCCCTTTCAAAATTGATACCAGACTCATTTCTTGCCTCTCTCTCCCTCCTCCCCCCCCCCCTCTCTCCCACAGCGTTTGTTTCAAGTATTACTTTCTGTTTATGTGAACTAAAATATGCAAGCACACGCAGACCAAGATGTCCTCCCCCGACCCCATTTCATCCATCCCTCGATGGCCCCCACACCTACCTGGCGCTGGTGGTCGCTATATCTACTTGTCCTGACACTTCCATAGCTAGGGAAACCGGTAACAGATGGAACAAAAGCATTTGAGACGGAGTTGTTAGTGTGTGTTGTGTGCCGCACTAATCCCTTCTTTCTCCTGAAAAGACTAGTGGATACCCGGAAAACACCCAGCTGTGGATTTCTTGGAAGTATTCCCTTACTCTACTGGATTGATTTACTAATTAATTAAATCAATACCATTCATGTGCTGCCAGTTTTACCTTGTACCCGATTGGTGGATACTAGGAATGCTACATTTGGTGCGATTCGACCACATAAGTGCCCGGTTTCCAAACTCTCCTGGAGTTTTCTTCCCTTACCTCCTGTTGGTGGATACTGGGACAGTTGGGTCATTTGGTAGGAAATCCACTACTCTGGAGGTAGCTGAAAATTTCAAATTTCTGCTGAATTGCGTGCTACGACCTTAAACAATGTGTGGAGGAGTTCAATCGGTATGTATGCGCATAATACCACTATCAGGAACAATAAATTTTTCAGTCGGGAATTTGATAATGTGGTTGGGTTTTTGGTGCACTATATAATCCCTAAGTTGGTTTTCTCAGCCCACAGCGAAATGAAGAAGGAGAAGGAATGGTCTACCATGTGGCAGGACAGTAACAACAACGAATATCATCTTTCCACTGCAAGACAGAGTCCACTGGACGCTACTGAGGAGCAGTATATATATCACATAGTTAAACCGTGTTCCTATCTGCAGTAGCAGTTACCACAGTTAGGTCTCGGAGATCGCTGGAACAGTAGCAAATCCGACGCTCTCACGTCGGGAAGTCCACACGCAGCGCCCCAGGCCAGAAACCGCGCAGCACTTGTTGCCGCTGTGTACGTACATCTCAGCTACCGCGCCATGTCAGCAGCCTGACTCGGCCCACCAGACAGGAATGCCCAGCTGTGGAGGCGTCTGGCGAGGATTGGAAAGGCAGTAATTTGGAATTTATCAATACCTCCAGCGCCACTTGTTAGTGATTGATATTGAATCTTCTCAAATATGAACATAAAAATGGGATAATAGAATGAATACGATCATGAAGACTGCCCAACACATACTGAGTACTAGTTGGTTATCCACCCACCTAGAGGGTGACACGGTTTACCCCAGATGACTGGTTTATGAGGCTTAGCGATGATTTGCACCTGAATCCAGAAATGTCAATTCATTTTGACCACCGGCTACCTCTGCCAAACACCCAGAATTCAGGCAGAGTCGTCCTAAGAGACCAGTCACATATTTATCAGTGTAATTACAATTAAATATTACAATGACATTTGACAATGAACAAAGTATTGGAAATGGCTCCTGTTGTCGGCTTTGGCTCTGGAAATATCAGTGTCTATACAATTCTTATGAGTCGAAATGATTTTCCACATAAAACGTTTCATCCCCTTATGGCAATCAAAGCCTTTAAATTGAAATTTTCCGAATCAGTTCTATACCTCCCTTAAAACCAGACTTAGTTTCTTTCGTTGGACATGTCGGAACACTGACCACAGTAAACTTACACCCTAAAACATACACATCTGTGATTGTAGTTTACATGTAGTTTACATGTGTACATGTGTGGTGCGAATGTGGACAGCAGAAAAAATTATTTGATGTACACACTCGCACCAGTCGGCTGTCATTTCGCACTGCAGAGTAGCAAGCGCCCCCCCTTCCCCACCTCTTCCCCCCCTCCCCGTCCCTTCGCCACATCATCGTTATCACATACCTTTTGTGGAATAAAGGGTCTAGTTACAATTAAATAAGTCCTCGTACCTTTTTTATAAAGGGCATTCAAATGAAACCTGGTTACTTGTGTAAAGAAACGGTAACGATTTTAATAACTCAAAAATGTAGTTATACACAGCAAACACACTCAAAAATAGTCGCCAAACTATTGGCACATTTATCCCATTCGATTACATCCTTGAAGAAGCTGTCGGATCCAGGCCTGGACCCAGTCACGTATTTCGTCGTCCGTTGCGAATCGATGTCCGCGAATAGCTTGTTTTAGAGGTCCAGACACATGAAAGCCACACCGTGAAAGGTCGGGACTGTAAGGAGGAGGATCCAGCGTTTCCCACCGAAACTGCTGCAATGGCGTCTTCACCGCATTGGCCGTGTGTGGGCGGGCATTATCATACTGGAGGATAAACGCCATTGGAAAACATGCCTCGGCATTTCGACTAAATGTTTCGTCTAAGATTCTATAACGTGGCTTGATAATGCTGGGCATTGATGGTGATTCGCTGTTCCAGGAACTAGACTAGCAGTAAGCCCTTGTGGTCACATAAGGACATCATGACCTTACCAGAACTGTTGTTCACGGCCTTTGATTTCCTTGGAGGTGCTTGCTCTGACGCTTTCCGGTTCAAAATGGTGACACCATGTTTCGTCACCTGTGACAACACGCGAAAGAAAGCCGTATTTCGTATATTGATAACGTTACAGATGACTCAAAGACAGCGCCATTCCAGTACTGCGCTGTTCGGCGGTCTCTTGGTGGGGAACCCATTGCGCACAGATTTTTGGAAAGTTCAAGTGTTGATGCATTATGCTGTGGGCGGTGCCCACGCTAATACCCAGTGACCGATAGAGCTCGTCCACGGTGATTCTGCAGTTGTCCAACAACAAAGCATTCACTTCCGTAACCGTTTCCGGTGTGATGACACGGTGAGCCTGTCCAAGACGACCGTCGTCTTCCAGTGACTCGCGCCACTCAACGAATCGTTTGCGCCGTTCCACGACACTTGAACGACTCATCTTACACAACCTCCATTTGTCGATACATTTCGGTAGTGGACGATAATGTTTGTGACCACCTTCTCTTTGGCGAGCACCCACGCTGGCACTATGCAACATCAAACGGTGACCACGCGTCAGTCTCTCTACCAATAGATGGCGCCACCATACCCGCAATTATACGGTGCCACATCACGTGTAAGGGAAAGGCAGACGCACTGACCAGGTTTCATTTGAATAAACCTCATATTTCCTCGTCTTCGCCACTTCCATGAAACCGTTTCGTACTTTTGTTACTTGTAAATCAAACCAACACAGTGGCGTGTTATGTATTCGGACCGCCATGCTGAAGTTCGTGTTAGTGCATTTGAACCTTATATCATGTTTAAACGCATAACAATCGTAGACCCAACACCCAGATCATACAAATTTCTCGACTAAGACATCATTGCAAGTGCTGTATACTACAGTGCGTCCAATCGGGGTTAATTTTCAAGGGCCAAGTAAACCGGTAGAAAAATGTTTGCATACAATAATGTTATCGCAAAAGTGTTTGGTATCGGCTCTAAGCACACTTTCCCTTGCGAAACACTGCACCTGTTTAACACTTTGGAGGAGATACACGCCGAGACAGATCTGATGCAGCTGGCAAAAATTAGTTTGTTATGAAAAAAAAAAAAAAAAAAAGAACCCAGCGTACAGTATGCTTCGTATAATTTCAATATTGATCGAAGTAATTGTATTCTCGCACATGTAACAAACAAAATCTTTATATGACGCTGTAACAGGTTCTTCTTTTTCCGAAACAAAACTTATTGCTGCCCGTGGTGGCCGAGCGGTTCTAGGCGCTTCAGTCCGGATCCGCGCGACTGCTGCGGTCGCAGGTTCGAATCCTGCCTCGGGCATGGATGTGTGTGATGTCCTTAAGTTAGTTAGGTTTAAGTAGTTCTAAATTCTAGGCGACTGATGACCTAAGATTTTAAGTCCCGTAGTTCTCAGAGCCATTTGAACCAAAACTTATTTTTGCCAGCAAAATCAGTTCCGTCTCGAGGTGTTCCGCCTCGAAAGTGTTAAACTGGTGCAGTTTTTTGCAATAGAAAATTAAATATCGAACAGTTTCACGATAACATTATGGTGTGCAAACGTGTCTCTACCCGTTTACTCGGCTCTTGGAAATTAACGCCGAATAGAGGTACTATAGTATATTGGACTCACAATGATGTCTTGGGCAAGAAATTTGTATGATCTGGGTGTTAGGTGTACGATAGTTATGCGTGTAAACATGATATAATGCTGAAATCTGCTAACACAAACTCCAACATGGGGGTCCGAACGTGTAAGACGCCACTGTGATAGCTGGATATACAAGTACAAAAAATACGAAAGGGTTTCGTGGAAGTGGCGAAATCTAGAAAATAAAAAAGTTGCGGAAGCTTTTTAATTGTAATTACATCCTTTATTCCTCGACAAAGATGTGATAATGACAATGTGGCGTGGGATGGGGGGAGGGGAGAGGGAGTCTGCTATTTGGCACAACGACGCCCAACTGGTGCGAGCGTGGACATATAATTTTTTCTGTCGCTATACAACTATAAATGATAGTGCTGCTTGAACATAAAGTTACTGTGGCTTATATTTCAACATGTCACCAGACTTTAGTGGGAAGTGCTCAGACTACTATGCACGTAAGAAAATTACATATGTGCAATTGTAAAGGCATGATAGATTTGACATCGGTAATTGTAATTTCAATTCACGGAAGAGAGTATAGCCGACATAGGGAGGTGATAGACTCAACTCGTAAACAGTTACATAATACAGCAAATGCAGGGGTTCAACTGGATCTGATATAGTGTACAAACAGGGCGGGCAATATGGCTGCAACAAAATGGATCACAGAACGTCCTCTCATTGGCTCCCCTAAGCAGATTCTGGCATGTTCTTTGTGGCACTATCGACAGCGTCGTATATTACAGTACACCAACACATATCGGTGATGACTTTCTAATCATTTCATCACTGGGAGCACTGTTGATCATCACATATTGCCGGAGGCCTGTGTTTTACAACACCTGTTTGAGAGAGTCTTGGAGAGGATGCAGCACTTCCCAGAAACGCTGACTCAAAATACCTACAGTCTATTCCAGAATCTGACTGGCTAGGAGACTTCAAATCAAATAATTTTTTAGAAATGAGGAGAATCGGGACACCTAGTCTGTGTGTGTGTGGACAAAATGTTTCATTTCACCGATTGCTGTAAGGGACAGGAAAGGTTTTATGAGGAAAATTATGTCCACTCATAACAGTGGTATATTTTGTGGACTGGCAAGACAGCCAATCCACTAGGACGGGAGGCCGAAGGGCACGCGTTTAAACTCACGCAGGCTGGCGTGAGGTCTGAGAAATGATAAGGAATTGAGACTAGCAAAAACGGTACGTAGCTTCTGGAATACTTAACTTTAATCCATAATTGGTGAACATCGGTCTGACGGTACATGCATCACAAGATAAATAGCAATTGATAATGGCGCCTTGCTAGGTCGTAGCAAATGACGTAGCTGAAGGCTATGCTAACTATCGTCTCGGCAAATGAGAGCGTAATTTGTCAGTGAACCATCGCTAGCAAAGTCGGCTGTACAACTGGGGCGAGTGCTAGGAAGTCTCTCTAGACCTGCCGTGTGGCGGCGCTCGGTCTGCAATCACTTATAGTGGCGACACGCGGGTCCGATGTATACTAACGGACCGGGGCCGATTTAAAGGCTACCACCTAGCAAGTGTGGTGTCTGGCGGTGACACCACCGTATAGATATTGAAATTTCCAGAACCGAAGCCGTCAACAGGAGCCATTCCCAATACTTTGTTCATTGGCAAATATTATCAGACTGGTACGATGATCGTAATATTTAATTGTAATTACACTGATAAATATGTGGCTAGGACGAGTCTGCTAGCTGTCCAGTTGTTTGGCAGAGGTAGCCAGTGACAGGAACTAACTGACATTTCTGGTTTAAGGCGCAAGCCGTCGCTAAGCCTCACAAGCCAGTCCGGCGAGATAAAATCATGCCGCACTCTCGGAGGGTGAACAGCGAACTAATACTCAGTATGTGCTGGGCAGCCTTCGTGATCATATTTGAGAAAATTCAGTATCAATCAAAGACAAGTGTGGCCACTAGAGACATTGATAAAGTCCAAATTCCTACCATTTCAGTCGTCCCTAGGCGCCTCCACACCTGGACATTCCTGTCTGGTATGCCAAGTCTGGCTGCAGACCTGGAGCGATCGCAGAGACGCGCGTACACGGCGGTATCCAGTGCTGCGTGAGTCTCTGGCCTGCTGGGGCACTGCGTGTGGACATCCGAACATGAGGGCGCGCCGGCTTAACGCTTGTTTCAGCGATCTCCGACATCTAACCGTGACAACTGCCACTATGAAGTGGAACGTGGTTCAACTATGTGATATATACTGCTCCTCAGTAACGTCCAGTGGTAGACCGTGTCTCCTACTTCTTCGTGCCGGTGTAGCTGAGAGAACCAACTTAGGGATTGGAATGCAGTATTTGGTGTTACGGAGAGTACTCTTTGTCACTGGTCCGTTACCTAGCTTGCATAATCTGTCGCCCAGAGCGAAGTCTCAACTGAGAGGAAAAAAGTGCAGGTGACCCCTGTGTATAAGAAGAGTGAAAGAACGAATCCGTAACGCTATCGAGCGAAATAATAAATCTCCTTTGGACAGAAAAGTTCCTGTCCGCAAATCAGCGCATATGTAGAATGCACCGCTCGTGAAAAATTCAACTTGTCCTTTTCTTGTATGATAACCTGCGAACCATTGATGAAAGGCAACAGGCAAATTCAATTTTTTTATATTTCCAGAATGCATTCCAAACATTGCCACACAGCGCTGTGTTGTGATTTAATGAAGGTCCGACGGTATGGACCAGTACCTAGTACGTTGTTCCAGAGGGCAAATGAGACGAGGTTATTATATGGAGTATGCCAGGGACGAGTGATGGAACCTGTCTTATTCTATATATATGGCTAAACGATGTGATGGATAAGGCAACTGTTTGCTGACTACACTGCAGTGTAAGGGACAGTGTTTTCGTAGAGTGTGTTGGAGGCTACAGGATGAGTCGGAGATCATTTCAATTTGGTATGATGAATGACAGCTTCCTACAAATGTCGAAAAGTGTCTGTTAATGCGGATGAGTACGAAAAACACTCCTGTATTGATGGGTACATTAGTAGTGTTGTGCTGAAGGACAAAGACATGGCGATTATCCAGGCTGTAACATCTGTAAGTGCGGACATTCTTATACATGAGACCTTTATGTGTACACACATCAGCGTGCTGGTTGTTGTTTGTCTGCGTGGAACAGTCTTCCTACAAACACATCAGAAACTTTAGGACCTGAGGCTTTCTGCATGATCATACTGCACCACTAGGAGGATTATGCCTGTCAGTATACACTAAGCGTTTTGCGACCACACGTCCGCACTTCACACCCGACTTATTGCCCAGGAGGAAGACGGTCATTCACTGTTTTCTCTTGCAACATCTACTTAGAGATACTAACCAACTAAAAGATATGACTTGTAATGACTACGACTTTTAGACTGCAGTGACATAAATAAAGATGTAACATTCTTCCGTACGCTGTCCTCAGCCACCAGTAGAAATACCTGCACTTACAAAAAGCAAGTCCCTCTAACTAAGGGCTTACGTTCAAAGGACGTCATTTTTCCAAGTAGAGAAGGAATTAGAATATTTCTTCAAAATATAAGAGGTATTAGAGACCAAATTAGAGAACTGCTTCTAGATTTTTGGTATATCGGAGCACCACTTAAATAATTTAACACTTAAGAGGCTTCATTTACCAGGACACAGATTGGCTGGATGTTTTTCAAGGAGTTCCCTGCGGGGTGGAGGAGTGGCTATGTATGTAAAAAACAGTATTCCATGTGAGTCCATAGACGTATCACAGCACTACACTGAACACATATTTGAATGTTGTGCAGGGGCAGTTGAATTTAGTGACACTATACTGCAAATTGTGGTTGTTTTTAGGTCCCCTAACTCTGGCTTCAGATTATTTCTGCTCAAGCTAGACAGGGTTTTTGGTTAACTTTGTAGGAAGTACCAGAAATTAATTACATGTGGTGACTTCAATATAAATTTTGTGTATGATGGTGCAAGAAAAAGAATGTTGATAGTCTCCTAAATTCGTATATTCTGATGCAGGCGGTGTTTTTTTTTTTCAACTACGTTGCAGGGGAACAGTAGCACAGCCATAGGCAATATTTTTATTCATTCTTCATAACTAGATGGGCATTCTGTTAGTAAAAGGGTGAATGGCCTTTCAGACGATGATGCACAAATTTTAACACTAAAGGGCTTTTGTACTCAAACAAAAGTCACGTATACTTACAAACAATGTGGGAAAGATAATCCAACAGCAATAGACAGTTTCTTAAACCTCGTTAAGGAACAAGAGAGGCAGGATGTTTATTGTGCCGATAAAATAGATCACAAATGTGATGCCTTCCTTAACAGATTTCTCATGCTCTTTGAGAGCTGTTTTCCATTGGAACGTCCTAAACGTGGTACTAGCAGTAAAAGGCTGCCCGGGTGGCTGACTGGTATGATAAGGATATCATGTAGAACAAAGCGGGATTCGTATCAAAATGCTAGAAGCAGTCACTATCAAGCTGCAGTAGCCCATTACAAACAGTAGTGTAAGGTGGTTAAAAATGTCATTAGGAAGGCAAAAACTATGTGGTATGCAAATAGAATAGCTAATTCACAGGATAAAATTAAAACCATATGGTCGGTTATGAAGCAAGTGCCTGGTCAGCAGCACAAGGTCGACGATGTAAAGTCAGTTCGTAGTAAAAATATTTCTGTTACTGATAAATCAGATATATGTACAGCATTTAACAATCATTTTCTGAGAATTGCTGATGAATTAAATAAAAATCGTGTAATTTTCTTGACAAATGTCTTTCCGAGATTGGTGTCTGAAACACTCCTCTGTGATATAGACAAGAGGGATATTGAGTCAATAATTAAATCGCTGAAGACTAAGGTCTTTCATGGTTATGATGGAGTGTCTAGCAGAATATTACAGAACCGTGCTGCACATGTTAGCCCTGTATTTAGGCATATTTGTAATTTTTCCTTTAGGAATGGATAGTTTCCTGAGCCACAAAAGCACTGAGTAGTAAAGCCACTTTAGATAAAGGGAGGAAGGGATAATGTAGATAATTTTAGACTTATTTCTATGCCATCAGTGTTTGTAAAAGTTATTGATTTGCTATCAAATGTACAGTTAGGCTTTAGAAGTCGTTTAACAACTGAAAATGCTAATTCTCATTTCTCTGTGACGTACTGGATGGGTTCAACACAAGCTTTCGAACGCTAGGCACATTATTTTATTTAACTAAGGCGTTTGATTGTGTTGATCACAAAATATTGCTGCAGAATTTTTTACCATTACGGAATATGGGGAGAAGCTCACACTTGGTTCACCTCTTTCTTTAGCAACAAACAGGAAAAGGTTATTATTCACAATGTTGAGAATGGCTGTGATGTGGGGTTTTAGCGGGGTACGCTCAGGTGGGGGGTGCCCCACTTATGAGTGTTGGGGCAACTCCTGTTCCTTATTTATATAAATGACATGCCATCTAGTAAAACGGGTAGCTCAAAACATTTCTGTTTGCTGATGACTCTAGCTTGGTAGTAAAGGATGTTGTGTGCAACACTGGAACGGTTTCACATAGTGCAGGTTATGACCTAAGTTCATGGTTTGTAGAAAATAAACTAACGCTAAATCACAGGAAGACCCAGTTTTTAATGTTTCTGACACACAATTCAACAAAACCCGACGTTTTAATTTTACAAAATGGGCATATGATTACTGAAACGGAGCACTTCAAATTGCTAGGTGTTCAGATAGTTAGTAAACTGTGATGGAAACCCCACGTTCAAGATCTTGTTCAGAGACTTAAAGCTGCCATTTTTACTATTCGAACGGTATCTGAAGTGAGTGATCGTTCGACACGAAAATTAGTGTACTTTGCTTATATTAATTCGCTTATGTCGTATGGTATTACATTTTGGTGTAACTCTTCCCATCTTAAAAGGATATTTTTGGCTCTGAAACGAGTGGTTCGGGCAGTAAGTGGTGTAAGTTCACGAACTTCTTGTCGACCCCTGTTCACGAGTCTGGGTATTTTAACATTGGCCTCTCTCTCTCTCTCTCTCTCTCTCTCTCTCTCTCTCTCTCTCTCTCTCTCTCTCTCTGTTATGTTAATCGAGGACCTAGAAACGACGGAGAGGCTCCGTCCCCACCGCAGCCGCAGTGGTCCACAACCCCACGACGACTACCGCAGTCCACATCACCCCTCCGCCGCCCCACACCGAACCCAGGGTTATTGTGCGGGTCGGACCCTGGTGGACCCCCCAGGGAACGTCTCACACCAGACGAGTGTAGCCCTTACGTTTGCGTGGTAGAGTAATGGTGGTGTACACGTACGTAGAGAACTTGTTTGAGCAGCAGTCGCCGACGGTGTAGCTGAGGCGGAATAAGGGGAACCAGAACGCATTTGCCGAGGCAGATGGAAAACTGCCTAAAAACCATCCACAGACTGGCCGGCTCACCGGACCTCGAGACAAATCCGCTGGGCGGATTCGTGCCGGGGACCGGAGCTCCACCGCGCCTGATTAGCCGAGCGGTCTCAGGCGCTACAGTCATGGACTGTGCGGCTGGTCCTGGCGGAGGTTCGAGTCCTCCCTCCGGCATGGATGTGTGTGTTTGTCCTAAGGATAATTTCGGTTAAGTAGTGTGTAAGCTTAGGGACTGATGACCTTAGCAGTTATGTCTCATAAGATTTCACACACACACACACACACACACACACACACACACACCGGCGCTCCTTCCCACCTTGAAAGCCATGTGTTAGACCGCACGGCCAACCGGTCGGGCTTATATATTCCTTACTGTCATTTCTTGTTAACAGTATTAGCTTATTCCAAGGAATAAGCAGCATTCACTCAGTTAATACTCGGCAGAAATCAAACCTGCGTTTGGATCGGACTTCCCTGACTCTTGTGCAGAAAGGTGTGCAGTACACTGCTGCATCCATTTTCAATAAGCTACCACTCGAATTAAAACATCTTAGCAGTAATACACGCGCATTCAAATCGAAACTGAAGACTTTCCTCATGGGTCACTCCTTCTATTCTGTCGAGGAATTCCTTGAAAAATTAAGGTGATTCTTGTTGTTTTGTTGATCGCGTTTACTTAAACTTATGGACCGACTTTTCTGATTCATAAACGTTTGATTTTTGTCTGTTATTACCTTTATGTTGTAATTTCATGTACTGACATATTCCATGACCTTGGACATTAGCTCCTCAGTTTGGTCCTACGGAACTTGATGTGTAAATAAAAATAAAATAAATTACACCCGTTACGCTCTGTAAGTCTACGTGTAACATTGCAAAGCTATATGAAATGAAACGAGCAAGTAGTGTCGGCAGTAGCGAAGGCGATTTATCGATTTAAATTTATTGGAAGAATTCTGATGAAAAGTTTGCTCAGATATGAAGGAGACCGCGAATAGAACAATTGTGCGACCCATTCTTGAGTAGTACTCCAGTGCTTTTGATCTCCAGAAGTTCGGATTAAAGGAAGATATCGAAGCAACTCAGAGACGGTATGTTTGACTTGTTACTATACACTCGAGAAACACTCAAATATAGCAAAGATGCTTCGTGAAAATAAATGGGAATCCGCGGAGGGATGACGCTTTCATTTCCGTAAACACTACTGAGAAAACCTGGACTTACCTTAATGTTGCGTTTGGCTTCTATATTCACATTAGTGAAATCCTTCAGTAAAGTCTCATTCTGTTTGCTTGCCGACATTAGATAACGTGTTTTGAATCTCTGTGAACATGACAAGTTCAGACAATAGCGTTTACAGTATTACAGTCCTACAGTCGGAGTCACTTGTTAGCAGCAAGAACTGTTAATACATTTTGCAAAAAACAACGTACCGTTTGTGGAAACGGTGATGAGCACTTGTTCATCAAATACCGCCCATAGGTATGAAACCAACATTACTAAGCTCACAAGTAAACCAAGTGAAAATATAGCACTTGTTTCAGGTTTTACTATAACCGTTAGTATTGTCCATAGCAGCACTGGTGATGCACAAGTGGTCGAGGGGTATCGTCTTTCATTCGAACTTGGGACCGAAGACGTTTTCGTTACTAAACACGAAACTGTTTAAATATTGATTAATAACCAGCATTGGCGGCCGAGGACTTCCGGCATAAGAATCACCCTCATTCTGGCAACGATATTGTCAAAGAGGGCGGTGCAGCGGACAGAGATTCAGGGCACTCTCTTGACCTCGGGTTAGGAAACTGCTCCTAAGGGCGAAAGAATCAACAATATCAAATATCCAAGGTCATGGAACGTGCCAGTAGATGAAACTACAACAGAAAAGTAATAACAGATAAAGATCAAATGTTTATGAACCAGAAAAAAGTCAGTCCTTAAGCTTACGTAAACGCAATCAACAATGCAGAAGGCAACGGAAATCACTGCAATAAACACACATAACGTGTATCCACAAGATATATAGCCTGTAACTGAAAAAGTTTCATGATGATCTCTCCATTGGAAAAAGATTCCGGAATAGTCCACCATTCGGATCTCTGGGAGGGGACGGCCAAAGGGGAGGTGACCATGAGAAGGCGGTTAGATAACCAACGAAAGGATAACGTTCTACGAGTCGGGACATGGGTCTGTCAGGAGCTTGAACGTGGTCGGCGAACTAGAAAATCTAAAAAGATAAATTCTAAGGCTCGTTATAGACATAGTAGAGGCCAGTGAAGTGAAATGGATAGAAGAAACGGATTTATTGGCAGATGAGTATAGGGTAATATCGCACGGCATCAAATGGCTTAGCGGGAGTAGGATTCATTAGGAATAGAAGGTAGGACGGAGAATGTGTTACTGTGAACAGTTCTCTGACAGGGTTGTTTCTATCCGAATCGGCAGCAAACCAACACCAACGATAGTTCATGTGTAAACGCCGACTTCGCAAACTGAGCATTATGAGATGGAGGAAGTAAATGAGGATATTGAGCGGGTAATACAGTACGAATAGGGAGATAAACATGTAATAGTAATCAGGGACTAGAATACAGTTTTAAGGGAAGGAGAATATGGGCTTGAGAAAAGGAATGAGGGAGGGGACAGACTGATTCAGTTCTGTAACAAATTTAAGCTAGTAATAGTGAATATTCTGTACAAGAATCGCAAGAGGACGAGGTATACTTGCAAAAGTCTGTGTGATAAGGGAATATTTCAGTTAGATAACGTCATACACATACAGAGATTCCGAAATCAGATACTCGTTTGTGAGGCGTACCCAGGAGCAGATATAAAGTCAGATCAGAATGTAGTAGTGATGAAGAGTAGGCTGAAGTGTAAGATTTTAGTCACGAAGAACCAATACGCAAAGAAGTGGGATACGCAAGTACTAAGGAACGACAAGATACGCTCGAAGTTCTCTAAGGCTGTAGATATAGCAATGAGGAATAGCTCAGTAGGCAGTACAGTTGAAGAGGTATGGACATTTCCAAAAAGGGGCATCAGAGAAGTTGGAAAGGAAACATTGGTACAAAGAAAATAGCTCCGAAGAAACCATACTTCTGTTGATCGGTGAAAGAAGGAAGTACAGAAGTGTTCAGGGAAATTCAGGAATACAGAAATACAAGTTGCTGAGGAATGAAATAATAGAAAGTCCAGGGTTCAGGGAAATTCAGGAATACAGAAATACAAGTTGCTGAGGAATGAAATAAATAGGAAGCGCAGGGAAGCTAAGACAAAATGGCCGGATGAAAAATGTGAAGAAATCGAAAAAAAATGAAGGTCGGTAGGACTGACTCAACATATAGGAAAATCGTAACAGCCTACGGTGAAATAAATAGCAAGGGTGGTAACATTAAGAGTGCAACAGGAGTTCCACTGCCAAATGCAGAGGAGAGAGCAGATAGTTGGAAAGAGTACATTGAAGGCCACTATGAAGGGGAAGATGTATCTGTTGTGATAGAAAAAGAAACAGTAGTGGATTTAGAAGAGAGAGGAAATCCAGTATTAAAGTCAGAATTCAAGACAGCTTTGGAGGAACGGATAGATAACATTCCAGGAGAATTTCCAAAATCCTTGGCGGAAGTGGGAACAAAACGACTATTCAGGTTGGTGTGTAGGATTTATGAGTAGTCTGGTGATATACCATTTTACTTTCGGAAGAATATCGTCCACATGGTTCCGAAGACTGCAAGAGCTGACAAGCGCTAGAATTATCGCACATTCAGCTTAACAGCTCATGGCTTAAGAAAAGATAAAGTCACCAGAGAGGCAATGCTGACATGTTGCTTGAAAATGGAACCAAGACTAAAGAAAAATCAAGCTACATTCATTGGAATTGTAGACCTGGAAGAAGCTTTAGAGAATGTAAAATGGTACAAGATGTTCGAAATTCTGAGAAAAATAGGGGTAAGCTATAGGGAGGGATGGTTAATATACAATGCGTACAAGACCCAGGAGGGAATAATAAGACTGGACGACCAAGAACGGAGTGCTCGGATTAAAAAGGGTGTAAGTCAGGGATGCAGCCTTTCGCCTCTACTGTACCATCGAAGAAGCAATGATGGAAATAAAAGAAATGTTCAGGAGATGGATTAAAATTCAAGGTGAAGGGATATCAATGATAAGATTTGCTGATGACATTGCTATCTTGAGTGGAAGTGAAGAAGAACTACTTGATCTGCCGAACTGAATTAATAGTCTAATGAATACAGAATATGGATTGAGAGTAAATCTAAGAAAGACGAAAGTAATGAGAAGAAGCAGAAATGAGAATAGCGAGCAACCAAAAATCAGGACCGATGGTCATGAAGTAGATGAAGTTAATGGATTCTGCTTCCTGGGCAACAATATATCCAGCGTCGGACGGGGCAAGATGGACATCAAAAGCAGACTATCACTGGCAATAAGGGCCTCAGCTCAATTTGTGGAAGGAATTTCTGAGAGGGTACATTTTGTGCGCAACATCGTGTGGTTGTGAAGCATGGGCTGTGGGAAAAACGGAAACGAAGAGAATCGAAACATTTGAGATGTGGAGCTACGGACGAATGTTGAAAATTAAGTTAAATGATAAGGCAATGAAGACGAATTTCTGCACAGAATCGGAGAGCAAATGGATATGTGGAAAACATTCACATGGTGAAGGGACAGGACGATAGGACATCTAAAACATCAGGGAATGACTTCCATAATACTAGATGGAGATGTAGAGGAGACAAACTGCAGAGGAGGACAGAGATTGGAATACATTCAGGAAATAACTGAGGACGTCGGTTGCAAGTGCTACTCTGAGATGATGAGTTTGGCACAGGAGAGGAATTCGTGGCACTCGGCATCAAACCAGTCAGAAGACTGATGACTCATAAAAAGTAGCGTTTGAGGATGACCTATGAAGGCTGAAAACCAGTTACGATTGTGTCATAAAAAAGTGATGGAGTTAAAAATAGAAAAAAGTAATACCTTACTCATAATACATCACATTCATTTCTATATGGCACTGAAACCAACGCTATTTCTGTTTCAGAATTTCTGGGACAGATTTTGAACCTGTCCAGTTTTGAGATGCTGTACCGAGGCTGCTGGTTAATTAATTACCTGGACCCTGTCGATCCTCTTGTCGAGGCCGACGACCTTGAGCCCTCTCCTGAGCAGCGATAGTGCGGTGGCGGCGCCGATGCCGGAGTTGGCGCCCGTCACCAGGGCGACGCGACCTGCGTACCGCTCCATCCTGACAGCAAGTGGCGCGCCTCAGCGGCTGTTCGCCTCCAGAGGACAGGCGGCCCGCGTAGGTCCGGCAGGGCAGCTCGTTATCGCCCGATCGCAGTCCATATCCCTCTCTGCCGGCGCGCAAACAGATCTGTCTGTCCGATGGACGACTTCAGTGGAACGCTTCAACGAGTAGCTTCTAGAACCTGTAACAGGTACAAGAGCAGTTTTTGCCTTATTCAAATCGACATTCGGTTTGACCGCAACTGTATGTAAATAAATAAATACGTAGCAGCATTTGTTCCAAACAATTTCTTTGCTGACGACCGGTCTGTAAAGCTACACAACGTCGACGGAGTAAAGTACACATTCGAAATGAAGGCAACGTTCTACGAGGGGCGTTCAACAAGTAATGTAACATAGTTTTTTCTCTGTCCCTTTCTGTTGAAAACATCAAGAATCTGGAATATCACGCTTCAGCTTCTGTAGTTATAAAAAGTTTCGATATGTGCCGGCGCTAAATGTCGCCTTCCAAATGACATCTGTAATGCAGGTGCGTTCAAAGCACAGCGCTGTCATTAAGTTTCATTTGGTGGAAATCCAGAGTATCGCAGATATTCATAAGTGCTTGCAGAATGTCTACCGAGGGCTGGGAGGGCGTGTGTCATCACTGCAACAGAGTCGCGCTAACCTGACCGATCTCCCTCGTGCCGGTTCGTTGCACAGGGCTGTGAATCTTGCAGTGTTGGAACGTGTGAACACTTTCATTCGAGGTGACTGACGGATCACAAACAGACACCTCGCTCCAGAGCTGGACATCTCTGTTCGTAGTGTGGACACTCTGAAGTTCTCCCTGCTGCCATCATGAAACTGAATGATCGACTTCAGCGTGTTCGTTGCCACGAAAATGTGAACGACTGTCTCCTTCTCCATAACAACACAACACCCCACACATGCCTGCGTATCCAAGAGGATCTCACAACACTTCACTGGAATGGGCTTCCTCATTCACCCTACAGCCTGGATCTCGCCCTTTCCGAGTTCCATGTCTCTGGTCGAAAGAAGAATAGACTCCGCAGGAATCAGTACGTGGATGATGCTACAAGACGTTGGCTCCGACGTGGACCAGCAGGTGGTACCATGCGGGCATACAAGTCAGCGTGGTAGGGAGGCGTAAGGCCCTCTCATCGGACGGAGATTATGCTGAAAAATAGAGTTTCGTATCCAAAAGAGAGGGAAACAATATCCTGCACTGGAATGGCAAATCAAACCAAACTGCCTTCAGAAATATCTGTTGCATTACACACTGAACGTCCCTCATATTATTATTTCTTCAAATAGCTTCAGGCATTGGTCCACACAACCAAGTACTAAATGTGTAAACACGAAAAAAATTAAACTGCAAACCCCTTGGGTACAGGTTTTCTCGGCAGGTATGTTGACTTTTCAGGCATATCAGAAGAACGATCATTTGAAGGCGAAATATTCATATGGACATATTCTCGAATAGTTTCCGAGATAGTATAGTTTCATATTCAGCTTCAGTGCTGTTCAGTAAAATATCGGGTTTACACATGTACAGATATATAACAGGTAGTAAATGTTACAACATATTTTACAAAGTGTCAATTGAAAAATATCATTTTTTGTAACAGATTCACTTTAAGCCCTCTTATGCATGTCACATTACAAGTGTTTTATAGTTGCCAATAAATTCTAGAGTATCCCACCGCAGCTTCATTGCGTATGCGGAATCTTTGGAGGACATGTACTGTTGGTTGTGCGAGTGCTTCTGTACGTTCCCTAATGAGAGCAGCAGCTTCAATGATTACACCAAGCAGTTCATCTGTCGTATTCACGTTTCGTTTCTACACCCCACATTTCATCTAACACCATAAACAAAGACAATTCCCAATATACTTGAATCTTTACCATTTCCTATGGGACACTAAAAAGTGGTTCTTGTAAAACTAATCTGTACGTACTTTACTTCTTCTGTTTCGTCTTCTACTTCTTCTTCATCTTAGTCGTTTCCTATTTCTCTGTAATGCAGGTTTAGGCAACGTTGCTTTTTGTTCGTCATTCCTGTCACGTACTCGTGACAGTGGTTTTAAATAGTAAATATTATAATTCTTACGCTAGGAACATCGCGTCAGGGAGGCATTTTCAAACCTTTCGTTTTCCTTAAATGCGCACTTGATTTGCCGTCTTAAATATAACTTTCCCTTTGTTTCTTCATTTAAGATTACGTAGAGTAGATGCTGATTTAGGTTTTCCGTGATTTCCCTAAATCGCTCCAGGCAAATGCCGGGATGGTTCCTTTGAAAGGGAACGGCCGACTTCCTTCCCCGCCTTCCCTAATCCGATGAGACCAATGACCTTGCTGTTTGGTCTCTTCTCCCAAACAAATCAACCCCAACCCAAGAATAGATGCCTATGATATAAAAATATGCTTTTGTAAGCTAATTAAATCCTCCTTTACTGTATTTGCGTCGATAGCTGATGAAGCTAGAACCTCTGCTACTGATTCTTACTCGGCACATTTTCAACTTTCAAATCATATGCACACTGTTTTTAGTGTTCACGTTTGCAGAAAACTTACCCACGTCTCCTTCGTTAGCCTATAAACGTGTGTCTCCTCAACGGCCGTTCAGCGGATGTCGCTGCTCTATGCGCCTCCGCAGCAGGCGCCTCCTTCCTGCACCCATGCTGACTGCCGTTCATAGGCGACGGAGGATGGGATTCGCACGCCAGAATCGCAACTGAACGTCCACTGAGCGCCGACAGGTGGCCTTCCCAGGTGAATCACGTTTTCTGCTTCATCGTACAGATTGCCGTTGACGCGTACGGCCCTGCAACGTTCGCCGGCAGCTTCGAAGCTGGATGTGCGAGCGTCATGGTCTGGGCAACGTTTTCGTGGCATTCCGTGGATGACATTATTCGCGAACGTAAAGTGGATCAACACAAGTATGCATCTATCGCTGAGCCCATGACCACTCCTACATGCAGTCTGGATTTTACTCGGCACGACTGCATCTACCAGCAAGACAATGCAAAGCATCACACAGGTCGGAGTGTACACGTGAAATTCGAAGAGCACCTGCATGAGGTTTTCTTTCTCCCATGGTCTCTTCCTATTTGAGATCAGTCAAGTTCTGTGGGGCCACCTCGATCGGGCTGTTCGCGCCGTTGATCCTCATGGAAAGTACACAGGACAGCTGGCCACGCCACTGGACTAGACACGGCTCCACGTCCTTGTCCGTACCTTCCAGAGCTCACCGACTGCCTACCTGCAAGTCTGCGTTACAGATGGTGGTTGTTGAGCCTTCTGACACGTGTTCACATAAATGTGACTGGATCGTATATAGTGAACAGTATGATATTTGTGTCATTCAGAGTTAGGCTTTACAATAAAGTTATAAAATGAAAGAAAAAGGTGATAAGTATAAACATATATTGTCGTGAAAGATACCTTTGGCGATAACTAACTTACAGATTCGATGATTCAGAGATATTAGAACTTAATGGAGTGAGAAGTAATACATTCCATCGAGATTTAGGTTTCAGTGATTTCCCGAAATCGCTCCAGAGAAATGTCGGGGTAGTTCCTTCGAAAGGGCACGGCCGATTTCGTTCCCCACCCTTAACAGAATACGAGCTTTTGCTCCATCTCTAATGACCTCGATATGGACGGGGCGTTAAATCCAATCTTCCTTTTTTCCTTTTGTTTTCTCTTTTTTATGTTTTACACACTCCAGTAAAATGGAGACTGTGATCTTCAAGTGCAATTTGCATTTGCCTTAACTGCAAGTCTTTGAAACCTATCTCAATACGGGAGGGATATTAGTGTGAGTGTGTGCTGTTGTATGGGAGTTGAGTAAAAACAAGGAAACACCGCAAAAAATGCAGGCGTGAACATAAATTCAGATCCTAGCGAAGGCGGCAGTGTGCGCCGTTCTATTTCGCCACGAACGCCATCTGTGCAACGATCACATTACGTTGAAAATGTCAGTTGTAGACAAAAGAGTTTTCTGCTTCGTTGTGACAGCATTATGTCGGACTTAAGCGTTTTCCGCGGCTGTTGCGCGTAATAGTATATCTAACAGACTGTGTGTGTCAGTTGTTCACATTTCTTTTGGTTATACTCGTCGAATACTCACTGGTGATTGTAGCAGTTACGCGGACCGATCAATTCCACAACATTGTATCCAGATTCTAATTAAGGTTAGTTGAAACAATTCCTCGTCTCAGCACAGCATAGAAAGACCAGTTATTTCACAAAGTTTTGAAAGGAATAGACGATGCAGAACGTATGTGGTGGATGAAATACCGACTTGCTTATCCTGATGGCTAATTAAACGCAGTTTATAAAGGAAAACTGGAAAAGTGAACTATAACCGCAGAAAGGCACTCTCCCATGGCATTCTGTAGAATGCGCTCCTTTGTACCTGATCAGAAAACTTAACGTGAACATTTTCGAAGTTCCATGTTTCCTTCTGCACAATGTTGTTCTGGCGTAACCACAAGCGCCAGAACGGAGCTGAAGAACGCAAGAGAAGAGAAGGCGGTGAAACAACGCCAGCCAGTGGTGCGCTGATTAGGACCGCACCACGACAGCAGCGGCCTCTACAGGAGGAGACCATAAGCGCCGTTCCTGCCAACCTTGGCCGCTCAGTATTCGGACAGCATGAGCACGGCCCAGCAGAGACTGTTATGATACCAGTGAAGTGTGATCCATATCAACTGCTCGCATTAACACTGTATATAGCAAAGGTCACTTATTTGCATATCGCCCCTCGCTTGCGACCACTTATTGTAAATACAAGTTAAGTTTTGTCATTCTTCTTATTTG
Organism: Schistocerca serialis cubense; assembly: GCF_023864345.2. Taxonomy (NCBI): domain Eukaryota; kingdom Metazoa; phylum Arthropoda; class Insecta; order Orthoptera; family Acrididae; genus Schistocerca; species Schistocerca serialis. Next base: position 813,628,155 of record NC_064642.1, on the reverse strand, counting down.
TAATAATAACTATTAATGTGATTTTGCTTGAATTGTTGTACAAGATTCCGAGAACGCACCATCCTTTAGGCAGTCTATGCGAGACGAATGGGCAGGACCCCACAAATGTCTATCATTCTCGGACACCCACTGCGCCGAACTGGCTGAAGTCACACGATATCTTAATTTAATTTGGTCGTAATTTCTTTTTTGTGTGCAAAGGAAATTCTAACGCAAACTTGAGAATGGCCGATGAGGGATAAATTTTAAATATATGTCTTCTCATAAATTTTAATTACAGGGTAGTTGGGGTTAATGAGCGCAGGAATATTGGATGGTGTGCTGGAATGCACGTTAGGGAGAAGTTTAGCTTAGTAGTTGACTCCAGGCTACATTTATTCATGAAACAGAATGAAATACTCTACTCCTGTAAACACTTGTAATGTAGAAAGTCCTTTCACTATCGATCAGTGAGGGGTGTCTGCTTTAACTATTTTAGTCAACAGTATTCCAGAAGGATTAGGTCAAGTGAAAAATTCAAACTGGACACTCAAATGAAACAAAAATCCAGACACTTAAAGAGAGCAGACGACAAGTTCACCATCTCTAGGGCAGACGATCTGCGAAAACTGGCTTGAAGCCGACAATGGAAAGACATCTAGAAACTTAATAAGGATCGCGATGCAAGAAGTAAATCATGACTGGACGAGGAACAAGGCCTTCCCTTACTGAATCTAGTTAAAGGACCAGATATTTATCACTCACGAAGTGTCCAAAAAGTGCTTCCGACAAATGAATTAAAAATCTCAGATACTTCCTAACGTGGAAATACTTACTATCTCACAAGTAAAATCACATTTCTAGTGAGCACAGCAGTGGCAGTCACACTAAACAGACCCCGAACAGCGTCTGCTGACTCTGAACAACTTTCAGCCTGTAGCAACTCCGAGGATAGAGACAGATAAAACCTGGGAGGTGGCGAACTGACCAGTCGACAAAGCGACTCTGCAGTGGTGCCGAGCGTCTCCTCCAATCAGGAGACAGCAGACACAGCACCTGGTTTCTCATTTCAGTATTTCCTAAGCATAAAAAATTGAAGCAATCGTTTTTCTTGCGCAGCGATCTTTAAGAAACCAACCGTGAAGCCACTCGTTACGAATGAACAAGCAGACCGAGCTTCCCCCCTCTGCTCGCACCCGCTAGACTGCCGACACAACGTAGCCTCCGGGAAAAGATCCTACGGCCATTCCAAGGTCCAAGACGGGACCGAAGAGGACAATCTAAATTTATCGATGTGCGTACGTTCGTATTTACACAGACATTCTCACAACCAAGCAATCATCCATGTTTAGGAAAGGTGGGTAAGGGTACGAAATATGTTGAATTTCGAGCGTAATAAAACAGAGAATAAAAGTCATATCCGTCCCCAGTGTGAATTCTTCTCCTGGTATGATAAAAAAATCTAAGAAAATGCAAGCAGAAAAGAGACAGTCTGCAGAACATAACAAAGTTACTGCACCCTTCTTACGTAAAACATTTGTCTTCCCGAGATACAACAATAATTATAAAGGTCAAGGGAAATCTAAAATGGTTATCTCTGATACGCACCTTTCATCAATTAAATTAAGTACAAATTTTGTAGTTAAGCAGAAGTGAACACTCCTGATAGTAATGAAACAAAATATTGTCATTGTAGTATATACTTTTTTCGTATACTTGATGCACCAAAGATAACGATTAGCGTCCTGTCTTTGAGCACGCGTCATACATCTACATCATATTCCTCAAGCCACAAAACGGCATGGAAGGTAATTCCGGTGCCACTAAAAGATCAGCCATTCCTTGTTACACGAACGAATAAAGTGTGTGTCGGCTTCTTCTAGTTTATAAATACAAGCTCATTTCTTATCATTCTATGTTTCACAGATGGCGAAATGTTATGTGTTGCATGACACTTGTAACTTCATCCACGTTAATTAAACAGGACAACGACCAATTCTCTATCATTGTGGACCATCTTGATTCATTAATGCTGTCACGTACTGAGCCTTGGTAATTACAACATTAGCTAAGTAACTGCACATGCCACCTGGGAAAATTTTTGTGGATCACTAGGCTATACTGGAAACCACTTCATAATCCTTTGCAATAATATCGTTGGTGTGATAAATAATCGGATCTCGAGTATTAAGATTTGTTTGATCTTGTCTATATAGATTATCTCCATTGACTTAGTGATTTTACACGTTTAATGCGTCCTTCATGCGACCATGATGAAGTTGCCAAAAGAATAATCTTCTGTTTTTTGGTATATACAATTCTACCCCAAAGAAGAGCATGAGATGGGTGCTCAGATTTATAAAATAGTTAAGATAGTACACGTAAAGTACATACCTGTAAGTTAGCTATTGAGAGTATCCTTAAGCTTCACCTTCTTAAAGTAATTCTATTGAAATGTTAGCTGTGTGTGTTTCATTTACATCGCATCCACACACCATTTAATATCACGTTTTTGAATTTTTTTTTACTTTCACATATTAGCTGTTGACGTTCACTTACATCACGACAACAGTGAGGCCATAGCTTTGACTAAGTCATGTGCATTTTCATCCTTGTGAGGATTTACATTTGCCTATTATGCAAGAGCTTTTTCAGTCTAAGTATTTTCCACAACTTCTGCTGTTAATTGTACATAATTTAAATCATATTACAATCATGACTTCGAATGGGTAACATCTTTCAAGTATCATTCCTGGGAACATCTTACATTTTACTAGATCAGTGTTAAACGTATTACTAATGTTGTTAATCAATACCATAGAATACAATTACCCTCACAGACACTGATAATTTCAGGAGGAACATGTTGAAATTTATCAAGACTATTTATTAAAGAAATTTTCTGCTATTTAGTGGATAGCGAAATATTTTAATTCTGATTGTACTTGCGAATAAGTACGACTTCCTAGCAGTAGAGGTTGCGAAAAGCGATCAGCTTGGAATGTGATCTTCTGTTTAGTTCATAAAAATGTTTGAAGCCTGCTCTCCCTTTTTAAGAGTGTCTGATGAAAGTTGTCCATTATACTTGGATATTTGCCAAATTCTATAGATTAGGTTTGTTTCATCTCAGTTATCTGCAAGGGATTATTTCTCTCACCTTTGGACCCACTGATTGTCTTTCGTTATGTGATCTGCTGTAATAGTGTCCATGATAAGGTTAATAAGAGCAAGAAAGCAACAGCCAACGAGGTAATCAGGTCCAAAGTCATTGGACATATAAAAGCAGAACATCAATGAAGTCATCTTTTTCATCTTCCCATGACTATGGTAGGGATAGGATGTTCTGTCTTATAGCGTGAAATAATGTGTTGTTGAAAGTGCCTGCATTTACACATGCTGAGAATATATATGACACATTGAAACTATTGCTGCTTTCACATCCACACACAAACAGGTGTGTGTCTTTACACACACACACACACACACACACACCCTATGATAATCGGGTATTCATTGGACAAATATATTATAATAGAACTGACATGTGATTACATTTACACGCAATGTGGGTGCATAGATCCTGAGAAATCAGTACCCAGAATAGCCACCTCTGCCCGTAATAACAGCCTTGATACGCCTTGGCATTGAGTCAAACAGAGCTTGGATGGCGTGTAGAGGTACAGCTGCCCATGCAGCTTCAACACGATACCACAATTCATCAAGAGTAGTGACTGGCGTATTGTGACGGGCCAGCTGCTCGGCCACCATTGACCAGACGTTTCCAATTGGTAAACGATCTGGAGAATGGGCTGGCTAGGGCAGCAGTCGAACATTCTCTGTATACAGAAAGGCCCGTACAGGACCTGCAACATGCGGTCGTGTATCATCCTGCTGAAATGTAGGGTATCGCAGGGATCGAATGAAGAGTAGAGCCACGGGTCGTAACACATCTGAAATGTAACGTCCACTGTTCAAAGTGCCGTCAATGCGAACAAGAGGTGACAGAGACGTGTAACCAATGGCACCCCATATCATCACGCCGGGTGATCCGCCAGTATGGCGATGACGAATACACGCTTCCAATGTGCGTTCACCGCGATGTCGCCAAGCACTGATGAGACCATCATGATGCTGTAAACAGAACCTGGATTAATCCGAAAAAAATGACGTTTTGCCATTCGTCGTTGAGTACACCATCGCCGGCGCTCTTGTCTGTGATGCAGCGTCAAGGGTAACCGCAGCCATGGTCTCCGAGCTGATAGTCCATGCTGCTGCAAACGTCGTCGAACTGTTCGTGCAGATGGTTGTTGTTTTTCAAACGTCCCCATCTGTTGACTCATGGATCGAGACGTGCCTGCCCAATCCGGTACAGCCATGTGGATAAGATGCCTGTCATCTCGACTGCTAATGATTCGAGGCCGTAGGGATCCAGCACGGCGTTCCGTATTACCTCCCTGAACCCACCGATTCCATATTCTGCTAACAGACATTGGATATCGACCAACGCGAGCAGCAATGTCGCGATACCATAAACCGCAATCGCGATATACTACAATCCGACCTTTATCAAAGTCGGAAACATGATGGTACGCATTCTTCGTCCTAACACGAGGCATCACAACAACGTTTCACGAGGCAACGACTGTCAACTGCTGTTTGTGTATGAGAAATCGGTTGGAAACTTTCCTCATGTCAGCACGTTGTAGGTATCGCCACCGGCGCCACTCTTGTGAGAATGCTCTGAAAAGCTAGTCATTTGCATATCACAGCATCTTCTTCCTGTCGGCTAAATTTCACGTCTGTAGCACGTCATCTTTGTGGTGTAGAAATTTTAATGGTCAATAGTATATATATTTGTGTGTGTGTGTGTGTGTGTGTGTGTGTGAATCAGCAATAGTTGGTAGGTGTCAGACATTTTATTAAGAACAAATCTCTCCTGGGCATATCTAACCATTATGCACTACAAAATGCTGGCGGTGTGCACACCATGTTGGTTGGTGCAAATTTGTCTGCCTCAGGGCAGAGTGACTCTCAATGAATACGATTCTTTGAAATAGCTTGCGTTCTGTTTATGAAATGGCTTTATCTTGCGGTTGGCTTCAGCAAGTCGGTATTTCATTCACCGTATAAGCTGTACCTGACATCACTTCAAATATCCGTCGAAAATCTGATTTTTGTAGGGGTGTGCTAAGGACAACATGTGATACATGTTACTTTAGGTGACGTCACTATGGGGAATTTTGTGTATATGATGCACGATAATATTCAAAGTAATAAATCTTATACGTTTTATTTCAAATCCATACCAATGTTAAATAAAGCACAGTTTTTGTGAGTCAACATATGTTGCTAAACAAGCTTTCTTCGAAGCCTTGAGTGGAAGTAACAAGTTAAATACTCTCGTGGTCAATTCAATTTATATTTCATTCAGAACTAGTTGCCCATAATGAATATTCAGAAATACAATACTTTTTGTTTTATTAAGCTACTTTATTGAGAGGGCAGCTGCGTCAATTTCATTACACGTTTTGTGGTATTACAAGCTCGCCACAGTTAGACAATCATATTATCTATTAACGCACAACTACTACTCATATCTTACTAATCAGAGGAAAGCTAGATCCTAGAAACATTCAATCTGTTTCAGTAAAAGGAAAAGTTAACTAGCAGTAAATATTTTAAATCGCTCCCTTTGTCAGAAAAATTCTAGTACAAGGTTTTTTGTTTCTGAGTTTGCAATACTAAAAAGGACAAATGTTGTTTTTATGTTACCTGGCATGTGTCCATTCCTGAAATGATCTCGGCCATGCTACCGTACAAACTAACGATGTGACAGTGGTGTGCTTAGCAACACACTGTTTGGGTTTTTGGCGCATTATTTACGCTAACACAATGGATACTGATCATGAGCAAAGAGTGAGTGTAAAGTTCTGCATCAAGCTCTGGAAAACCTCTAGTGAAACTGGGCAATAAATGCAGGCGAGGCACTTTCAAGAACATAAAGGGTTTCGTGAAGACAGAGATTCGAATCAAGACGAACACGATCTGGTCGCCCGTCTACAGCACATAGCGATGCAAACGAGGAGCGTGTAAGGCTTTTATTCCAAGCGATTTGCAGCTTTGCGTGGGACATCAGGATAACTCAATTTGCATCTTGATGTGTCTTGAGATTTTATGCGAAGATTTAGGGAAACGGAAAATTACTGCAAACTCGTAACTCAAACACTAACAGACGAACAGAAAGAGGGAAGACGAAGAGATTCTGCTGAAGTACTGGATGGAGTCATTCCCCATTTCTGTCAAAAATTATTGTTAGTGATTAAGTTTGGTGATACCGGTAGCAAACGACAATCTTCGAGAACAAAGACAATGTTGAACACATTCTTTGATACTAAAGGATTAGTTCGCCTCTAGTATGTTCCTCCAGGTCAAACAGTGAACAAAACTGGTTACATCGAATTCTTGAAAGGTTTGCGACAAGCAATTCGACATCGCTGCCGTAATTTGCGGCATTCACAACATTACTTCTTACTGCATGACAACGCAAGACACCTCACTGCTTCATCTGTTATCGAGTATCTGTTCTGTCATTCTATTATTGACATCCCACATCCACCATATTCGCCCGATCTCTCGCCTTCAAATTTTTTCCTTGTTTCCGCGAATGAAGAGGTGACTGAATAGAAAGTTGCATCAAGATATCGCAGACATCCTATAAGTTTTAAGAAATGAACTTAGAAGCACCACAACTGAAAATTTCCCTGCTTGCTTCCAAGACCTCCAGCAACGTTAGTAACCGCTGGTAGGTAGCCACGGGGACTACTTAGTTCGGAGCTAGGATCATGACTTGCCAAGCGCAGTTTTCTATTCT